>NW_028274817.1:9124107-9729285 GCF_037043125.1 Eumetopias jubatus
TAAACCTGAGGCACAAAGTATAACCACCATTCAGTTTAACAGTTTTCCCATGAGCACTTGGCACTGTATATGAGAGTAAAGGTAAATAAGCTTAAGTTTTCAGATCACACTCTGATGGCCTTGAATGCCAGGCTTTTTAGCCTCTCAGTAGCACCTTCCAGAGTAGGTAGATGCTCTTGGATGGAAAACACCTTAAGTCCTATGATCTCCACTCTGGGTTTGTATCTTCTCCTGAATATTGACCCCGTATATTCCTCACTGTCCTATTAGTTCTGCAATCCCTTAAAGCTATCTTATAAAAATGTTGTCCAGACCCTCTGGTTGTCCCCAGCATTATTGCTGGTCTCAATGACCTGATCTGCTTTTATTAAAAGAAGAAATATACACTGTTTTAAATTTATTGTATATTTCATTTCTTGAAGTCTGTTTTTATGGTAAATTTGCTAGAACTCTGTTTATGGTTTCCTATTTCCAATTTCATACTTACAAGTTATATCTTGTAATAATCAGTTGTTTTATCATCTCTGATCACTCCAACATATGAAGTTTTTTTTTACTCCATTTCTACTACCTATGTTTATTTATGTTTCTTCTCGTTTGTGGCACCTTAGATGTGAGGTTATTCTTGACTGTGTATGTAATGCTTATTGGTACCGAAAAAATTGTTACTATGGAGAATGTTACAAGCAAAAAAATGCCCATCCACAAATAAGTCCATGTCTTAATCTTTGGAGCCTGTGAATATGTTAGGTTACATGGCACTGGGAAGCTAAGATTAAAAATGGAATTAAAGTTGCTAATCAGCTGAATTTAAAATAGAGATATTACTCTGAATCAGGTAGGCCCACTGTAACCACAAGGGTCCCTAAAAATGGAAGAGGGAAGCAGAAAAAAATACTGAGAGGGAAATGAGAGTGTGAAAAAGAATTGTCAAGGAGATGCAACATTGGGGACTTCAAAATTGTGTGGACCGAGAAACATAGGTACCCTCTAGCACCTAGAAAAGGCAAATCAATGACTTTTGACTTAGGGAGACACAGGGTTGGACTTCTGCTATATAGACTCTAATCTATAGATTCTTCTACTCTCATCTAATATTTAGAACTTTAAGATAAATCTGTCTTTTAGGCCACTGAGTTTGCAGTAATTTGTTAAAGCAGCAAAAGAAAAGTAATAAAGTCCTTGAGGTCCAGGGTAGAAGTACCTTGCTCCAGGGAAGATTTGTGTTTGCATCTGTCAGGTACCTGGCAGCGATACTAGTCCAGGAATTCCTTAAGGCAAGTTCATATCTTGAGATTACCAGTTTGCAAATATGGGTGCTGGCCAACTCCATTCATTAACAAGAAACTCTTTTCTACAGTCCCATGTTGTAGAAAAGAAGTGGGTATGTTAGAAACCATTGAATTGTATACTTTAAATTCATGAATTATCTGGTATATGAATTATATCTTCATGAAGCTGATGTATATATTTTATGTGGCTGTAGTTCTTTGGGTTTCTGCTTTTCTTACTAGGTTTCTGCTTTCACTCTGATATTGGCATGAAAGTTCCTTATTTTTGCAAAATGCTTCATGGATTAAAGAAAAAAATTATACATGAACACGCATATATATATAATTTTGTAGGTATTGAAAAAATTTCAAATGTCAGGAGATAAAATAATATTTGGACTTTTCTGTGTATGTGCATGCGTGTGTGTGTATAATCTTTGACAAAGCTGGTATCCTTACTTTTGTTTACATGCCATGGTCAGACTCCTGCCCATTTCTTTACTCATGCTCCTTATGTCCTCCCAAATCACAACACTACCTTTGTTTGGCTTGGTTGTATATTTCGTTAGCGTTTTTCTTTAGTCCTTAAGGGTTAAAGCAATAAATGCTATATAAACATGTATTAAAATGAAAGGTCTAGCCACTTCTATTCAAACATCACTGGGATTGTGGCAAAGCACTAGAGAAAATCTTTCCTGGCCTAGAAAGGTGATGAATAATAATCATGCCTGATTTCCATTAAATTCCCGCTGATATCTCTCAGTCAATCATTTCTAAAGGAATTATACTGTGTGTAAGTGATTATTTTTATTAGTAGACCTTATATTTTAGAGCAGTGCTGAGTTTAGAGAAAGCTTGAAGAGAGAGTACGGCAGGGGGGTCCTCTTGGCAGCAGTTTCCCCCATGACCCTTTTCTAGTAGTGCCCTACGTTTGTTCCAGTTGACTAACCAATATTGATATGTTACTGTTAATTAAAATCCATAGTTTACATTAGTTTTCACTGTTTGTGTTGTACATTTCATGAGTTTTGACAAATGCATAATGTCATACATCCACCATTACAGGGTCATTGAGAATAATTTCACCACCCTAAAAATGCCCTGTGCTCTAACTAAGCTCTCCGTTGCTCCCTCCCTCAGAAATCCTGGCAACCAATGATTTTTTTTTTTTACCATTTCTATAGTTTTAACTTTTTTGTGTAATTTTAATTCATTTCTGATCTGAGAACATGCTTTGTGTGATTTACATTCTTTTAAATTTAAGGTATTTTTTTTACAGTCAAAATTTTGTTTATCATTGTGAATGTTCCATGTGAACTTAAGAAGAATGTGTATTCTGCTATTGTTGGATGAAGAATCCTATAAATGTCCATTAGATCCATTTCAGTTCAACTATATCCTTGCTGATTTTCTACCTGCCGAATATGTTAATGATACAGTAGTGTTGAAATCTCTGAGTGTGATAGTGGATATGTCTATTTGTCCTTGAAGTTCTGTTAGATTTTGGTACAAATGTTTTGATTCTCTGTTATGTTAGATGCATACATGTTAAGGGTTTTGATGTCATAGAGTTATGTCTTCATTATGTTATGTTGACTTCTTAGAGAATTGACACTTTTATCATTATGTTAATGCCCCTCTTTACTTGTGATATTTTTCCTTGTTATGAAGTCTGACTTGTCTCAAATTAATATAGTTACTCCTGCTTTCTCTTGGTTTTGGTATAACTCTCCATCTCTTTACTTTTAATGTAGCTGTATTTTTACATATAAAGTGAGTTTCTTGTAGACAACATATAGTTGGGTTTTGGTTTTGATCAACTCTGGTGGTCTCTGTCTTTTAATTGGTGTATGTAAATGTATGACCTTACATTTAACATGATTACTAATATGGTTGGATTGATATCTATCATACTAGTAATTGTTTTCTATTTGTTGCCATTGTTCTTTGTTTCTTTTTCTTTTTTTTTGGTCTTTCCCTATTTTTCTCCCTTCTCTAGTTTTAATTGAGCATTTTATATGATTCCATTTTTCTTCCTTCTTAGAATATCAATCTTACTTCTTGTTTTAATTTTTTTATCATTTTCCTAGAGTTTGAAATATACATTTACACCTAGTCTTAGCCCATTTTCAAACAATACTATATTGCTTCATAGGTAGTACAGGCATCTTAGAATATTCTAGATTCTTTCCTCTTGTCCTTTATAACATCGCCATCATTCATTTCACTTATCCATAAACTATAGTCATCTGACACGTTGTTATTATTTTGAACAAATGTGTAAATGATTTTTTAAGAAATCTTTGAAGAATACTAATTGATGTTTAGATAACACAATTATTGTCTTCAGTGAAATGCACCACTCAACATATTCACTATTAATTGGTCTCTAATTTCACATTCAAAAAGATATATGTGTTTCTTTCACTGCAAACCTGAGTGAATGATAAAACTAATAAACATATAATTTACTGACCACCTGCTATGCTCTAGGCACTGCTTCAAGTTTCTTACATGCATTATCACAGTTCCTTCTCACAAAATCTTTGTATTCTTCTCTATTTTACAGCTGAATAAACTACAGCCCAAAATATTAATATAACTTGCCCAAGGTCACAGGACTGGTAAATTCCAGTAATTGGAAAAATAAGATTTGAACCTATGCGTTGTGGTTCCAGAGCCTTTTTTTTTTTTTTTTTTTGTACACTATTCTGTCTCCAGGTTTAGGGGAAGAAATATAAAATAATGAAGGAAAGGAAACTAAATATTTATTAAACACTTACAATGTGCCAGAAATCATTTAATTACTTTATTTAATTACTAATTACTTTATGCATATCATTTCCTTTAATCTTCACAACACCCTACTAGATTATTTTTATCACCATTTATAGATAAGGAAATTATAGTTCAGAAAGATTAAATAATTTGACCAAGGACACGCATCAAAACAGTGACAGGGCCAGTATTGTAACTAAGTTCTGTCAGACTCCAAATAATGTGCTATACTACACTTACTGAAAAATCACCTCAGATTTCTCCATTGGGAAATACTTACAGGACACTTGCCAGGTTATTATACACTTCAAAATAACAGGGACATTAAATACAGAAAACCCAGAGATAAAAGGTCCAGGCACCGTAACTGAAAATCATGGAAAAGCCCTTGGTTATTCTTTGAAAGACCACTGCTGTCATTATCATCACCACTATCATGATTTTCATGATCATCATCATTGATTTGGCCAATAAAAAGAATCTTAATTTCATTGTCTTCTAAAATATGATTTATGTGGTGATGGACTAAGTTATGCCATTACGAACAAAAGATTTTTCTGGACTCATTTTAGTAAATACATGTTAGATACCATATAGTAAGTTATGATCTTTTCTTCCTCAAAATGCAAATGCTTTCAACACTTTTCCTTTTCCAAAGCTTAATGAGTTTGATTTAATGACCCGCAAATCTGTGGCTTAAGTTGTGAGAGTTATTGACATGAAAATAATTCAGGACACTTATTCAAACTTTAAGAAGTCTCAATTTAGAGCAGCTTTTGAAAGATCACCAGTTATAAGTTGTTATTTTCACAGAAACAGTAATGAGTTTTAAGACAAGCTGCGATAACTCACCCCAGTTTGTCAGAACCTGGGCTAGGCTATACACTTTTTAGGAGGAATTGTTGAACATTGGACATCATTTAGAGCCTTCTGCCACTTTTACCAAAGACCAATGACTTGAGGAATAGAAAGGCCCTCATAGTTTATGCCTAAGTGTTTCAGTATTTGTCCAAAAAAAAAAAAGAGAGAGAGAGAGAGACAGAGATACTGTAACATCACTTTTTGTGAATCTTCTTTATACACCAAAACTAAACATAAAAAAGCAAAAATAACTCTTTCATCTTACTAAGTATCATGTAGTAATCATAATTGCCTCACCTAATTTTCACAAGAACTTTATGAGATAGCTCTTCATTATAATCACCATGTTATAGAGGTAGGTGAGGCCCAGAGAGATTATTAAGCCTTACCCAAAACCATATAGCTCTACTCTAGCAATATGTGAATCTAGAATTTGAACCCACATCTCTTTTACCAAAGTCTATGCTCTGAATACTGATTTTGCTAGCCACAGTGAGTATATATACAGTCTTAGTTACCTAACAGCAAGGTTTCCTCTTGAAAGAGTAATTTCTGGTTCCATCTCATTACTTCTCTATTCAAAAGTATACTTCATAAGAGAACCAAATAAGCTGGTAAATAACTCTGTTGGCAGCAAAGTTATTTTTTTACATTGATGTAAAACTTGCCCTGTCACTTTCCTCCACTGGTTTGCTTGATATGTAATATGAGCCCCAAAGAGTCTTTTAAATCACAAAGAACAGAGACCCTCAAGATAGTAAGACTGGCAGAGGCCTTTTGAGCCACTATATAGCCCATTCTAGTTTCTTTTCCTTCACTGGGACTGTGGTTCTCACAGATAAATTGAAGATGGAATTAAGAAAATGATGTAAACTCAAGGGAAAAAACAGCTTCATTTCCACTGGTGGTTTTAAAAATGACTGACAGAAATACTGAGTTGAAATATGTTCATGAAATTTAAGGCGAGCCTCCAGAAAGCCGTCATACAAGGACAGTGGAGGGCCAGGAGCCGAAAATTTACTTTATGAATCCATTGCAATGTTTAGTGAAAACGAGGTCAATCGGACTCTGTGATCTTTGGTAACTCCTATCTCAGCAGACACAGGCATCTTCTCCAATGTTAAACCACAGAGCAGAAAGGATTTTCCACAAAAAACGTTTTCCTATGATTTATCTTTTTGGTGAAAAAAATATAGTGCAAAATGGAGTTTGGGGTTTTTTTTAAAATAGTTTAGTATATGAAATATTATATAGTAATTTGAACTAATGACAAATTTTATGTCTAATAGACAATATAACCAAACTGAGAAAATAAAGTTAGACTCCCTCTGGTTCAACCCTCCAGATGAAAATACACAGAGCTGAAAAGGGAAAGAACATACCTAAGGCCTTTCTGGTATCAAATATTAGAGTTAGGGCTATAAGCTCTGTCCTTTAATTCTGTCTTCTGCACACGGAAATAATAATAGGTGACATTACCATAACATATATACATACATACAGAAACACACACACACCTAAACACGTATACACCTCACAAAAACCCTATGAAGTGACTACTATTCACAGCATGTTGGATGGATAAGGAAACAACCAGAAAAGATAAAATACCTTTTGCAAAGTTACATAGCTAGGAAGTGGTGAAACGGAGATTTGAATTCAGGTAGCCTGAATGTAGAGTCTAGACACATAACTACTTCACTCTGTTGCCTCTGTAGTCCAATCTGAACCTTAAATATAACTAAGATTTAAGGAAAACTTTCACTGAGGTCTCAGTTATGGGTGCACCTCAGAGTGTTACTACCTTTATTTCGTCACTTAGTAAATAGCAGATGTAGATATACCTTGCCACTCAGAGGTCTCTTATATAACACTAATTTCAACCTCAGTTTCCTGTCACGAGGAAATGAAAGCAAGGACTTGTAAAGGACTCACTCAAGGTTCTAGGATGAGGAGGAAAAATAATTCCAATACTGGAGCTCAGACATCCTTACTAAGCTGTCGACCAGCACCGTGTATTCCCAAAGTACAGAGGTTTGTCCGGCCCAGGGCAGGACCACGGCAGGGAAGGGACCTCTAACATAGTCAAAGGCCATGGACCTGAAGGTTTTCGAAGAAATCTCTGAGCTCCTGGATATACTGTAAATTATTCTCTTGGTAACTGAGGAAAACTATTTCTTCAGGTGGTCTCTCCCGGAAAAGGCATGATTTCTGGGAAGGCTGACATGACCTCTAAGGTCTGATGTTGTCACTCTTTCATTCATCGTCTGACACATGAATTCAAGTCAGAGGGCATTATTTATATTAATCAACAATCAGCCTTATATCTGAAGATTCATGAAACCACAGTTCAGGAATGTTGTAGTTGCTCCTTTAAATACACATTCTCAAATATATGTTCATATGTGTAGACACTCTGGAATTTTAGTAAGGTGGATGGAATGAATATGCCAAAAATTATCTGTAGGGATACTATGTCATTCTGAAATTAGTCATCATAATAAATTTTAGATTTACATAATACAGTATATGGAGGCAAAATTTCTGTGTTATACCATGCTTATGAAATTTATTTTTTATCTCTTTTCGATAAGCATGATGTATTCACAAGTGTCAGGCAAAGAGAATAAAAAGAGACAGGTACTCCAGGAAACAGGAATTGCACATACATAAGTCTTGCACCAGGCTAAGGAGTGAAGATTACCTATTTGACCGTTCCTTCCATACAGCACAATTAAATTTTTTAAAAAGAGTTCTGTGAATGCCTGAGTTCAAAATGATAACTCTTCATTCTTTGAGAATGGTAAAAAAAAAAAAAACCCAGGGGCACCTGGGTGGCTCAGCTGGTTAAGCGACTGCCTTCGGCTCAGGTCATGATCCCAGAGTCTGTCTTTGCTATTTTTGTTTCCTGATCACTCCAGCTAGGCTTTTTTTTAAAAGTCCAACATGATAATCTCTACCTTTTAAGTTAGGACATTTGTACTATTTTCATTTAACATGGCTATCAATAAGTTCAGTTTTTTTTTTTTCTCTCTAATTCTCTGTCTTGAGAATTCTGCCTTTATCTCTTCAGATGCTCAGGGTATCTGTCAGTCTTTGTCTGGCACCTGGGTTCCCCTATTTGCATCACAACCTGGAAAATATCTCAAGACAGTAAGACAGAGGCTAGGGAACTTACTTGGATACCTCATTTGTTACCCATTTCTCAGGGATCACTCTCCTCTACTTCCTGATGCTCAATGCCTTAAAAACCATTGTTTCATATATCTTGTCACTTTTTAAAAAATTGTTTTAGGCAGGAGGGTAAATCTAGTATCTCTTATGGCATTGTGGTTGAAAGAAGGAGTCCCAAATAATTCTGGTTATATTACATTTTATTCCACACATTCAGCATACAGAAAAATGTTTAAACATGTAAAATCTACCTAGTTTGTGACCATGAACAAATTACAAATGGATTTCATAAAAGCATTATTATCAAAACATATTTTTATCATGTTTACTTAATAGATTATGGTAAGGATTAAATGAGAGGTACTGCTTCATAATGAAGCCTGATTAGACATTAGGAATGAAATGATGGTATAGTATAAGCCAGGAGAGTTACTTAATTATGTTGCATATGACAGATATCCATGTTTCCACTCACTGGGAGATCTATTTTCTTTTATTTTATTGAGCTATTATTGACATATAACATTATATTCATTTTAGGTATGCAACACAATGGGAAATCTGTTTTCAAATCAGATCCCAAATAGTTGCTTTTCCTGCATAAGGAAGCAGATTAAATTGTTTCCTGAAATGTCTGGGTTGACTGCATGAAGCCCTTCCATGGTCAGTGGCTTAAGAGCCCTTGTATTAGACCTCTAAGCTTACTTCCAAATTTAGGAATCTTTAATTCTATCTTTTCATAGAAACACTGTACACCTATGTATAAGTAGAGGGATAGGATATTTTTTAGAGAAATAAACATAAAATATTGACTTACATAGGTGATAATGGTGATAATAGCCATCTTAGATTTGTATATATCTTTTCATTTCTTAAGGTTCCCTATCTAAAATTTATTTTCTCAGTAAAATATATAAGATGATCATAAATGTGCCCAGACTTACATTTCTTAGAGCTATTTAAATATTACTCATCTTTCCAATAGTGACACAGTGCATGTCATTACTCATCAAAATGGCTTTAATATCAATGCCAGATGATTTCATAAAATAAATATAAGACTAACTAGTCAAGTTAATGAATAAAGTACATAATTATTCTATTTATGAATATAATTACTGTCATGACTAACATGGTTGGAAATAGCGGCCTTAGAAGTCACATTATCAAATTCACTTTGCAAAATCAGAAGGGGAATTTACCCTTTAGCCTTTTAAACATGACTCATATTCAGTTTACAAGGCATTGGGCTCCACTGTGGTATCTAGCCTATGTAATAGGGAGCTGAGCAGGGGCCTATATATCATAAAGAGAAGAAGGAAAATGACAGACAGCCATCAAGATGTGTAGCACATATTAAGAACACTGGACCCATAGCTTACATTTTTAAAGACATTATAATACCAAAGTATTTTTTATCATATTTCTTCATGTTTTAAGAACATCAAGAGGTGGTGCTTTATCTTTAAACATTTACTGTTAACCTTCTATTTCTATAATAGTATTGGGTTGTATAGATATCATTTTGCATTTTTTTATGGATTTGTTTTTGTGGAATTCTGGGGATCTGCTGAATAAGCACATTTATATCCTGACATTCTGTTAATCTAATATTCCCCCAATTTTATTTGATATTTGATTGCCTTTGGTGGTGTCACACATCACTGCCATAAATGTTCCTGTGGAATCATAAACGATCTTTACTAAGACTTTACATTTCTTATATTTTACAACTTGGATGTTTTAGGACTTAAAGGAATGAGAATTCTATTACCATTTTAGTGTCAGATTCTTATAAACGACTTAGGTATATTTTCACCTTTATTTTTGCCATTTAACATATTTTGTGGTTGTGTTGGTCCTACTTTCCCTAGAAATATGGCTTGAGTTTTCTGTAGTTACTACATAAATTTAAGTCTTTCGAATATCCAAACCTTTCATCTGATATCATTTGCAACTAAAATATCCAAACCTTTCATCTGATACTATTTGCAAGTCAAATATCCAAACCTTTCATCTGATACTATTTGCATCTCATATAATATATGAGATTACTATGAAAGTTATGAGATTATAAAGACTATTAATAGTCAAGCCAAAGAAATATCTTTGTTTTGAATATGAAACAGGAGTCTTCACGAACTAGAAACAATATACTATAGGCGCCAAGTGTAGGCTTCCCCAAAACGTGCCACAATGGCATATTGATTATTTTAAATAAAAGTTACGTGAGAGACAGCTTGCACCAGGACACTCAGACCCTCCTCTGTCCCCCTGAAAGCAGATAATAAATCTCCCATGTGAAAGATACCCTTCCTGTACCAGGAGGAAGGAACAAGGACATCCATATCACCAGAGGGGAAATTCAGAGCCCAGAAGGCTGTTACATTTTATTAATGTACTGTCTCAGCTCAAATTCTGTTTAGAATTCCTTGCTACTTGAAGTTTCCCAAGTTTTCTTTGTCCTGTCAAGTGCTCACAGATTTATTGTTTCTTTGTCTAGAAAATACAAAAACTGTTTGTGCATTGGTCATTTCTTTAGGTCTCAATTTCATAATTGGGCCTCCATGTGCACATAAAAAACTGGTTTTTTTTCTTCTGCTAATCGATCTCATGTAAATTTACTTATTAGTCTAGCTGAAAGACCTTACGGGTAGAGAAAACTTTCTCCTTCCCTTCAATATGCAACAAGTATTTCCATGATTTTTGTTAAGTGTGTATACAATTAATCAGTCATTTTCAATCAGTTCATTTTCTTGACCGAATTGGTCAAATGTGGTCAAAATCTTGGATCTTTACAGTTCTAGCTCAAGCAAACCTATATGTCAACCACCAACCAGTTCAGAAGTTGTGAGTGAACATCACTGAACATCATGTGTGTCAGACAAGATATGTGTGGTTGTGCTGATTACAATAGTCACAAAATTTCAACAGCTTAAAACAATAGAAGGTTACTCTTGCTTATGCTGTATGTAAACTCCAGTTGGCAGGGGGCCTGATCATCATTGGTACTCAAGGACCCACACAGAACAGCCATCATCTCAAATGTCCTTGGTTACTTTACCTTTGGTAATAGTCTTCTGGAGGATGTTGTTTTGACAATTAAATCCTCCTGCTGGGAGTGATCATACATTATTTCTACTTACAACAGATCTCAACTTACTGAACAGATCTCATGAGACCCCACTCAACTACAAGTTTAATCATACTGTGTGGCCAGAAGACAGAGTCTTGGATGTATTTGGTGAAAAGCATTCATGACTACTTCATATTATATATTTTTAACACTGTTTGATTAAGAAAATTTGCTTAATTAGACATATGTCTCAATTTAAAAGACAAACATGTGGAACTGACTTACATGTCTTATGTTCAAGTTAAATGCCTCATGTTCAAGTTAGATGTTCAAAGTTTAAGGTAGATATTTCCTGCTCAAGTTAAACTACCTCAAAAGCCAAAACAAACCAAGCAAAAGCAAGGTAGAGCATTGACATAGCATGTAAGACAGAAGCAGGAATGTTCTGAGGAACTGACATTCACATATTACATCAAAATTCTCCTACTTAAAAAAAAGTCTATATTTATTCTTAATGGAGAAAGGGCAATATTAATTTTTCTCTGAAAATTATTTTTTGCAATGGTTATGTATATAAAAATGTTTTTCCTTATATAATAAGATGAAATCAGAGAGGGAGACATACTGTAAGAGACTCCTAACTCTAGGAAACAAACTGAAGGTTGCTGGAGGCGAGTGGGTGGGGGGATGGGGTAACTGAGTGATGGGCACTAAGGAAGGCACATGATGTAATGAGCACTGGGTGTTATATGCATCTGATGAATCACTAAACTCTACCTCTGAAACTAATAATACACTATATATCAATTATTTATTTTTATTTTTTTGCTTTACAGAATTTCATGTTTATTCTTTTTTTTATGTTATATTAATCACCATATATTACATCATTAGTTTTTGATGTAGTGTTCCATGATTCATTGTTTGCATATATCACCCAGTGCTCCATGCAATATGTGCCCTCTTTAATACTCATCACCAGGCTAACCCATCCCCCCACCCCGCTCCCCTCTAGAACCCTCAGTTTGTTTCTCAGAGTCCATAGTCTCATGGTTTGTCTCCCCTTCCGATTCCCCCCCTTCATTCTTCCCCTCCTGCTATCTACTTCTTTTTTCTTTAACATATAATGTATTATTTGTTTCAGAGGTACAGGTCTGTGATTCAACTGTCTTGCACAATTCACAGCGCTCACCATAGCACATACCCTCCCCAATGTCTATCACTCAGCCACCCCATCCCTCCCACCCCCCACCACTCCAGCAACCCTCAGTTTCCTGAGATTAAGAATTCCTCATATCAGTGAGGTCATATGATACATGTCTTTCTGTGATTGACTTATTTCGCTCAGCATAATACCCTCCAGTTCTATCCACGTCGTTGCAAATGGCAAGATTTCATTCCTTTTGATGGCTGCATAATATTCCTCTGTATATATATACCACTTCTTCCTTATCCATTCATCTGTCGATGGACATCTTGGCTCTTTCTAATCAATTAATTATTTTTAAATAAAAATTTAAAAAGGAAATGAAAAAGAAATGTTTTCCTTTATGTTTATGAAGTTCTTAACTAAAAAACATCAAAACAACTTCATTTCTCTTATTTTTTAAACTACAATATTGGAATATTTCATTCAAAAGGAACTGAAATATGGGAAAGTTGCTTTTGGTAAATTCTAGCAGAACTTAAAAAAAAGCAAGGCAAATGGGGGAGAAGCAAAAGTTTACCCTTTTAGTCCTAGCCTCTTCATTGAAAAAAAGGAATCTTCTTTTATGCATGGTTATCAAACTTTTTTGTGATTTTTTTTTTCACAGCAAGAAATAGTTTTGAATTGCTATTTAAAACTTGTGTGTGTATGCCAAAATAAAAATATCATGAAATAATACCCTTAATTTGAAATGCTTTTCTGAAACTTCCTATTGTATTTTATTACATTATACTAAAAATGTGTTTCTTGTGAGCCACTAAATTTATTTCACAGTTAACTGGATGCTACCTAAAGTTTAAAAAATATTTTAGAGAACTTAAGCAATATAATTGTAAAAGCTCCCTCAACCAAAGAACATGTAAAATATAATATGTGAATATTGAAAATCAAATTCTAATATTAAATTTCTATTAATAACTGATCAGGGAGGACAGAGAATAGGTCTGATTTACTACTGTATCCTCCATATCTAGTACAGGGTCTGGATGGTGTAGGGGTTCACTGTGGAAAGAAGGAAGGAAGAAAGGAAGAAAGGAAAGAGGAAGATGAATATTTTTTCACCATGAGATCTTACTATATGCACACTTTTGGGGTGATAAAAATATAAATCATTGACAATTCCTCAAAAAATTAAACGTAGAATTACCATACGATTTCAGAAATTCTATTTCTAGGCGTATACCCAAAAGAACTGAAAGCAGGGACTCAAATAGATATCTCTATGCCCGTGTTCATACCATTATTCACAATATTCAAAAGACGAGCCAAAACAACCCAAACATCCATCAGACAGAGGAATGGATAAAGACAATGTAGTATACAAATAAAATGGGATTATTCAGTCTTAAAAAGGAAGGAAATTCTGATGGACGCTACAACACGGATGAAACTTGAAACCTTTATGCTAAGTGAAATAAACCAGACACAAAAAGACAAATACTGTATGATTCCATTTATATGAAGTATCTCAAATTGTCAAATTCTTTGCAACAGAAGGTAGAATAGTGGTTATCAGGGGCTGGTGCAGGGGGGCTGTGGGTAATGGGAAGTTACTGTTTAATGGGTACAGAGCTTCAGCTTGAGATGAAAAAGTTCTGGAGATAGGGATTATGGTTTCAAGATCAGGTGAGTGTACTTAATGCTACTATACTGTCAAATCAGTTAAGATGGTAAATTTTAAGTTATGTATATTTTACCACAACAAAAATCATTATTACTGCCTTTAACAATGCTTCACATTTGTTACAGCTCTTTAAAGATTCCAAAATTATTTAATATATGATCTCCTTTGACACTCCTGCAAACAGCCCTGCAACACACACAGTCTAGCTGTTATTTCCCTATTTTGGAAATGAGAAAACTGGAATTCAGGGAGTTTAAGTGACTTGTCCAGAGATACATAGCTAACAAGTGGAAGAATAGAATATTAAACTCATTCCAAGTTTTCTGATTTAAGTCTAACATTTTTCTCTGACACTCCATTCAAGAAACTAATGGTTCCATGGGGAATATGTTCCACGACCCCGTGGATGCCTGAATCCACAGGTAGTACTGAATCCTTTACAGACTATGTTTTTTCCTATACATACATACCTATGATAAAGTTTAATTTATATATAGGCTGGGGCACCTGAGTGGCCCAGTAGGTTGAGCATCTGACTTTGGCTCTGGTTGTAACCTCGGGATCCTGGGATCAAGCCCTGCATTGAGCCCCACGATGGGCTCCTCACTCACCAGGGTGTCTGCTTGTCTATCTCCCTCTGCCACACTGCCCCCCGCTCATGCTCTCTCTTTCTTTCAAATGAATAAATAAAATCTTTTTTAAAAATTATAAATTAGGCACAGGAAAAGATTAACAATAATAACTAATGATAGACTAGAACAATTATACTGTAATAATAACTATGTGAATGTGGTCTCTCTCTCTCAAAATATGTTACTGTACTGTACTCACCCTTCTTCCTGTGACAATGGGAGAGGATAAAATGCCCACAGGATGAGATGCAGTGAGGTGAATGACATAGGCATCATGACAGCGTCAGGCTACTGTCGACCGTCTGATGTTGCATCAGAAGAAGGATCATCTGATTCCAGAGGGCCACTGACCATGGAAACTGAAACCATAGAAAGTAAAACCGAGAGTAAGAGGGAGTCCTGAAATCTCAAATCTGCTATATTTCAATCCTTAGTTCAAGACTAAACTCTTATCATAATACACTCAGATAATCTGCCTTTAAAATTTAGACCCTAGATCAGATAAAAATCTTTGGAAGAGGATAATGAGTCAACCTATCACAAAACAAAGAGCTGGATTAGATAACACTCAGACAACTTTCTGACTAATAAATGTATGATTTGACACTCAGGATAATCCAGTAAATTCCCTAAAATAAACTTATTTTGAAACATAGCCAATGTCTTCTTTTATTGCCAATCCTCCCTTTCTCATCTGGACGCAGATGCTTGTTTTTTGGCCAATGGTATTTGATTCATGTTATTTGTTTGTTTTCCCTGCAGTGAAGTTGGAAATGAGGGAAATGCAATGCCTCCCAACTGCACGTGGGTGTCAGGAAGCTCATTTCCATTTGCACATTAAATCCACAGCAAGAAAACTAGAACTGAGAAACAAGACCAGAATGTGATCATATTGTCTGCTCTATACATATCCAATATGTATTTTTTTTAAATATTTTATTTATTTATTTGACAGAGAGATACACAGCGAGAGAGGGAACACAAGCAGGGGGAGTGGGAGAGGGAGAAGCAGGCTTCCCGCTGAGCAGGGAGCCCGATGAGGGGCTCGATCCCAGGACCCTGGGACCATGACCTGAGGCGAAGGCAGATGCTTAACCATCTGAGCCACCCAGGCGCCCCCCAATATGTATTAAGTCTCCTTCTCTCCCCTCCCCCTCTCTCCCAATACAAGCCTTACTAGGATATAAAGTCAGCTTTTCCAAACTTGTCGAAATGCAACAAATACATTTGAGAGATCTTTTTGAGTTAATTCTGAAACACATAATTCACTGCTCACCCATCACTTCCCCAGGAACACAGCGCGGTAGTAACATGGGTGATCAGCACAATGGCTGCTGAAAACTGTCAAAATGATCTCCTCTTGCTTTTAGTCCCTGACAGATTTGACAGGTACAATTTCTTGGAGCTTCTTTCATTATTTCAGAACAGAGATGGGCTGGCATGAAATCCCCAACCTGCCTGGCTGCCTGTGGCACGTTCCAAAAATATATCTAACCTACCTCTAGGTTCACAGGGAATTTTAAAGAAGAGTGAAAGTTCCTTTGGACTTTCATACAGCTGTCTTCTTATAGATGTTGCCTTAAAAACTACACCCATCAGCAGGCATGACCCCTTGGTGGGAATCAAGATGGCAGTAAGCATCTTTTTTGGAAGCTTTCTTTCTAGGAAACAGGCCTGTCCATTCTTCTCAGACCGTACTAGAGTAAATAAGAAAGCCATATCTTGCCACTTCCCTCGTTATTTTTTTCATTACATAAGACTTCTAAGTAATGAAGCGACAGAGATGACAGGACATACGTATTTATCCACAAGCCATCTTCCAATCTGTGATATGATACCTTCCATCGTTTCTTGCTCCCAAATTCATCTCCAGGGGCTCCCATAACACACTATATCTCTCACTGCACTTAGTCACATCTGACCAGTATTATAGTTCTGTCTTTAGTTTTATGAAACCTACCAGCGTAGAAGCTCATTTTTGTATTCTTAGCGTTTGGCACATAATAGGTACTGAAAAAATTGCTGTGAATCAGGTTCAGTAAAGTAAAACATAGGATTCCAGTAAGTTATCTAAAGGATGTAAATAATTCTCCATACATTACTTGCCAGTGGTTAACTGCTTACATTCATTTTAAATAAAATTTGATAAATCTAATATAAACGAAGTTTGATGCATCCTACAATCTCCTTGGTCTTGGAGAAAATATAAGAACGAGTTATTACTAAAAAATCAATTGTGGTTGCTTTCATGTTTCACTGTTGCTCTTCCCTGAGCTCAAGGCTCTTGATTCAGAACTTACTGAAGGTTTCTACTCCATTACACCTTTCTACTTCCTGGGATGACCACAGAGTCAAATGACGAGGAAATAGTAGGATGACTTCAAAGTTGAGAGGGATAAAACATGGAAAGTGAGGTGAGAACTTCTAGCTAATTCCAGCGGGTGATCTTTAAAATCCCTAAGGGTTACACCAGCTCCACATGACTTTGACCTGAGGCACAGAGTCATATAAAACCACCCACTGAGCTACAAAATATATAAGAAATAAACCCTTCTATTACAGGAATAAATATCAAGTGTTTCTTTATCATCTCAGAGTTTAATTCAGATGGAATCAATACAGTTGGAGTCAAGTGTGCTGCACAGAGTAACTAAAATCTGATTCTATTGCTCATTCTTGGGTACAGCCTTATTGGAAATATCTGAGGGGATACATGATAACATCTGATACCTAGAGTGTTAGTTTATCTTTCTTGGTCATCCCCTCACCAATCAAGTACGAGTGGAATCTCAGCTTGTCCCTTTAAAAACAACTTTATTTCAATATTCTGATTGTATTTTCTTCACATGTCTTCCCCAAACGCAAACATCACACACCACATCACATCACAATATATTATTCATTGTGCTCTGAACACGAGGCTCAATCTCACAATCCTGAGATCATGACCTGAGCCAAAATCAGGAGTCGGATGCATAACCTACTGAGCCAACCAGGTGCCCCATAGGTGCATAATTTTAAAGTCAGCTGGTCCTTCAAAGTACCAAAACAGTAGTCCCAGTCCCCAACCATACTTTTGCCCACCACTGATTCCCACTCTCTAAATCTAACTACTTTTACCAGTTAACTTTTTTTGGTTTCCCCAGTATTTTCCGTCATATTTAAAATAATCTCCATATGTTTTATTCTTCAGGTTTTTAGAGATATAAATATTTTCTTGACCCATACTATAAACAGAGCTTACCAATCTTTTACCACTGCACTTACCCATCACCCACTCCACATTCTTTTAATCACCATCATTTGAATAAAGCTATGCAACCATTTTTGGTTAAATAGATATTCAGTTTCCAAATTATTATTACCAAAAACATATTATACACCCATGTCACTTTGATTATATTTCTTTTTTTTTTCTTCAGGGAGTTAATTTTGTTACTTATATTTTCCTGTTTGTTTGTTTAGTCATCCAAGTATCTGTCAGGAATGCCCCTAACGCTCCTAGGGCAACGCATATCTTTTCTCTATACAAACACAATAGATAGTCAATCAGGTTACTTTCTTTTCTTGAAGTCATTGCTCAAGTGGTCTTCTGTCCTCTGGCTCCAATGGGCTGATTAATCTCTGGGACTGCCACAGAGCTACCATGGTAAAATGCCCCTTTATAATCATCCCAGAAATTTAGTTTACCTCTTTCCTTTGTTGGGTCTTATTTCTTCATTTTTATATTTTTCTCTTTTTTTAGTTTTTGCTTTCGTTTTTTTATTGTTATTGTTGTCATTGTTAAAGATCTCTCCTAGTAATTGGTTGAAGAAGAATGCATGTCAAATAAACTTTCGAGACCCTTGTATGTCTTCAAATGCCTATTGTGTTGCTCTCACACCTGACTGAAAGTTTGGACGCCATGGGATTCTTGGTTGGAAATATATAATTCCATTTACAGAAAAATATAATAGGAAATGTAAACTGATATATAATGACAGAAAGCAGATCAGTCATTGCTCAGGGAGTGGGTGGGAGGATGCACAGAGGACCTAGTAAAGGAAAGGAAAGAATTTGGGGGTTCTGATGGCTATGTTTTCTGTCTTGATTGTGATGATGTGTTCATGGCTGTACACATATGTCAAAAATTATGAACTTGCACCTTTGAAAGATGTGCAGTTTATTGTATGTCAATCATGCCTCAATAAATCTGTTAAAAAATTTTATCGGGCAGGGGCACCTGGGTTGCTTAGTTCATTAAGCGTCCAACTCTTGGTTTCAGCTCGGGTCATGATCTCATGGGTCGTGAGATCGAGCCCTATGGTGGGCTCCCCGCTGGGCGGGGAGTCTGCTTGAAGATTCTCTCCATCTGCCCCTCCTCCCACTCAGGTGTTCTCTGTCTCTCTCTCTCTAAAATAATAAATAAATAAAGCTTTTTAAAAATGTTATCAGGCAGCCTTTCATTAAGATTGTAGAATAGATTTCCCTGCTCTCAAACCAAGCCTCATGGTAACCCCCCATCATGTCCAAGTCTATCAATTATCAAACTTTTGTTGGTAATCACTACAGGGAACCAGAGAAGGAGTAATCAAGTTAGGAACATGGACTATTACAGATTTAAAAACTCACTGCTTCTTGTATTTTTTCTTTAACTCAGTACTTTGATAGTCATTGTTTGTGACTCGACTGACAGATGGTACTTTTAAACTCTGATGAAGGTATAACTCTTCAGATGTTTAGGTTTTTAGGATGTCTTTAAGCTTCTCTGGTTTGGATAACTTGCTGGAGAGTAGTGCGTTTACCTCGAGAAAGATGACAGGAGAAGCAGACCTTGGTGGGAAAATTATATGTTTGCATATTGTGCTTAAAGGAGAGAGTTATAGATTATCCAGTAAGCAACTGGAATGAAGAAGCATGACATTTTGCATGAGATTCCTGGGGATTCATTGTGGGATCTGCACATTCACACTATATATCTGTGTATTTATTTAAGCACTACTAGCAAGTTTTAGTTTCTTTGTGTTTAAATCAGGTTAAAAGTAATACTATCTCACAGGGTTGAATGTGAGGTTTGAATGAAATAATGGCTATAAATGTGATTTGTACACTGTGAATTTCCATGTATGTGGTATACTAGACAGCAGCGACAACAGCCGAGACTAGATGTATCCTATCATGCACACACCTATATATATACATACTGCATGTACTTTAGTATCTGCCTTAGATGTCCTTGGATAGGTTTCTTGTCTGTACCACAACATCCCAAAATCCATGAGTGCATAAATTCTACTTTATTTAGCTTTTTACTCCCAGCTTTTAGCTCTGATCTAGTACATAGTAGATGTTCAGTAAGTATTTATGGAAAGAAGAAAAGTGGAAGGAAAGAGAATTTTAAATATATAGCTGCATGAGGCAACTGGTATTGAGTTCACAGAGGTACACCAAGCTGGGGCTTGTTATATTAAGAAAGATGGTTTGTAGTTTATAAATGAACCTGGAGCATCTGAGAGCTTTTGCATTTTTAGTTGTGTACAAGAAACTATTTCCAAAGGGATGATGGACTAAGGAACTCAGAAAATCTACTCTTCCATAAAAACAACAAGAACATGGGCAAAAATTGTCAAAACGAACTTTTTCAGAACTCTGGAAATTAACTGAAGTTTTGCAACAATTCAAATAACTCTTACTCAAGGAAAATGGCTGAATCTTTATAAGATCAGAGCTTTGTGACAATTTACTTGTGCTTTTTTTTTTTATCCCCCTCTCCTCAGCAACGTGGTAGCCTGGAATTCTGGAATCAGCTAGCAGTGATGATCGCACAATCCCAGGAATATCTTAGCAAACATTAAGTTGTGAGCTTCAAATGGGTCAGTGGTATGGTGTGTGAATATATCCCAATAAAGCTGTCATTTATTTAAAAAAAATAAAGGAAAAAAGGAAGCAGACCATGGTTTCACAGAAACCACCTCGGTGAAGGGGGGATGGAGAGTGACTGCTAAAGATGTAGAGGATTGCTTTTTAGGGTGATGACAATGTTTTGGAGCAAGATAGTGGTGATGGTTCACAGCCTATGCCTACGCTAACCACCACTGGATTGCACACTTTATTTACTTATAAAGATTTATTTATTTTTATTTTAGAGAGAAAATGCTTGTAAGCGGGGGGAGTGTGGGGAGGAAGGGCAGAGAGAGAGGGAGAGAAGCAGACTCCCCACTGAGTGCAGAACTATGCCAACCTGAGATCATGACCTGAGCTGAAACCAAGAGTCAGGCGCTTAACCAACTGAGCCACCCAGGCGCCCCTGGATTGCACACTTTAAAAGGGTGAATTTATTTATGTGAATTACATCTCAATAAAATTGTTATAAAAATAGAGAGAGAAGCTATTTCCTTACCCATACCAAGGAAAATGATCACTATAAAGGTATATCTTTGAAATGCTACACTGCCTATAGTATTTTGGGGAGCCTAAGGTGACCTCAACTACTGGCAGAGAGGATCCTGATATTATAAGAACTAAATGAAAAATGTTAATATGGCACTTTTCATAGTAACTGGCACTTAGCAGGTACTTGGTAATTGGAAAGTTCTATTCTCTCTCCTCTGTGCCTTCAAGGCTAGCTCAAGTTCATATGATACGGTATGATAATTTATTCATTTTTATGTCTACTTTCCTACCTAGATTCTGTGTTCCTTCCTGGTACAGACAACCTCATACATCATAGAAAGTGGTGGGGATAAGCATAAAGCATGTCATGCTGGACCCCACTCCCTGGTTTCAAATTTTGACTCCTCCATTTCTTAGCCATGTGACCATCTGCAAATTAGTCACCATGCCTCATTTTCCTCCCCTGCAAATGGAGAAAGTAATAATCCATAGTTCCTAGGGTGGTGGTGGAGATTTATGAGTTAATTTACATAAAGTACAGTTGACCCTTGAACAACATGGTTCAAACTGCACAGGTCCACTTGTACATGGAGTTTTTTCAATAAGTACAATAATTACTGCAAGTGTATTTTCTTTTCCTTATGATTTCCTTAATAACATTTTCTTTTCTCTAGCTGACTTGATGGAAAAAATATATAATACATGAAACATACTAAATATGTTTGTCGACCAGGTTACTGGGAAGGCTACCCAGTGTACAGGACAACAGTAGATTATTAGTTATGCTTTGGGGCAGTCCAAAGTTATATGTGGATTTTCGGGGCACCTGGGGCGCTCAGTCAGTTGAGCATCCAACTCTTGATTTTGGCTTAGGTCATGATCTCAGGGTCATGAGATCCAGTCCTGCGTTGGGCTCCGTGCTCAGCACGAAGTTTGCTTGTCCTTCTCCCTCTGCTCCTCCCCCAACCTGCATGCTCTCTCTCCCTCTCTCTCAAATAAATAAATACATACATAAAATATTTTTTTAAAAATGTTAGACATGGATTTTCACTTGTGCAGGGGTCAGCACCCCTGACCCCTGCATCGTCCAAGGGTCGGCTGTAGTTGGGCTGGCCGTGGGCACAAGTACCCAGTCAGGCCGTGTTAGCTCTTATTCCCAATACCTAACACAGTGTTTGGCACAGAGCAGGCACTCAGTGGAATTGCATGTGAGGGGGGTACACTGCTTATCTGTTTTAGAGGCTACATGGGAGGAGTTGCATAATTTGGGGGAAATAGAACGCTGCAAGGCACAGCTACAAACTTGCCTAGGCCACCCATCTAGGGCCAGCTCAAGCAGTTGAGTGGGGCTGGGGGCAGGGGGCAGGGGAGGGATGGAGATGTTGAGTTATCTGCTTCGATTTCACTTGATTCCTTTCACTCCCTAATGGTCCTGCCTTTGCTGGCGAAAGCACCATCTCCTCTTTATCAAGTGGCCTCAGTTCTCACTTCTCGTCTTGTAAGTTGTGCACTGTGTGCATTCCTGGTGACTACCGAGTCTCTTCTGGTGATAAGTCAAGGGTGGATGTCATTGTTGAGGTGTGAGGAGCCTAGCTGAAGCTGACTGATCATTTTCTAGAGTAATTAAACCCAAACAGAAACAAGTCTTGTTTGTGCTAAGAGATATGTACAGCTGTATTATGTGTCACCTCTAATTCATCTTAAAATGCCATGGTACATTTCCTTTACTTACAATAGATTGCGACGGGAACTTGGTGAAGAATCCTAATGTTTGCTTCCAGAAATTCTGTATGTGAAAGCTGTTCAAATGAGGAAGTTTAAATTCTTTTTTTAGTAAAGGAATCTAGGCCTCTCTTTATACAGAGACTATTCCAAGCCTAGAATTGAGTGCCTTCCAAAAAAACGGCTCAGCACCATGTGCGTTGACACTGACTCCCTCAGCCACCGTAATTTATGGACAGCAATTAGATAATGGGCTGCTTTGCCTGTTTTTATGAAAATGCCAATTTGAAACCTTGGCATTGATGGCAAAAACCTCTTTTGCTGTGTGTGGAAGACGGCCAGGCAAATGGTCTGCAGGGAATTCCTTCATCGATCTGGAATGGCAGGCAGTAAACGATACCCTTTGAAAACCGCAATCACCTGCTAGGGGGCCTCACCAAGGGGGTATCGCAGCTACTTATTCACACCCTTGTGGCCAGGCAGAAGAGCCAAGGCTGTATCCTTATGAGCAGATACGAGGACCAGAGGATCAGGTTCACCAGTCATGGGGTTATCCTACATGCTGACCTTCGAGTTACTTTCTTCCCCACCGACAGCCAAGATCTGCTTAGTATATCAAACTCAGCGTGCCTAGATCCTTCTCTTACAATACGTTCTGTCTCAGGCAGCTCCTCAATCAGACCCTCCCAGCCCCCCACCAAAATCATTCTACTGAGCTCATCTCTTCAGTTGTCTAGGCTTTCCCAGACTTGCAAGGGTCCTAGTAGTGGACACAACTTCAGTTCAGAGTCTCCACCTACTCCCCAGTAAACTCCTTAGCCTAGCAGACACCTCCTGCCTCTCCCCCAAGCCCAGTTCTTCCAGCTCTACTGAATCACTTGCAGTTCACAGGGAGCATCACATTTTCTCACAAAGCGGCCCATGTTTGGGATACTCTCTCTTCCTCATCTTTTTTTTTTTTAAGATTTTATTTATTTATTTAATTGACAGAGAGAGAGAGAGAGAGAGAGAGAGAGACAGCATGAGAGGGAACACAAGCAGGGGGAGTGGGAGAGGGAGAAGCAGGCTTCCAGCCGAGCAGGGAGCCCGATGCGGGGCTTGATCCCAGGACCCTGGGATCATGACCTGAGCCGAAGGCAGTCACCCAACCAACTGAGCCACCCAGGCGCCGCTCTCCTCCTCATCTTGTCGGCCTGGAAAACGACTTATTCTTCGAGATTTCTCAAGAATCAGTTATGCTCCCAAACCTTCTCTGACAGTTTCTCTGATTCCCACGCCATCTCATCCCCATTCCTCAGCACACACGCATGCACACACACATGCCCACCAACACACGTGCTTCCAAAGGGATCAAGTGCTGTACATGGTTCTCAGTACTTAATATGTATTAACTCACTTAATCCTCACAACTGCCCTATGAAGAAGGTATTCATATCACCTATGTTTTACAGATGAGGAAACTGAGGCACAGAGAGTTTCATTAACTTGTGTATCGTCACTCACAATTAGCATGTCGTGGAGTCGGGATTAGAACCCCAGCAAGGTAGTCTGTAAACTTAATGCCTACACTAGATGGAGACACTCTCTCAGACATGGACACACACTTGGAACATGTGTCCTAGACTGGTGCAGCTCTTGTGGGAAAACAGAGGTGAGTCTTTCTATTAAACTGACAAAAGAGAGATAATAAATTGTCCCTAGGGTGGCCCAAGTGACTATCTCCCAACAGAATATTCCCTGTGGGTTCCAAGCCATTAACCAGGTTTGTTCCAACCACAGTCGTGGCAGCAGCTACCACACTGGGCTTTTGTAGTGACCTGTTCTGAAAGAACAAATGTCAACCACCAGAAAATTCACAAGACACATTTCTAATCAGAACCACTGTTGGCTGTGTACATTTTTGCAGTGTAGTATGAGAAGGTCAAACTCTACTTAACGACTTGAACTTAGAAGAAAACAAAACCCACCAAAACCAAAAAATAAAAAATAGGGCTCTGGTACAAAGCAATATAGACTTTCTTTTCTTACTGATCAATTACATTCTTATTATATCACCTGTCAAAGAGGATAGGATGTCAAAACTCTAACTGCTCTAACCCTTTGGATTCTCTCTGCTGAATACTGTTGGGTAGAAAAAAAAATAACATTTCAATTGGGTCTTTGGAGACTTTAAGTTTTGGAAAAATGTTTTGCTCTTCTTTGCAAAGCCTGGGTATGGAATACAACTTCCAAGTACCTAATGGGGTCTCTAGCTCAGAGCTAGAGAACTATGCTAAGAGGGAATAAGAAGGTAAAGATTTTTTATCTCATCCTTGTCATATATTTGTGTGCAAATATATGACACAATTTTAAGGTATTTGTGTGCATGAGTTAATATAAAATATCATAGACAAGTCATAAAGAAGGACCTTTAAAAATTTGTCCCTGGTGCCTATGATGAAGAAATGAAAACAACTGTCTAGAAGTGAATGTATGTATTTCTTCCCTCCCTTTCCCCTTCTCTTCTTCCCTATCTGAAAGTTTCACTCAAAAAGCCTTCAAGCAGGCCATAGGAAAGGAGGTGGCAAGTGGGGCAGCTGACTGAGAGGATCTGGGTTTTAGTCACATTCAAGGAATTAAGTAAAGAAGTAAATATATTAAGTTAATGGGATCCAGGTTTTTCATTGAAGAGAGTTAACATGGACAGGGAGAAAATTTTACAATGAACTCTAGTTCATTACAATGAACTCTAGTACTGTACTGGAATCAGAGATATCAAGTTATGTTTTGTAATATATAGAAAGAATTAGAAATACATATAACTGTAAGGTTGTATATGTGTGCCATCCATCAGTATATCTAGCACCCAAGATCACTCCCGTGTCATCCAGGGCAAGTTACTTAATCTATCTCTCAGTTTGCTCATCATATAATCAAGATGATAACAATACAGGGGCACTGGTGTAGCTCAGTCGGTTAAGGGTTGGGACTCTTGGTTTGATCTCAGGTTTGAGAGATCAGCCCCATGTGGGGCTCCACACTCAGCACGGAGTCTGCTTGAGATTCTCTCCATCTCCCTCTGCTGTTCCCCCTGCTCTCTCTCTCAAAAAAAAAAAAAAAAGATGGTAACAATACCTTAGCAAGCTGGTTGCAAAGATCAGAGATGATGACTCTCTAAAGTTTACAGCAGAGTTCCCAGATCTTAGAAGATGCTAACCTTGACTAAACCAGTATATATTTCTTACTAATCCAATATACCATGGCCCACAGTATGGTGCTATGATTTGATCTTATAAGGGGGTTATCTACTGCAAAATGTGATGCCTCAAAAAATAAAGGTAGGAGGGTGATCCATGATGGCTGTGTCACTTTGAAAGGACTGACAATTAATTTTAAATTACTTTCTGTTAAACCTTCAAGTGTTACAAGAGATTATTTACTTACACACGTATTTTGCAATGCATTAATATTTTAATATAGGTTTTTTAAGGTCCAATGCAAGGAATAATCATTTCAACAACTCTACTGTCTTTCACTGTTTAGTTGAGACATGATGAACCAATAAGAAAAGGTTTCCTTCACAACTGAATAAGTTTGGAATATTGACTTTGCCTAAATTTGAAAAACACATTACTGTACATGTAAATATGTCATTTTTTTGCATATTTATTGAATTATTCATCAAAAGACTCCATTAAAAATGTGGATGCCTTGATAGTAAAGTTTTATCATCATGGAAAATTTATTCATATGGAAATAGCATCAAGAGAAATTTATTAAAATGAAAATGGCATTTAATACAATGCTGAAACACTTAAAGAGATGAATTTACAAAGGAAAACATGTCCCACAAATGGCTTTTCATAATATTTCTCAAAAATCTAAAGATACAGATTTAGAAAAGGCCAAGAATTCTTTTACAGGTAGGCAAAATTATTCAGTCTTCTAACTCAGGCCACTGACTTCTGTTTTTCTATTAGGTAATAAAGCTTTTGGAACTAGCACATCACGGTATGTACTGAGAATGAGAAGGGATAAGCTAAAAGAATTAGGTGCTAATTTTTCTCTTAATTAGCTTATAAATAACCAGCAGTAAAAGGACATTCAAATACATAAATATGGCAAATAGTCTTTTTTTTATCTTACTGATTTCATTTCTCTTGAAAAAACAAGATGTTGGTTTACTTTTGTTTTGTAGGTGTGTTTGTTGTAATTGCGCTGACAATTCCCTTCCTCAAAAAGCCTATATTATGAAAATTAAAAGTGAAGACAGGCAATTGTGGCCATAATGTTTGTAACAAAAAGAGTGGTTCCACTGTCAAACATGAAAATATACTGTAAAGCACTTATAAAGACATGTTGGGGGGCGCCTGGGTGGCTCAGCCGGTTAAGCATCTGTCTTCGGCTCAGGTCAGGATCCTGGGGTCCTGGGATTGAGCCCTGCATCATCGAGCCCTCAATCGTCCTGCTCCTTGCTCAGCAGGGAGCCTACTTCTCCCTCTCCTTCCCCTTACCGCTCTACTTGTGTTCTGTCTGTCAAATAAATGAATAAAATCTTTAAGAAAAGATAAAAAGACATGTTGCACTTAAAAATAGCTCAGAAGCAGACCCTAACTCTTTATGGAATTTTCATATAAAATTAAGGAAATAAGACAAGGTAGATAGATTCCTCAATAAATCCAAACTAGATTTCTTCACATCATATATTAAAGTAAGTTTTAGATGGATTATAATGAAATATAAAACACGAAATCATGGGCACCTGGGTGGCTCAGTTGGTTGGGCGTCTGCCTTCAGCTCAGGTCATGATCCCAGGGTCCTGGGATCGAGTCCCGCATCGGGCTCCCTGCTCAGTGGGGAGTCTGCTTCTCCCTCTACCCTCTCCCCTTTCATGCTCTCATTCTCTCTCAAATAAATAAATAAAATCTTTTAAAAAACCCACAAAATCATAAAACACATGAGCCATTTGGCTTAAGATTTATAGTATTTCTAGAAATGCCAAAATGGAAAGAATTCTGTAAGCACAGAAGCTATGGAAGCCATTAAAAACTAAAAACAAAAAGTAATTCAACTACGTACAAAATTTTTTCACTAATCAAAGCACAAACAAATGAAAAGGGCAAATAATAAATAAGGAAAAATTGTGACAAATATCTGTAGTAGAAGAGCAATATACATACATAACTAAGCAATTTCTTTTACCACCAATTTTGTATGAAAATAATTGTCACAGAAGGAGAAAAGGGGAACAAATTAGAAGCCAGAAAGTCTTACACTCAGTTATTTTTCTGTAGGGACATTTAAATTAGGTATTTTTAGAGCTGTAAGAGTGTGTAGTTATATAACCTACACACTACTAGGCAAATCCCATTTTATGATTTCTAGCATTGCTACCACCACAGTAGTTCATTCTTCCTACATATTTTTATCACTTCCATCCCTCATATTTTTTACAGATAAAACAAAGAATGACTGCAAAAGAACTTATTATGAAGGAGATTTTTGTTATTATATGTATTTTTCGCCCTCCCATGTTCCTGGTGCCCGTTTCGGATAACCAGAATGTTAAAACCAATTGCGAATTATGTTGCCTTGTTAATGGATCACATTACACACAAATCTTTTTATGAACACCTTGAGCTGTACGAGAAATGCCTGGATACATTAAACAACTCAATAATGAAAGCACCAACATTACAATAAAAACTTTCAAAAAGATATGAACAGTTAATTTCAATGGTGGGCATACAAATGTTCAGAGTCAGTAGGGAGCAAAAAAAATATGTAAATTTAAACAAGATACATTTTACTTATCAAACAGGCACATATTATTTTTAATGACAATACATAGTGCTGATGAGGATGTGTTAATGGAAATGTAAATTGTCAAGCCCATTTTGAAAAGAATTTGCTAGAGAAAGAGAGAGAACAAGATCAAGAGAGAGCCATAAGCATAAGGAAAAATAATGTACAGAAGCAAGGATTTCCCCCCCCAATTTCCCTGTAAGTTACTGTAAGTAGAAACACAGAAATTCTCATAAATTCTATTCTACCCAATACCCATTTTTAAAGAGTCATGTCTTCCTAGAATGATTATGTTATTTTTCCCAGTTTCTAATATTTTCCATATTCTACAATTAGTATTTATGTGTTTTCTAAAGTACAAACTACATGATGAAAGTATTAAAGTAAATTAAAAGGCACGGCATAGAATAGCTTTCTATCCAGAAAAATAGGCTGGTTAAATGACTTCCAAAGTTTCTTCACTCTCTGTAACATTGTGTCCAAGAGGAAGGTCGAAGCTAATGGTCTCGTGCATGGATGCGCTCGTTCTTATTGATCTTAAACATGCATTTCATATTTACAAAGGCAAAAGACTGTGCACTGTGCCTTTCTAGTCATTTGAATGGGTATTTGGAGAATGTGATGTATCTATGTGGCATGTGTGAATGATCAAGTGCCACAATCTCAGTTGGAATCACAGCTTATTTTACAAAAATTAAATGAACCTTTTCTCCTGGTGCTTTGGGGAGCATTAAGGCTGGCTATTAGAATAGCTAATTATAAATGCATGTTCATTGCTCCCCTTTGTACGCTATGTGTCCATGAGAATCAGTGCATCATTGACACTGCAGCTTGCCAGATGCTTGGCACAGAGGATGGTACTTTTAAGATCATTGAAAACATTATAATTGAACAGGGATTATTGGTTCCAGCTTCCAAAATTTCTCTCTGCACAAAGACATGGTTGCATCCATATGAAACGTGGATGAAGTGTATGAAACAAAATGTAACTGGTCCTCCAGCGTGATGAACCATGTTCTCAGGTAAAGCAAACCCGAACATTTTTGCCTGACCTTATCATACACTTCTGCATCGACTGCCATTCCTTTGGCCTGATTTGGTTTAGAAATTCCCTGCGGTATGATCCTTATAGCTGACCTGCTTCTACCTATTTTTCTTTCTCTGCTCTTGCATTTATTTATTTATTTGAGAAAGTGAGTGAGCATGAGTCAGGGGAAGAGGCAGAGGGAGAGGGAGAAGCAGACTCCCCACTGAGCAGACCGCCCAACGTGGGGCTCAATCCCAGGACCTTGGGATCATAACCTGAGCCGAAGGCAGATGCTTAACCGACTGAGCCACCCAGGCATCCCCTATGTATCTTTAGTCTTGTCTTAATAGTCACAAATTGGAACGGCCTTACACTTTCAAACAGACTGAGAGAGGATACATCCTCACCGAAATGACATGTAATTTCCTTCTTGTGGAAACATGCTTTACTTTTCTAGACAAAATAATTGATTACATAAATAAGCAATTGTCACATCAAATAAGAAGTCATTGCCATATTTTCAGAGGTTTTTTTGTTTTTTGAGAATCTTAGTATTCTAGGACTACTTTAAAAATTATAGTTCTTCAAAAAAAATTTCTAGGGGCACCTGGGTGACTCAGTTGGTTAAGCATCTGCCTTCGGCTCAGGTCATGATCCTGGGGTCCTGGGATCCAGCCCCTCGTTGGGCTCCCTGCTCAGCGGGGAGCCTGCTTCTCCCTCTCCTTCTGCCCCTCCCCCTGCTTGTGCTCTCTCTCTCTCTGTGTCAAATAAATAAAATCTTTAAAAAAATTTTTTTCTAAAAAAGATGACTACAAGATTTTTCCAGTGTTATATAACCAGATATCTTACTACTGTGTGTAGGTTGTTTGTTGTTGTTGTTCAATTAATATGACTTTAGCACAAACAGCATATTATGACATGATTTGCAATAGGGCTCTTTACTGCAAGGAGACTTCTTATAACATGTATGTGATTATCCTAAAATATAAAATATTGAGTTAGAACAATAAAAATAGCTAACATGGAGAGCTTATTAGGTCCCAAGAAACTGTCCTATGCTCTTTATATGCCTTATTATTATTTTTATTTATTCATTCATTCATTTATTTTGAGAGAGAGAGCAAGCGGGGGGAGAGGCAGAGGGAGAGAGAGAGAGCATCTTAAGCAGGCTCCACACTCATCCTGGAGCCCAACACGGGGTTCAGTCTCACAACCCTGAGATCATGACCTGAGCCAAAATCAAGAGTTGCACGCTTAACTGACTGAGCCACCCAGGCACCCCCCAATTCAATAGCATTTTAAAAGAATCATAAAGTGGGATTTATCACTGGGATGCTATTCTCATTAATGTTCACAAAGGGTAATTTTGAAAGTTCTTATGGATGTGTGCCATATTAAGAGTTCTATAGGAGGAGGGTTATTCCAGTGAAAGCCCGCCACATTGTGGCAGTTCATTTCTGGCCAATGTTTATGACTTTCAAAGCACTTCAATTGTTTTTTTTCTTTCTTTCTTTTTATTATTACTTTTATTTTATTTTATTATTTTATTTTCATCATGATAAGTGTACTCTTCAATCCGCATCACCTATTTAGCACTTCAGTTGCTAAGAGAGGTAAAAAAAATCAGAAATGAGGGGCCTACTGGGCTTCATAATTGCTGTAAGCTCCCAAATGTAAGAAATCTGCTTCAAAGTGGTGGTGTTTTATTTCATTTCAACATCAGGAAAATTGCTAGAAACTGCTGTAACCTCGCCTGCTTTCTTGGCTTAGTTCATACGTGAGAGAATATCATCTAATTCTTTGTCATATGCAAAACAAAGACCCTCATGGAAAAACTTTGTTAGTCTCTTTTGTAAACCCATTTATTTCTGAACTTCCAATTTTGCTTTTGGGGTTTTTGGATGGATTGATTAAGTAACTATTGATGGATAATGACATTGCTTTTAGAATGTATCAGCAAAATGCTTCAGTTCTGGCCTTCCTCAGGTTTGAACACACTTATTGAAATTAAAGTTATTTATCACATTAGTGCTCTACTGTCATTTATAGTTAAGAAAATTCCTTCCATCATTTTTGGAATAGGCAACAGGGTAAAATAGACACTAGCACTGAGATAAGGCATCAGCCAGTGTCACTAAAAAAGGGCAATTCCTTTGATAGTGAGAATGATATACAGATGACTTCCAGATTAAAATTTTCACTAAAATATGTCGCATTCCACATTGCTCATTACCACCCCAAGTGGACAGTCCAGTGTAAATACCATTACTATTTTTATCATCATAGCGAGGTTTAGGGGTGAAGTAGAGAGAATGTTTATGTTGAAACCTAATGTCCAATATGATGGTATTGGGAGGTGGGGTCTTTGGGGAGGTGATTAGGTCATGAAGGTGGAACCCGGGTAAATGGGATTAGTGCCTTTACAAAAGAGACCCCAGAGAGCTTTCTCACCCCTTCTGCCATATGAAGACGTGGCAAAAAACAAAAACAAAAACAAAAAAAACCAACACGTGTCCATGAAGCAGGAAGCAGGACCTCATCAGACATAGCATCTACCGGCACCTTGGTCTTGGACTTCTCAGTCTCCTGAACTGTGAGAAAGCAATTTGTTGTTTTTAAGCTGCCCAGTGTATGGTGTTTTGGGTACAGCAGCCCAAAGCGACTAAGGTAAATGTTAAACTAGGAATTCCTATAAACTTTTTATTGTATCATCTCATGCCACCCACCACTTTTTCCAATCATAGTAGTCTTCTGACAGTTTTAGAACATGCCAGTCTATCTTTTGACTCAATATGTTTTTACTTGCTTCTCCCTGGGCGTGGAGTTCTCTTCATCCTTCTTTTAACCTAGGTTGCTTCTCCTCTTTCTTAAATCTCACTTTGAACATCAATCTTCAGAGAGACCTTCACTGATGGTCCTACTGAAAGTACCCCCGATTTTATTTTATTATCTGTCACATAAGACTTTTATATTTTTTCCTTTAAAGCACTCATCACAAGTTTTATTGTGTCTGCCCTACAATTTTTGACTCTCCTACTTAGAAGGTAAGTTCCACAAGAAAAGAGTCCTTGGGAATTTGGTTCACTGCTGTATTGCCAGTGCCTGCCGTTTGGAAGAAACTCGGCAAATGTATACATAATAAACACATTTCCAACATCACCCACTGTCTGAATGTCTGGAGACAGTTGGCACTTTGTCAGTATATAGTCCTCAGGAAGAATGAACTTATGGGAAAAGTCCTGGGGAAAGATGTAGATTTTACTGAAGAATTATTAGGAGAGGGGCGCCTGGGTGGCTCAGGTGAACATCCAACTCCTGATTTTGGCTCAGGTCATGATCTCAGGGTCATGAGATGGAACCACATGTCGGGCTCTGCGCTCGCTCAGCGAGGAGTCTGCTTGAGGATTCTCTCTCTCCCTCTGCCCCTTCCCCCACTCTTTCTCTCTAAAAAAGAATTCATAGGAGAGAGAGAAGAAGCCTTTATTTCCTTCTCCACAGTCTCTTCACTCCTGCTTAGCTGGGCAGCACCATCCCTTCCCTTTCCTGAGTCCCTCTGCTGTCTTCCCAAGGATTTCAGCTCTGTGCCCAAATCTGTATACAAATAAACAAAAGTCTTAACTATCACAAGGCCCACCCTCTGAAGGAAATGTAATGACTAGCTATTAGTCAAGTATGCTCCCAGGGAGCCCACCAAGGAGTATTGCCCCGGAGAGGTGTTTTGATAGATGGAATTTTCTCCATTTTGTTACCTCTCTAAATGTTGTATTTCTTGGTTCCTTGTTGGTTTTGTTTGTTTGTTTGGATCTGGAAAATGTCAGCCTGGAGTGCCAGGGCTCTAATGAGAGTCAAATTTAGTGTATGTGAAAACATTAATTCTTTTAAAGATTTACTGTACAAATACTGTACATTACACAGTGTGCTAGGTACTGAGCATGAAACAGTGGTCCCTGCCCACGAGCAGCCTACAATGCCCATTGTAAAGGGTAGATCACGATGACGATTTAACTACTTATATCAAAGAATTGCATGTTTGCGCTGTCCCAACGATCATGATTGCTTATGTTATTAGTAGTTCTGAATTCTGAAAAGAGTACTCAAATCATAAATTCTTAATATGTTTGATGTGGTATTTCACAAAGGTTATGGCTATGGAAACTGATGACATGTTTGTTAAATAAAACCAGCCCTCTTTTTCCATGAGTTGGTTTTATTCCAACTCAGAGTGAACATTTTAAACATTTAAAGAAGAAATTACATGAGTTCTTGTCCAGTTGTTACTCCTCCACTGTTACTCAGGAGTCTGATCTTCAAATACCCCAGATATAACTCAAGCATGACACAGCTTAGAAACAATGTCAGGTCCACAGTGTTGTTCACCCTTAGACGGCCCAGAAGCAAGTGTCCTCCCACCAGCTCTTCTCTCGATGCTTACGGCTTCCAATTCCCCAAGGAGCATTAAAGAAGAACCGAGCTACCTGGTCCTGCTTATCTGAATGCAGCTACAACCTAACAGGAAACACAATATGTAATTACATTGCAGTGTGATAAAGGCTCTAAGAATGAGCGTGAGCACATGGGATGAATAAGCCATGGGAATCCAAGGCGCAACATGGAATTTAAAAAAAAATAAAAAGAAGAATGAGCATGAGGGGCTATTGCACCATAGGTAGGGGCCCCCATGGTGAACTTGGAGCATCAGGGAAGTCCTCTAAACAGAGGTGGTATCTGCTTAGTGGCCTAAAGAATGAATAAATGCAAACCAGATGGAAAGGAGGCTGGAAACAGGCAAAAATAGGATTTCCATAAAGACAGAGAGAACACCACACAAAATGGTCCAGAAATAAGAGAGCAACTTCATTTAGTTTCAGGAGTGGAACTAAATGAGTTGACAGGCATCTTGGGTACCAAGCTAAGGTGTCATGGAGCCATTTAAGGCTTTCGAACAGGTGAGCAATTAGTCCGATTTAAGTTTTCACAAAGAATAGTTAGAGAGGAAGACTGGAAGCAGAGAGACCAACAGTTGGGAGAAGGCTGTGTATGTTTACAATCATCTGGAGCAGGCTGGTGGTAGGTTAAAAAAAGAAAAAGCCGGAAGAGGTGTTTACAAAGCCCTGGAGGGAGGGAGAGCGATGTGAATGACTTCCAGAGACAGGGAGTCCAGATCCAGATACTGGCCCCAGCCCCACTGCTTCCTAGCTATGTATTCTCACCCATGTTACTTAACCTCTTCAAGCAAGCCTCCATTGCCCCAGCTGTCCAAAGGAAATGTACTACCCTATCCAACTCACAGGGCAGTGCAAGGGCAAAATGTTGATAAAACCTCCAGATAGCCAATGTAAGAGATGATTAATGAGCTCTCTGAACCACGGCATTTGTTGAATAGCCACATAATGCTTGATCACCCTTTGCTGTCACATCTTACGTCACTTTTTTCCTTCATTCTGATGAGAGCAGTGATACTTAAAAGCTATGTTTAAAAAGTTGGACATTCATTGAAAATCTGGTGCTGGATATTAATTTGTTCAATGGAGAAGAGAGCTGAGAGAAAAATAATTGCAAAAAAATGAAATTTCCAAGTATTACCCAATTTCTTCACATCGGAAACAGCACCAGGCTCCATGGTCAACACTATGGAGAATAGAGAATTGAGCAAGATCTGCTGTTTACTTTCAAGGAGATGGAACTCAATGGAAAGACGTTACACAAATACATACCACTGTAACACAAAACGGAAATAAAAGGTACCCAGTAAAAGGGGTAAGCCAAGTATGATCGGAAATCCAAAGGGAGTGATATCATGGGTGAGTACAAGACATCGAGGAAAGAAACTTGGTTTAAAACCCCACATCTGCCATGTGTTGGCTGTGTGATCTGGGACAAATCACTGAACTTCTCTGATCTTCAGTTTTCTTATCAGTAAATTGTGGCTAATAATAGCACCTGTCCCTCCTAGAATTTTGTGAGAACTAAATTAAGTGAGATAATATGGTAAATGATGGCTGAATAAATTATTGGTAAGCAGAAACCACAGTGGTAGGAGTCTTCTAGGCAGAAACATTAACACGAAATTAAATGAGTGTCCTCTAAGACACATTGAGAGGGAACAGTAAAGAATTATAAACCCTTGTGTCATTAAAGAAAATCTAGGTCGAGTGAAGGATGACTGCAAGAGTCTGCCACAATCACTCCAAACTCACAGGCTGTCTTCATCACAGAGCTCTGTCCTGTACCTGTACCCAGTCTGGCTAGCTGAGCTGGGAGTGTCTTTGAGATGGTTTCATATACACGACATTGGGGTAACATAGCACAGGTCTGGGCACTCAGTGAATTCTCAAGAAATGGTTTCCAAAGGAACCAGAGGATTGCAAAAGCCTGACCTGGGTAACAAATCCTAAAGAGATTGTTTGGGCCAGCATTACTTCAAGTGTCATGGCAGGTGATTGATTGGCAGTGAGTCCTAAGGAAAAAAGAAAAATTCAGAACAGTGGTAGAACACTTCTTTTCTATAGCACAATACCTGTGCTATTAAAATCAAAATTACTTCTTTCCAGCTGGCAAAAAAAAAAAAAAGACATGATCTTTCCCCTTTTTCCAGTAATGTATTAGTTATGAAGAAGTGTGATGAGGCTTTAGTAACTGCTGCTGGAGAGTAATATAAAATTAAATATTCTTGCAATTTTTCATTTCTGTCACCAACCATAGGTGTAATCAATTTTTTTTTCCAAAAGAGCCAAACTGGCAGGTTATTTGGAAATTTGTTTTTAAAGTGACATCCATGATTGTACAAATAAACCCATGCGGCTAAGTTTTAGTAATAGCACCAATCAAAGCTGATAAAATGGGAAGCATCATTTCTGTCTTGTAAGGAGCAGCACCCAGATTAACTATGAGAGAAAAGAACAAAATGTGAAAGCAAAAAAAGCCACATCCTGGCTATTGGGACGCTATCAGATAGAGGTGCACGGCCAGAAGCTGGTGCCACGTAGCCCGGGGATCAAGGCGCAGCTCTGTGGCTTGCTAGGTTTATGACATCAAGCAAATTTATCTCCCCCGAATTCAAGTTTCCTTTCCTTTAAAATGCGAATATTAGATGGGTCAATGTATGTGAAACAGCTAGCATAATGCATGAGATCCATACATGTTAATTGTTGCTGCCTTTAAAGGTCATAGTATTATTATTAGTATTGGCATTATTATCAGTGCGATTAATTGTGACCTAATTAAGCCCCAGGAACTCGACGGCGATGATCTCCTTAACTGTACCTATCTAGCCTGAGAGCTGGGCGTTCTCATCCCAGGAGGGAGGAGCGCATGTTTGGCAGGTGGGTGAACGTGGAGTCTCACCGGAGCTGGCCCTAAAGCCTCCGTTGGTCGCACCACCAGGCTTCCTCTGGAGAAAGTAAAAGGAAAGATCCCGCCTTATTCAGCTGTGCTGGCAGCAGTCAGGAATTGGCAGAGTGTCAGGATTAGGTAAACTCTGATTTGGTACCCAGATTAAGGCCATTTATGAGGCCTGACAGATAATTGGGGGTTTGCACTGATGGAAGCAAAGGATACCAGGAGGGGTGGTGTGTTCCTCATGCTGCTTTCTGAACAGTGTGCATTTTATCATGGAGAATAAATATGCATCAAGTCGTCATCCATCTCCTGGGTTTTCTGCTCATCCCTCTTTCCCACCTTCCTTATCTGCCCCCACGTGGCTGCCATCAAGGTCCCACAGGGGCCAATTATATCCAGCTCTGAGTGAGGGAAGTTCCACCTACCCGAGGCTGGCTGCAGGCATGGTGCGCAACCTGCACACTCCCAACCCAGTAAGTGCTCTTGGGATCAGGGTTCTGAGCGCTATAGCAGTAAGGGCTGTCAACAGATGAAGGGCAAAGGCAATGGCAAGGGGAAATATAGCCAGCTATGCCATTTCGTCATCTTCTAGAGCCATTGCAACCTCCACACTCCTGCCAGAGTTACCATTTCCAAACCCCGATCTAGTCAGCTGAGTTCTTGCTTGTAAATATCACCCAGCTCCCTATTGCTCACAGAGTAAAGTCTAATCTGACATGGTCGGGCCTGGCCATCTACATTTCCCGTGATGTTAGACATCCACCACATAGTATATCCTCTTGTCACAGCGAATTACAGATCATTCCCAAGACAGGATTTCAGATGTCTGTACCTCGCGCCCGCTATTCTCTCCGCATGGAGTGTCATCCCCCTTTTGTCTGCCTGATAACTTCCTACCCTCTCTTTCAGTAAGCTCACTAGTCACCTTCCCTGAAGAGTCCTCCCCAGCCTGTCTGTTGTTCTTCTGTCATGAACAACCAAAGTAGCACTTAGTATTTAATATTAAAATTATTGTACTTGACTTGTCCTTCTTTTTAATTACACTAGGAGTCTCTTATTTATTTAAAATGTATTTTTTGTACTGTGCTCTGATGATAAAAAGTAATACAAGATCATTATTAAAAATATAGAAAGGAGGGACGCCTGGGTGGCTCAGTCAGTTAAGCGGCTGCCTTCAGCTCAGGTCGTGATCCCAGGGTTCTGGGATCGAGTCCTGCATCGGGCCCCCTGCTCAGAGGGGAGCCTGCTTCTCCCTCTCCCTCTGCCTGCCGTTGCCCCTGCTTGTGCGCATTCTGTCTGACAAGTAAATAAATAAAAGCTTTAAAAAAATAAAAAAAATAAAAATATAGAAAGGAACATAACAAGACATATTTAGCTGCAACTCCAACCCTCGGATACAGTCAGTGTTAACATTTGGATATGTTTATGCTCACATATGCGCGCGCACGCGCACACACACACACACACACACACAGAAGATCAAAAAGCTCATGTGCAAAGGTCCTGGGGGAAGAGAAAGTGTGGCACATTTGAGGGACTGAAAGAAGTTCAAAAGGCTACAGAAAGCAAAGTAAGAAGAAAAGTGGTATGTGATGTTACTATAAAGCAATAGCTTTCAAAATCTCACCGTGACCTACAACAGTTATGGGAAACTATGCATATTCCTCAAAAAATTAAAAACAGAATTACCACACGATCCAATAATCCCACATCTGAGTATATATCCAAAACCATTGAAATGAGGGTCTCAAAGGGCTGTCTGTACTCCCATGCTCCTCGAAGTACAATTTACAATAGCCAAGATACGGAAACCACCTAAATGTTCATCAGCAGGTGAATGGATAAAGAAAACGTGGCATATACCTACAGTGGGATATTATTCAGCCTTAAAAAATAAGGAAATCCTGCCATATGCAATATAGATAAAACTGGAGGACATTATGCTAAGTGAAGTAAACCCATCACAAAAGGATAAATACTGCATCATAACCACTTATCTGAGGTATCTAAAGTAGTCAAAATCACAGAAGCAGAGAGGCGAAATGGGGGGTTGTTCAACAGGTATCAAGTTTCAATCATGCAAGAGGAACACATTCTAGAGATGTGCTGTGCAGCACAGTGCCCAATGTTAACAATAGTGTATTGTACTGTGAAAATTTTAGGAGGGTAGATCTCAAGTAAAGTGTTCCTGCCCAAAAAAAGGAGGAGGCAGGAAGAAACTTTTGGAGGTGATAGATATGCTTATTACCTTCATTGTGATGATGGTTGCACAGATGTTTACATATGTTGAAACCCATCAAATTGTATACATTGAATGTGCACAGTTGTTTGTATATCAGTTACACCTCAATAAAGCTGTTTAAATAAAATCTTTTAAAAAAAAAGAAAACAAATATATTTCTATAGTGACCCAGGAGTACACACATATAACTGAAACATGTTTCACCAAATACCCTTCCTATATGAGATGAACTCTAATATTTCCTATTGTATTCTATTCCACTCTTATTCATTTAAAAGCAGATGCTGGTCACGACCAACTCAATTGATTTCCTGACCCTCCTAATGAGTTGCAGCAATAGTTTGAAAAACTCTGCTGTGGAAATAGGCAAGGGCCATACTCAGGAGGTATTTGAATGTCATACTAATGAGTTTGGACTTCATCTGGAGGGGAAAGGGGAGAATTAAAGGGTTGTGACCATGTAAATATGATCAAACTTGGACTGTGGGAAGAACGCCTGTCTGCTCAGGGGTAATGGTATAGAGAGGGGTAAGGACTGATGCTGGGAGGCAGGTAGGTGGCAGTAAACGACTCAAGATCTGCACCGGGAATGATGGTAGAGACAGAAATGAAGGAATTCAAGAAACTTCAGGTCACATCTTACAAGATGTGTGTGTGTGTGTGTGTGTGTGTGTGTGTGTGTATCCACTCATATACAGGCAATCAAGAGTTAAAGAAAACCATGTCAGTCACAGAGAGGGAGGGATCAAGATTTATTTCCAGGTTCCTTGATTCCATAGCTGAGCAGGTGGTGACAGATTTACTGATACATGGAAGAATGGGTTTCTGTCTGCTTTCAGGTGGGGGGTGATGTTGAACTCAACTGAACGTGAGACACCCACGAGACATTCAAATGGTGACAATCCGGTGTCTTAGCATATAATTGTTCACAGTAGTCTTTGCAATTGGCTGGGGCCTCGGACTGTGCTCCATCAGGCTGTGCTGCAGTCTGTGCCCTGAGGCTGGGTGGGGCCACAGGCTGGGCTGTTGTTGGGCAAGGTCACTAGACAGGTTACCTGGATGGGTGTGGCCATCATCTGTCCTCTGTATTTAGTTGGGGTTGGAGGCTGTGCTCTGGTCAGAAGGGGTCACTATCTGGGTCCTCCACTGGCTATGCTCTGCAACTGGTCAGGGTTGCTGGCTGGCTCTCTGCCTAGGCTAGACTGTGCTTAGCAATAGTAAGGCAGGGTCGTAGACTAGGCTCTGCAGCCAGGGGTCAAGAGTGGGGCGGGGGTTGGGGGAACCATATGCTGGTATCCGAGGCTGCCCATGAACACTGTTCAGGCTCCCTGGTTAGGTGGGGCCAGTGGCTGTGTTCCACAGCTGGATGAGGCTGATGGATCGGCTCCCTGCTCAGGTGGGATCATAACTGGGCTCTAAGCCTGCTTCAGTGTCATGATTGATCTTCCAGGACTTGCTTCCTTGCACAGATGGGCTCCACAGATACCTGTGTTCTCTGGCCAGGCTTCTTGGTCAGGTGAGGCTGGAGGTTGTGTTTACCAGTTGGGTGGGACTGCTGACTTGCTTCCTTATCTGGGCAGGAGGTAGGATGGACTCCAAAGCTGCCTGAGTTCTCTGGCCAGCCTTCCTGGTTAGGTGTGGGTGGAGACTATGTTCAGCAGCTGAGAAGGGCTACTGGCTTGCTTCCTTGCCTGGGTGGGGCCATAAAATAGGCTCCACAGCCAATTCAGCCCATTAGCTGGGGACCCAAATGGGGCAGATCTGCCAATGAAGCTCTCTGGCAAGACAGGGCCACAAGCTCAGCTCTGCAAATGGGAAGGGTTGTTAGCTGGTCTCTTTGCTCGGGGCCCATCACCAGCAGAAATGCAGTCCACCAAGATAAGTGTGCTGGTTGCTGCGAACCTCAGCCACCTTCTCTATCTCTAGCTGATCCCCAATTGTCTAACCCCACTGATACTCCCAGTGAAACCCGTTGGGTAAAACCAGAATGGGTCTTCTGCAAAGTGTCCCATAACACTGAGGAAGCTGGACATCTACCTAGGGCACTCTTTTTCCCCCTGGAGAAACCATAGGCCCAGGGGGGCCCTCTTAGTATAATGTCCTGATGGCCTCCAGGAGTGGCAGCACAGTCAAAGTGAAACCACTCCTCTTACCCTTCTAACGTGTTTTTTTTCTCCGTTTTTGTGGTCCAAGGGGGTGCTTCATTGTCACCCCCATCTGGGATTTTCACAAAGGCATCTTATCTATTGATAGTTGCTGGGCTGGTCTTTTTGTGAGGTGGACTGAAGTTTGGAAGAACGTATTCTATCATCCTGATGATGTTGCTCCCCAGTTTGGCTGTTGCTTACAAAACTTAGCACACTTTTACCATATATTTCAGCAGTTGTGCTCCTTAGGCATTTACTGAAAGGAAATGACAACGTATGTCCATGTAAAAACTTGTCACAGATGTTTATAACAACTTTACTCATAATTGCCAAAAACTTGGAAGAAATCAAGATGTCCTTCCGTAGGTGAATGGACAAATAAACTGGTACATCCAGACAATAAAATACTATTCAGCCCTTGCAGAGGTGGTTCAGTATTCACAAATCAATGACTGTGATACACCACATTAATAAAAGAAAGGATAAAAACTATATGATCCTCTCAATAGATGCAGAAAAGCATTTGACAAAATACAGCATCCATTCTTTTTTTTTTTAAGATTTATTTATTTTATTTGAGAGAGAGCACGAGTGGAGGGAGGAGCAGAAGGAGAGGGAGGGGGAAGCAGACTCCCTGCTGAGTGGGGAGCCCGACATGGGACTCAATCCCACAACCCCGTTCATGGCCTTGAGCTGAAACCAAGAGTTGGATGCTCAACCGACTGAGCCCCCCAGTTTTTATCAAGAATGGATACAGCATCCATTCTTGATAAAAACCCTCAGCAAAGTAGGTATAGAAGGAACATACCTCAACATCATAAAAGCTATATATGAAAGACCTGTGACTATCCTCAATGGGGAAAAACTGAGAGCTTTTCCTCTACAGTCAGGAAAATGACAGGGGTATCCACTCTCACCTTTACTATTTAACATAGTACTGGAAGTTTTGGCTTCAGTAATCAGACAACAGAAAGAAATAAAAAGCATCCAAATTGGCAAGGAAGAAGCCAAACTTTCACTATTTGCAGACGACATGATACTCTATGTAGAAAACCCAAAAGAATCTACCAAAAAATTGCTAGAACTAATACATGAGTTCAGCAAAGTTGCAGGATATAAAATCAATGAACAGAAATCTGTTGCATTCCTATACACCAATAATGAAGCAATGGAAACAGAAATCAAGGAATTGATCCCATTTACAATTGCACCAAAACCATAAGATACCTAGGAATAAACCTAACCAAAGAGGTAAAAGATTTGTACTCTGAAAACTATAGAACATTTATGAAAGACATTGAAGAGGACACACAAAGAAATGGAAAAACGTTCCATGCTCTTGGATTGAAACAACAAACATTGTTAAAATGTCTATAATACCCAAAGCAATTTACACATATAATGAAATGCTTATGAAAGAAATGCTTATCAAAATACCACTGGCATTTTTCACAGAGCTAGAACAAACAATCCTAAAATGTGTATGGAACCACAAAAGACCCCAAATAGCCAAAGCAGTCCTGATAAAGCAAAGCAAAGCTGGAAGCATCATGAATCTGGACTTCAAGCTATATTACAAAGTGGTAATCATCAAGACAGTATGGTACCCAAACGAAAACAGACACATAGGCCAATGGAACAGAATAGAAAACCCAGAAATGGACCCACAACTATTTGGGCAACTAATCTTAGACAAAGCAGGAAAGAGTATCCAATGGAAAAAAGACAGTCTCTTCCACAAATGGAGTTAGGAAAACAGGACAGCAACATGCAGGAGAATGAAACTGGACTATTTTCTTACAACAAACACAAAAATAAACTCAAAATGGATGAAAGACCTAAATGTGAGACAGGAAACCATCAAAATCCTAGAGGAGAACACAGGCAGCAACCTCTTTGGCCTCAGCTGTAGCAATTTCTTACAAGACATGTTGCCGGAAGCAAGGGAAACAAAAGCAAAAATGAATTATTGGGACTTCATCAAGATAAAAAAGCTTCTGCACAGCAAAGGAAAAATTAACAAAACTAAAAGGCATCCTATGGAATGGGAGAAGATATTTGCAAATGACATATCTGATAAAGGGCTAGTAGCCAAAATCTACAAAGAACTTATTGAACTCAACACCCAAAAAACCAAATAATACAGTTAAGAAATGGGCAGAAGACATGAACAGACATTTTTCCAAAGAAGACATCCAGATGTGCCAACAGACACATGAAAAAGTGCTCAATGTCACTCATCATCAGGGAAATAGAAATCAAAACCACGATGAGATTCCACCTCACACCTGTCAGAATGGCTAAAATTAACAACACAGGAGACAATAGATGTCGAGAATGTAGAGAAAGGGGAACCCTCTTGTACTGTTGATGGGAATGCAAACTAGTGCATCCACTCTGGAGAATAGTATGGAGGGTCCTCAAAAAGTTAAAAATAGAACCACCCTATGATCCATCAATTGCACTACTAGGTATTTACCCAAAGGATACAAAAATACAGATTCGAAGGGATACATGCACCCCATATTTATAGCAGCATTATCAATAATAGCCAAACTATGGAAAGAGCCCAAATGTCCATTGACTGATGAATGGATAAAGAAGATGTGGTGTATATATATATATATATGTGTGTGTGTATATATATATATATATATATATATATATATATATATATATACACACACACAATGGAATACTACTCAGCCATCAAAAGGAATGAGATCTTGCCATTTACAATGATGTGGATGGAGTTAGAATGTATTATGCTCTGCAAAATAAGTCAGAGAGAAAAAAATACCATATGATTTCACCCATATGTGAAACTTAAGAAACAAAATGGACAAACATTCGGGAAGGGGAAAAAGAGAGAGAGAGGGAAACAAATCATGAGAGACTCTTGATGATAGAGAACAAACCAAGGGTTGATGGAGGGAGGTGGGTGAGGGGATAGGTGGGGGATGGGGATTAAGGAGGGCACTTGTTATGATGAGCACTGGGTGTTCTATGTAAATAATGAACCACTGAACTCTACTCTTGAAACCAATATTGAACTGTATGTCAACTAACTAGAATTGAAATTTGAATAAAAAAAAGAAATATTGGGGGGTGGGGGAATGGGTTAGCCTGGTGATGGGTGTTAAAGGGCACGTTCTGTATGGAGCACTGGGTGTTATGCACAAACAATGAATCATGGAACACTACATCAAAAACTAATGATGTAATGTATGGTGATTAACATAATAAAAAAGAAGAAGAAGAAGAAAAAGAAATATTATTTAGCCCTAACAAGAAATGAGCTATCAAACCATGAAAAGACATGGAACAACCTTAAACGCGTATTTCTAAGTGAAAGAAGCCAATCTCAAAAGGCTACATCCTGTATAATTCCAACTATATGACATTCTGGAAAAGGCAAAACAATGAAGACAGAAAGGATGAATAGCTGGAGCATTGAGGATTTTTAGGGCAGTGAAACTATTCTTGGAGCACCTGGGTGGCTCAGTTGTTAAGCGTCTGCCTTCGGCTCAGGTCATCCTGGGATCAAGCCCCACATCAGGCTCCCTGCTCGGCGGGAAGCCTGCTTCTCCCTCTCCCACTCCCCCTGCTTGTGTTCCCTCTCTCGCTGTGTCTTTCTCTGTCAAATAAATAAAATCTTAAAAATAAAAAAGAAACTACTCTATAATACTATGAAGGTGGATGCATTTCATGATATGTTTGCCCAAGCCCATAGAATGCACAGCACCAAGAGTGAACACTAATATAATGTGTGGGCTTTCAGTGATAAAGATGTGTCAATGCAGGTACATCATAACAAATGTACCACTCTGGTTCTGAAAGTTGATAGTGAGGGAAGCTCCATGCGTGTAAGGGATGGGGTGGGGAGAGACAAGAGAATATATGGGGACTCTGTGTCCTTTCTACTCAGCTTTGCTGTGAACTGCTCTAAAAAATAAAGTTGATTTAAAATTTTTAAAAATTGGGCAGAATGTATAAAAAAGTGGTTGGCAGAGAAATAGAGTCCTGGCATGAAGTCAGATGAAAGGCCAGAGGGGCAGCTGCGTGGCTCAGTCAGTTGAGTGTCCAACTCTTGGTTTCAGCTCAGGTCATGATCTCAGGGTCGTCCTTAGATCCAGCCCCTGGTCGGGCTCTACCGTCAGCAGGGAGTCTGTTGGAGATTCTCTCTCTGCCTCTCCCCTTGATCGCATGCTCTCTCTCTCTAAAACAAATAAATACATCTTTATAAAAAAAAAAGAGAGAGAGAGAGACCAGAGAGAAGAGTGTATTCAAGAGTGGGGAGAGGAACCTGGAGCCATTTCTTGAGCTGACTAGCAGAAACATCTTTTTACAAAGGCCCATTGGAAGGGGTCTACAGGTGCCCTGAAGGTCTTCAAAGAACAAAGCCCACAATTACTAAAACCTGAGAATTGCTTAATACTGGTTTCTGGATGTATTGTGCAGCCCACTCAAACCTCTCATCTGCATTTAGGAACCACAGCAACATACACACAATAGACATAGCATTATCAAAAAGGATATTTACATGCATTATCTCATTTAATTCTGACAACAATCCTGTGAGGAAGGCAGGGTAGGCTGCTAGCCACATTTTACGGAGATGCTAACACAAAGTAGAGAGGAACAAATATCTAGCCAGGATGTTAGCCCAGAGAAAAACATCAGATGACTGTGACAGATAAAATAAGCTAAATGGATAAAACTAGGATATAATCAATTGAGGGGCATCTCCTTTTATGCAAATTCAAGTATGTACAGCTAGGCTGAAGGCGGCTTCTAAAAAAAGAGAAGGCTGGATACCTTCTGCTGAATCGTGAGAAATCTCTAGCCTTGTGGGCAAAGCTAGTCCCACCTAAATTGCTGAAGCAGATGACAGAAGCCATACACGGGGCTTCTGTTTTAACATGGGTTCCCCAGAAGACAGAACCTCAGGCAAAAGCTAATGTGCTACTGCATGTCATGTGAGTATAGTCCCGGAGTAGCAGAACGTGGGAAATGGAGAACAAGGCAGGAAAAGAGAACAATCAACTATAAGTGGGCATTACCAAGGCAGCCATTGCTTGTTAGAACAAGTGCCACTTACTTGATTCTGTGAAAATATCTTCTAAGAGAATATATTAACCATGTCTCTCAAGATGGTCTGGTTGGTGGGAAGAAGGAAGGAGAATTTATCTGCCAAACGTCTGCCTCCCATTGTTCGATGTGTGCACAAGGGCCAAACAGATCTAAGTGTCTGGCATCTTCTCAGTATCTCTTGGGCAGGAGGTGAGGGATGGGTAGTGTTGCCTTAAGCGATGTGCTGTCTGCTTGTGCCTACATTGAAGTTGGTGGCTATGGTAGCACCTGGGCAAGAACCAACCAATTGGTTCCTGCAACTGGGACAAAACAAGCGACCAAGATCCCCAAAGACAGGGAACTAAAAGAATCTGAGCACTTAAAAAGTGTTTGATATACAAAAGCAATGGAAGGCTCTAAGAATGTCCATGCCCAGGCTCCATATACAATTTAACAATTCTAGGTTATAATAAACAGACCAAAACAATGGATGAATGAGAGTGTATGGTCTCCTCGTCTAATGAGATACCTCACCATCACCATACCTCAGCCACCACACCTACACCAAAAGCAAAAACTACCATCACCACCCTTAATATTCTTGCATAAGTAATAAGATATTACATTATACTGTGCTCCATGGACATAATTTAAAATAACATGTATGATTATTTATATTAGTTTTCTATTGTTGCATAACAAATTACCACTGACTTCATGGCTTAAAACAATATATAAATAAATGATTATCTCACAGTTCTGTGGGTTGCAAGTACAGGAGGGCTGACTGAGCCCTCTGCTCCAGATTTCACACTTAAGGTATCAGCCAGGCCAGACTCTTATCCGGAGGTTCTAGGGGAGAATCCACTCCAGGCTCATCATGTTGTTAGAAGAACCCAGGTTCTTGTAGGACTGTGGCTCACATTCCCTTGCTGGACATTGGCTGGGGGTTACTGTTGTTATGCATCCTCTCACATTTTGAATTTCCTTATTCCCTTCATTGTTCAGTGTTTGATGGAATCACTGAATAAAGTGTATATACTAAGGAGAGGGAAAAACTAGGGGCCAATGTAGAATTCTTCCTACCACATAATCTATAGCAGTTTCCAGCCAGCCCTGAAATGCAATTTGCTTTTTTACTTGTATATAACACAATGAAATACGTACAAAATTGATCTTTCACCCATGATGTGTGTCCATCGTCATTTCTAAGGAAGTCAGGCCCCTCCCCCTATGTATCCTTAGAAGGAGACAGTATAGGCCAATGGGGACTTAAGACCATTGGCTGTAGCTTCCATTGTACCTTCGTACGGTATGGACCTCTAGTGTATTCATGTTTCCCATGTGAATTTTCTGTAAAGGTTCCAGGTATTGATTAGTTTCAGATCTCTTGGATGCATACACCTTGAAATTAATTGTTATTTTTCATGAATTTAGCATAATGATGACATTCAACTGATTTTTACCCTTCCATCTTCAACTTAAAGCTGTCAGCTCAAGTCTCAGGGAGGTGGGGGAGTACTCAAGAACAAAACAAGTGTATATTCAGATGGGTGGTCATGAGCAAAACCTGACTAATTTGAAGGTCACAATTCTTCATGGCTAGAGGGGATCTTGGATGCCATCTTTTCAGAGTTGACCGTAGAAGAGAACTTCTTTTATCTACTGCCCAAATGTTTAAAACATACCACTTCCTTCCATGTTTCCTCAGTGAGCTAAAATTTGGACTGGATATTATCATAATTGGGCTATATTCATTTTTAACATTATTGGTGGCTTAGAATTCATCACTGTTTTCTCTCCCCGGATGTAAACTTGATTAGTGAAGCTAACTGTGGTTTGCTTCTGATCTAATTAAAAATAAAGTAATTCCAAGGACACATTTTTATGAAATCAAATACATAAACTTATTGAAAAATATTTTAATTGTAATAACAGTCTGTGAGAACATCGTTTTCATTTAATGAATATGAACAACAACATTTTCTCAAAGAATCTTGGAGCCGTATGGTAACAAATCATTTGTAACAAGATGCAAGAGTTAGAAATAAATTGTTGTTGGGATGAGTAGGCCACAAAGAAGTATTCCATAGAAACTACCATACATTCTGACACTTAGAGAAATGAAATTTATAGTATGGTCTACATTATGTCTATCAAGCTATATTATCGTGAATTATATCATTCCAGATGATGGCTGTGGAACACTGCAGATTGTCCGTGACTGAGATGATTTTCAGACATGTTTGAACACATTAACAAAGATGAATTAATTACTAATGATTTGATCTTCAAGATACCATTGTGAGGTAGGCTTAACAAACATCAGGAATTCTATTTCACAGATGAGGGAACTGAGGCTGAGCAGTTCCGCAGAATGCCAAAGGTTCCAGGAGCAAGAGGCAATGATGCAACTCAGTCCTCGGCTTTCTGATTTCTAAGGCACTTCTCCATTTACCATACTATTTAACCATGATTCAAAGTGAGAACATTTGAGCATGGTGAAAGACTTGAGGCAAATCTCTGAACTTTTTTTTTTTTTTTGATTGATTGATTTGAGAGAGAGCGCGTGTATGGGGGGGAGGGAAGATTCTCTCTTAAGAGAGAATCTTAAGCAGGTTCCACGCTCAGCACAGAGCCCTACATGGGGCTCAATCTCATGTGCTGAGCTGAAATCAAGAGTCAGACACTTAACCAACCGAGCCACCCAGGTGCCCCAAATCTTTGACTTCTGTGGGTGTTTAGCAGAGGTAACAGCATTTAATTTTTGGAGGGGTCGAGGGCCTTCGATTTGATCCAAATTCTTTTATTTTTTTAAGATTTTATTTATCCATTTGACAGAGAGAGACACACAGAGAGAGGGAACACAAGCAGTGGGAGTGGGAGAGGGAGAAGCAGGCTTCCCACAGAGCAGGGAGCCGGACGTGGGGCTCGATCCCAGGACCCCGGGATCATGACCTGAGCTGAAGGCAGACGCTTAAAGACTGAGCCACCCAGGCACCCCGGATTTGATCCAAATTCTTAATCTGATATTGCTTACCTCTAAAGTATTGGATTTCAGGGTGATTTTTGACACATACCAAAAATATTAAGCCTATTCATATATTCAGTTAATGGCAAAAAAAGCATGCTGCAGCTAGCAAGATTTACAATAAAATGTATTAAAGATCTGGAAAACAGTAGCTTTCATCAAAGATTAAAGAAATAAGATTCTTTTTTCTTTTTTCTTTTTTTTTTATATTGGGCCATCATGAACATCACTGTCCACTGTCAGTTTATTCTGATGATGGCATTGTTTACTATGGAATAATAAACATTTAAAATACACACACATTTAACTGGATGGTAATAATAATCACATAAAAAATAGCTGCTGCTACTAAGTAACATCTTCTCCCAGAATGTCATGACAGTTACATAAAGTGCTCTCCATATCAGAATCTCCAGAAAAATAAAGCAAATTATTTTCTTGACACAAATCCTACATCATTTAAATGCCTTGCCAAAAGCTATGTCCAAGAGAAGATATCTGATCTTCAGAGTATAGAATACTAGTTATTTTTAAAGAAATGAGATTCTTAAACAAAGAAGAGAACAGAAGGCAAGATTTAATAACAGTCCTCTCATATAGTCTGAATTATCATCAAGAAGAAAAAAAATCTTTTTTCCCCCATTACATCAAAGATAAAATGAGAAGAAGTAAGAGAGAGTTCAAAGAACGATGAACTTTCTGAATGAAGCAGACTTGTCAGGGGAGACTCCTTCACTAGAGATCTTTAACAATAAATTGAAAATTATTTTAAAATATTTTTGCCTATCTTCTGGGGAATTCCATTATGAAACTCCTCAAGGTAATGAATCTGATTAAATCCAGTCATGCATAGACAGAATCCAAGAAAAATTACTGACTGGGAATATGAACATTCTAGAAATAATCAAGATGCTCTGTGATGGAATTGCTCTAAATTGAGCCAACTCCACATGGTTGACTTGATCAAGCCCTGATAAGTTGATCACCAAGGAATCAAAGTAGTAGTCAGAATTCAGGTAGGAGGGGACATCCGGGTGGCTCAGCTGGTTAAGCATCTGCCTTCTGCTCAGGTCATGATCCCAGGGTCCTGGGGTTGAGTCCCACATCAGAATCCTTGCTCAGCAGGGCGCCTGCTTCTCCCTCTGCCTGCCGCTCCCCCTGCTTATGCTCTCTCTCTCTGACAAATAAATAAATAAATCTTTAAAAAAAAAAGATTCAGGTAAGAGGGTAAAATAATGAAATCATTATATTATATATTATGGTCATTCTAGTCAAGACATTGGACCTATATATTACAGAAGTAGGATAGGATGAGAATCTGAATCAAAATAAAATTAGCATTGGAGAGGAGCATGTAAACTTTTAAACAATTCTTTTTAAAATTTTCCAAACCTATGGAAATATCATAAGACTAATACAATGAGCATTCCTATTCCCAGATAAAACAGTTGTTATGTTTGTGTATCTACATTATACGTGTAGGTGTTTGTTACCTTTATACACATACATTATATATTTCACTGATCCATTTCAAAATAAACTGAAGATTTATTTATGATTCTTAAGCCCTAAATACTTCAGCACACACATATCCTAAAAGTAAGGACATTCTCTTATGTAGCCAAATATCAGATCACTTAAAAAAATTAACACTAATTCCCTAATATCATTTAATGACTATTCTATATTCTGATCTCTCCAATTGTTCTTCAAATGTCTTCTCTTTTCCTTTTAACTTTTTTATTTTGAAATAATTTTAGACACAGAATACTTGCAAAATTGTATAGGGAGTTCCCATATACTCTTGACCTAGGTTCTCTTAATGTTAACACCTTGTACAATCATAGTACAGGTATGGAAACCAGAAAATTAACATCAAGTATACTGACCACATGAGAACTTAACCGGCAATGAAGAAACAAGAAAATCATCACAACAACATTGTGATATAGTTATAGTCATCCTTTAACAGATAAATAAACTGACAAAAAAGGCTTAAATTTCTCTCCCAAGGTCATAGAGGCAGTGAATGGTGAGCCTTATGAGATTTTTTGGCTCTAAAGTTCACTCACTTTTCACTACATGGTCTTGTTTTTCCACTAATGTCTACTATATAATGGGGCCAAATATTTGAAAGAAGAAAAATGAGGACTTAGTTTATTGTTTAGAACTAGAAGTTCCAGATGATTTCAAATATTTAAAAATTCATTAAGACTTAAGTATTTAGAGTTTATATTATGAAACTTTACACTTTTTGTAAAAATTAGTAAAGCTTGGTCTGTTCCTTCCTTCTTTTATGTCCAAGTGAAATTCTTCTTGGTTGCTATAGTTATATAAGTGGCAGTAATTAACTCTGCTTAAAATACTCTCATTTTTGTAAATTTATATACTTTTAAAAATCAGGCACAGTGAACATGACACTGAAAGCTTTTGAAGTGAGGAAACTGGGACCCAGAAGAGTTACATAGTTTTATAAGGGTCACAAGAGTAAGCAAGTAATAAATATAGGACTACAACAACTATTTTCTGATTCCAGTAAAATATGTTAACTATATCAAGGTGCTTGGCAAATAGCAAACAGTCATTAAACATCAGTTGTCAGATAATTTTTTCAGGATAAAGAATGATGTTACAACAAACCCTTGACATTCATAAGGGATATATACAAAGATATTTTTAAATCACAAAACTTATAAATTTCAATATAACATAAAGTTCATCACAAAATACAGTAGCATATAAATGAGAAATATAAGTGGTCACTTCAGACTGTAAAAGATTTACTCTATACAAGACTAAAGTCAGTTTTTGTACTAAACTGAACATTTTATGAAACAATTTCACAAACTGCTTTTGTCTTTATTCTGTAGAGAGTGTATGATGGACATGATGTGACTGATCTGAGCGACCAAAAATATTTGACATTTTACTCCTTAATTAAAAAACTTCTCTGTTCAGGTTAAGAGCCACAATTATTTGAGATCTTTTTGCCTAACCTCTCCTTTCATCTCTAGCACTGACATTTGACTTTCTCTTCAGAAATCTTTGATCCCTCCCCCACATAAATGTAAGGGAGAAAAAAGTCACTATTTAAAATCACAACCGCCTTCTAGAAGGAGAGAGTAGATCTTGTTAAAGTAATGTCTCTAAACTAAGGATGTCCCCTTTGTTCAACTAGCAACGTTGATAGTTTTTACATGTAAAGGTAGGTCAAGAACTGAGTTTGGTTTTAGAATTAAGAGAGAACTATATAATGGGGCCAAATATTTGAAAGAAGAAAAATGAGGACTTAGTTTATTGTTTAGAACTAGAAGTTCCAGATGATTTCAAATATTTAAAAATTCATTAAGACTTAAGTATTTAGAGAACCTCAAGAAGAAGAAAACTAAGAGGTGAGAGGTAGTGAAGCCAAATTGGTGAGAGGTCAGGGTACCACATGAACTAGTGTGATCTGTGAGAAATACTCAGTGACTGGATGTCCAAAATATCATTTAATAATATTAACTTCTAATATGAAATACCAAGTTATTCGTCATTTGATTGATGTAATGTTTTATTCATTACATGCCAATGGTCATTAATTGTTCCAGGCACAGCAGTCCTGTGTTAGTGGTTGCTTTGAAAGGGGTGAGCAAAGAGAATAGCATAGAGTATGTGTTTTAGGCAATTCCAGTTTGGAGATGAAGGCTGAAAGATTCAGAGCAGAGAACAAGAAATAGGTAGGGGCACCTGGGTGGCTCAGCCGGTTAAGCGTCTGACTCTTGGTTTTGGCTCAGCTCATGATCTCAGGGTCATGATCTCAGGGTGGTGAGACAGAGCCCAGCGTAGGGTTCTGTGCTCAGCGGGGAGTCTGTTTCTGTCCTTCTCTCTCTCCCTTTGCCCCTCCCCCCGCTCGGGCTCTCTCTGTCTCTCCAAAGAATAAATAAATCTTAAATAAAAAACCACAAAGAAATTGGGAGAAGCTGGAGAATCACAGTAAAATTACAGGTTTCCCCCCACTATGCAAAAGTAGAGTGTTCCTATGAAAACTTTCATAAGCCAAAATGGCATAAAGCAAAGAAGTAATTACCATTAATTTATATGGAAAATGTTTTTAGCGTTCCCAGACCCCAAAAATCACCTCTCTCAGGATTTTCTGATCCCTTAGGACACAGCTTGCTACCGGATGCACAAAATAAACCGAGATAAAGCACAGATGCTCACAGAGCTCAAAGCCATGGTGGGCTGATGCTGAGCTGCTGAGGGTGGTTTCTGGGGAAGGAGCTGGGTGGCGCTGCTCTCCCTGCTTGGGGTGCAAGCTGCCTCTTAAATGTTACCCACAAAACAAATGCTCAACGCTCTTTTTGCTATTGGCCTTTTTAAAATAAAAGTAAAAATCCCCTTCAGATTTCTTTCATTTAACAAAAATAGGTACTAATGGAGGTCTTTCATAAAAGCCAAGTGGTATAACTGGAACTTTTGAAAGGGGGGGATAGCCGTATCCTGAAGTTTTATAACCGGCTACAGAATTTGCTGACAGACTCTACTGAGGCGTTGATCTTACTGAAGCAATGGCAGCCATCTGACTTACACAAATTAACGGTATGTTTTCCTTTAGACTGCTTGATGAGAGTGGGTAATGAGAAGAGAATAGCAACTCCATTTGGGAATATATATATTAACTGTCCACTAGGTTTGCTCACTAAGGAATTGGCTGTTGCCGACAATCTCCATAGTAAATATGAATCAGACACTGCCTCAAAAGATTAACGAAGGACTAACACATAGTTAAAATCATGAATATGAAATACACAGATACCAGGGATCTACCATGTAATTTTTTTCTTTTTTCTTTATTAATAAACTTTATTGATAGAGCAGTTGCCGACTCACAGCGATTGAGCATGAGGTACAGAGATTTCCCATATACCTCATGTCCCCACTACATGGATAGCCTCCCTCACTGTCAGCATCCCCCACCAGAGTGGGACATTTGTTACAGTTGATGAACATTTATTGACATTGAGTGATAATGACCTCTTTTGGAATGTTATTAATTACTGATCCAATTTATTTAGTAGATACAGGCCTACTCAGATTGTCTATTTCTTCTGCTGTTTTAGCAGAAGGTGTCTTTCAAGAAATTTGTCCATTCCATCTAGGTTATCAAATTTATTGGCAAAGTGTTGTTCACAGTATTCTTATATTCTTTGAACATCCATGTGATCAGTAGTGTTGTCTTGTCTTCTCATATTAGTAATTTCTCTCCTCCTTTTTTCTTAGTGAAGCTAGATGGTTATTAATTCTATTAATGTTTTCAAAGAATCATTTTTTGGTCTTTAATGATTTCCGGTTCTTAATTTCATTAATTTCTGCTCTAATTGTTATTATTTCTTTTCTTCTGCTTACTTCGGATTTAATTTGCTCTTTTTTTTCTCCATCGTATTACTTTTAATCTACACATATTTTATATTTAAAATGGGTTTCTTCAAAACAGATGAACATTTGGGAAGGGAAAAAAGAGAGAGAGAGAGAGAGAGAGAAGCAAACCATAAGAGTCTCTTAATGGCAGAAAACAAGCTGAGGGTTGATGGAGGGAGGTGGGCAGGGGGATGGGCATTAAGGAGGGCACTTGTTGGGATGAGCACTGGGTGCTGTATATAATGACTAAATTCTACTCCTGAAACCAATATTACACTATATGTTAACTAACTAGAATTTAAATAAAAATTGGGAAAAAAAGAAATCTATAGAGAAATTCAGTTTTGATTTAAGAAAAAAAAGTGGGTTTCTTGTAGACAACATATAGTTGGGTCTTGTTTTTTGGGGGGGCTCTTGTTTTTTGATTCATCCTGAAAATCTCTTTTAATTGATGCATTTATACCATTGACATTCTAAGTGGGTATTGATTTTGTTGGACTAATTTCTACCGTATTTGTTACTGTTATCTATTTGCCTCTCACTGTTTTTCTGTCTTTCGTGGTTTTATTTATTTTTTAAGATTTTATTTATTTACTTGAGAGAAAGAGAGAGCACAAGCAGGGGGAGGGGCAGAAAGAGAGGGAGAAGCAGGCTCCCCAGGGCGCTGGGATCATGACCTGAGCCAAAGGCAGACACTTAACCAACTGAGCCACCCAGGCACCCTTGGTTTTAATTGAATATTTTATATACTTGCACTTTCTCTCTGTTCTTAGCATATCCATTGTACTTCCTTTTTTAGTGGTAGTCCTAGAGTTTGCAACACACATTTACAATTAATCCAAGTCTGCTTTCAAATAACACTATACCTCTTCACAAGTAGTGCTGGTATTTTATAATGACAAAATAATCCTAATTCTTCCCTCTTATCCCTTATATCATTGCTATCATTCAATTTACATATACATAAGCTAACGTAGTTTTATATATAAAATACATATGTATATAAATGTGTATTTATATGTATCTCATATATAAAAGAAAAGCTTTTTTAAATTCACTTATTCCTTCTCTGATGCTTTTCCTTTTTTATGTAGATCCAAGTTTCTGATCTATATCATTGTCCTTCTCTCTAAAGAACTTCTTTTCACATTTCTTACAAGGCAAGTCTACTGGCAACAAACTCCCTTAATTTTTCTTTGTCTGAGACAGTCTTCATTTCTCCTTCACTTTTGAAGTATAATTTTGCAGAGTACAGAATTCTAGGTTAAAGGCTTCTCCTATCACTTTATTTATTTATTTATTTATTTTAAGATTTTATTTATTTATTTGACAGAGACACAGCGAGAGAGGGAACACAAGCAGGGGGAGTGGGAGAGGGAGAAGCAGGCTCCCCGCTGAGCAGGGAGCCCGATGCGGGCCTCGATCCCAGGACCCTGGGACCATGACCTGAGCCGAAGGCAGACGCTTAATGGCTGAGCCACCCAGTCGCCCCTTCTCCTATCACTTTAAAATTTCACCCCATTCACTTCTTGCTTGCATGGTTTCTGAGGAGAAATAGGATGTAATTCTTTTGTTTCTCTGTAAGTAAGATGGGTTTTTCCCCCTAACTTCATTCAGAACTTTTTCTTTATCTTTAATTTTCTGGAATTTGAAAATTATACGCCTAGGTGTAGGGTTTTGTTTTTTTTTTTTTGGCACTTATCCTGCTTGGTATTCTCTGAGCTTATTGGATCTGTGGTTTGGTGCCTGACATTAATTTGGGGGAAATTCCCAGTCATTGTTTCAAATATTTCTTTGTTCCATTCTCTCTCTCTTCTCCTTCTGGTACTCCCAATTACATGTGTTACATGTTTTGTAGCTTTCCTACAGTTCTTGGATATTTTGTTCTGTTCTTTCAGGCTTTGTTCTCATTATTCTTCAGTTTTGGAAGTTTCTATTGAGGTATCTTCAAGCCCGGAGATTGTTTTCCTCAGTTGTGTCCAATCTACCAATAACTCAATCAAAGGCATCCTTCATTTCTGTTTCAGTGTTTTTTATTTCTAACATTTCTTTTTGGTTCTTTCTTAAAATTTTCATCTCTCTTCTTCATTGCCCATTTTTGCATGCTATCTACTTTGTCCATTAGAGCTCTGAGCGTATTAGACATAGTTTTAAATTCATGATCTGATCATTCTAACATCTCTGCCATATCTGAGTGGGGTTCTAATGCTTGCTGTCTCTAGTCAAACTTTGTGTTTTGGTTTTTTAGTATTTCTTGCGTTGTTTTTTCTCAATAGCAGGACAGGATGTACTTAGCACTTGTCCCAGAGTTTTCTCCTTGTTGGTTTCTGCTCTGGTAAATTGCGATTCTCTATTTTCATTTGTTGATCTCTCTGATTTGGGGGCAGTGGGTAGACCTATGCCCTCACTTCTCTTACGGATCTAAGAAGAATTGTTGATTTTTTAGTTTGTTCAGCTTTTTAGTTATTGTTAGGACAGAATTGCAAACTCCCAACATCTTAAATGCTGGTCTGAGACCTGAATGCTCCATATAATGTTCATTTTGATCAATTTTATAAAACATTAACTCATTCAGTATTTACTGTACATCTATATATTTATAACTATGCTTAATATCATGAGTTCTTGTTTATAAAACTTTTTAAAAAAGATTTTATTAATTTATTTGTCAGAGAGAGAGTGAGAGCACAAGCAGGGAGAGCGGCAGGCAGAAGGAGAAGCAGGCTCCCCACTGAGCAGGGAGCCTGATGCGGGGCTCAATCCCAGGACCCTGGGATCATGACCTGAGCCGAAGGCAGAGGCTTAACTGGCTGAGCCACCCAGGCGTCCCTCATGAGTTCTTTAAAACAAACTTAGACACCTTTTTTCCCTAGAAACTAGTTAACCTGAGACGCACTACATACAGAAAACATCAAGTTTACATTCTCAATAGGTTAGGTCATATGTTGTACAGTTCCGGAGAACCTAATGGTACTTTGAACCATTGCACTTGTATATTTTTTGTGTGATATTAGAATATTGTCTATTTACTCCACTCAGCTGTGAGGGTCTGTGTTTCTCTGTCCAAGACGACAGATAGGGCTGTGTCTGTGTCGTTCTCGTCTGCATTCACAGTGCCAGTGAGTGCATTATTCAGCACATACTAACAGCTCAGTAAAGTCTTGTTGAATATGAGGGAATGAATGAGAAAGTTTTGTGAACAATGGTGCTACATGCTGATATAAACAAATGTTAAATTATCTGTGGCAGGTAGGAAAAATAGGACAAAATACAATACGAAGTTTAGCCAGTAAATACTGAAGGAGTTTGAAAAGGTAGGAAAATAGAACAAAATATAATATGTTAATTTGAAGTTTATCTGGTAACTACTGAAGGAGTTTGAAAAAGAAATAATTAATAATAAGGATCATGTAAAGGTTTTTCTTCCTTGTTTCTTTTTATTTTTTTTATCAGAAGAGAGAGGGAGCACGTACCAGTGCACAAGCAGGGGGAGCTTAAGCAGGCTCCCCACTGAGCAAAGAGCCCGATGTGGGACTTGATTCCAGGACCCTGGGATCATGACCTGGGCCGAAGGCAGATGCTTAACTGACTGAGCCACCCAGGCTCCCTCTTTTTATTTTTTTTAAATATAGGAAGCACCAAATAAGTTTGAGATCAAAAGGGAAGAGGCCAAGGAGTGTGGGAAATTAATTTTGCATAAGAAGGTATATTATTCTATCTTTATTTCCAAATGGATGATAGCTGGTTATCACTATCAAACATCAATTAACATTCTATGCTAGAAATAAAAATATAGGTGTTGCCTAAGTTTAAACATAGATGATATAAAAGTATTCAGAAAACATGGAAATTGAGTAATTGCCATCCTCATTATAAAATATTTTTCATATATTTGAAAAACAAGAACTATTTGAAAAGCATCCTTCTTTAATAATCTCATCTTAAAAGTCATACATCTGTTCCATTAGACCTATTTTATATATTTTTAAATCAATCTGATCATTCTTTGGATCCTCTCTAGAATTTCTACCTCCTGTGCAAAGGTTAGTAGCTCAAATTAATCTAATATTCTCATACTTTTCAGACTAGGGCAGGACATTCTTTCTCAGTCGTTGTATTTGCCTCTTGCTATAATCAGTGTCACACTGACTTTGAGCTCAGGGTAGAAATGTTGCTTTACAGGCATTCAGTTACACCCTGAAATATCTTTCTCCCCTAGCTGGATGCCATTATGTACATATCTTAGCCAAATTTCATTTTTCCAATTTATCATGATTACTTCAAATTGCACTGATACTTTCCAGAATGTTGGAAACTGCAAATGACTTAATTCTCTCTGAAATTTTGCTGGATATTACCACAAGTTCTTTATAGTGAAGGTTAACAAGGGTGTTGAATGCTATCAAGGACCTTCTTCATGAGTTACTATACTGTATAATCACCAAATTTGACTCCATGTCCCCCAATAACTTATTCCCTGTTTTTACTCAAAGTAATGTGGTCATTATCATAATTTAATTTTTTATTCGTGAGAAGGTCATGCAAAATAAAATTGAGAGCCCTATTGAAATCAATATGGACCACATCTTTCCAGATGATAATATGAACTTGATCAGTTTGCTATCACCTGGGCCTAATCTTTTCCTTTGACATATGTAGGCTCCAAATTTTCCCCTTACTAATGCTCTGGAAAGCTGTGGTCTCCTAAAAATAATAGCTTGTGGTTTTCCCAGATATCTACTAATTCCTTAAGTAGCCCAAAGTGACGGTCACCAATGTTTCTGATACAAATCATCCAACTTCTTATTTAACTTTCTTGATGCAGATGCAGCAAGAGACAGATGCATAGCTGCCCCTATATTTGAGTAATATTTGATCTTTGCTGGCCTAATTAATATCAGCTGTTCTAATTTTTTGTAATGTATTGTGGGCTACAAGAGAAATTCAAATAAATGGCATCTTCATTTTTGGGTTAAATAATTAGCCTTAACCTGAAGCCTCTCTAGGTCAATGTTACTGCACAATTTTTTTTAATAATTCTTTTTTTTTTAAGATTTTATTTATTTATTTGACAGAGAGAGACACAGCGAGAGAGGGAACACAAGCATGGGGAGTGGGAGAGGGAGAAGCAGGCTTCCCGGGGAGCAGGGAGCCCGATGCAGGGCTCTGTCCCAGGACCCTGGAATCATGACCTGAGCCAAAGGCAGACGCTTAATGACTGAGCCACCCAGGCGCCCCTGCGCAAATTTAATTAGCTGATTTTGGCCACAACAGCTCCAAATTGTGTTTAGAATGACCAAGCTTATGGACTTCAAGTTGCAGATATAGAGAAGGAAGTGAAGATCTCATTGTCAAAAACGGTCATTAGAGATGCCCAACTGGACAGAAGGAAAAAAAAAAAACAAACATGTGTCTGTCTCACCTCAACAGAGAGGCCTGTTTTCTTTTTCTTTTTTTTAATTTAAATTCAATTTAGGTAACATATAGTATATTATTAGTTTCAGGGGTAGAATTTAGTGATTCATCAGTTACATATAACACCCAGTGCTCATTCCATCGTCAAAAGGATAACTCCTCAACAATTTTTCTACTTCTGAATATGCTCATCTACCTTCACAATGAGTAAGAGTCCCACCAGGTCTCATAAAAGTTCTTTTCACTGTTATATTCTTACTTCAAAGGGCAAAAAAAAAAAAAATGTCATTTCATAATAACCTCCTTGTCATGAAACACTTCCAGTGAGGGCATTCTAAAGGGATAATCCATAATCAGAAGAACCCAGAGGGATTTTCTGCCCAATTCGTGAAGTTGGAATAAGGCAAAATAAAGTGCTATATGTTTGTCTGTAGATTGAGTCTATGACATTCTTTCTGGGGAAATAAAGGGCGAGAATTGGACTGCAATGTCAGCAATGACTTTTAGAAAGTTTCATTTCATAATCTAGTCTGTGTTTGTCAGATAATAAACCCTTTCTCATAGGGATAAGTAGGAATGTGACCTGATACCTCCCTTTGAATTGTAGCTTAAATTATGTGTGTGACATTCTGGAGCATTTTTATATCAGAAGAGATTTGTGATTATGTGTACTATTACTCGGTCCTATAATCATAATAATTTATGTGGTATGGAAAGAATGCATACTTTTCCTTTCCCCGGGGAGGGAAATGTCAATGCATAAAAAACAGAGATGTTGGGCACTGTTGCATTTTTGGCTTCTGAAACCCTTTTCTCCTCACAAATGAGGCAGAGCACATTGTCGTGCTGGTCCAGGTCGTTGCACCCACAAAGCCCCTCAGATCTGCTCAACTCTCTAAGCTCCCAACTAGAATCAGCCTTTTCTTCTGGTCCTTAAGTGTTTGCATCAACTGGACTTCTGGGACCAAGGGCCCTGAGAGCTGCCCAGGATCAGACATGGCTCTGAAACCAGAGCTACAGAAGCAGTTGGCCCCAGCCATGGGAGGCATAAGAAAGCCACCCAGATCCTAAGGACTACAACTGGCATCTCAGTACTTTGAGCAACCTAAGGGGTGGCTGCTTAAACAACATTTGTTCTCGATTCTTGGTACTCGTTGGAATCTTCTGGGGGAGAGTTTAGAATACTGATGTGTGGGACCTACTGCATTTTAACTAAGTCGGAATCTCTGGAGGGTGTTCCCAAGGCAGATGTGCTTTTAGAATGGTTTCAGGAGTTTTTAATGTGCGCCTCCTGCTGAGAACCACTGAACTAGGAGGGCAAACACTGCTCGGACCTTTGTCTGGGTTTCAGAGTCCCAAGGATACAAATGCATTCGCTAAATATTTATTAAGACTCTATTGTGTTGTAGGTACTCTTTTAGATAAGGGGATGCAACTATGACCAAAATGACAAATTTTATTGCCCTTGTGGAGCTTGAATTCTAACTGGGATTTTTGTTGTTGTTGTTGTTCTGTTTTTGGTCTGATGGAGGGCAACAGAACCAGAGTCAGTTACCCCAGAGCTCCCTGAGAAATCCAACAGAAAATGAAAATTCTCTCCAGACCCTTCGTCTACTCATCAGCCACGTCTTCTGAACTCTGACATGAGCTAGGGCCCCTGAAGGATGAAGCCCCTCCCTCATTCACCCTTCTCCAAGAGCTCTACAGTTTGAGAACTGATATTCAAAGTCAGGGTCAACTGGCATAATGATTGACCCTATCTTGATGATGCCCATCTTAGCTCAAATGAGGGCCAGTGATAAAATAATCTGTGAATGGAGATATTTGCCAAGAACTATCCTTTAGGGCTCAAAAGGTATTCCTTTGAACCATACATTCGACCTGAGGTCACATTTGTACTTTCAACACTCTGAACACCTCTAACCCTGTCAACAAAAAGGCTATATTCCTCAGCCCTTAATCTGGGCTAAAGAATTAGTGAGGATCCTTTAGAAGATCTCTGACCCTTGGGGCACCTGAGTAGTTTTTAATGACTGCATTGTATTCCATGAAACTGATCCACCAGAATTTATTGTTGTTGGACATTGCAATTGTTTTTAATTTTCACAACCATAAAGCAATAAACAATAATACAATCTCTCTCTCTCTCTCTCTCTCTAACCCCGATTAGGCCAAACACCCCTGTGAATGTTCCCTGACTCCTCCTCATTCTCCTTAGCTGTTCCTCTTTATTTGCTAACTTGTTGACAATGAGGCACAGACCTCAAAACTTTTTATCTCCCTTGATGAAATCATTGGATCATATGGATTTAAATATCATTCCTACATTGATAACTCCCAAATTTATATACTCAGTTCAGGCCTTCTACTGTCTTCCAGAATTATATAATTTACTGTCTCCTGCTACACCTCAGCCTTGGAAGTTTAATAAGCAATTCAAAATTAATGTGTCCAAAACCACTCTTGCTTTTTCAGCAAAACACACCACTACAGACTTCTCTTTCTATCAGTAAATGCCAGCTTCATTCTTCTGGTTGTTCTAGCCCAAACTTGGATTAATTCCTGCCTCTTCTTCATCACAGCCTAGCACATGCTGTTGGCTCCATCCTTCAAACTATATCCTTAATCCACCTTTAACACAAGGCACCATCATCTCCTTCCTGGACCATTCCAGTAGTCTCCTAAAGCCTTCCTGCTTTTCCCTTGCATTTCCCTGACACAGTCTGTTCTCAACACAGCAACCAGAATGATCCAAAACAGTTCATTTTCCTCTGCTGAAAACAATCCAATGATCCAATGATCCAATGGCTTCCCAGCTCATTCAGAGTAAAATTATGACTGCCCCCTTGGAAAGTTTAGTTTCGTCACCTCAAACTTCTATTACAGCCTTCCCTTAGACTCCCTGCTCCCGCTACACTGATCTCCTTGCGACTTTCCTAATGGTCAGGCATACTTCCTCCTCAGGGCCTTTGCACTAGTCCTGCTTTCTATTTGGAATACTGCTCCTAGATATCTTCATGGTCAGCTGCCTCACTTTCTTCAGATCTTTGCTCCTCAGAAAAGCCTTCTCGAAGCATCCTATTTTAAGCAAAGACCCATATTTCTTGTCCCACTTTGTCACGATAGAAGTAGAAGCATCACGTATACTGTATATTTTACTAATTTATTGTTTGCATTCTGTGTTTCCCTATTAGGTTGTAATTTCATGATGACAGGGATTTTTGCCTATTTGATCACTGTTGTATCCCCATCACGTATATTAAATGATCATGCTCTAATAACATCATGTTTATCTTCTTTATAACTCCTATCACATTTATAATTTTCAGTCTTTTTACATATCTGGCTAATGTCTGGCTCTCTGGCTAAAAGGGAGGCTTCATGTAGGCCTTCAAATATATTTGTTGATTGAGTGAACGAAGAAATAGTTAAGTATTTTCATATTATAAAATACATCAAAATGTAGGCAGGTTTTAAGCTTCGTTCCAACTGACACCCTTAGTCTAGAAGGTTTTTTCCCCTCTTCCTGCCTTTGGATAGTTTTTAAAACATTTTTCATATTATTGTTTTTAAAGATTTTATTTATTTGGGGGGGCACGAATGGGGGTGGGGGCAGAGAGAGAAGCAGGCTCTCTGCTGAGCAGGGAGTGGGTCAGGGCTCGATCCCAGGACCCCAGGGTCAGGATGCTTAACTGACTGAACCATCCGGGCACTCCCGTATTATTTATTGTTTATAACAACTTTAATTACATATAATTAACATACAAATCTACCATTTAAATTGTACAGTTTAAAAGGTTTTTTTTTTAGATTTTATTTATTTGAGAGAGACAGATAGTGACAGAGACAGCGAGAGGGAACACAAGCAGGGGGAGTGGGAGAGGGAGAAGTAGACTCCCCACCGAGCAGGGAGCCTGATGCGGGGCTCAATCCCAAGACCCTGGGATCATGAACTGAGCTGAAGGCAGACGCTTAACCAACTGAGCCACCCAGGCGCCCCTAATAGTTTTTAGTATACTTAACATCGTTGTGCAAACATTGCCACAGTCAATTTTAGAAGATTTTCATGACCCCTCCCAAAGAAGCCACATACCCTTTCATAGTCACCACCACCATGCCCATCTCCTCTCAACATTGCCCGCCCCGCCCAGCCCTGGGCATCCACTATTTTGCATCTCTCGAGAGTTGCCTACTCCGGACTTTTCATATAAATGGGATCATACAACATGTGGTCTTCTGTGACTGGCTTCTTTCTTAGCATCATGTTTTCAAGAATCATCTTCCCTGTGTTTGGATCAGTACTTCATTTGCTTTTATTGCTATATTATAAAGTCATTGAGAAACTAAAATCACATTAATCTTTCAAAGAAAGATTAGTAATTGTACAAATGTCTAAGAAGTATAAAAAAATTTCCTGCCTTGGTCATTTCTTTGGGTCTCAATTTCATTATTGGGCCTCCGTGTGCAAACTTTTTTTCCCTGTTCATCTGTCTCACGTCAATTTGATTCTTAGACCCTCTGGAAGACCCTGAACGGGAGAAGGAACCAAGTTTTCTTCTCCTCTATGCACATTTTACATTCCCATCAGCAATGTCTGAGGTTTCCCAGTTTTTCATAACAACAGAGTTGTACGGCTATGAATCTCCCACCATCAGCATGGGAGAGTTCTTGTGCCCCTGGACACCCATGAATACAGCAGGATATAATTTATCTTAATTTGACAATTTTATAGCCAAAAATATTACCCTATTGTTTTAATTTGCATTCATTTGATTATTAGTGAGTTACACATGGTTTCATGTTTGAAGCCATTTATTTAAATGCTTTCTGAAATGATTCCCATGTCATTTGTCACTTTTCCTTTTTGTGTTGTCGTGAATTAATGTTTTGAAGAATTTTTCTATAATGAAGAAACGAACTCTTTGCCAATCATATATGTTGTAAGTATTTTTCTCCTTTTGGTGGAAAACAAATTCTTACTTTTTAAATGATTTGAAATTTATACTGTTATGATGTTCTGGGCATATTCAAATAGTGTACTTGGGAAGTCATCTTTAACTTATATATTCCTCTAATTTTTCTTTTCTTAACTTTCACTTTTTATCCTATATGGAATCAATGTTGATTTACAGTCTGAAGTAGGGATCTGAATTTTTTCTACCACCTAACATTTTCAAAAGTTGTAAAAGAGATGAGATGAAAGTAATTTTCAGTTTAACTCTTAGTAAATAAGAAAATTTAATGAGCCAGGGCCTGTTGTGCTCAATACACTAATCTCAATTAAACCAAACATGCATACAATGCTTTAGGAAGATTGATTTCAACTTCACCAAAGCAAACTGGAAGTGCCAAGTATTAGTAATAGTGGCTTTTGGCCAATTTGAATAATGTTGCTATAATCAGATATATGTTAAAATACCAGAAATACATTTTAGCAATATCAAAAAAAGAGTTTGTCCTAAATGAAGAAGTATATTTTAAATCTCCATAGACTTCAAAGAAAGAAAATTATCATTTCTAGTTGAAAAGTAATTCTGAGAGCCGGCAGTGAAATCGGCATTTCTCTATAATATTGGTGATGACATTTAGTTGTATATTCTGAAATCAAACTAGTGACAGTGTATCGAGAACTTCAGATATATCCATACATGTTTAGCCTAATAATTCCATTTAAATTGAATCATCTATTCCTTCGACAGATATTGAATGAGTATCCACCATGTGTTGGATTCTCTGATGAGGCCTGGTGACATGGTGACCCCTGCTTTTACGGAGCTTACATTCTAACTAGGAAAGAAGTGGACAGCATAGACCTTAAATGATCACACAAGTGATTTTATAATTTCAGTAGTAATGTGTTACCATAGGAAATTACCGAGTGTTAGCATAACCTGTTGGAGAGGTGCGTGACCCACCCTTGGAGGCCAGAGGCTTCTCAGAGGAGATGACATAGAATTCAAGACCTGAGCAAAGATGAGGTGAGTAAGAGTGCCCATGAAGGGTGGCATTCATATAGCCCAGACAACCGAGGCAAGTGAGCAGACAGGAACACATAATGGGGAATGTCCATATGAATGATAAGCAGAGGGCAGAGGAAATCAGGACTCTGTGTGAATGAATATCACATCTGCAATAAATTACCAAAGGGGCATGTTCTTTTTTAGCACATTGAAAGAGTCTTATCATAAAAAAAAGTCTTATCATAAATTAATATGATAATGTTTCTGGATTTTAGCTATCAGTAATTTGGGTCTGCTGAAACACATGCCATCTGGAATGTTTAAAATATCATGGAATCTGTTCTAGAAACAACCTGGTCAAAATGGAGGACTTTAACTACCTCCATTTTGACCTCTGTCCAGACTTTCTAATTAAGTTCTTCTCTCCAGCTTATCTCTTAACTCACACAAGACCCAGGGGTGGGTAAAGCATCCCGTGATGGGAACTGAAACCACCTTCTCAAGCAATAGTGACTGCCTTGAGCCCTGAGCCTGAAAGCCCTCGCCATGACTGACGCCATGACAATCATCGACCGGACCTTTATTGCCCACTTGCTTGTACCCACCAACCTCTGTTCCATATTTTCTTTTCTTTTTTTTTTTAAGATTTTATTTATTTATTTGAGAGAGCGAGAGAGACAGAGATAGTGACAGAGAGAGAGAGCGAGCACAAGCAGCAGGGAGAGGGAGAAGCAGGCTCCCTGCTCAGCAGGGAGCCCGATGCGGGACTGGATCCCAGGACCCTGGGATCATGACCTGAGCTGAAGGCAGATGCTTAACCCACTGAGCCACCCAGGCGCCCCACATGTTTTCTTTATATAAACCTAGAAGTGTGTTCAGCACTATGGAGACAGTCTCTGAGACATTCGTCCACTGTGTTCTTGGTGCTGGCCTCACTGAAATAAAAACCTTTCTCATTTCACCACCACTGTTCTTTCTGCCTTTTGGATTTTGTTGGCTGCGAGTAGCCAGCCCTGGTCTGTTTGGGATGCCTGAAGCCAGAGGCTCTTGCACCCTGCGCCTCAGTTACATTGTGTGGGAGAATAGTAAGCATGTTTCCTGATGATTCCCATACATGCCAGCTTATAAACTGCTCCTCTCTCCTCCTTTCTATAATACTTCTCACCCTACATGCTTTTTCTCCTCTCTTTTTGTCATTCGTTTGTTAGTGAACAGCATTACTCTCTTCTTAAAGAATCTGTTGTCTTACACATTTGGCTCCCAGATGACCTCCTTTACCCTGACCTCTCCAAAGCTTGTCAGGTTGGAATTCCTAATTATCTTCTCTTCTTTCCTCCTTCCAATCTAGCTGGGGTTTAATGGGACAGAGGCTAAGTGTTGCCTACTTGCTCTGAAGTCATCACACTCAATCATCATTCTCAATTACTGGTAAAGAGTCTACTATTCTCTTAGGACCTTAATACCAGGCTTCAAGTATGTGGAGCACTGTTGAACGGGAAGTCAGCAGTGATTACAGTTAACATACGGGATAAGAAATATCACAGAAACAGAGTTGGAAGGAGACCTTCAGAATCAATTGGCCTAATGCCCTCAGGAAATGCCATCATGACCCCTATTTCCTCCTCCCCCATCCTCTGTGACCTTGCCTTTAGGAACTTGGCTTGCTCTCTGAGCTTCCATAGCTTAGCATTCGCTGCTCTCTACTGAGAATAAGACTGTTTACACACTTATCATCTCTGCCACCCCTAAAGCATGTTGAAGGTGGGGACCAAGTCTTGCTCATCCGTGTGTTCCCCTGTGCCCAGCCAAGCGCCTGAAATGTAATGGAGACCCACTTCTATTTTTTGAATGGTTAAATGCTATTAGTATGAAAGAAGAGGCACTGAAAACAAAACTGTGTGAAAATCACAGCATGCGGCAGACAGCTTTTGTAGCTACATGCCTGGTCCAGCGGCCCACGTGGGCCAGACAGTGGCGATTACCAGCTGAGGGGTCAAAAGCAGAGCATTAGTTCTCATCAGATCACGCCAGGGGTTCTTCTCTTGCATGGCACACTCCTCGGGTCCCAGTGGGAATATCCATGGCCTGCATATGCACAAGATACCCTTCACCTCTAGTGTCTCTTGGTGCACCTAATTGTGGTTGATTGACAAGTTGTCTTCTTTTCTTTTTTTTTCTTTTTTAATTTACCAAGAATCGGGCGGGGGGGTGGGGATCTGAATAGATTCTGGGGGTTTCAAATAGGCAGATGACTCAGTGTGAAGAAGCTTGTTTGAGGAGTTACCAACACTTGAGTGATGACACACATCACCATCCCTGGAGGCCCCCACATGGTGGGGGATTTGCTGTGATAGACAAAACAAAATTACAGTCCTAATAGATGGCATAAACCAGACCAGGAGCATCAGCACCGCACTACACAAGGTGCAAGGACAAAGGTTTGGTCCTGGCTTCACAGTAATTGAGAGCCAATATCTTGCTTACAAAAGCGAGTATTGGGGATTATAAATTGAAACCTGCTGAATCCTCACAGTATTGCTTTGTAGAGATACCATCTAAAAAACAAAGAAAGAAAAGTAATTATACAAATGTCTGAAAATCTCACAGTATTAGGCAAGGAAAACAGTGTGGTCACTCCATATGGCAGTGTGGCGGTGTGATGTTTCAGCTTCTTATTTCTGGGGAAAAAAAAAATATATATATATATATATATACATGTATTTAGTCCATGTGGGGTAAAGTGCAAGGTGAGCTGTTCAGATGCTCTCTAATACAAGGCACTGACACCAGGGCATGCATGTTGGACATCAAGACAAAATCTGAGTTTCATGAAGCCTATGTTAGGTAGGGTACTTCTCAATATTTAATTAAGAAAGTCCATAATCTTCGTGTGTAGCATTGGGTAGAAGGAAAAAGAGAATTTAAAGGTTCGTTGTTTTTTTCTTTAAAGATTTATTTATTTATTTGAGAGAGAGAGAGCAAGTGAGGGAGAGAGTACAAGCAGGGGGAGCGGCATAGGGAGAGGGAGAAGCCGACTCCCCGCTGAGCTGGGAGCTGGACATGGGGCTCGATCCCAGGACTCTGAGATCATGACCTGAGCCAAAGGCAGACGCTTAACTGATTGAGCCACCCAGGCGCCCCTAAAGGTCTGGTTTTTTGTTGTTTTTGTTTTTGTTTTTAATTTTTATTTTATTTTATTTTTTAAAGATTTTATTTATTTATTTGAGAGAGAGGGAATGAGAGACAGAGAGCATGAGAGGGAAGAGGGTCAGAGGGAGAAGCAGACCCCCCGCTGAGCAGGGAGCCCTATGTGGGACTTTATCCCGGGACTCCAGGATCATGACCTGAGCCAAAGGCAGTCGCTTAACCAACTGAGCCACCCAGGCACCCTAAAGGTCTGGTCTTTATAGAAAACATAGCACATTGAAAATTGCCTACCTGAGGTATCCTGTCTTTTGTTTTATTACACATAAGACTTGGAAAGAGAAGGGAAAAAACAGGAGAGAAAATAAAGTTAGGTTGACATACAGAAATTATATGTATATTTTATTATTTATTTTTTAATTTAATTTAATTTTTTTAGATTTTGTTTTTAAGTAATCTCTACACCCCGTCTGGGGCTCGAACTCACAACCCCAAGATCAAGAGTCAGATGCTCTACCCACTGAGCCAGCCAGGTGCCCCTATGTATATTCTAAATATGCTATATGGAATTTCTAGGTATACATCAGTACAAACTGACACTTTATAGAATGTTATCTAAAAATTAAATGAAAAGATAAGACTAACAATTAGCACATCAGATGTGCATTTACAAAGAGATACTGCTAACTTCAAAAAAAATGTAATCCCTCTGAAATGTTAACAAACACAACAAAGTACTTTATATTAACAATTTACTTAGCATATCCTTCATGGATAATCCAAAAGGAAGCTTTCATTCAACTCATATGGAATTATAAATTTGCACTGATGGAAGCTTAATCCACAATGTGCTAAATGATTTTCCTGCAGCAAGTATTTTGAAGACATTCTTACAGTTTACATCAACATTTAGCTCAGGTTATCCATAATAACGAATCATTTTATTTTATTTTTGCTTAACAAACAATTACTTAATACTCACTATGTCTCAGGTGTTGTTCTCTATGCTTTGCAAATATGAATGCAATTAATCGCTATAACAACTCTCTAGAGTAGATACCGTTATTATCCATGGTTTATGGATGGAGGCATTACAGCTGAGAGTGGTTTTAAAGTAACTTGCTCAGAGTCCCAGGGCTGGTAAATGCTAGAGCCAGGGTCCAAATGCAGGCAATCTGGATCCAGGGTGGTTACCATTAATGCTTCATATTGCAGTCAACCATCATTCTCGGTTCACATCAGAATGAAAAGCTGAATCTTCAGATCTCCACACTAGCACGCCCTGCCTGCGAGATTCAGTGTGAAATGATTAGCAGCAACCCCTGAGTGTTTGACGAGGTAAAATATTAATTCCAACCACCCAATCTCAATTTTTGTTTGGAGTGCCTGGTTGCCATTTAGGGAAAATGTCAGAGCTTTATATCCATTTATGTGAGGATACATGTAGGTTTTTGTTTTTTTTTTTAAGACTAAGTGAACATATGGGGCGCCTGGGTGGCTCAGTTGGTTAAGCGTCTGCCTTCAGCTCAGGTCATGATCTCAGGGTCCTGGGATCGAGCCCAGCATTGGGCTCCCTGCTCAGTGGGGAGTCTGCTTGTTCCTCTCCCTCTGCTGCTCCCCCTGCTTGTGTGCTCTCTTTCTCTATCTGTCAAATAAATAAAATCTTCAAAAAAAAAAAAAGAAAAAAGACTAAGTGAACATCCACTGGTGTTGAGGATGCCCAGGATTGTAGGCTAATGAGTATGCTTTTCCTCTATCCTGTCTCTTTATAGGGTTGCCTCCTGCTCATCAGCTCACCAGTGACTTCCTCAGAGAGGCCTTCCTTAAGTCCCTATCTGAAAACCTCCTACACACACACACACATACACACACACACAATCACTGGCTATCAAAACATCCCGTTTTTCTTCATAGTACTACTCACTATATGAAATCATGTTGATTCCCTTTTCTGTTGCCCTCCCCTCCCAACATAAGCCCCATGGCGGCAGTCTTATCTGTTATTACTGACCTCTATACCCTCCTTGTCTAGGCACAGAGGTGGTACTCAGTAGATAGGTTTTTGAATAATGGAATGGGAAGACTGGCGAGTAGAATTTCACAAAACGATGCTGGCACTCACTGGAAGCAATGAAGGAGACAGCGCAGGGAGAGATGAAAGTGCTGGGGAACACAAATGGCTCCATTGAATGGAGAGTGCCTAAGCATTCATTCTCTTCATGATTTCACACTCAATCCCAGGAACATGGGGAAACTGTTCGAGTTACTTTCCAGGGAAAGAGAAACCCCATGGTTGCTAAATCAGAAACCCAGAGGATTTACTAATCTCTAAAAGACAGGATATGCCTCTTGCTAACTTTTATCCTTCAGCTTAAATCTGTTTCTGTTCAGTGGAGGACAGGTAGTCGCCATCTTTCTTTTAATAGTCCATGGAACAGTTTACTATCCATCACAAAAATCTGACCATTCTTCTTTCCAGCCTGAATGATTTCAGCTAGCTCTTCTTTCTTACATTTCATTTTGAGTAATTCTGTAATCATCGTGGTGCCTTCGCTATTGATTCTCATGTTGGGGCTCTGGAAAAGAGGAAGCAAGAACCCAGTGTAGTCACTATCAGCTTGTGTGGGCCTGTTAGTCTTTGAGCTTTCTTGGATTTGTAGCATTTGCACCTCCAAGGCTCCTTTCAAATGAACAGTTCACAGCCAGCATCATTTTCACTGTTTGCTCTGAATGCTATTTCAGTAGGTTCTTAACAATATGGTCCTTCTGAATTTCTCACTCTGTGGGATTGGTATCTCTGGGATTAACAGACTGTGACTCCCCTCATGTGCTCTCTTGGGTCTGGGAATCCTGAATGAACATTTGTTTTTTAGATTTACTTTGCTCCTTAGAGACAGTTGGAATTGATTTTTTTTTTCTTTTCCTTCCAGCAATCATTTACTACCTTTCTTCAGATATAATCAGTCTTCTCTACAAGATAGTGAAAACAAAGTGGAGTTTGCATGCCATTAACTCCACAGTTGCAAGTTCCTTCTCTGATTTGAGTCAGCCATCTTGAAGGATAGCAAGGTGCTCTAAGGAAGGACTGCCTTGAGCAGGAAGGGAGAAGTGTATTTATAGGACAGAAGAGTCATCGTATGAGAAAGAGTCATGACTAAGTATATCTGACTAGTGGAAGGGGAGAAAACATTTTTCATTTTTTGTTTATAAGGACATCAGAGACTTTACTAGAACCTCCGTTTTAACCTTTCCTATCATCAGGAAAGACATCTAAAGTTGAAAATACGTAATATTTGTGACAACGGGTAATAGAAGAAAGATTTGCAATACATAAGGAAGTGTTTCCACCTCCAGGATAAACAAAAGGCCTGGCAAGGCTCTTTGCCTGACCACATCCAATTATTCTTTTCATACCAAAAAGAACAACTGTGAAATTGGCTGTTAATTTGAAATAGATCACACTCAGGATGAATGTATGTATTTGAAATAGTTTTATATCATGGAAAAGTGTTTAATTATACTGTCTGTCATTTTATTATCTATTAAAAATCATTTTGACTTAACAGAGAGTTAATTAACTTACCACATAATTATGGATTACCTACTAGGCTCTGAGCATGATTTCAGGACCAAGGTACAGCAATAAACAAAGTTGCCAAAATTCCACTCTCACTCTAGTGGAACAAGACAATGACTATAATAAAAGTGATATGGGACGCCTGAGTATGACAACTGCTGTGTGATAACAAGTAGAACCAGGTAAGAAGGATCAGGAGTGTCAGGGTGGGAGTGGAGCGATGCACGTTGCGATTTGAATTAGGGCATTTGGGGTTGTCCTGACCAAGAAAGAAACATTTAGACAAAGACATGATGGAGATTCGGGAGTAGTGGCTCTCTGGAGAAGAAATAGTCCAGGCCGAGGGCACCACTAAAAAAAGGTCCTAAGGCTGGGGCAGGCCTGGCATATTCAGGGAAGCAAGGAGTGGGAGAGAATTAGAAAATGAGATCAGAGTGGTAACAGGAAGCTGTGGGAAAGTGGGAAGGCAGGACTAGCACGCACAGGTTTCTGGTAAACCAGAAAACTCAAATGCAGACAGTCTGCTGGAAAGCCTGCCCCCTGCACACTCTGGCCTGATCCAGTAGGAGGCTTTCTGTGGAGACACAAGTTCATAGAATTGCTTTGACTTCAACACTATCATATTTTGGAATGGGTCTTCATCAGCAGAGTCTTCCAGTACTGTGTGGTGCACCAAAAATGATCAGACCAGCTAAAAATCTAACAGACCATGCTACTATTCATTAAGTATCATAAACTGTCTCCTTTTCCTATCCCTGGGAAAAAGACAAAACAAAACAACAACAACCAAGCAACAAACGGAGTAATAACTACAACCACCATAAAATTGTGTTTCTTAGAAGGCTGCCATATTAAGCCCTGCAGTAATTTTATATACCTGTAAGTGACTGACTTTATCAGCACATTTCCTGAAGAGCTGGTTTTGGGGCACTGAGTCACTGAGGGCTAGTTTTGATAGAATAGATGTAAGCACAAGAGGCAAATGGACTCAGGCGGGATTGCTGAAAGAATATAAAGACGATGCCTGACAGGTCAAAGGCACTAAACAACTTTGTCAGTTTTGAATCCTGGCGGCAGGCTGAACATCAGACTCCCAAATGGTCTCAGTTAATAAGCTGGTCTTGACAGCATGAAAATCTGTTAAGCTTTGCTGATCACTTAATCATTTTGCCAAATGATTTCTCAATCTTCCCTTCATATTAGGCCTCTAAGATGAAATGCATATGAAAACTACTCATCAAGCTGGAGTTAGAGCAAGGGATCAATCCTGATTATGATGGTGGCGGAAAGGTAAAATGGAAGGACAAGCAAGTCCTCTTGTTTTTGGTGAAACAGGAAGCCCCCAAGCAGTGATCCAGCTGAAAAGGTGATCTTTGCAGTCAAGAACCTTGGCACAGGGGAAATTGTGAGAGTGGTACTAGCTCCGGTAGGCTTGATACAGAACGTGTGTTCCTAATGTACAAGAGGTATTCACACTGACTGATTACTTGGTTCGTCATCTTTTCATTTACATCTGACAACGTTGAACTTTACTTAAGCCCAGTGCACCTGGAAAACATCCAGATTAAGAAATTCCTTGACCCTTTTGTGTTCCAGGAAAGGGGTTACTGAAAAGAATCACATGTCCCCACGTGACTGAGACAAGACTCAGGGATGACCTCCTTGTTGTACCTAGGACCAGGCCAGACACGGATCTACCAAATTCCCATTTGTTGCTTTATAAATGATTAGCTGAACTGATTGTAGACACTGACCAATCTACACAATATACCTGCTAACCTGACTAAATCAAACTTTGATTTTCTCTTCTTCCCCGAGGCCCAAGAATTATATCTACCTTCAGCCGGCATTGCAATGCAGAACAATCCCTCCTTAAGGGCCCCACCTAAGATAGGGTAACCTGACTCAAAGGAAAAACATTTCCTGCTCAACTGTCTAATCATGCTACTTATTCCCCCCACTCCACCCCATCTGGTTCTTTCTAACCTTGTTTATCCTTCCCCATGAAAGAAAATTCCTTTCTGCCTCATTTTTGAAACACTTGCTGATCCCATGTTTGGAGTGTCCTCTCTATTGCAATAGTCTCTCTCCCCTATTACACTAAGCAACCTCCCATTATGGCAATAATCCTTTTAAGCGAAGAATCTCCTTACCAAGCTCCACATGTGATTTTTATCTGGCACATCCCAACAAAAGGCAACAGAATTCTGAGAACATAAGAGAAGAACATATTCTTTTTGGTGAATATCTAAAGCCCTGCAAATCCCTTACTAACTCATAGACTGATTTTACCAGCTGGCTTCTTGAGGGGAAGTCGGTTTTGGAGGTGTGTATGTGTGTCTTCGTGCTCCCATGCCTGTGCCTTTCAGTAGGGGTATGGAGGGGAAGCTGACATGAGGGCAACGAAATGCCCATAGACATTACTCTGGTCTGAATGTTTGTGTCCCCCCAAATTTCATATGTTGAAACCCTAACCCCCAAAGATGTTGTGTTAGGAGATGGGGCCTTTGCGAGGTGATTAGGTCATAATTGGTGACCTTATAAGAGACTCCAGAGGTCTCCCTAGACCCTTCCACCATGTGAGGACACAGGATGGCACTAACTATGAACCAGGAAGTGGGCCCTCACCAGCCACCATACTGAATCTGCTGGCTCCCAGTCTTGGACTTCTAGCCTTCAAAATTATGAGACATAAGTTTCTGTTGTATATAGGCTCCCCACTTTGTGGTATTTTGTTATAGCAACACAAACGGATTAAGACAAACATGCTCTCGGCTTATAGATATGTTAAAGAACAAAAATTCGATGGAGTCCGTTTGAAGATCTGATTGGCTTTATTAAGTCATTTGTGAGGGAGCAACATCCCTTCTAGCAAGTAGAGAGATGGTCCGAGTTGTACAAAATGGGGGGTTTTTCTAGGCAGGAGGGTAGGGCAAGGAAGGGCAGGAGGGAGGGGCAAGGAAGTGATTAGAGAAACAAAACAAAAAAAGGATTGTTTCCTCTTCTTTTGGGGTAGGGAGGGAACAACTGGGTTTTTACCATGCAGATGAACTCAGTAGTGCTGGTCCAGAAAGTTCAGATTGACTGTTACTTAAAAGGTCCTTCCTGGGAGAGGTTGACACTGTGATTAAGGCTTGGTTTGCTGTCCTGTAGGACGAAGGACTCTATTTGGGGCTTGTCCTTGATTTTTCCAGAGCTAGGGCCTCCCCACGCTGCCTTCCCAATGCCAAGAGGGGAAGGCTGCTGGAGTCGGACCCCCTGTGGGGGGGCTCTCAGGGCCTCTGTGGGAGTCAGGTGTCTCCCACGATGCCCTCATCAGGTAACCTCCCACAGGGCCCTGGATGGCCAGGCTACGGAGTGCCCGTGACATCTGGCCTCAGGAGAACAAGAAACCTGCTATGGAGCATGGTGGGATTTGGCATCCCTCTGTGAGTCTCTCCGAAGTCCCCACTGATGGCCTGGTTCATCCCGAGTCCCAGACCCAGACCGAGTTCAAGGTGTGGAGATGCTGAGTCACAGGGGCTCACCTTGTTTCTTTTCTAACAGGTGTTAATGACCCTCCTCCTGTCCCATCTCAGACCTGGAGAAACTCAGTTTCTGAGAGAACAGAGTTTAGACTTTCCTCATTTTTATAGTAATTTAATGCAGAGTTATTTTGTGCAGACGTTAACATATATTTAATTTGCTTAGTAATTAAGCACTTAAAAACAACATAGCATTTTTTCAATGGAATTTTGAGCCATTTTCTTGCTAATTGTAGTTTAAAAAAAAAAACACAATGTCTCTAATTTACCCAATTAGGGATTACACTGTAAAATATTTTAGAGAGTTGTTCAGATGATTTGTAGCAAATTACTTCTCAGGAAAAGATTACGGCAATCCTGTGACTTCAAAAAGATGCCAGGCATGTGTATATCATGAATGCTATTTTTTTCATGAGCTTTTCTACCAACTTCAATTCGTTTCAAGGGGTAAAGAAAAATCAGTGGTATCTCAGAGCCTTGCAATTCAAACACCATGTCATTTTCTCCTGTTGTGGTTATGGTATCAAATTCTCTAAATCCACAAATCTGCTTTCATTTTTTGTGATGTTTGTTATATTCTTTAGTTAATCTTCCACTTAGCAGTTGTAACGTTCTTCTACAGACTCCTGACATTAATGCAGCTGAGTTTAAGAGCTCACTTCAGCTTCTGTCAAAGAGATTTCAAATCTACTCTTACACGAGGGAGTGGTGGTCCACCAAATTTGCTTTAATTTGGAGAATTATTATTTAATTTTATAAACGATATCCTAGAAGTTAACATAAGAGAAAACATAAATCAATACCCACAAATGTCACAACCTAGAATTATGTGCCAATTAGGAAGAAATGTGATTTCAAAAGGCCACTTAAGCAACCTAATTATTGGCCACCCAATGGGAATATATCAAAATAAGTTAAAATAGATAAAATCAGTACTAGCATTAGGTTCATCTCAAAGGGATTGACAAGGGCAAAAGCAAAGCAAAAAGAATAATGAAACCACAGCAAAATAGTACATGAAGACTGACAAGGAAGGAACTTCCAAATCAATCAATTCTCTTCCATGAGACTGGAACTCTTATTTTTATTTTTTAGAGATCAGGGAGAGGGGCAGAGAGAGTGGGAGAGAGAGAATCCTAAGCAGAATCCACAGCCAGCGAGGAGCTCGACACGGGGCTTGATCCCACAACCCAGAGACCATGACCTGAGCCAAAATCAACAGTTGGATGCCCAACCGACTGAGCCACCCAGGCTTCCCAGACTGGAACTCCTTATGCTAGTGTGTATCTATGACACAGAAAACAAATAACTCCAGCAAAAGAAACAGATTGGCATGAAAGCTTTTTTTTTTTTAATTTTTTTTAAAATTTTATTTATTTATTTCAGAGAGAGAGAGAATGAGAGATAGAAAGCACGAGAGGGAAGAGGGTCAGAGGGAGAAGCAGACTCCCTGCCAAGCAGGGAGCCTGATGTGGGACTCGATCCCGGGACTCCAGGATCATGACCTGAGCCGAAGGCAGTCGCCCAACCAACTGAGCCACCCAGGCACCCTGGCATGAAAGCTTTTATCCTCATTGTTATTATTCTTTTTTTTTTAAAGATTTGATTTATTTATTTGACAGAGAGAGACACAGTGAGAGAGGGAACACAAGCAGGGGGAGTGGGAGAGGGAGAAGCAGGCTTCCCGCCAAGCACGGAGCCTGATGTGGGGCTCTATCCCAGGACCCTGGGATCATGACCTGAGCCGAAGGCAGACACTTAATGACTGAGCCACCCAGGCGCCCCTCATCGTTATTATTCTTAATTGATGACTATTTCTCTGTAGTATGGGTAGTAGAGGGTGGTAGTCCAGAGCACAGGCTCTGGAGCCAGACCATGTGGATTCAAATCCCGGTGCCATATCTTTACTAACAGTGTAACTTTGAGCAAGTCACTCAACATGACTGCACTTTATTTTTAGCCTCTGTAAATGTACATAAGAAGGGCCACTTCCCATGACTGTGGGAACTGACTGTGTAGACTGACTGAGTGAAGACAATGCCTGACTTGTACATAGTAAGACCTCATTACTAACTTGGCTAACCTCAGTAGTGTCTCCCCGTCCCTTTTATCAGAGACTGAGACACACAATAAAAGATAATCAGTAGAGACTCGGAATTCCAAGCAATTTCAGATCATAGATGTCTACTTTGGTTTTCAATGCACAGGGACAAATACTTAAGAGTAATAAAAGTGATGTCTGGCAGAGGAAGGAAGTCTAAAATGCCAACCTTTCACATGAGCAACAGAGAAGCTGACAAAAACTGTCAGATTCAACTTTTCCAGAACTCTGGAATCTAATCTAAACTTACAACAACCAAGGAAATGCTTAACGAAGAAAAAGTGCTGAATTTTGGTGCAAGAGCTCTGTGTCATTTCAATGTACCCTGTTATCATCTCCTACACCTTAGTGTGACAGGAGCTTTGAATGGCACGCCCCAAGTGAAGGTTGCTGGTACAAGAGAAAGCAATATGGATTTTCCTCTCAAAGAATTATGGATGTTTTGACCCTGCCGCCTATGGCTCCCTGAGGGATTGGAATAAGCATTTGCCTTTGTTTTGCCCATCTCAGAGCTTCGCCAGGACTGAAGTAGCTCCCCTGGGCACTGTTTGTCAAAACTACTTAGAGGCAAATACCTTAGGTATTGCTGCCCAGGACAAAAGGTAATGGTTGGGGTAAGAAATATGCCAAAAAAAAAAAAAAAAAACCATAGGAAGGAAGAATCTTGGGAAGAAAACATGTGGAGGATAAAGGCTTTGAAAAACTCCCATGAATTCTAAAGACTCTAGAAGTCTCCATGAATGCCTAGGTCAGAACACATTATCAGAAATGACCTGAGAAGTCCTTAAGCTCTCACTACTGGCCAACCTTCAGACTCTGTACAACCAAGAAGTGAAGACTAAGGTAGAGTTTTAAACTTCCTGGCTAAGCAATTAAAGAGTGCCCCAACACAATCTGATCTACAAAGACTGGAATAATCTTTAGTTTGGTTTGGTTTGGTTCCAGGTACTGAAGGAAAATGCTCTACAATCACTAGCTACAACTCAGTTAATGGAACAGAGATTTAAGTTGGCCATACACAAGAAAGAATACAGATACTACAAAATTAATTTTAAAAAGCCAGTAAATAACCACACAGGCAGCAACAAGAAACCTTAAGGTAGGTGGAGAATCTAATTTTCAGAGTTGCCACATTATAGTATTCAAAATGTCCAGTTTTCAAAAAAAATTTCAAAAAAATTATAAGGCATGTAAAGAAACAAGAAAACATGTCCCATTCACAAGAAAAAAGCAATTAATAGAAAATATCCCTGGGAAAGCCTAGCCTAGAATCACTTTTCATATGAAAATAATTATAATCATTCTCTAATACAAACAAGCCAGAGTTTCTCTTTTTCTGTCTTCAAGTGTATGATGCATGCATAAAGACATCCTTGAATTATCTTCAGCCATTGTGATACAAGTTATTTTTAAAAGAGAACCTTTTCATTTAAAAGTTGCTGAATTTTATGTTTCATTCTTCAGATTATCATCTTTAGATGTCTTGACGTAAAATTCATCAGCAGTTTGAGGGAGATGGTTTTGCAACAGCAGCTTCCAATGACATTTTTTGGGGGATCAATACAAATTAACTCAAAGAGCAGATAACACATTCTGTCACCATGTGCCTGTCAATTAATGGTACTCCTGAGAGTTAAATTATTTCAGTATTCAGGGGAAGAATCAACGATGGGATGGCCTTGTTACTGTTTTGAAATAAGTTAGTTTCTCTGTCTTACTCTAATACATCTATGTACATCTTTTCTTTTCTCTTCTTTTCTTTTTTCTTTTCCTTTCTGTATGTATTTTCGATGGGCATTCTTACAAGATCCAAAGAGAAGGACGTTAAAGTGATGGAACATGTGTTGGAACCACCAGTAGTAATGACACATAGATACATCATAGTTGGTCAGTCTCGAAGATATATGCTATATCTGAAAGTATTTAAGCAATCAGAAAAGACAGGACCTTCTGAGATCAATGATTTCTACTATCCAAAGTGATTTCTAGAGATAGCTTTTGTTTGGAAAAAGATGATGATATTCTCTGTGTAATGATAAATAAGGCACAAGAATCAGATCTGTCACTGATCACTTATAGCTGAAAATCTTAAATCCAGTTTACAACCTTGTGGCATTCAAAGACTCATACAATCTGTTTCAAATTTACTTTTCCAATCTCATTTTTAACCATTGCCCTGTTTGAAACTTTCACTCTAGGTAAACTGATCCAATTACTGCCTCCTGACATGATTTAAACCTTTCCAGCCCTATACCTCTTTTCAGAACACCCCTTTCTGGCACATCCTTACCACCCCCACTCCCCAAATGTTGCCTTCACTCCCATTCTGACTCCCCTATTTCAGCCTGATGAAAGCCTAAGGCTTCCAGAAGGAGGTGTCACTGCCATATCCTCCCTGGAAAAGAGGTGTACATCTTTCATTTGGCACGAGACCAAACCATGTAGTGTTGGTTTTATTTCAATCTAAATTGGAGGAGACTTCTGGATACCTCAACTAAACATCATAGCTCTGGAGTCATTTGCTCTTGGAGAAGGCAATATCATAGGCTTCTACCCTGCCCTTCCTTAACTAGTCAAAGAAGCCATTCCCTGATAACCTACCTTCTTTCTGCTTACAAAGACTTTTACTATTTTCTTAGTTAATACATAGGCTATCTCTAATCTTATAATCATTCTGTACATAGAGAAGAAATGTAAGTGTCAGGATGTCTAGAAAGGTACAAAAAAGTACAGTGCTGGTTCATAGAGGACAGACAGAGGTCAGGTGCTTGTGAGCCAACAACAACCATTTCTTAACTAAGGGTTTTTAAAGTTGCAATGAAACACAAATTCATCCCGTCTTTCCTGATAATGGGAGGGATCAGGGTGGCATGTTAAGTGGAAGCTGAAAGTTGGAAAAGATTGTGAAATGTAGGAAAAATGATTTCTTGGAACTTCATAAATCTTGGTCAAAAATTTACATCGTCGAGCAGTCCTGAGTTGTTGGCTGCTCTATCTTCCTTGTGACAGCTTCATGAATGACAGCTTCATTTCACATACAGCTTCATGAGAATAATGAAATCTCCAAGCTAAGGAAAACCACATTGGTATTTGACTGTCTTGAAGTTTCTCAAGGGCCCCAGAGAACTGTCATGGCTCAGAAGGGTAACCCGAACCTGGCAACAGTTGGTTTTTTAGTTATTTGGTTACATGTCTCATTGCTCTTCCTAAACTGTCAACTCTGGGTGAGCTTTGATAGAGAACGAAATTTCTTATTCTACCTCCCTGATTCCTGAGACTCATTTCCAAAATGATGGGCTTAGAGTATATAGAGACTAGATAGAAAGCATAAATTATGGGTTTTGCTGATGCATCTTTAGTAATAGACTCCTCTCACAGAAAAGGAATATGTGGAGATTCTCTATTGCTTGTGATACTATTCAATTACAAATTTACAAACTTTATTCACGTTATTTTCACTGTCAGCAAGGACTCTTGGGAGCATAGAGGTAGCTTGCCCCAGTCTCTTCTCCCTAAGACAATTTCTTGTTTCTGTGATTCAGCTTTTGTTTAAATCAAAAACTATTTTTGAATCTGAAGACCTCATTTTTTGGCGGGGCGGGGAGACAGTAGGGAAGGGATTGAGGGAGCAGGAGAGAGAGAATCTTAAGCAGGCTCAAGGTCCAGCACAGAGCCCAACACATGGCTCCATCTCAAGACCCTGAGATCATGACCTCAGCCAAAATCAAGAGTTGAACACTTAACCTACTGAGCCCCCCAGGCACCCCAAATCTGAAGATCTCTTATTAGAAGTTTGTAAATTTGTAATTGAATAGTATCACAAGCAATGGCAAGGTGTTAGCAGTGTGTTTTCTTCCAATATCCTATTTTCCAGACTTTTTGAACTTGACCAAGGGTGGGAAGTCCCTGACCTCAGTGGGATCTGGATCAGAACATTACACCCAAGGCTTCTCCTATCTGCATGGCAGAAATCCAGAAGATGACTTTATTCTGGTTACTACTGCCCAGTCTCAAACCTCCATGCACTTGTTGGCAGGAGTGAAAGGATGCTAAGAGCTCTGTGCCCTTCTAATAAGAACCCCTCCCTTTCTGGTCAACATTCAATGCCTCCCGTCCATCGTTTACCTTGAGATCATCAAGGCAAATGATATTGTGCCTGTTTTCTTGATTTCCAATTATTACCACACAAGGGCTAGTACTTTTCAGGATTCTAACCTACATATGGCTCTGGAGCAGTGAGGCGACCCCCACCCTGCCTTCTTCCTTCACTCCTGTCCCATTTTATTTTTCCCCATATGTCACCAAGTGATACACTATGTATTCTACTCATTTATTTGCTTAACTCCATCCACTGAATGAGGGCAAGATTTCTTTATCTGTATCCTTCATGAAATACCCAGTTGAACTTAGAGTCAAGTGTGGATGCACACATAGCACCAACAACAATAAAAGAAGTGGGGCGCCTGGGTGGCTCAATTGGTCAAGTGTCTGACTCTTGGTTTCAGCTCAGGTCATGATCTCAGGGTCTTGAGATCGAGCCCCACACTGGGCTCCACGCTCAGCAGAGTCTGCTTGTCCCTCTCCCTCTGTTCCTCCCCTCTGCTCACATTCTCTCTCTGTCTCTAAAATAAATAATAAATTAAATTAAATCTTTAAAAAAAAAACAGTGAAAGAAGTGCACGATAAAATTTCAAGGTTTCACCTTTTAAACTTGATAATTTGTTTTAGTTTTAGAATACAGGTGCCACAGAGGCGGGGACCTTATCTTTTGGGGACTCCTAGCACAACCCACCAGTGGCTTTATTCACCAGTATTTGAGGACAAAATGCCTGTTTCCTTTCTCTTCACGAGGAGTTAGTTTCTGATTTAGATAACCAAACTCATCACATTGAAGCATTTAAGGAAGTGATTTGGATTTCCCTGTTACATCTATGGGGTCTTTAATGGAGAGAACAGCAATTTTGGGTCTCCTGCCATAATTACATCAGAAATTCATTCACTGTGTAAAGAAAAAAGCCCCGAGCTCTACTCCAATTGCCAGATGATCATTTCCTGTTACTACCTTAGTAATACGAAGCAATTATTTTCACTATTTTCCCCAACCATTATCCCTTCAATTTTAACTGTTCTTTTCTCTTGACATGTGAAGATTCGTGTGCAAAAAGAAAAATAGGCCTATTATGGTCTATTTTCTCTGGTTATCATACTACATTTTCAAATTTGTCTCAAAGATCTGAATTTTGCCTTAGGATACTCTAATATGACCTTTATATCTTTTCCGTTCGAATTTTGCTTACACGGACAGATCCAGAATTTTTTTCTTCTTTCCCTGTATAGACATCCTTCTGTGCCAAAATTTTAGATTCAATCAATATCTGCTTAGGGTACTCATTAATTCATTCAATAAAAATCTACTGAGTAGCAACTATATTGTAAGTATAATGCTAGGAATGCCTTTTTAAAGACACCTAAGACAAAAGCATTCCCTTTATGGAGTTTTTAGTTGAATAGAGAGGGTAAATATTTTATAAATAAATGTAAGTAGAGGGTGGGATTCCAAAGGAGTAAAAAGATTATTTTTATTTTGGAGAAAGTATCAGTTAATGTTCAAACTAGGTAGTAAAAGATAAGTAAGTGGTTCCAGGAGGATCGAGTTAGGTGGAGCCTGCGGTGTGAGAAAGTAGATGGTGAGAGTTATGGCTGGAGAGGTTGGTGTAAAGACATTGTGTGCCAGGAAAAAGAGTGGGGACTTCATTGCCCAGGAAAATGGATTAAAGAGTCTGAAAATATTTACCAGCCTGACAAACAAATTTGAATATAAGAAAGCTCATTCTTTCTTATCAACAATCTTGCTAGAGCAAGACTAGAGGGAGTAATATTGTTGCATTTCCAATAGTCAGGCCAAAGGTGTTGATGACCTAAATGACTTTTCCTTTACTATCCATTTCTAACCCATTGTCATGGCCAGTGATGTTTAAGTGTTTAGAAGCCAGAGATGAGGTCTGCAAGAAGGCACAGTAATGGGGATTGTCGAGTTTTGATTTGCTGAGAGGATCACCAACTGCAGTAACTCAGCCCTCAATACCATTGATTCTCAAGCCCTAGAATGCTGGTGTGAGGGCTGAAGCTTTTCCCAAGTTGTTTCTTGGAGAAACCTAGTGAATAATGAAGATCTAGTTTAAAAGGGTGGGTGTCCAACTGCACTACTAGGTATTTACCCAAAGAATACAAAAAAGACTAATTCAAAGGGATACATGCACCCTGATGTTTATAGCAGCATTATCTACGATAGCCAAATTATGGAAGCAGCCCAAGTGTCCCTTGGTAGATGAATGGTTAAAGGAAAGGTGGTGTATATATATATATATATATATATATATATATATATAATGGAATATTACTCAACCATCAAAAAGAATGAAATCTTGCCATTTGCCCCAACATGGACGGACCTAGAGAGTATTATGCTAAGTGAAACAAGTCAGTCAAAGACAAATACCATATGATTTCACTCATATGTGGAATTTAAGGAACAAAACAAATGAGCAGAGGGAAAAGAGAGAGAGAAACAAACCAAGAAACAGACTTCCAACTCTAGAGAACCAACTGCTGGTTACCCTAGGGGAGGTGGGTGGGGGATGGGTGAAAAAGGTGATCGGGATTAAGGAGCACACTTGTCCTGATGAGCACAGGGTGTTGTATGGAAGTGTTGAATCACTGTACTGTACACCTGAAACTCATATTACACTGTATGCTAACTCACTGGAATTAAAATAAAAACATAAAAATAAATAAAAGTGTGGGTGTTCAACCACGAGGGCAAACCACTCACATGACTGATTTCTGACTTGGATCTTTTGCTTTCTACTTTCTGACTCCAAGGGAGAAAACGCTTCAGTAATTTCAAGACAGGAGGAAGCATTTTGGACTATATGATTGTGATAATGTATACCTCTAGTGGCAGCTCTGGCCTATGAAAAGGAGAACCTGGCCCAGATTGCAGTTATGAGGCATGGAAATGGTGTTGAAATACAACAGGCATTCATATTCAGTGTACTGGCTCATTGAAACATTTCCAAGAGGAGGTTCTTCACTTCATCACATTTTGCTTGTCATAAGTGAAACATTTTTTTTTCAGCTCCTCTCCTGTCACTTCAATTAGATAAGGCTCCATTACACCTTCTGCAAAAATCATTTTTGCTAATCATTTTGTGATTACCCTACTAGACTGAGCCACTCGGGGACCAATAACTACGTTTTACTGGTTTTGTTGTGTCCATGGTATCTAGGACACAGTATCTTCTGGCACCCAGTTACTAACTGAATAAAAGACTTAAGGCCATTTATTTAATCACTTTTCAACTTCCCATAATATACTTTTTGCTACATAAAAACATACATTGCATGGAATAACCCTTTCCATCAACAGACAGTGTGCCTTACGGGGACAAGGGCCATGTTGTTATTTCCCCCTTATCTGGCACAGAGCATAAACATGAATTGAATTACATTTATAAATTAAATGTTATGATGATGCCTTTGGCAACTGAATTATCAAAAGAGCGACAGTGATTTCACTATTACCATTATTATAAAATTATTTCACTCAGATTATGGTAAACAAAGGACAAATTTTAAATTGAGTGCAGAGATGACTATGTAAAACCATGACCCAGTTAGCTATATTTACTTCTGACAGGTTTCTCTAAGGCATGGGATAGAGCTGTTCTGTGTAAGAAGTGGATTATTTCAGTTATTGAAATAAACTTAGTGGAACACATTTACCACTAAATGGAAAAGTCAGCTAACTAGTTTCCATTACAATACTTGCAGTATGCTCACACACAAACACACGCACACACTTACACACACTTCTCTCTTGTACTAGAATGATCTTTGATTTTAATTGAGTTCCTAAATATGACTCTAGCAATTTGGCAATTAAGTAAAACAAGTCAATTCATTTGAAAATAGAACTTTCAAAATTACATGAACTAATACGGTTATTAAAGAAAACATATGTGAAAAAGAAGTGTATTAAAGTCTCCTACAACAACAGCGCCTGGTTATATATCTTTATCTATAATTATAATAAAAATGGGATCATACCTATGCATTATTTGACATCTGCTCTTCTCACTTTTTTTTTTAAGATTTTATTTATTTCTCAGAGAGAGGGCCAGAAAGAGAACACAAGCATGGGGAGTGGCAGGCAGAGGGAGAAGCAGGCTCCCCACTGAGCAAGGAGCCTGATGCGGGGCTTGATGTGGGGCTCGATGCGGGGCTCGATCCCAGGACCCTGGGATCATGACCTGAGCTGAAGGCAGATGCTTAACTGACTGAGCCACCCAGGCACCCCTGCTCTTTTCACTTCTTTCCAAGCCACCAAATACTACAACACAGCATAATCTTAAGAGCCTGAGCCTTGGCATTTGATAGACCTAGTTTTGAATTTTGGGACATGACGTTTATTCTGATTATCAGTTTTTTCATTTGCAATATGGGGAACTAAGTAGTCCCTAGTGTTGTGGTGAGGAGTCGATGAAATAATGCAAATAAGGTAAGTAGTATATAATAAAAAATCAATAAATGGTGTAGTATTTCTTGGCATATAGCACATCTCAATGTATTTAATTAGTTCAAAGCCAATCAAACCAACATCTAAGTCACTTTCGGGTTTCTCAATATTAGAAGCAACTTATATGATAAATATCCTTGCATGTTTCTAGGTGCCTACTTGCCCAATTGTTTTATGGAGTATATTCCTAGAAGTAAACTTGCTGAGTCAAAGGGTATAAACATTTTCTAGACATTGTTTTGCTAAATGGCTCTGCAGACTGGAGTACAAATTCACACTACCACCAGGAGGGTGTGAGAGTGCTCATTTCTCACAGTTTTGTCAGCTGAATAATTATCATTAAAAACCCTGCCAATTCCAAGGGGTGGGGGGTGTATCTCTTATTTTAATTTGCATTTTTATTACTAGTGAGATTTATTGGGACCATTTGTGTTTCTTATTTTGTATCTGCCTGTTATATCTGTTGCCCATTTTTCTCTTTATGTGTGCTTTCTTTCCCTACACATACCTTTTATGTATTAAGGTTGTATGCTTTGGACTTTAAATACATTGCAAGATTTCTCTAAACTTGTTTTACTTGTATGTGTGGTGTTTTTCATTGACAGAAATGTTAATACATTTGAGTGAATTTTAAAAATCTCTTCAGATAATTGTATTGCTATCAGAAAGAAACAGTCTAACGGTTTCTATTTACTACAATTTTCAATATCTGTAGAATCAGACTGTAAATGCAGAGAACAAACATGGCTGCCAGAGAGGCAGGAGTAGGGGTTTGGGCAAAATGGGTGAAAGGGGGTAGGAGAGACAGGCTTCCAGTTGTGGAATGAGTCAGTCACAGGAACAAAAGGCAAAATTTTCCCCTATATGATGGGAATATTGTAAATCAGAACAGAACCTACATAATCTGCTTGTATTGCCTTCCATCTGTTACATTTTTTTCTAATGATAAAATGAACAATTTAATTTTAACATGGCTGCTAGCTCATCATTTTTGATATTAACAGATCTTCAGGTTAAGTTAAATACCAAGGAGTAGTCTTCCAAAAAACAAGCTTTTTATCACAAAACTCATCAGGATCGAATTGGCCCTGCCAACACTGACACTTTATTCTTTACTATAGTGAAAATAATTTCACTCCCCATCTACAATGGTATTGCCCTTTAGTACATCTAAAATCATAATTTTTCAACCATGATCCACTCAATCATTCTTTTAGCTAATATGCTGAGCTCCTGCTGTCCTAAACACCATGCGAGACACTGAATTCAAGTAACAAACAAGACAAAATCTCTAACCTTATAGAGCTTACAGTGCTGTACAAGTATATAAATTATGTAGAATGGACTTTGAAGATTAAAAACAAAAACAAAAGAAAATGTGAAACAGCTCTTGTTTAATAAAAGGCCTCATTTAAATTGTGCTCACTATGTGCCAAGTGATATTCTACTTGGTTTATGTGCGTATGTATTAACTCATTTCATCTTCCCAACAACCCTAAGAGGTGGGTAGTATTTTTTAAAGTTTTCGTATTTGAGCATAGTTGACATGCAGTGTTTCATCAGTTTCAGATGTACAACATAGTGTTTCAACAAGTTTATACGTTATGCTGTGCTCTTCATAAGTGTAGCTGCCATCTGTCACCACACGATGCTATTACAGTATCATTGACTGTATTCCTCATGCCGTGCCTTTCATTCCTGTGACCGACTTATTCCACAACTGGAAGCTTGTCTCTCCCACTCTCTTTCACCCATTTTGCCCAAACCCCAACTCCTGCCCCGCCCCCCTGCCGGCAGCCATGTTTGTTCTCTGCATTTACAGTCTGATTCTGCTTCTGGTTTTTGTTTTGAGATTCCTCATATGAGTGAAATCCTAAGGTATTTGCCTTTCTCAGTCTGACTCATTTCCCTTAGAATAATACAGAGGTAGGTAGTGTGAACTCACCTCCACTTTACAGATGTAGAAACGAAAGCATGGAGCTGGGAAGGGAATTCTTCAGTGTCACCCTGCTAGAAAGCAGAGAAACTGAGTTTCAGACCCAGTGAATCTGGCTCCTGAGTTCATACTCCTAACCACTGTGCTAGACTACCTCTGGAATATGGTGAAATGTTTTCCTATTTTCATACAATATATTTTACATATTTGTTTTATGGCTTTTAAACATTTTAAGATTTAAAATTTTAAAACACAACTTTCTAATACCTCACAGTTGGTTTAATATGGAACACACATAAATAAAATATTAATTCTCTTCATTTCCTGTGCTTTGATTGAGAGGATTCGCAGCTAGAGCTCTTCTTAAAAGTACCTTTAAGGATTCTACTTTTGAATACCTCTTGCCATCTCTCCTTATCCAGCTCTCATGTCCACAGCTTCCTTAAGTATTCAGAACACATATGAAAACCAGGATATAAACAAACAAACGTCTTCAGCAGCCAAAATAGATGTCATAAGTTTATTCATGAGGGAACATTCCAGGCTCTCACTCAGAGGTAGTTTAACTTTAGACAGAATTATAATAAGCTTTAATAAGCTGCAGCAGATCGAAAGTAGAAGGGGGTTATAAAGAGAGGATTTTGACAGCCTGACTAGAATGAATAATGCAGGAAAACCATAAATATGTCATGCAAAAGCAGTCAAAAATATTTTCTGAGGCTACTTAGTATAGGGATAAACCATCATTATATGATAACTGAGAAAAGTGATCAAAGTTTAGAATGATAACCCACAACATTAAAAAATGTTTGGGTTCAGTCGATTTTGTTGAAAAAGTCAGTGGACTTCCAGTAAGAATGACATGTGATTAAAACCCAGAGTTGATGATGATGTGACAAAAGGAGTAGTGTCATAGAAAGTACAACATTCATATAAGGCAGTTTGGCAATACTTAGCAGAAGCATTAACATTCTCTTACCCACTTTTCTGTATCATGTAAATTATTACACAGTAAAATTCAATTTTTTTCTTAACAATTTTAGTGCTTTCTATTCAGCTGAATTCCTGAGACCAGATGAAATCCAGGTCTCCTACTCCTCTGCCATCTTGCTCCACCACAATTTTAGTGCTTTCTATCTAGGTTTCTCTGATTTTACCTGATACTGTTTTTTGTTCACTTCACTTCATGGCTCAAAGAGTCATCTTTTATGAAAAAGATAGAGCAATAAGCCTCATCTCCTGTCTTGAAGTTATTTGATATGACAAGATCTGAAGCTGTAGACTCATGTATAAGACTGTGGTTGACAAGGGCTAGTTAAATATAGTTTGCCAGTAATCTCAGGCTCATGACTGAAAAATGCCTTGTTGCTAACTAATTTCCTGGAAGTGTCGCCATAGAGTCATATGATGCATCATCTCCTGATGACGCCTTTTTTCCTGGGGTGCTCTCAATCTGGGATGGTCTCTCTGAACTTCCATCTCCATACATCTCCATCTATCAAATCCTGCTCGTTATTGTTCAAAGAACCAGCTCAAATACCATTTTCTCTATGTAGCCTTTCCCCTCCCATCCAGTGAGAGGCAAAATTAGGTAATGACTGTGGGCTCTGCACTCACACACACCTGGTTTCAAATTCTGGCTCTGCCACCTTCCAGTTGGGTGACTAAGGGAAGCAATTTTGAGATCCAGTTTCTGACACTTGTGTCAAAGAAATACAAGGAAATACAATACCTCCCCAGACAAGGAGGTTGGGACCTGGGTGACACCATTACACACGTTTGGTGAATGTCCCTGGATGAGTTTTGTTTTCATCAGAAAATTCTAGGCAGAATTACAAGGTAGGAGGCCTTTTCATTGCACCTTGGTCTACATGTTTACAAAGGATGATGGAGATCATGCAAATAATGGATGAGAAGGAGAACAAAACCTTGAAACTGCAGTCCTTTCACACTCAACCTTAGTACTGGTCACCATTTGTGTCGACTCCATGAAATGACATTTAATTCAGCTGACTGAAGAATCCAATCACGTGCAATGTTTCAAACCAAAGGTAGCTCACTTACTTCTTTGGGGGTGGAAAAAGCTGTTCTTGTAAAAGATGCCTGAAGAATGCTGAAAATTGTCTTTGGCCAAATATCCTGCCTGCCTTTTTACTTCTCTCTCTCTCTCTTTGTTTTAAGATTTATTTATTTATTTGAGAGAGAGAGAGAGCGTGCACTCGTGAGCGCACACACGCCCAAGCGGGGTGGGGGGAGGGGGAGGGCCAGAGGGAGAGGGAGAGAGAATCTCAAGCAGATTCCCTGCTGAGCTCGGAGAACACCGTGGGGCTGGATCCTATGACCCTGAGATCATGACCTGAGCTGAAACCAAGAGTTGAAAGCTTAACCGACTGAGCCACCTAAGTGCCTCTGGCCTTTTTACTTTTTATTGCTACTTTCTGCCCACCCACACCCCCGCCAACGTCACACACCCTTCCCCAGGCTTGCCTACTCCGGGCTGAGGATGAGTCGAAAGTAGAACTAAATTGCTCTGCCCAAGATAGGAATGGTGATTTGGGGAATGAAAAACTGTGTAGGTAAGGGAAAGAAGACACCGAGGACAAGACAGAGGGAAGGCTGGTAATATGATCAGAACCTGTATTCCAAAAATAAACAAATAAAAAGAGCCTTTGGAAATTCTCTATTGGAGAAACTAATCAGAGGACTTTTATGAGTAGAGGGCATTAATTTTAAATAGTATATATTTTATTGTTTTCCTCCAGCATGTACCTTCTCTCTACGGTCCCAGATTTTGACAGTCAGCCATGCACATTACCTTTGTTCAGTGATACCTAAAGAAGTAAAAGGATCTGAATAGTATCCATCAGAATACGATTATAGGAGGATGAACTCAAAAGACCAACCACCCTGGACACCTAGGTGCAGGGACATGAGATCATGTTCTCAGATTTGTGAAGCAGTAGAGCCCTAACTGAATCCCAGATATCTAGACTCAAGATTCCTTTCTCTTTACTACCGCACATTGGCTGATTAGGGAAGTGTCCTTCCTGTGACCTCTAGCAGTGTCTCTTACCTGGACTGCCCATTTTTCCCTTGGCATTTATAGCCATACTAATAGTTACCTTTGCATGGATAGGAAGTAGATTGCTCCAATTAGATTATAATCCTCATGAAGGCTTCCTTTCTCTCACAATGCACCCTCCTGTACTAAAGTCAAATTAAATATTAGCTGAATGAAAACAACTTTTTATGCACCTATCTACTTTTGTGCCTGAAGGTCACCATTATATTGAAAATGTGGATATAGTTAGAAGATGCATTTGGTGTTAGAAAAAATCTCACTTTGAATTCAAAGGCATTTTAATGAGTATTGTCAGCTTTACAAGGAAACAATTTTCTTGCATGTGCAAACTAGAGAAGCTCTGGGTTTTCCCTATCATTGGCAGCATGGTTCTTGGCTCATCACAACATAAAAAGTACATGATACACCGGGGTGTCACTATAAAAATAATGTTATTCTTCCAATTTTATCCTGGCAACACTCGGGAATCCTATCAATGAATACAGATGCACACAGCTAAAGTAAGATAATGCCCATAAGCCAATTTCTGAACGAATTTTTCAACAAACCCTTCAGATCTGTTTGGTTATATTATTTAGGGCAAACTGGGATGGCTTTGAAATGTAAAGTTTCCTAAGAGCTCAGTCGTACATTTTAATCCAAGCTTAGTAATTATTGCCATGCCCCATTCAGCAGGTATTGCCAGCTAGAAAGAACAAAGCAGACAAAATTGAAAGGCCAAATTCACAATGAAGATGTCAAAATAAACCGGCTACTAAAGAATCAAATGAGCTGGTTTATTTTCAGCTCCTGCCTCTTTGATTCACCTATAACATACCCTTGAATCACGAAGCTTCCATAAGCACAAGTTCTTCTCAAATGATTGCTTTTGACTTCAGAAAATGGCCATTTTCCAATGTGCATTCCCCTGGTTAAACCCATGTCACTATAGAACAGGCTATATTTTGCCCTGAGGGTGTAACACTTGAACTGAAATGGGGCAATGTGCAGAAGGGTCCAATTCCCATCTTTATCTTACATCAATGCTGTCCAATAGAATTATCATGCAAGGTGCAAATGTGATCCACCTATGCAATTTTAAATTTTCTAGTAGCCACATTAAAAAAGAAAATGAAACAAGTGAAATTAATTTCATCAAATTTATTTATTACATTAAAAATGTGATCACTTCAATATATTACCAATAGGAAAACATTAATGAGAGACTTAAAGTTCTCATTCCTATGCTACTCCCTCAACATCTGATGAATACTTCCAGCTCATCTTCATTTTGACTAGCCACATTTCAAGTGCTCAATAGCCACACGCTCTAGTGGCCACCATACCCGACAGCACAATTCTACACAAAAGCATTTAGGAACTATGATCAGAAGGGAGAGAATCCTTACCATCACCTCCCAGTGGAAATAAATCCCTACCAGACACGAGAGCCTGCAGCCCCATGACCAAAATGTGGGAATGGTAGTTGAGAATCAGCTAAGAGTGACTATCCAACAGGGAAAAAACTTACCAGGGACCGTGCCTCCACATAACCATCAATTCCTTATTCTGTACAATGCACCAATTAAAAAAAATATTTCGGGGGGCAGAGCAAGATGGTGGAGGAGTAGGAGACCTGGATTTCGTCTGGTCTCAGGAATTCAGCTGAATAGGGATCAAACCACTCTGAACACCTACGAACTCAACAAGAGACCTAAGAAGAGAGTAGCAACAACTCTCTGAACAGAGAAGCGACCACTTTCTGGAAGGTAGGACGTGCGGAGAAGTGAATCCGAGGCGATATTCGAGAGGATAGACGGCGGGGGAGGGGGCCTCCGTCGGCCGCTTCTGGCCAGTGATAGAGTCACGGAGCACAAAATCGGAACTGTTAGAAGTCGGCTCCGCTGAGGGATGTCGCTGCAGTGGCTAAGCGGGGGGTGGAACTCTCGCGGGACAGTGTGGTCTCAGGACCCTCGGGGTCACAGAAAGACCGGGGGTGCCTGAGTGCGGCAGAGCTCCCAGGTATTGGATTGGGGAAGCTGGCTGCAGAGACGGAGCCGAGGCGCGGGCTCTCAGCTCGGGGTGGCCATAAACTGTGATCCGCGGCCCAGTCGGGCCACTGCTCCTACAGCAGGGACCCAACAAGCGGCAGATCCGGGGAGACTCCCCTCCCTCCCCCGGGAGGAGCGGCACGGGAGTGCACCGCAGGGATCTGCTGGGTTTGGAGACTCCACAGGGGGTGGGGTGCCAGAGATAGAAACGCTCGGTCACAGGCCGGGTGAGCATGGAGTGTGGCCGGAGACCGGGGAGACGGGAGTGACTGCTTTTCTCGGGGGGCGCACTGAGGAGCGGGGCCCTGAGTTCTCAGCTCCTCCGAGTGGAGATTGGGAGGCCACCATTTTCACCCTGGTCCTCCAAAGCTGTACCAGAGCTTGCAGGGAACAAAAGCTCCTGAGAGCAAACCCGAGCAGCTTGCTTAGCCCCGACTGACAAGGGTGGGACAATTCCGCCTCCGGCAAAGACATTTGGAAACCACAGCAACAGGCCCCTCCCCCAGAAGATCAGCAGGAACAGCCAGCAAGCCAAGACCAAGGTTACCGATCAAGGAGAACGGGAGAACTCCAGCGCTAGGGGAATACTGCACATAGAATTCATGGCTTTTTTTTACCATGATTCATTAGTTTTTCAAAGTTAATTTTTTAAACGGTTTTTTATAATTTTTCTTTTTCCCTTTTTCAACCAACATTTTATCGATCCCTTTTAAAAAAAAAACATTTTTTATTTTTCATTTTTAGAGTCATATTTTATCCCTTCATAGTAGTTACCCTTATTTTTGGCATATATATGTAAGCTGTTCAGTCTTTAAAATTTTGAGATACAGTTTCTTCTAACAGATCAAAATATACCCTAAATCACTAGTGTATGACTTTGTTCTAGTCTCCTGCCTGATCACATTCTCTCCCTTTTTTTATCTTTTTTTTTTAAATATTATTCTTTCTTTTTTCAAACAACTTCTTATCGTATCAATTCCTTTTATAAAATCTTTTATAATTTTCATCTTTACAGTCATCTTCCATCCCTTCATTGTATCAACCCTTATTTTGTACATATATAAGTCTTTCTCCCTTTAAAATTTTAGGAGGCACTTTTTTCTAACAGACCAAAATACACCCAAAATCTTGTGTGTGGCACTGATCTATGCACTAGCCTGAATCATATTTGATCATATTCTGTTTTTTTTGTATTGTTCTGTTTTTGTTTTTATCTTTTTGGTTTTTTTCCTCTTTCTTTTTTCTTTCTTTCCCTTTCTTTTCCCCTGGTTTCAGGTCTTTTCTGATTTCTATAGAGTATATTTGCTGGGGATGTTTTTAACCTGTTAGCATTTTGTTCTCTCATTCATCTATTCTCCTCTGGACAAAATGACAAGACAAAAAAAATCACCTCAGCAAAAAGAACAAGAGGTAGTACGTCAGCCAGGGACCTACTCAATACGGACATTAGTACGATGTCAGACCTAGAGTTCAGAATCATGACTTTAAAGATACTGGCTGGGCTTGAAAAAAGCGTGGAAGTTATTAGAGAAACCCTTTCTGGAGAAATAAAAGAACTAAAATCTAACCAAATCAAAATCAAAAAGGCTATTAATGAGGTGCAATCAAAAATGGGGGCACTAACTGCTAGGATAAATGAGGCAGAAGAGAGAATCAGCGATATAGAAGACCAAATGATGGAAAGTAAAGAGGCTGAGAAAAAGAGAGAGAAACAACTACAGGATCACGAGGGCAGAATTCGAGAGATAAGCGATACGATAAGAAGAAACCACATTAGAATAATTGGGATCCCAGAAGAAGAAGAAAGAGAGAGAGGGGCAGAAGGTATATTGGAGCAAATAATAGCAGAGAACTTCCCTAATGTGAGGAAGGAAACAGGCATCAAAATCCATGAGGCACAGAGAACCCCTCTCAAAATCAATAAAAATAGGTCAACACCCCGACATCTAATAGTAAAACGTACAAGTCTCAGAGACAAAGAGAAAATCCTGAAAGCAGCTCGTGAGAAGAGATATGTAACCTACAATGGTAGAAATATTAGATTGGAAACAGACCTATCCACAGAGACCTGGCAGGCCAGAAAGGACTGGCATGATATCTTCAGAGCACTAAATGAGAAAAATATGCAGCCAAGAAGACTATATCCAGCTAGGCTGTCATTGAAAATTGAAGGAGAGATAAAAAGATTTCAGGACAAACAAAAACTAAAGGAATTTGCTAACACGAAACCAGCCCTACAAGAAATCTTGAAAGCGGTCCTCTAAGCAAAGAGAGAGCCTGAAAGCAGCATAGATCAGAAAGGAACACAGACAATATACAGTAACAGTCACCTTACAGGCAATACAATGGCACTAAATTCATACCTTTCAATAGTTACCCTGAATGTCAATGGGCTAAATGCCCCAATCAAAAGACACAGGCTATCAGATTGGATTAAAAAACAAGACCCATCGATATGCTGTCTGCAAGAGACTCATTTTAGACCCAAAGATATCCCCAGATTGAAAGTGAGGGGGTGGAAAACCATTTACCATGCTAATGGACACCAAAAGAAAGCTGGGGTGGCAATCCTTATATCAGACAAATTAGATTTTAAAACAAAGACTGTAATAAGAGATGAGGAAGGACACTATATCCTACTTAAAGGGTCTATCCAACAAGAAGATCTAACAATTGTAAATATCTATGCCCCTAACATGGGAGAAGCCAATTATATAAGGCAATTAATAACAAAAGCGAAGAAACACATTGACAACAATACAATAATAGTGGGGGACTTTAACACCCCCCTGACTGAAATGGACAGATCATCTAAGCAAAAGATCAACAAGGAAATAAAGACTTTAAATGAAACACTGGACCAAATGGACTTCACAGACATATTCAGAACATTCCATCCCAAAGCAACGGAATACACATTCTTCTCTAGTGCCCATGGAACATTCTCCAGAATTGATCACATCCTAGGTCACAAATCAGGTCTCAACCGGTAGCAAAAGATTGGGATTATTCCCTGCATATTTTCAGACCACAATGCTTTGAAACTAGAACTCAATCACAAGAGGAAAGTCGGAAAGAACTCAAATACATGGAGGCTAAAGAGCATCCTACTAAAGAATGAATGGGTCAACCAGGAAATTAAAGAAGAATTAAAAAAATTCATGGAAACCAATGAAAATGAAAACACAACTGTTCAAAATCTTTGGGATACAGCAAAGGCAGTCCTGAGAGGAAAGTATATAGCAATACAAGCCTTTCTCAAGAAACAAGAAAGGTCTCAAATACACAACCTAACCCTACACCTAAAGGAGCTGGAGAAAGAACAGCAAATAAAGCCTAAACCCAGCAGGAGAAGAGAAATAATAAAGATCAGAGCAAAAATCAATGAAACAGAAACCAAAAGAACAGTGGAACAGATCAACGAAACTAGGAGCTGGTTCTTTGAAAGAATTAACAAGATTGATAAACCCCTGGCCCCACTTATCAAAAAGAAAAGAGAAATGATCCAAATCAACAAAATCATGAATGAAAGAGGAGAGATCACAACCAACACTAAAGAAATACTAACAATTATAAGAACATATTATGAGCAACTCTATGCCAGCAAATTAGATAACCTGGAAGAAATGGGTGCATTCCTAGAGATGTATCAACTACCAAAGTTGAACCAGGAAGAAATAGAAAACCTGAACAGACCTATAACCACTAAGGAAATTGAAGCAGTCATCAAAAATCTCCCAACAAACAAAAGCCCAGGGCCAGATGGCTTTCCAGGGGAATTCTATCAGACATTTAAAGAAGAATTAATACCTATTCTCCTGAAACTCTTCCAAAAAATAGAAATGGAAGGAAAACTTCCAAACTCATTTTATGAGACCACCATTACCTTGATCCCCAAACCAGACAAAGACCCCATCAAAAAGGAGAATTACAGACCAATATCCTTGATGAACATGGATGCAAAAATTCTCACCAAAATACTAGCCAATAAGATCCAACAGTGCATTAAAACTATTATTCACCATGACCACGTGGGATTTATCCCTGGGCTGTAAGGCTGGTTCAACATCCGCAATTCAATCAACGTGATACAATACATTAACAAAAGGAAGAACAAGAATCATATGATCCTCTCAATAGATGCAGAAAAAGCATTTGACAAAGTACAGCATCCTTTCTTGATCAAAACTCTTCAGAATATAGGGATAGAGGGTACATACTTCAACATCATAAAAGCCATCTATGAAAAACCTACACCGAATATCATTCTCAATGGGGAAAAGCTGAGAGCTTTTCCCCTAAGGTCAGGAACATGGCAGGGATGTCCACTATCACCACTGCTATTCAACATAGTATTAGAAGTCCTAGCCACAGCAATCAGACAACAAAAAGAAATCAAAGGCATCCAAGTCGGCAAAGAGGAAGTCAAACTCTCACTCTTTGCAGATGATATGATACTGTATGTGGAAAACCCAAAAGACTCCACACCAAAACTGCTAGAACTCATACAGGAATTCAGTAAAGTAGCAGGATATAAAATCAATGCACAGAAATCAGTGGCATTCCTATACACCAACAACAAGACAGAAGAGAGACAAATCAAGGGGTCGATCCAATTTACAACTGCACCCAAAACCATAAGATACCTAGGAATAAATCTAACCAAAGAGGCAAAGGATCTGTACTCAGAAAAGTATAAAATACTCATGAAAGAAATTGAAGAAGACACAAAGAAATGGAAAAACATTCCATGCTCATGGATTGGAAGAACAAACATTGTGAAGATGTCAATGCTACCTAGAGCAATCGACACATTCAATGCAATCCCCATCAAAATACCATCCACTTTTTTCAAAGAAATGGAACAAATAATCCTAAAATTTGTATGGAACCAGAAGAGACCCCGAATAGCCAGAGGAATCTTGAAAAAGAAAAGCAAAGCTGGCAGCATCACAATTCCGGACTTCCAGCTCTATTACAAAGCTGTCATCATCAAGACAGTATGGTACTGGCACAAAAACAGACACATAGATCAATGGAACAGAATCGAGAGCCCAGAAATGGATCCTCAACTCTATGGTCAACTCATCTTCGACAAAGCAGGAAAGAATGTCCAATGGAAAAAAGACAGTCTCTTCAACAATTGGTGTTGGGAAAATTGGACAGCCACATGCAGAAGAATGAAACTGGACCATTTCCTTACACCACACACAAAAATAGACTGCAAATGGTTGAAAGACCTAAACGTGAGACAGGAGTCCATCAAAATCCTAAAGGAGAACAGAGGCAGCAACCTCTTCAACCTCAGCCGCAGCAACTTCTTCCTAGAAACATCGCCAAAGGCAAGGGAAGCAAGGGTAAAAATGAACTATTGGGATTTCATCAAGATAAAAAGCTTTTGCACAGCAAAAGAAACAGTCCACAAAACCAAAAGACAACCGACAGAATGGGAGAAAATATTTGCAAATGACATATCAGATAAAGGGCTAGTATCCAAAATCTATAAAGAACTTACCAAACTCAACACCCAAGGAACAAATAATCCAATCAAGAAATGGGCAGAAGACATGAACAGACATGTTTCCAAAGAAGACTTCCAAATGGACAACAGACACATGAAAAAGTGCTCAACATCGCTCGGCATCAGGGAAATGCAAATCAAAACCTCAATGAGATGCCACCTCACACCAGTCAGAATGGCTAAAATTAACAAATCACGAAATGACAGATGTTGGCGGGGATGTGGAGAAAGGGGAACCGTCCTACACTGTTTGTGGGAATGCAAGCTGGTGCAACCACTCTGGAAAACAGTATGGAGGTTCCTCAAACAGTTGAAAAAAAAACTACCGTATGATCCAGCAATTGCACTACTGGGTATTTACCCCAAAGATACAAATGTAGGGATCCGAAGGGGTATGTGCACCCCGATGTTTATAGCAGCAATGCCCACAATAGCCAAACTGTGGAAAGAGCCAAGATGTCCATCGACAAATGAATGGATAAAGAAGAAGTGGTATATATACACAATGGAATATTATGCAGCCATCAAAAGGAATGAGATCTTGCCATTTGCAACGACGTGGATGGAACTGGATGGTGTTATGCTGAGCGAAATAAGTCAATCAGAGAAAGACATGTATCATATGACCTCACTGATATGAGAAATTCTTAATCTCAGGAAACAAACTGAGGGTTGCTGGAGTGGCGGGGGGTGGGAGGGATGGGGTGGCTGGGTGATAGACATTGGGGAGTGTATGTGCTATGGTGAGCGCTGTGAACTGTGCAAGACTGTTGAATCACAGATCTGTACTTCTGAAACAAATAATGCAACATATGTTAAAAAAAAAGAAAAAGAAGAAGATAGCAGGAGGGGAAGAATGAAGGGGAGTAAGTCGGAGGGGGAGATGAACCACGAGAGACGATGGACTCTGAAAAACAAACTGAGGGTTCTAGAGGGGAGGAGGGTGGGGGGGTGGGTTAGTGTGGTGATGGGTATTAAAGAGGGCAAATTCTGCGTGGAGCACTGGGTGTTATGCACAAACAAGGAATCATGGAACACTACATCAAGAACTAATGATGTAATGTATGGTGATGAACATAACAATAAAAAATTTAAAAAAATAAAATAAAATATTTCTACAAATAGAAATGGAAATGCTCCACATGTTTTAATGCTTTTTGTCTCTCTCTTTCCTCAGTATATAAGTCTCTGGATCATTTTCGCTTTGTCCAAAGCTTTCTTTCAGTTTTCCTCTTCACAGTGTAGAAATGTGTTCATTTGTTCTTTTTTTTTTCCTACTTGAGTTTCTCCATCAGCTCTGACTGTATGTTATAAAATATTTACATAATTCCAAAAGCCTTTTGCCTCTCCTGCCAAATCTGACATTCCTCTCCTCCCTCAATTCTTTCTTCAGTCTTATCTTTTTGTATCCTTTTCCCTGGCAAACTTCATCTAGCACAGGATTGTTGCTTTGTCACCTTCTGAAACTCTTCTCTGCTTCTTGTCTTCCTTTCTTCCCTCACCAGGCCAACGAAAGAGTGCTACCTTTTGAAATTTCCACAAATGTTCCAAATTCCCAAAAGTGATGGTGTGAGCTTGGCCTCGGTGGTGGTATGTGTTCGTGCTCAGTGAATGAATTTTGTGTCATACCCAGCTTACATTGCAGTGTATAACAAGGACAATTTAAAAACAATAACATGATTTTCCCCAAGGCAGTTTCATTCCAACTTTCCCGGGATCTAGAGGCTTCTTCCGTCACACATTTTGTCTTGTGATTCTGTTTGGCTTCTCCCAGATGGGAAGAACCGCCCTTGCAGCCTACCTCCCAAGCTGTGGCTGGCAAGAGCCATCCTGAGTCTATGCTTTCTGTTTAAAGACAGAAAATAAAGATGGAGTTGGTTGGTGACATTACAGCTGGTGTTCATGAAGATTTTTGTGAAAGTCTATTTAAATTCTAAACTTGACAGCACAGTTGTTGGTTTGTCAAAGCACTGCAAAATGAAAAGAGTGAAGAGAATCTAAAGACCAGAATCATAGCAGTTTTTTGTTGTTGTTGTTTTGTTTTAATGGAGCTATGGATCTAAAAGTATATATTTGATTTAGTCACTTTGCCCAGGGGAAGAAACACATTAACAAAAGTATAAAACCAAAATGACCTTGGGATAAATATACTTTTGAGCCTTCTAAGCAACAGGAAATTACAGCTTGCCTTTGCCCAAAAAGTGGTATTATAATTTCAGCAGTCTCCATTTGTGAAAAATCATCTCTCCCATTACTAATTCAATAGCTGAATTAAGTAGGGTGATATTTTCATATTTGCTCTACATGCTATTGCTTTTGTGTGACTTCCAGTTGCTAGGAAGCCTGATCAGAGTCTCCTGGCTGGTCTAGGCTCTGCAGTTTTCTCTGGAGTGGAGGTCTCTAAACACATAACCTTCTTAATCCTATTAATCAAGAAAAGCATCATGTCTTCTTGACAAGATGTTAGAGGCATTTCACAGTTGCTGAATTCTCTTAGGGTTTGTCAGAGAAAGGGAGCAACTTGTTTCCAAGGTACTGAAGCTCTGCCACAGTTGGAGGAGGTCATCCAAAAGAAATGGACAAGGTGTTTTGCTGGCATGTTGACTTTGGGTCCATGAATATTTCATGAGTAGAATAAAAATTCACAAAACACATTACATCTGCTTCATTTAGGCATTCTTCAGTTTTTGTTTTTGTTTTTTTTCAGATCACAAGTCTTCAGGAAAATACTCCAGCTGCCCAGCTGTTCTATTGTGGAGGCTAAATCAAAAGGCCACTCAACTATGGCTGTAGTTTTCAAATGAAATGCATTTAAGTATAAATGCGTTTCAATAGAAATATAAAATGCATTTAAATAGAGGTCGTTTTGTTTCGTTCTTAACAACAGTCGAAAGTTGATTTGATTATAGTCACATATATTAGTTTAATATATTTTATAACATATTAATTTACTCTTTTTTGCATTTGTGGCATTTCTGAAAGTCAAAGATTTTGAGAAAAAAAATTGGCAGCTGGAACTTATTTTCCACTCTCAGTCAGTGAATTTTTATTGAGGGTTACTGTATGCCATGTCTAATCTCTACGGAATGGCTCCTGCGACTTAGCTTACAGGATCCCAGGAGCCTAAGCTAGAGAAAAAGCCTAAGAGTTTCTTCGTATTGTTGGGGAGCTTGGAGCTCAGGAAGAGTTTCATCCTGGCTCCCAGGTCAACCCAAAGTAAAGGGTATGGCACAGGACAACCCAATCTCTATATGGCAAAATAATTCTATATGAAAGCATTTAGGAACTATGAGCAGAAGGGAAACAATCACTACCATCACCTCCCAGTGGAAATAAATCCCTACCAGATACGAGAGCCTGCAGCCCCATGATAAGATGATGGTTGGGGACACCTATACAAAGCAACCTGTTTGACCTGGGGAAAGTTAAGAAACATTCAGTGGCTGTTTTATGAGTTGAAAAACAGCTCACCAGATCACTGAGGCAAGAATACAAATAAGTGATACCTGTGGCCATAGGTGTGGCTGGCTGGGAATAAAAATGAAACAAAGTAGCGGTGCCTGGGTGGCTCAGTCAGTGAAGCGTCCGCCTTTCGCTCAGGTCATGATCCTGGGGCCCTGGGATCGAGCCCCACGTGGGGCTCCCTGCTCAGCGGGGAGTCTGCTTCTCCCTCTGCCTCTGCCCCTCCCCACCACCCTGCTCATGTTCTTTCTCTGTCTAAGATCTTTAAATAAAGTACAATAAAATAGGCAAGAAGGCAGTGTTTGACTGATGCCAATTACGAAGTAATAGGTTCATGGTGTCCTCATGGTTTCCACACATTTTACTTTAGGATTCTAATAAAGCAAATGCCATTTTTGGACAATTAACAGTAGACACAATCAATCACGACAACAGTGGTTGCAGTGCAAGCCTTGGCAGTTGTTGTGGGGTTATTTCTTTTTTTTGGAATGCAAAGCTTGGATTGCAGAGGCATCCCTGTCAAAGGCAGCACTAGATGAAGAGCCAGGCGGCCTCCCCTAACCCAGGCTCCTTTGTTTTCAGAAATCTTGGTTGATTTTGGTAACTGACCATTTGGGCCACTTGTTTTTTTCTCCTCCCATACTTTAAATTCCCACTGTGTTTTAAATTCACCAACAAAGGGTGAACCCATGCATGAAACCCTAGGCACCCACCCTCAACCCCAATAAAAGCACAACTGCTGGCCTGCATGTCCCCACACTCTCTCTCTAGCTCCAACCTTGCTAAGTGGCCCCAGATATGCTGCATAATTTCTAGGTTCCATAATAAACCTTTATTTTTCCAAAGTTTCCTGATGGTTGTTGCTGAAGGGCATCTTGCAATCATAATAAGAACCACAAGGCCTGGTCCAACCACAATATTGCTTAATAAGACTGAGATCGGCACAAAGCAGCATTAAATCTGGTTGTTGTCTCTGAAGGTTTTCTATCTATCTATCTATCTATCTATCTATCTATCTATCTATCTATCATCTATCATCTATTTATTTTAGACAGAGAGAGAGAGAGAGAGAGTGTGTGTGAGTGGGGGGTGGGTCAGAGGGAGAGGAAGAATACTCAAGCAGACTCCCCAATGAGCGTGGAGCCAGACAAGGGGCTCAATCCCACTATCCATGAGATCATAACTTGAGCTGAAACCAAGAGCCGGGCGCTTAGCCGACTGAGCCACCCAGGCATCCCTCTGAAGGTTTTCTAATACCTTTGAATATCACTTTCCCATTCTTTGTGTATCATACAATTTGCAATGTTTGAGACCTATCAGACTGAAGCCCATGATCAAAAGCCCATTTGAGGACAGCACACATATACATATAAACATAAGTGTGCACAGATAATGCACACACACTGATGCACAGACACACACACACTCTGTCCCCATTCGTCTCAAGTGCCTATTTCTCACTTTAATTAAACATAATTTCTTATTTTTGCTCCAGTCTTCATATAACTGGAAAATAGTTAACCTTTTATGAAAACTACCTCACAGGACTACTGTGAAGGTTAACTCTCTGTAAAGTGCCTGTCACAGAGTAGGTATTTTATCAGTGTTGGTTCCTTTCTTGTTCTTACTCCTCAGATACTGAAAGTCAGTTGCCAATAACATACTAAGGGTTTAAGAGACTAGTCACTCATTAAGCACATGTTATAGTGGAGGGGGGGGACGACAAGACAGATGAAAATAAGTAAAAAACAAAACTTAATAAGACTTGCTTTCCCAAAGGTTATAGTCTCATGGTAGACACGTGACAGAAGGTGTGTTGGCAATTGCCAAGCATCTGAATTTCATCTGATACATCTGTGGATTTAAGCACTTGATATTCAGAACAAACTTTGAATTTTTAAAAAATTATTTAGGCATTTACATTATTTCAATAGAAATGTAGATATATACTTTTTTTAAGATTTATTTATTTATTTGAGAGAGCGAGAATGAGAGAGAGAGAGAGAGTACATGAGAGGGGGGAGGGTTACAGGGAGAAGCAGTCTCCTCGCTGAGCAGGGAGCCCAATGCGGGACTCGATCCCGGGACTCCAGGATCATGACCTGAGTCGAAGGCAGTCGCTTAACCAACTGAGCCACCCAGGCGCCCACATATATACATTTTTAAGAAATCTATACTATTTATAAATAACTGCTAACCAATGGAGGTGATACTAATCAGTTGAAGTGTTTCTCTGATAGCTTCTCCCTGTATGTCAGTCTCCCTGAATATCAGAAAATTTGTTCGAGCTCCACATCTTCTCATTGCTCAGCGGGGAGCTTGTTTCTCCCTCTTCCTCTACCTGCTACTCCTCCTGCTTGTGCTCTCTCTCTCTGTCAAATAAATGAATAAAAATTCGTTAAAAAAACTTACAAAAAAATTTGTGCAAGAATCTTCCCTTCATCAGCATTCGGCACTATTTATTAAACACCTACTATATGTACGACCCATATGCCAGGGGCTGGGGATCTAGTATTGAACAAAATGCCCTGCTCTCCAGTATCCCATTCATTTGTGACACATATTTGTCATGGATGTATTTGACAAATATTCGACATGTATTTCATAAGTCACGGATGGTTCTCCTGTGTCAGTCATGTTCTTCCCATTAAATTGCTACAGTGTGACCAGAACCTTCCTTTGTGGGAATGCTGTGATCATCACAGCCGCTCACTGGCTCCCTAATGTGTGTGTGTCATTACACTATATGCACAAATTTCACAGAATCTTCCAAACAATCTTTGAGTTGAGTGTAGCATTATAATCCCCATTTTAAAGATAAGGAAGTGAGGTTTCGAGACACATTGTATATCAGGTATACTCAAATAAAATTCAAAAAAAAAAAAAGACATTCCACGATATGCACAAAGCCACAGGCTCATAACTGATACATCTTGTATTTAAACTCTGGTCTTTTGAATTAACTCTTTGAACTATAGCTTGTTTTTTAAGGGGGAATCCAGGTTTTGTAGGGCCTGAATCTTACAAATTGGTGGCTCTCTTTAGAAAACAAACAAACATGAACACAAATAGAAAATTAGGTACGAACATGGCTATGTATTTTATTTTATTAACATAGAGTGTATTATTAGTTTCAGGGGTAGAATTTAGGGATTTGTCAGTTTCATATAACACCCAGTGAGTGCTCATCACATCACGTGCCCTCCTTAATGTCCATCACCCCAGTTACCCCTTCCCCTACCTACCACCCCTCCAGCAACCCTCAGTTTGTTTCCTAGAGTTAAGAGTCTCTTATGGTTTGTCTCCCTCTCTGTTTTTATCTAATTTCATTTTTCCTTTCCTTCCCCTTGTTCATCAGTTTTTTTCTTAAATTCCACATATGAGTGAAATCATACGGTATTTGTCTTTCTCTGACCGACTTATTTCGCTTAGCATAATACCCTCTAGTTCCATCCATGTCATTGCAAATGGCAAGATTTCATTTTTTTGATGGTTGAGTAGTATTCCATTGTGTGTGTGTGTGTGTGTGTGTGTGTGTGTGTGTGTGTATGTATATACCCATTGTGTGTATGTGTGTATGTCATGTCTTCTTTATCCATTCGATGGATATCTGAGCTCTTTCTATAGTTTGGCTATCGTGGACATTGCTGATATAAACATTGGTGTGCAGGTGCCCCTTGGGATCACTACATTTCTATCTTTGGGGTAAAGACACAGTAGTGCAATTGCTGGGTCGTAGGGTAGCTCTATTTTTCGCTTTTTGAGAAACCTCCATACTGTTTTCCAGAGTGGCTGCACCAGCTTGCATTCCCACCAACAGTGCAAAATGGTTCCCCTTTCTCCGCATCCTCGCCAACTTCTGTCGTTTCCTGCGTTAATTTTAGCCATTCTGGCAGGTGTGAGGTGGTATCTCATTGTGGTCTTGATTTGTATTTCCCTGATGATGAGTGACGTTGATCATCTTTTCATGTGTCTGTTGGCCATTTGTATGTCTTCTTTGGAGAAATGTTCATGTCTTCTGCCCATTTCTTGACTGCATTTTTTGTGTTTTGGGTGTTGAGTTTGATAAGTTCTTTACAGTGAACATGGCTACTTATTAAGAATGAGAAACTCACTGAAGCTCAAAAATTTGGAAATCTCTTTACGCTATTTACCGGAACTGCTTACATGAAAATGCTTCTTGATTGCAACTTGAATTCCTCTGGCAAGGCTGAACACTGTACAAAAAACACACCCGGAGCTCACAGGGTCCAGTCTAAGGGAGAGGTTCTGAAGTTTAAGCTGCGTGAGCTTCAGAGTAAACCCACTCTGTTCTCACTTAGGATGCTGATGATTCAGAGAGGATATTGATTCTGCATCTAATCCATCCTCAGCATGCAGATACTCTAGAGAAAGCGCATAGAATCCTACGAACACTAGCAGCCACTTCCTAACCCACAGCTCACTGGAACATTCATGATACACATGGAACCTCTGGAAATCCCTACTTCACTTTCTAGACAAAGATCATACCACTTTCTCCCACCATACACGTGCATGCACGCATGCACACATGAACTACACAGGCCAAATCACATGAGGCCTGCATGCTTTAGCCTAACCCTGTTATTAGCCTGTGAGTCTGTTTTGATTATGGAAACAACAATGTTAACAACATATATGGAGACTGAAAATCAAGTGAAAACTAGATTCATTATACACACAACAGGATTGCTCTGACAAAGTTTTGGTTGCATTCTGACCTCTCTGATCTCAGAGGTCATGTGCATATGTTGCATTTTACCTGCTAATACTATTTTGGTCTGGGTTCACAAGAATTCTTGTAAGGGTAGGCTTGATACGATTATTTAACACTGGAAGATCTGTAAAAGGATCCTCTAACAGTATCATAAGAAAACTTTTGAAAAATCCCTAAAGCTATAGGGAATGTCAATTATATAACCAGAGCCAACTGTATACTTTGGAGGGTATGGGCAGGGAAAGACTCAAGGCTGGCTTGCTCTTTTTCATGGGAATAATTCATTCCACACTGAAGTTCAGGTTTCTCTCAAAGTTGCACAGATCTCCCTTTGAAAAAAAAAAATAAAAGTCTCCATAAAGTGTCCCTGAAAATAAATTTCTGTTGCAAAACTAATCTGATTTAAATGTGGTTCTCTGATTTAGATGTGGTTTTCAAATGCAATCATACCGCAGAATGACCCGGAGAGCTAGTCTGAGGAAGGACCCAGGAATCTTCATTTTTAATAACTCCCCTCAGGCCACTATAATGCAGGTAGTCAGGGATCACACTTCTAGAAGCACTGCTTGACTAGAGGATCTCTCTATTTGAGAGTCCTACAATGAATCCTTTTTTTGGTATAGTCTCATCATACACCCCACTCCTCTCCACAAAACACGTCTTCTTTGGTGTCTATGTTCTGTGTAGTTTGGTTTCCATATATATTATTCTTGAGCCAATTCTCTGCATACCAGTTCAGCCACTGACAGGACCATCTGGAAGTTTGAAGTAGATGATCAGTCTAACTGCATCTAGATATGAGCCTCTGAGAATTGGGCCCAGAAATATGAAGTGATTTATTATTGATGTTTCTTATAAAATCTAGCAAAAACAAAACAAAACAAAACAAAACAAAACAAAACAATATGACTGGATTTCTACAGAAAATACAGGGTATGGTCCAAATGCTTTTGATCAGCACCACTGCCAAGGAAAGAGATGTACTGAGTGGTATTTGTTATGTATATATGCATCTGCCAGTGGCATTTGATCAATATTGTAGATTCTACCAGATTTGCCTACAACATAATAAACTGCTTTGTCTCGACCAAAATGAATAAGTCACGCTCCTTGAAAGTAGTGTTCTTGAGGGGCTCTGCACTGATTCCACTGTGCTGAACTACACACAGTGGTTTTGTAATTCTGTTTTTCAGTGACAAATGGCATGCTTTGAGGAGAGTGGTTGGGCCCAGGAAGATGAAGATGAAACAGTGAGGTGTTGAAGAAGTGGGCACAAAGTCTTCCAGGCTAACCATGCTGAAATACCAGCGACTGGGCAGCACGCCACCTGCTGGGATTTTACAAATGGAGGACTATATGTTCAGTAACTTCAGAGGCTGTTAGACGGAGCGTCTAAGCATTTCTACCACTGACTACAGGTGACTAGAGTTGACTCAAAGAATCTGCAAAATAGGAGAAGAGTATCTGACAGGATTATTGTGAAGGTTAAAGGTGATTGATGTTGTATGTGAGGCTCTTATCAAAGGGCCTGGCACAGAGTAAGTGTCTCCTTGATATCAGCTATCATTATCAACATCATGTGAGCGAGGTTTGCTTTGAAACTGTACGGTAAGGTACTATTTTATCTATTACGAAAATTCTTCTATTTTAGGTTATCAGTGAAAGGCCTTGGCAATATCCTGTGAGTTTTAGGGATGAACCACATTGCATTCCTTGAGAAACTGATGTCACTCATAATATAAAGACCACTGAAGGCATTTCTGAGATGGGGGAGGAACGAAGATGAGAGACTTCTCATACCATCCATCCAGACTTATCATATAACTACAATAAGTAAGACTGTGAAACCAATAGAAGATAGATAAAATAGATAAATAGAACAGAAGAGAAAGCCCAGAACCAGATCCAGACATATTTGTGCACTTGGTGGAAAAACAACTGGTGTTCCACATTGGAAAAAAACTTTTTTCACCCCTCATGCAAAGAATAAATTATAGAGAGGTAAAAGACCACACAGGAAGAAAACAAGAAGATTTTGAACAAATAAGTGAGCATATGTAACATATATTTATGTCCTTGGAATAATAAAGAAGTTCTTAAAACAAGACCACCCCCCAAAAATATACCATAAATGAAATTAAAGATGACCACAGAGTGGGAGGTATTTGTAATATGTCACCAAATTATTAGTATTTCAAGTATATAAAGAATACATATGAATCAAAAAAAGGACAAACAACATAAATTGACCACAAATATAAACAACTGAAAATAGAAGAAATAAAAATCACTTAATATATAAAAGATCAGTCTTCTAATAATTAAGTAAATGTGAAGTAAAAAATAAAAATGAGAAGCTTTTACACTCATTAGATTAGCTAACATTAATATTGGACTCCAGTAATTTTTGGAATGTGTTTAAAAACGGTCACTGTCAAATGATGATGTTAGAAATGTAAATTGGTGAAGACCATTTGGAAAATAAATTCCAGGAGCTAGTAACATTTAAAGTACATATGCTCTGTGATTCAAGGACTCCATATCTAATTATGTACCCCAAAGAAACCAGAAACTCTTATACAATTCATATGCACAACAGGAGATGAAGGAGATGGTACAAAGATAAGTTATTGCAGTCTGGTTTGTGTTAGCAAAAAACCGGAAACCATTGATAGGAGAATGGATAATTCAACTGTCATGTGTTTGTACAATTAAAATGAATGAATGAGGTCTCTATGTATTAACAAAAACCAATGGTAAAAACAATGATGCACAAAAAGGCAAATCTCAGAAAGATAAATTGTTTGATACCATTTCTGTAAGTAGAACAACTAAAACACCCAACACAAGAACATCCTACATGGATAAATCATGATCTTGGCTATCTTTGGGAAGGAAAGGAAGGAAAAGAGAGAGACTGAGGCAGAAAATAAATAAGACTTCTTTATCTTTCTTTCTTTTCAAGTGAATTCCTCTCCTTCCTTTATATATTCCTTAAATGCTGGAGTTGTTTTAGGTCTCACTCTGGGACCCTCTTCTGTTTATTCTCTTTCTACATAGTGCCTAAATGATGCCACACCCTTCAATAGTTTTGGTTACCAAATACATTATGGTTCCTCTCAAATGTTTGTGTGCAGTCCAGCTCCCTGCCTTAACCTCAAGACTCCTGAACACTTACAGAGTTAACTTATTTCCATTTGAATGTCTCATGCACGTTAAACTCCAAGTGCCTAAAACCAAGCTCATCATCTCTTCATTATAAAACTGGTCTTACTCCTGTGTTCTCAAAACTGGTGAATGGAAAGACTATGTATCCAGTAACCCATGTGAAAAACCTGGACTTCATCATAGATACTCTCTTCTTCTCACTTCCAACATCCAACATATAGATATATCCGTTGAACTTAATATATCTTGAATATACCCCATATTCTCCACTCTTAGTATGCTTTTGTCTATTCAGCCAACATCATTTCTATTCAGCCCTTGAAAGACTTTATGTCATTCACGTCCCACTACAACTCATCTACCAAAGACATGATCTCTCTACAATTTCTCAACAAGTCACTTCCCTTCTGAAAATCACACTCTGTTCCCCATTGCCTGTATAAAAAAACCCAAACTCCTTCATTGGCATAAAGAGCCATCCATGATTTAGATCTGGACACTTTTCAACTTCATGCCCCACCATTTTTCAATCACAATATACATGCTCTTCTATAGAATAACATTTGCATTTCCCTAAGCATGTTTGATGTTATATACTTTCAGGACATTGGACATGCTGTTTGCTATGCCTGAAACATTTTCACTTGCTGTCTCTAATATTCTTTGACTTCTAGCACCTTCCTGTGTTTCAGATCTCAGATCAGCTGTCACCTTCTATAGGAAATCTCTGATTTCCTAAATTTGCAGTGGTTTTTCTCTTCACTGGTCTCCAGTGCTTCCCATATTCAATCACAATTGACTTGTCTTTTATTATTTATCCATCTAACTTTCCCTACTAGATCCTGTAAAGCCTGTGAAAACAGGGATTGTGACTTATGTACTAAGATGTCCCCAGTGTTTAGCACAGTACCTGCCACATAGTGAGGACGCAGTTAAAATATGTCAAATGAAAGAATAATATGGATTGTTTTCTATTAGGTACATGATTGGCTTTTAAGGAAAATCTTAAAGGAGGGCACTTGTGATGAACACTGGATGATGTACGGAAGTGTTGAATCACTATATTGTACATCTGAAACTCATATTACACTGTATGTTCACTAACTGGAATTTAAATAAAACCTTAAAAAAAAGAAAAATCTTATTAAATAAAAAGATCTTGCCTTTACAGTTAGCATGTACTTTGAGGGTGTTAAATCACAAAATCCAACAGAGTAAATTTATAGATTGAATTGGCTTTATCCAACAATTTATGAATCAGGAAGCATCCCATCTAGCAAGTAGAGAGGAGCTCCAAGGAGCTGTACAAAATGGAAGGATTTTATAGGCAGAAATGGGGAGGGACAAGGAAGCTATTAACAAAAGAAAAGAAAGGATTGTTCGGGGGTATAGTGGCCTTCCCCCTCAGGGGAAGAGCAGGGGGTCTCATCATGCAGATTACCTCACTAGTGCTGACCAGAAAAATTCTAGACTGATTGGTTTAAAATTCCACTTCTGGGAGAGGTTGAAACTGCACTTAAGTCTTGGTTTGCTGTCTTGGGGGCAAGCGACTCCACCTTGGGCCTGTTATTTCTTTTTTTTTTCAACAAGGGGAAACATTTTTTTCTACGGTAATTTCTGGTTGGTTTCTAGAATAACCAGTCTCATTTCTTCCCAGACAAGTTTGTATTTCTGATGAGAGCAAAATTGCTGTGAGGATGCTGTAATACAGCTGCCAGAAACTGTCTTTTGAAAAAGTAATCACCACAGCAAATGTGTGTTTTCTCATAATATGGATTTTTGATGTGTATGTGCCCGATATGTTTCAAATTCCCTAAAAGATAAGAAAAATGCAGTCTGGCAAAAGTTACTATTGCATTTTAATTAGGTTTTTCATGTTATAAGCCTCAAGAAGGTTTGTACTTAAAATGAAGCAAAGAGTAGCAAAAATCGAGGCCAAAGTTTAGACGTGGCAATTGAAATGTAGTCAGGTGTTTGTCAAAACAAAAAAGATTTGAGTGATTCAACATAATTCTTTTTAAAATAGTAACATTTTTATAAATCTCTCCAAGAAGTTCCCAAAATGAAACACTATTTACTTATTTCAAGCTGAACCTGTTGGTGATATGAATATATTAATTGTATATTGAAAATGTGTCCACTAGAAAAGCAATGAGTCAAAAGACCTCATGTTTTCTAAGCTATCATAAAATTTTCAGATGCATTTCAAATATTTACAGGTATAATTTTATATGTATGTATATTGTGTGTGCATATATATATATACAGCCTACTCTCTTTTAGATATTGTGTCATGACTCAGGATCATTAAGATGTCAATTACCCCCAAACCGATCTATGGACTTAAAGCAATCTCAATCAAAAATCTAGCATTTATTTTGTAGAAACCCGCTATTTCTGCAATTCATATGGGAATATGAAGTATGTGTAAATACAAAAACAACTTCGAAAAAATAAATGCACACTGTATGATCTACTTCTCTCTTGCATATTTTATAGAGTTTGTCTCACCCGTAGTACAGGAATGTAAGCTCTAAGAAGACAAAGATTTGTGCCTATTTTGTTCAGTGCTATATCCCAAGCAACAATTGTGCTGCCATATAGTAGTTTCCTAGTATTTGGTGAACAAATGAATGAGCAAATGAGCAAATGAAAGGATAACAGAGAGAGCCCTAAGAACATGTCTATTAGCACTCACTGTATGAGAAGGGGGCCACTAAAGAGCAGCAGAGAGAGGAAGGATGGGCACCAGGAAATGGTGCTGTGAAAATTCGTTCTTCAAATGAGAAAACTACAAAATTGGATTCACACCATGCGTAAGAACCGGTTCCACATGAGTTATGGAAGTAAAGGGAAAAACAAAACTTTGAAATTCTTAGAACAGAATATATTAGAATATCCTTAGGACCTCAAGACAGAGAATGATTTCTTAGATAAGACACATGCAAAAATACAAACTGTAAAGGAGAAGAATGATCATTTTGACAAAATTCAAGTAAAAACACATCAAAGAGAGAGTAAAGTGAGAGCAGTGTGTACTAAGGGTTACTATGATCACAGCAGCTTCTGTCCCAAATATAGGCTCTAGGTGCTGGGTGCCAGGGATGGGGTTCTAATGCCTGCTTGAAAACAGGAGAATTGGCACATAAGGTTGGCATTTTTTTAAAAAAAGATTATCCCGATTTTGTTGAGGATTGATAAAAAATAACTCCCTTAGAATGTCAGTGTCACTGCAAATTGGTACAATCACCCCGGAAAATAATTGGCAGTATCTAGCATAGAGGATGACCTAGCAATTCCATTTCTAGGTACAGATCATAGAGAAGTTCTTGCACACATGACCAAGGAGACATGGAGTTGGCTCTCTATTGCAATACTGTTTCAAATGGGGAAAATCCAAAGCAACGTGTCTATTGGTAAAAGAGTTGATGAGACACATTGATGCGTGGAAAGAACTTACAAGTTTCTGACACAGAGCATTAGGTAAGTGTTGTCTATTATTCCTATTTGTAATATGTTTGAAAGATGTCATAATACATAAAGGGAGAGAGCATGTAAAACAGCTTGGCAGTCAAATGGATGGTCTGTTAGTTACAGTTTCAAAGAATTAAGCAAAGACTAAACTACAATAATAAAGTGCTAATTGTCATGATTGAGGCTGGGCTCCGTGGGGGACAGAGAACCATGAAAGCATAAAGGCCCACAGGGGGTTAAAAGTTGAGGGAAGTCCTTCTAAAGGAATTGATTACGTTGTTGAGGCTTGAAAGCCACAAATGTGAGCATTACCCTGCTAAGGGACTTAGTGGAGAAATTTCTTGCATACTTTTCATTTACTTTAAGCTCATTGATACATCAAAACGCATTTATTATATTCAACACAATTTTAATTGTCCACCTTGAAGTCTAAAAGTGACGTCTGCCACACCCTTGTCTCAAAATGTTTCCTAAGAGGAAATGAAAGGAAAGATGTGAAATAGAGACGTCACCACAAGAACTGACAGGCTGTCCAGGCAGAGGTAAAATATTGGGAGAACATCCAGGAAGGTCTCCACCCCTTCAGTGAAAGGGCCTCAGCTGAAAACTTACTAAAAACCGTTAAGAAATGATCAAAGCAGCCATGTGAACAGGATGACATTCATTTAACTAATAAATTGTATTGAGTTTTTACAGCACATTTTTTTGGATGACATTCATTTAAAAGGGGAATTACAAACACATACTCTCGAGCTGTTTGCAACAGATGAGGGTCCTGATCAAAATGCTCAAAGTGATGAGCATTCCACTGACTTCCCTGGCTCAGAGAACAGGGAATGGATTTGCAGCAAGGAAAACTAGAGCCCAGCTGCTTACCTTATTCTTTATTCCTCTTGATTCCACAGTTCGTGGTCCTCAAATTTAATTTATGCTTCGAAAATAAATTGAATGAAGCAAAAACAAAACAAAACAAAAAAACAGTCCATTTTTCAAAAGCAGTGACTAGCGACTACAAAGCTAGAGGATCCAAGTCTTTGGATGTATATGTACACAAGGGGGCATAAATAGGTATGTGTGAGAGACATGCTTCTTCATCACACAGACAGCATCTCACTGTTTTCCAAGAGTTGGTTTATGACTGCAAAATGTAAGTTGCCATAGAAAGAATGTTCCAGGGCGCCTAGGTGGCTCAGTCGGTTAAGCGTCTGCCTTCAGCTCAGGTCATGATCCCAGGGTCCTGGGATAGAGCCCCGCATCAGGCTCCCTGCTGAGCAGGGAGCCTGCTTCTCCCTCTCCCACTCTCCCTGCTTGTGTTCCCTCTCTCGCTGTGTCTCTCTCTGTCAAATAAATAAATAAAATCTTTTATAAGAAAAAGAAAGAAAGAATGTTCCAGATGAAGGATGGGCTCCCAAGCCAGCCAACAAAAACCAAATAGCCTCTTTTATGAATGCAAGAAACCCTAATTTGTAAACTTCTTGAAGGGGGAATGTTGTAATAGAAAGGACATTGCACTGGGAGTCAGGAGACCAGTATTTGAATCCTGAATCTTTACAGTACAGATGGTCATCAATTCCTTTCTTTGAAAAAGAAGCCAGGAAATCACGCATGCCCAGCTTTCTCCTCCCATTGTTTGTAAATGCGGTCAAGACCTGAAAAGAATTTAGCAGAGCAAGAGGTAAGTGGGAAAAAAAAGCAGGGGGCAGGGGAGGGCGGCGGCGCGCCTGGGTGGCTCAGTCGGTTAAGCGTCTGCCTGCCTTCGGCTCGGGTCGTGATCCCAGGGTCCTGAGATCGAGCCCCGCATCGGGCTCCCTGCTCAGCGGGAAGTCTGCTTCTCCTTCTGCTCCTTCCTCCAACTCATGTGCTCTCTCCTTCTCTCAACAATAAATAAATAAAATCTTAAAAAAAAAAAAAAGAGGGAGGTTGGCAGCTATGTCTGAGCAATACCAAGGCAATAGCAGGGTTTTAAATCATGATCCCACCACTAATCAGCCCAGTGACCTTGGACGAGTCAGTGAATGTTCCAAAGCTTCAATTTCCTCATGTAAAATGGGCATTATAATAGTGTCTATCTCAAAGAGTTGGATTAAATGAGAAAAGGCATGTAAACTGCTTTAGCACAGTGCCTGGAAAATACTAATTGTCAGGACATGTTATCTATTATTACCAAATAATCCATATTATATTCTATTAACATTAATGGGAATGTTTTAATAAAAATTTTACCATATTCAAAAGGAAATAACTATACCAAATCCTTCCGTTTTGGACAGGTTGTCTGCCAAAATTTTTATCTCCCTTTAACTAGTCCCTAGGGAAATCAATCAAATAGCTATTCCCTGACAAACAGATATAGCATGATTATCTAAATAACATATCTCCCAAGATTTGATAAGCATTTTACCCTTACATGTCCCTGGGCCTTGGAAGTCTCCAAGGCTCCCAGAATTCATAGTCCTAGAATTAAGGGGTCAAAAGGACATAGATCTCACTATAAAATGTCAGGGTCAGCAAGAAATTTTAGATCAATGTTATTAGCTGATTGGTCAAATTTCTAGTGTAACACCGCCCTTGGAGAGAGGTTGATATTTTCATGATTTGAAAAGAGTATCAAGGGCTTCAGTTTTAAAATGCTGTCTGTTTAGCAGCCCATGATGCAGCTTTTCTAACATCTCACAAAAAGACAGACAAAGATAAAATCACAGTATCATTAAATTCTAGGAATTACACTTAGCATTTGTAGAAGATCTGGGAAATGATTCCAGTAATTCCTAAACTACACTGAAGAAAGCAATTGTGAAGCTCAACAGATAACCCCTACAATCTCCTGATAAACAGGTCCTCCTGTTATCTCCTTTTCTTTTTTAAAGATTTTATTTATTTATTTTTGACAGAGAGGGACACTGCGAGAGAGGGAACACAAGCAGGGGGAGTGGGAGAGGGAGAAGCCGACTTCTGGCTGAGTAGGGAGCCCGATGTGGGGCTCGATCCCAGGACCCTGAGGTCATGACCTGAGCCGAGGGCAGCCCCTTAACCGACTGAGCCACCCAGATGTCCCCTGTTAATCTCCTTTTTTAGCAATAAAGAAACAGAGGGGCAGAGAGGTGAAATAACTTGCCCAAAGTCACACAGCCACTAGATGGCAGAACCCGCCTTTCCCAGTCCGGAGACATTGACTGAGTTCTAAAAGATTATAATGAACTTCCAGCATGGATATCGAACGGCATCTTAAACTTCATATGACCAAATTAAAAGCCCTAATCCTGCCACTCTACTCTCTATGGCTGAAGCCTACTTCAGACCCAGTCTTATGGATCTCTGTAAATGGTGTCTCATCATCCAACCAGTAGATCGAGCCAAACAAACAAAATGCACACAAAAAGCTAGAACTCAGTCTTGACTCATGTTTCTTCTTCACCCTGGTCATCCAGTATGTTAGATGTTTGTGTCTGTTGGCTCTACCTTCAAAATATATCCTAAACCCGACCAGTTTTCACCATTTCTTTTTCTTTTTTCAAAGATTTTATTATTTGACACAGAGAGAGAGAGCACAAGCAGGGGGAGTGGAGCAGGGAGCCCGATGTGGGGCTCGATCCCAGGACCCTGGGATCACGACCTGAACTGAAGGCAGACGCTTAACACACTGAGCCGCCCAGGGGCCCCAGTTTCTTCCATTTCTAATAGCTACCACACTAGTCTGAGCCACCACCATCACTCCTCTCCTGAATTATTGTGAACGCCTCCCAAATGGTCTCCCTCTACACACAGCTTTAATTATGTTTTACAAATACAAATCATATCATATTCTTCCCATGCGTATAACCCTGGAGTGATTTTCCACAGTTCTCACAAGAAAACCCAAAGTCATTAAGGGGCCTGTCGACAGGCCTATTCTATGACCTGGTTCCCAAATACATCTCTGACTTCATCTCTCTCTCGTTAATTTTATTTAAATTCAATTAACTAACATATAGTATATTATTAGTTTTAGAGGTAGAGTTGCATATAACACCCAGTGCTCATTTCATGACGTGCCCTCCTTAATGCCCATCACCCAGTGACCCCAGCCCCCTACCCCTCGCCCCTCCAGCAACCCTCAGTTTGTTTCCTAGGATTTAGAGTCTCTTATGGTTTTCTGACTTCATCTCTTCTGTTTTCCTCATTCAGCTGGTTATGGCAACACTGACCCTCTTCTGGTTTCTTAAGCATGCCAACTTGTTCCTGCTTTGTGGGCTTTGAATATGCTATTACCTCTGCCGGGAAGTTTCTGAATCAGATCTTCACACAGTTCTTTCATTATTGACATTCAGATCAGCTCCAACCCCATCTCAGGGAATCATTCCCTGACCCCCCCATTACTTTATGACATCATCCAAATGTGTTTTCTTCAAAGCAGTTATCATTATGGAATCATCCTGATCACTTATGTGTTTTGAGGAAATAAATGAAGACCAACCAAATAAGAAAAGGAAAGGCTATTTATTTAGAGTTTTCTATAGCAAAGATGTCAGCTACCATCCCTTGTGTTTGGCAGAGACTCAAAGGCAGAGAGAGAAATGGGAAAGCTTTATAATGGAAAAATCCAAAGGCTTTAGGTATGACCAGATTGGAGTCTGTTGGCATGGGGAAGCTGCTGGATAGTCACCTAAAGCCAGGCATCCTATGTGACTGGTGATGGGTGCATCTTTGTTTATTTTCTGGTTGGTCCTTAGTTGGAAGTGGGGGCAAAATTAGGGAAGTTGCCAGTTATTAGTCAAGTCCTGGCCATTTGGGGCCAATTACTAGAGACAGCAGTCTGACCTCCTACAAGTTTGACAGCAGGCTGGCTTTCTGGGCTGTTCATTGCAGATAAGAAGCTGATTGCCTAGGCAAGGTGGTACATGTTATGGGTCAAAATTCTATTTTTATATATGATTGCCTGTTTGTCTACTTAGTCTTTCAATTTGCTGGTCATGCATGTCTCCCAAATGGAATCTAAACTCCAGGAAAGCAAGTCCCTTGTCTGTCTTCTACAATGTGGGCTCTCTAGTGACTAAAACACTGCCTGACACATAGTAGTTGATACATATTTGATAAACGAATGATTGAAAGGTCAACTGAGCGCTCAAATTCTTTACTACTGTGTATTTATTGTGTCTGAAAGCTAAAAGCAGAATGAAAAGATGTAAGTACAGAGATTTCTCTTTGGCCAGCATGACTGACTGATTTTATTGATGTATTGATCTGATAGAACTCAAGCACACTAATTCGGTCCCAGTGGAATAAGCTCCTTACCTTTAAAATGGACACTAAATTCTATCATAAATTATTCATCAAGGCAGAAGATGTGTAGTATTAATGGCAACTCTTAACAGTAAATGGGTACTTTGGCACAGACTAGGGTGGGGCACTTTTGTCAATGGTTCTGGAAGGAGTCAAACTAGTCATGACAGGTTCATTCATAATTTGATAGACTTGAAAGAGGAAGAGAAGCCAGGCTTAAAAAAAAAGTTGCAGATAAAGAGCTGGTTATAGTAAATTTTTTTATTTTTCACATAAGGGGAGTTTAAGTACAAAAGAACAATGTAGCATTGAATGCTAGAAATGAGCCTCAACTGTTAGTTCAAAATCTCCTTCGGGAGCTTCCCGTGGGAAGTCTGCAGCTGACCCCCTTACGTGGAAGGCAGGGGGAGACTGAAGAAAGAGGCAGCCACTCCAGATTGGTAGGTGGCAGTTTTAATAAGCAAGAAAACCTACATACGAGGCTTGAGTTGGTTGAACACAAAACGAATCCATCTCTGTACCTGCCTGCCAAATCTTAAAAGTTGGTAGAGACACCTTAACCGGGTTCTGTTATATATACCATCCCGATGGTCTCAACACATCACTATCTCAAGGCTATGTCCTCGGGGTAGCTTCTGAGAATGGGAAAGGCAAGTGTAATGCACATTCCCAGGACAGAGGAGTGGGTGAGAAGCCTCTCATCACTGGGGTCCAGTTTGCAGGTCTTCGGAGGTCACATCCTCTCAATGACCTCCCCCAACATCCATTCCATCCCCGGAGTCCCCAGAACATTTAAATATAGGTTCTCTTAGTTACTTGCTATGGCTGGTCTACATGGCTGCCTTCTTCACCGGAGCATGAGTTCTTTAAGGGGAACTCCATATTAGAACTGTGACCCATAGTTATATCCCCATCCCCTAGCACAGGGTAAGTATTCAGTCTATGTTTCTAAGAGCAAGAAATGAATACTGCTCACATTCTGTGTGGTATAGCCATTCCCAGCACAGTTCTATCAGGCTCCCTGCTCAGGTCCATCAGGATAAGCTGGTAAAAGAAGGGAAAGATCCCAGAGAACATCTTTCTGTCCTATCAGCTAATATCATAGGACAGCATTTGCTGTGATTTTTCAGAGGTGCTGAATGTGGTTTCACAGCTTCAGTAGAAGGACTGGGCCTAGAAGCCAGGGCTAAGATGATTTCAATGATGTCTCTTTGGAAAGTTTTGGGAATAGATGAAATGGTGTAATACTTTAGTCTTATGAAAGAGGCTGCTTTTCTTCTAGAACGCCTAGCTTTCTAAAACATTATCTCAGTTAATGGGACTAAAGAAGGTTCACAATTGCAAAGGCTTTTGGTTTAGATATAATTTAGTGAAATGCTTCTGAGGGACAGTTTGTCAAAGTATACCGAAAACTCTAAGAACCCGACATAGCGCTTTTAGGAGTTGGTCCCAAGAAGATTAAAAAACAACATATGGCCTCTATATGATGGAATACTAGACAACTGTTCAAATTCTTGCTTTGAGAGAATATTTAAGCATATGAACATATGTTTATGCTGTGATGCTAAGTGTTAAAAAGCTAAAGGATGGCATGTAAACGATAATCCCATTTTCAGATGTATTAAGAATATTGATGGCTGCGAGTTTCCAAAGGCAGCCACAGGGAGAGGAAAGAAAAGAACGTGAAAGGAATGAACGAAGAAAGGAAAAGCATGGCCATGTCAGATGTGCATGGCTCAGAGGCTGCTTGCGAGTCCGCCGTGCTTTTCTCTCCTGAACTAAGGACTCCATCCTGCAGCCCGCAGCCCCTGGACATCTACGTTAACATGGGCATCGTCAAGAAAGCAGCCCTACCTCAGCCTGCTGTGTTCCTTGGCCAGAGACTAAGGTGGCATTACAGACTCGGAAGCCAAATATCTATCGAGTTGTATTAAAGTGCTCATTTAGTTTAGACTGCAGTGATTTATAAAATGTGCCATCACACAATAGCGGTCCATTCATTTCCAAAATACGCATGCATTAATGGGCATTAATGAATTGCAGGATGCTAAGCAGTGCGGAATATGGTTACATGTGGGCCTGCTCTTGTAGTCTTATATCCATCTAGTCACAAAATAAACTCTAATTTCATTGCTGAAACCAAGCTGATAGGATATGGTAATAAACTGACATAATTAATGGCCATACTAGCTTAAAAATGGTATCAAATAAATTCCTTATGATGAAATGGCATAAGTATTGCATCAAAGGCCAACAATCTCTCACTAAAACAAATTACTTTGGGGGGCATAATTCATTGATGATTAAATAACAATCAATGTGGAAATATGTAACAGTGTCTATAAAAGACATTTTACCGGTGATATGTATGTTGCAAAGTCTATTGGCTCAGGGCAGATGCTCTGTAATAATTGGAATTTTTTATCTTCTACAGTGATTATTTTCTAGGTAATCTATGAAATTAGACCTGAATTTTAAATACACATAATGAATTTATAGTTGCTTCAGCTTGACTACCGAAAATAAGCTCCTGATCTTAAAAAAAGATGTGTTTTTACTACCCAAGGTCCCTTATGTGCCAAAATACAGCATAAGCATTTGTAAATAGCAGATAAGGGAGGGTTTTCAGATCATGATGATAAAAAGCCACATTTCTGTAGAAGAGATAAAGTACTGGATGATTGGGGTGAGGGAGAAAATCCCTAAAAGAGCTATGTACGAACCTTTCAAGGAAAAAAAAAAATCAAGGGAATGACAGTTTTCCTGGCAGAATGACCTCCAAAGCCAGAGAGTAAAGGTGTTCTATAGGAGTCTATAAGTCATATACTTTGAGAAAATAATGGATGCAAAAGAAGAATCTAGTCAGTTCAGAAATAATATGGGAGGGGGGGGTGCCCGGGTAGCTCAGTCAGTTAAGCATCTGATTCTTGATTTTGGCTCAGGTCATGATCTCAGGGTCGTGATATTAAGATTCTCGCTCTCCTTCTCCCTCTGCCCCTCCCTCTCTCTCTAATAAAAAAAAAAGAGAAAGAATATGGGGGGTGTCAACCTGAAAACTGACTGTATATTGATGGTTGTATATTTCTAGGAAAAGGATAATAATTCGTTTTCTTCAAGACTGAATGGAAAGAGTGCTCATTGGAGGCTGGAGAGACAACAAAGGAAGAGACTTTACTATTTACCGAGACACTCCTGTGTCCTAGGCACACCGTGAAGCCTCTTCACACAAGCTCACCATTCTAAGTAAAAAGTATGATAAAATAATTTCCTGGTAAGCAGAAAAATAGCATGCTTTCTCAGAGCAAATCAATTTAGACCAGCCAAACCAATTGGACCTGTAAAAAGATTGTGAATAGGCAAATACTCTGAGAGAGCCTATTTGAAAGCCAAAAGAAATTTGAGACATTGTTAATTTTTCTCAATCCAATTAGTTTACAATTATTTAGAGATACCTACAATGTGTCTTGTCCCAGAAAGACAACCAAATTTTCTTTTTATTATTTTATTTTAATTCCAGTATAGTTAGCATCCAGTGTACTATGAGTTTCAGGTGTACAATATAGTGACTCAACGCTTCCATACATCACCCGGTGCTCATCACAAGTGCGCTCCTTGATCCCCATCACCTATTTTACCCGTCCTCCCACTTCCTCCCCTCTGGTGACCATCATTTGGTTCTCTAGAATTAAGAGTCTGTTTCTTGGTTTGTCTCTCTTTTTTTCCCTTTTCTCATTTGTTTTGTTTCTTAAATTCCACCTATGAGTGAAGTTGTGTGGTATGTGTCTTTCTCTGACTGGCTTATTTCGCTTGGCATTATACCCTCTAGCTCCATCCACATCATTGCAAATGACAAGATTGCATACTTTTTATGGCTGAATAATATTCCACTGTATAAAGATACCACCTCTTCTTTATCCATTCATCTGTTAATGGATTCTTGGGCTGCTTCCATAATTTGGTTATTATACATAGTGCTTCTATAATCATAGGGGTGCATGTGTCCCCTCGAATTAGTGTTTTTGTATCTTGTGGGTAAATACCCAGTAGTGCGATTACCAGATCGTACTCCAGACTGTTTTCCACAGTGGCTGCATCAGTTTCCATTCCCACCAACACTGCAGGCAGGTTCCTTTTTTTCCACACCTTCACCAACACCTGTTGTTTCTTGTGTTGTTGATTTTAGCCATTCTGACAGCTGTGAGGTGATACTTCATTGTGGTTTTAATTTGCGCTTCCCTGATGATAAGTGATGTTGAGCATCTTTTCGTGTGTCTGGTGGCCATCTGGATGTCTTCTTTGGAGAGATGTGTGTTCAGGTCCTCTGCACAGCTTTTAATTGGATTACTCATTTTCTGGGTGTTAAGTTTTATAAGTTCTTTATCTGTTTAAGACAACCAAATTTTAAAGCAAGGCATGATAATGATGAGGATGGGGAAGAGGAGAATGATAATATCATCTCATATTTTGTTTTATGATACAGATGATGAAACACATCCCTATTGGTTATTTTGCCTAATCCCAAATATACGTCTTTGTGTCTGATGTCACTTCTTCACCCAGCTGTCCAAGGCTGCTAAGGCAGTCACCTTGTACAGGTATATGTAATCTGACAGCATCTCAGCTCAGCAGCACCTGCCCCTGTACCGTGGGCCTCTTGCTTTCTGAAGTGGAGTATCTCGGATGCTGCAGCACAAGACATCTGCCCCCACACATGCATAATGGGAAATAGGAGAGGGTTAACGTCTCAGGGGGAGAGCTGCTACATTTCACAAACAGAAATACATGAGGCCCAGTTAAATTTGAATTTCTGATAAACCAGGAAGAACTATTTAGGATAAGTATGTTCCATGTAATATTTGGGACATACTTATACAAAAAAACAGTTGTTTATCTGAAATTGAAATTTAAGTGGGGGTCCTACAGTTTATATGCCAATCTTACCTGTGGGTAGCACTTGGCTAGTGCAAGCATGGAACCCCCATCCCTGGTGGGATGAAGCTACACTTGCTCACAAGCATAACCAGCTCAATGTCATATGGATGCATTATTTTTCCCTCTTTTCCCATTTAACCCTCATTGAATGCCCATTTTTTTTCCCCTTGGGTCACATCTCCAAATAAACTGTCTGCATGAAAGCCTTCCTCTCATACTCTTTTTTTTTTTTTTTTTCTGGAAGAACTCAGGCTAAAAAGGTACTGGCAAATTATATGGAATTATTGTAATGTTAGAGCTAAACCACTTTATAAACGTGAAAACTCATTTCTATAAAGTTCAGTTGCATTGCCTAAGGTCACACCGCTCAGTAGAGGAAGCTCTGAAACTTAAAGTGGCTCTCCTGACTTCCATTCAATGTCCTTCAACTAGAAGACTATATGCTTATGTTTACTGCATACTACGGGCTTTTTTGAACATATTTTTAAACAAAATTGATTTATTTATTTGAGGGGGGGGAAGGGCAGAGGGAGACACTCTCCAGGCAGACTCCCCACTGAGCCCAACTTGGGGCTCGATGAGGGGCTCTATCCTGTGACCCATGAGATCATGACCTGAGCTGAAACCAAGAGTTAGTCGCTCAACTGACTGAGACACCCAGGTGCCCCGGCACACTACTCTTTCTAAGAAAAATCAATTTAAAATTTCTGTAAATGTGGCAGAGTAACATCATTAAGAATGAAAAGCACAGATGCTTTTATTTTCTACAAAAAAAAAAAAAAAAAAACTCTCCAAATCCCACGGAACAAAAGAACTGACATTGGCAAGTAGAAATTTATCATTCCAAACATCTTTCTATGCATCTATAGCAAGATACCAATACATGGACTAAGAAAATTTTAGAGTGGGGCGCCTGGGTGGCTCAGTCATTTTAAATGTCTGCCTTCGGCTCAGGTCATGATCCCAGGGTCCTGGGATCGAGCATCCTGGGATCCAGCCCCACCTGCTCAGTGGGGAGCCTGCTTCTCCCTCTCCAGCTCCCCACTGCTTGTGTTCCCTCTCTCACTGCCTCTCTCTCTCTGTTAAATAAATAAATAAAATCTTTAAAAAAAAGAAAAAGAAAATTTTATAGTATAAATATAAAATGTAATTGCATTTCATTTTATAAGTATAATTTTACTTGAACTTAAGAAAAGGAAAAAAACAGAAGAAAATGTTTTACTTCAGATACATGCTTCTTTACTACAAGAGATAGTATTTCTTAAAATATCCCTCTAAGAGTGATAAAATAGATCATAACCCTACGAAGAAATTGGAGTCATTAGTTTTAATTAAATGTTTCCTTTTTGTACAGTATTCATTGATTGTTCACTGCAAAAGATGAGGGCATTAGCTCTCTTAGATTTTTTTTCCCATCTCCTTGGCTCCCCACCTCCCAGTTTTTGTGAATTATGTTATTAATTTTACATTGCCAAGTTTTCTAATATGTACATCTTATTTCATGACAATCATTTCCACATTTGTTTTGTTATTAGTTCTAGGTTTCAATGGACTTAAATCTAACTGACCCTCCCCAGTCCCCACCCCCTTCTCCATTTCTAAGGTCCTTATTTTGAACCATCTCTTAATTAGCTACAGATTTCTTCATGAAACAAAAATTTTATTTTCTTGCTTGTTTTAAAGAAGAGCTTTTGGATTTTTTTTTTTTTTTTTTTAGTTCTTTTGACTTTTGAGAATGTCTGCTTGCTGTCCCTGTATTTGAATGATATCTTTTTTGATATAATATTCTTGAGTCTCCTCTTCTTTCCCTTGGGAACTTACAAGTATGTTTTCATGATCTTTTGAAATCATGTTGGAAAACACAGTAGGCAATCGGATTTATTCATTTCATAGGTGATTTGCTTTTCTGGCCTGGATACCTATAAAATTATTTTTTTTTTTTGTTCTAGAAATCCAGTAACTGAACTAGGATAAATCTTTAAGCATCTTGTATGAAAATTTTATACAACAGTCTGTGTATTTTAGCCTACAGGTAAGACATTATACTTTTTATATGTTTACTTGTTTATTCACTGTTTCCCTTAGGAGAAGGTAAGCTTCATGAATCCAGGAGCCTTGACCTACTAGCTATCATTACGATTCCCCAGCCTCTGGAATGGGGCCTGGCATATTGTAGGGACTTAATAGTTATTGAATGAACACTGTTGAATGAGTGATTTTTCTTATTTCAGATAACTTCTCTCGAAATATATTTTTCTGCTAATTTTCAGTGCCAGTTTGCTATTCACTTATAGGAAGACGAGCTATGACTTAAGTATCTGTAGGCTAATGTTTTATGGTTTCATTTTCTAAAGGTTTTCTGCAGCTAGAATGTATCTGGAATAAGGAATGGAGACCCACATTTGCATTTTCACAAACAGCTGGCCATTCAATCCAGAGCATCTCTTATATATTATCTATTATATCTATTACATAATCATTCTTTTCCCCACTTATGTTTCAAGCCATCCTTAACTATAAGCAAACTTCACAAAGCCCATTTCTGAGCTCCCCAGTTTATTCTGTTAAATTGACGATTTTCTTTTTTTTTCTTTTTAAAATTTTTTTATTGTTATGTTAATCACCATATATTACATCATTAGTTTTTGATGTAGTGTTCCATGATACATTGTTTGTTCATAACACCCAGTGCTCTATGCAGAATGTGCCCTCTTTAATACCCATCACCAGGCTAACCCATCCCCCCACCCTCCTCCCCTCTAGAACCCTCAGTTTGTTTTTCAGAGTCCATCGTCTCTCATGGTTCGTCTCCCCCTCTGACTTACTCCCCTTCATTCTTCCTTTCCTGCTATCTTCTTCTTTTTCTTTTTTCTTAACATATGTTGCATTATTTGTTTCAGAGGTACAGATCTGTGATTCAACAGTCTTGCACAATTCACAGCGCTCACCATAGCACATACACTCCCCAATGTCTATCACCCAGCAACCCCATCCCTCCCACCCCCAACGACTCCAGTAACACTCAGTTTGTTTCCTGAGATTAAGAATTCCTCATATCAGTGAGGTCATATGATACTTGTCTTTCTCTGATTGACTTATTTCACTAAGCATAACACCCTCCAGTTCCATCCACGTCGTTGCAAATGGCAAGATCTCATTCCTTTTGATGGCTGCATAATATTCCATTGTGTATATATACCACTTCTTCTTTATACATTCATCTGTTGATGGACATCTTGGCTCTTTCCACAGATTGGCTATTGTGGACATTGCTGCTATAAAAATTGGGGTGCACGTACCCCTTCGGATCCCTACATTTGTATCTTTGGGGTAAATACCCAGTAGTGCAATTGCTGGATCGAATGGTAGCTCTAATTTCAACTGTTTGAGGAACCTCCATACTGTTTTCCAGAGTGGTTGCACAGCTTGCATTCCCACCAACAGTGTAGGAGGGTTCCCCTTTCTCCACATCCCTGCCAACATCTGTCGTTCCCTGACTTGTTAATTTTAGCCATTCTGACGGGTGTGAGGTGGTATCTCATTGAGGTTTTGATTTGGATTTCCCTGATGCCGAGCGATGTTGAGCACTTTTTCATGTGCCTGTTGGCCATTTGGATGTCTTCTTTGGAAAAATGTCTGTTCATGTCTTCTGCCCATTTCTTGATTGGATTATTTGTTCTTTGGGTGTTGAGTTTGGTAAGTTCTTTATAGATTTTGGATACTAGCCCTTTATCTGATATGTCATTTGCAAATATTTTCTCCCATTCTGTCGGTCTCGTCTTTTGGTTTTGTGGACTGTTTCTTTTGCTGTGCAAAAGCTTTTTATCTTGATGAAATCCCAATAGTTCATTTTTGCCCTGGCTTCCCTTGCCTTTGGCGATGTTTCTAGGAAGAAGTTGCTGCGGCTGAGGTCGAAGAGGTTGCTACCTGTGTTCTCCTTTAGGATTTTGATGGACTCCTGTCTCACATTTAGGTCTTTCAACCATTTGCAGTCTATTTTTGTGTGTGGTGTAAGGAAATGGCCCAGTTTCATTCTTCTGCATGTGGCTGTCCAATTTTCCCAACACCAATTGTTGAAGAGACTGTCTTTTTTCCATTGGACATTCTTTCCTGCTTTGTCAAAGATGAGTTGACCATAGAGTTAAGGGTCCATTTCTGGGCTCTCGATTCTGTTCCATTGATCTATGTGTCTGTTTTTGTGCCAGTACCATACTGTCTTGATGATGACAGCTTTGTAATAGAGCTGGAAGTCCGGAATTGTGATGCCGCCAGCTTTGCTTTTCTTTTTCAAGATTCCTCTGGCTATTCGAGGTCTCTTCTGGTTCCATACAAATTTTAGGATTATTTGTTCCATTTCTTTGAAAAAAGTGGATGGTATTTTGATGGGGATTGCATTGAATGTGTCGATTGCTCTAGGTAGCATTGACATCTTCACAATGTTGGTTCTCCCAATCCATGAGCATGGAACGTTTTTCCATTTCTTTGTGTCTTCTTCAATTTCTTTCATGAGTATTTTATAGTTTTCTGAGTACAGATCCTTTGCCTCTTTGGTTAAATTTATTCCTAGGTATCTTATGGAAATTGACGATTTTCTTCCATCCTGAACTCTTTGAAATATATTTCCATGTAATTTGTACATACCATCTCTGCCCTCCATATCTATTGGCTCCTTTCTTAGCATGCTGATCACTTTCGTTTTGTCCCCCATGTTCACGGACACTATCTCAGGCCTTTGCCAAGATGGGTTGCCTATTCTGCTATTCCAGTATTTGAGCTGTTCTCTTCCTGGATTCAGGTTCTCATGAAATTGTTTTAAAATGCGAAATGCTTGTGAGAAATTTTCTTCCCTTCCTTAGATTGTTTTCATCTAGATTGAAAGCTTTGGTTTCCACATGCTAGCTCCACCTTTTTTTTGTTTTTTTGACAGAAGAATGCCTATTATGGTCCATTGACATATTTGTTCCGTGATTTCTGTTCACCCTGTTCATTCCTAAGTGGCTCTATTTAGAATTCTCCTACAGTATTAGGATTAGGCTTTTTGATTCCCTTCCTGTCGTATCTGGGCCTGCATTGCTGTCCTTTCAAGCACCAGTTTGAGATCTAGGTTTTGGTATTTTACCCTCTTTTCTGTACCAGGAGGACATGGGGAGAGTGAGGAATACAAATGAGGCAAAATTGACATGCTCCTGGGGTGGAATCCCTGGACTTTTCATTCGTGTAGATTTTTGTGTCTGTTGGTTTAATATTTAGTACAGGATTCACTCTACATAGTTGGGAGGTATTTCATATTCTCACCATGAGCTATTTTGGGGTTCCAATCATAAGCCCAATTTAGGGCAACTGTCAACTGTCTTTCACTTTCCCCATTTTGCCTGTTTCTCCCCAGTAGTCATGTTTTTTTGCTTTTTACTATATCCTAGTCAAAAGAGGGATGAGATAGGGATATCTTCTGAGTAATCTTTTTCTTTCTTTCTTTCTTTCTTTCTTTCTTTCTTTCTTTCTTTCTTTCTTTCTCTTTCTTTCTTTCTTTCTCTCTTTCTTTCTTTCTTTCTTTTTTTCTTTCTTTCTTTCTTTCTTTCTTTCTTTCTTTCTTTCTTTCTTCTTTCTTTTACAGATTTTATTTATTTATTTGACACAGAGAGAGAGTCAGAGAGGGAACACAAGCAGGGGGAGTGGGAGAGGGAGAAGCAGGCTCCTGGCTGAGCAGGGAGCCCGATGCGGGGCTTGATCCCAGGACCCCGGGATCATGACCTGAGCCGAAGGCAGACGCTTAATGACTGAGCCACCCAGGCACCCCCGAGTAATCTTTTCTTGTCCAAATTTTGGGAAATTGAGAAGTTTTAGAATTTTACAGTGTTACCTGGAAGTCCCCTGTACTACCTTTTCCAGAATAATTACAAAATGCCATGGATAACTGCACGTTTTGAAAGTAAAACACAATACTTGTTTATTTTCTAATTGACTCGATTGAAATGTATTAGTGGACATCATTAGGCTCTGCAATGATTAACAAAAATCTTTCTTAAAATCTTAGAAGCTGTGTTGGGTGGCAGGTGGGGGGATGGGTGAAATAGGTGAAGGGCATGAAGAGTACACTTATGATGAGCACTGAGTAATGTATAGAAGCACTGAATCACTATATTGTACACCCAAAACTAATGTAACACTCTGCTATCTATACTGGAATTAAAATGAGACACTGAATAAAAAAATCCTAGCAACTATGTTAAAATTTAATATAGGAATTTTTTTACTTGAATAGAAATCCACTGGCATCATTATTCACAATCAGAGACTTAAATCAATCTATTCAATAAGGAAGAACCGGTTAATTGCTATTGAATGGTCATGACTAGTTATAATATTTTGGGGAGGAGGGGTTAATATTTTATTCTAACCTGCAGCTTTCTCCTAGGCCATAGTTACCAAACTGATAAAATAAAATGGATGCAAAATGTAAAGGAATACTCAATTCAGAAGAGCAAAAATATCTAAATTTACTTAGACCAGTTTGATAAATAAAAGTGTGTTTTATTGCTCTAGTATATTTAATTTTGTCCCCTTTTATTAATTTCTGATATAGGAGATCACAAGTGACCATTATATTTCTCAATTGTTCAGTATATCAAATAAAAATCCAGAGCCATGTCCAACTTTCACTGCTTTCTGGAAAATGATATTGAACCACTGATACATATGTGAAGGAAGTATGGAGGTATGCAAACTCTAACTTCAAGTGTGGTCAATGTTAAGACATTTTAACACTCTCAAAACAGTTCTTCATGAAATGGAGGAATTTTTTTTTGCGTTTATTCTAGCACTGGCTTCTTGACTATTTTCTCTCTTAGGCTGTACTGACATCAGGAACAATTCAATTGATTAGTCAATCATGTCCAGCCAATGGCCAATATAAAATCAGAACATTTGAGAGCTGGCAGGGTCTTTAGAAACCAGCTAATCTTATTCGCCCTGTTAGAGACGAAAAAACAGAGGCCAAAGGTGGGAAAAGTAATAGCTCAGCTAAGGCATAGTGCACGATCCAGAATCCGAATCAGGACCTTCTGATTCTCAGATTTTGCATTCTTTCCCCTGTGATTCACCACCTCCTGAATTTGATTAGTAATTTTCTTGTTTGTTTGTGTTTTATTTGAACTAAATTATAAAACCTTTTCTAGAATTGAATTAGCCAAGCAATGATTTTGACATCATGTGGATAGAGTCATTACTTAGCAAATACTTATTAGCATCTGTGAGGTTTGTCTACAGTATGCCCCACCCCCCCACCCCGCCCCATCCCCCTTGGTTTTGCTCTGTGCTGGTCCTTCTCTACTGATTTTTATCCTTTCAGAGACAACAAAGACATGCTTTCAGCAGGCTTTTTAATAGCCCCAATAAAGTTTTACTGGTGAGAGCTCCCAGGACATTTGCTTTTTAACAGATGCCGGGCATTCAATTCACTCTCACAGAGAAGGTTTCTCTGGGGCATCTTAACACTCATTCTCACATCCACCAACCCCTACCACATCCAGAGCAATATCTACTCTTCTCATCAAAGGCAACGACCAAGTACTTATTTGTCCCTCCACCTGTCGGCAAACATGGATTGTGTGCTTGCCCTCTACCATGCACGGAGCCAGTTACCAGTGACAGGATGAGAAATGAGATCCAGTTCCTGTCCTCAAAGCATTCACCGTCTAGGTCTCCAAAAACAAAAATACTGTTTGCCACAAAAATAAATACAAGGAAACAGTGCTTCATCTTGAAAAGTTTTCATTTCCTGGTTTTGAAACAAATGGTAACAATGGGCCCTTAATTAGTTCTCTAGGATCAAAAGTGTTACTCAACAATATCTTTGCTCTGTGGATTGAAGAGCAATATTTTACACCATGACCTCATTAAAACTACCGTGGTTTCTATAAATAAAAGCCCTTGGATGATCAGTATGAGAACTGACATTCGTATCATTCATTGAAAAAACAAAAGGCAATTGTTGGACAATTGCATCTGCAGCACAGATATATTGATTTGTTCATTTCCTTTGCGGGGGACAAAAAAGGATACACAAACTACACCATCCTAGCTGTTTTTCATAATGAATACCTGTGGTTAGGGAAATAATTTAGGAGGAACTGAAATGTCAACTAGATGTTCTTCTCCTCTCATCAAGATATTATCCAGCACATTATTTTTCAGTGTCAGAAGGGTAAACATAAAGTATCACATTTTCAAATAGCTTAGCTAATGTTAAGACATATCCATTTTCATGTGTGAAATGAGTACAGTAATTGTTTGGGTGTATGACAGCAGATGCATGAAAATATAGATACACATTTGTGGTATGGATTTAAGATGGATGTTAGAAAATTTAGCAGAATCTTACACATTTCCATTAACCGTGTGAAAAATGTGCAGACTTATATCCCCCACAAAGAAGCACCAGCACTAAGATAGAGTGGAGATTTTATATATTAACCTGTAAACATCTATAGGATTTTCACATTGTTTCAGAATTCCTTCCCAAACTGATGAAGAATATTAAAGCTTAGCAATATTTATGGATATGTTAGGTACAAGTAGATGACTATATACAGAGATTGAAAAGTTCAGAAATGCTGAGCTACGAGCAGCAGTGAGGGGTAACATGGGATATGCACAATAGAGGAGAAAAGACTTGGAAGGGACACACAGTTAGCTTCTAATATCTGAAAGGGTGATTAAGACAACAAGCAGTATACTGATTCTACATAGATCCTGAGGGCAGAACAGGTCAAAAAGTTTTTGTTACAGAGATCAGAGCAGTTTGATAAAAGGAAGGGTCAAGAGGGTTCCCCTTTCTCCACAACCTCTCCAACATCTGTTGTTTCTTTCCCTGTCCATTTTTGCCATTCTAACTGGTGTAAGGTGGTATCTCAATGTGGTTTTGAGTTGAATTTCCCTGATGGCTAATGATGATGAATATTTTTTCACGTGTCTGTTAGCCATTTGTATGTCTTCTTCAGAGAAGTGTCTTTTCATTTCTTCTGCCCAGTTTTTGACTTGATTATTTGTTTTTTGGGTGTTGAGTTTGAGAAGTTCTTTACAGATCTTGGATACCAGCCCTTTATCTGTAGTGTCATTTGCAAATATCTCCTCCCATTCTGTGGGTTGCCTCTTTGTTTTGTTGACTGTTTCCTTTGCTGTGCAGAAGCTCTTACACTGTTGGTGGGAATGCAAGTTGGTACAGCCACTTTGGAAAACAGTGTGGAGTTTCCTCCAAAATTTAAAAATAGAGCTACCCTATGACCCAGCAACTGCACTCCTGGGTATTTACCCCAAAGACACAGATGCAGTGAAAAGAAGGACCACATGCACCCCAATGTCCATAGCAGCAATGTCCGCAATAGCCAAACTGTGGAAAGAGCCGAGATGCCCTTCAACAGACGAATGGATAAAGAAGATGGGGTCCATATATACGATGGAATATGACTCAGCCGCCAGAAAGGATGAATACCCAACTTTCCCATCAACGTGGATGGGACTGGAGGAGATGATGCTAAGGGAAATAAGTCAAACAGAGAAAGTCAATTATCATATGGTTTCACTTATTTGTGGAACATGAGGAATAGCAGGGAGGACATTGGGAGAAGGAAGGGAGAAATGAAGGGGGGGGGAATCGGAGGGAGAGACGAACCGTGAGAGACTCTGGACTCTGAGAAACAAACAGGGTTCTAGAGGGGAGGGGGGAGGGGGGATGGGTTAGCCCGGCGATGGGCATTAAGGAGGGCACGTACTGCATGGAGCACTGGGTGTTATACGAAAACAGTGGATCGTGGGTCACCACATCAAAAACTAATGAGGTATTCTATGGTGACTAACATAACATAATAAAATTAAAAAAAAAAAGTTGCCAAACTGTTTTCCAAGTAGCTGTATCATCTTACTTTCCCACCAGCAATGTATGAATGGCCAGTTTTTCCACATCCTTTCCAGCATCTGGTGTTGTCATTATTTTTTATTTTAGCTATTCTGATAGATGTGTGTTGATGTCTCATGTGGTTTTGTCTTTTCCTAATGGCTAATGATGTTGAACATCTTTTCACGTGCTTATCTGCCATCTGAATTTTTCTCTGTAATTTCGCATTTTCAATCCTTCTGTAAACTAACTGAGCTTTGGCATATGTCTAGACCTTAAATTTTGATTATGGCTTTGGAGGAACCATAAGGTTCCATAAGGAAGGGAACAAAAAATAAAATAAAAAATAAAAATAAAATAAAAATAAAGTAAGATGAAAATAGAGAGGGAGGCAAATCATAAGAGATGCTGAACTCTAGGAACCAAACCGAGGGTTGCTGGAGGGGAGGTGGGTGGGAAGATGGGGTAACTGGGTGATGGGCAGTAAGGAGGGCGCGTGACGTAATGAGCACTGCGTGTTACATGCAACTGATGAATCACTAAATTCTACCCCTGAGACTAATATTACACTATGTGTTAACTACATTGAATTTAAATAAAAATTAAATTAAATTAAATTAAATTAAAATTAAATTAAATTATTATTATTATTTTTTAAAGCTGCATTTGTGGTCAAGTTCCCAAGAAGCAGTCTGAGGTGAGTATTCTTGTTCAACTGACTGATTGAGGGGTGAGGTGCTCTCAGAAAAAGTGATGTGAGGGAAGCAAAATAATGGAGCTGAGGGACCTTTAGCAAGAATGTAGTCTCATCTGGAGATGGGCCCCATCCGACAACTTGGAGAAGCTCTGGAGCACAAATTTCATCACAAATTTGGTCCCACGGGGCAGAAATCTTCGCTATATCATAAACAGAAAATCACCCGATTTCAATTTTTTAAAAGTGTTTGAGATGAATTTAAAAATCTTTAAGATGACACGGCTTCTCCTGACTCCATCACATTCGCTCCACCCATTCAGCCTATAAACAGTTCGAGGAGAATGTGGTCGATGTAAAACACGGTTTGCTATTACTCAGACAACATCTGGAAGAGCCCTCCAGAGATATTTTTTAAGTTAACCTCTTACCAACTAGAGCTATTTATATATATATGCAATCTACTCTCAGACATTAAATGTGAGCAAACACTGCTTAATGAAAACTCTAATATAATTACTTTCCCTATACCCTCAAATCAATTAACTGCCTATAGAGAAAAATCCACCTAGTAGAGTTTAGTAGATAAAAGAAGAGAATAAAAAGAGAAAATCATTATCTATGAAAAAGAAAGGAAAATACGCTAATATTTACTGAGCACCAGCTCCGCATGTCCCAGGTGCTAACTTAGGTCCTTTGCATATCTCATTCCATTCAAACCTTGCAGGAATCCTTTGAGGTAGATATTACCATCATCTTAATTTTGCAGATGTGTAAAACCTCAGAGAGAATAGATAATTGTGGAAACTTACAAGCAGCAGAGCCCAAAATTGTATCCAGATGTGTCTCATTCCAAAGATTTGCCCTTTCCATTAAACTCCCAGCTCTTAAAGACAGTTCCCAAACCAGCAGCAACAGCCTCATTGGAATCTGCAGAATCTGAAATGTGGGACATGGGGACCATCAATCACTAACTATTCATTAAGTAATTACTGAGTGCCCACTCCATGCCAAACACTGTTCTAGGTGTTAGGTGCTGGGTGTATTCTCTTGAAAAAGACAAGGTTTGGGGGTGCCTGGGTGGCTCAGTTGGTTAAGCATCTGCCTTTAGCTCAGGTCATGATTCCAGGGTCCTGGGATGGAGCCCAGGGTTAGGCTGCCTGCTCAGTGGGGAGCCTGCTTCTCTCTCTCCCTCTGCCACTCCCCCTGCTCCTGCTCTCTCTCTCTCTCTCCCCATCAAATACGTGAAATCTTTTCGAGGAAGACAGAGATAGCAACAGAGATTGTGACAGAGAGCACAAGTGGGTAGGAGAGGGAGAAACAGGCTCCCGGCTGAGCAGGGAGCCCGACACAGGGCTCGATCCCAGGACCCGGGGGTCAGGACCTGAGTCAAAGGCAGATGCTTAACCAACTGGGCCACTCAGGCGCCCCAAATCAATAAAAGCTTTAAAAAACGGCAAGGTTTCTGTCCTCACGAGGCTTACATTTTGCAGCTGTAATATGTGCAAAGTGTGTCTATATACTTACGTGTGTATACCTATATACACAGATATGTGTAATTGTTCTCCTAAGGGGAGCACTGTCAATTCTCAAGATTCCAAAAGCATATTTACATCAATCAACTCACTAGTCACAGTAACTCTGCAAATTAGATTGAATAGGTATTGTCATCACCACGTTATTGGTGAGAAAATGTGCTTAGATTGTTGCGGAACCTGGACTGGATCGCCTGACAGAAGAACCAAGCGGCACCCGGAGACCTTGGAGGATAGGAGGTTTATTTAATGCCGGCGGGCTCAGAGGAGAGTGGTCTCCAAAGGTCTGAGCCCCGAGCACAAAGGGGGCAATTTATACACTTCCACTTCCGCATGTTTGGCACTTTTGGCGCGTTGCGCAAAGCAGGGCAGGGAGAAGGACCCGGACTGGTGCAGGGAGAAGAACGCGGAAGAGCCCCCGGGCAAGGACTGGGACTCTCTCGCTGGCTCGGTCGGCCATCTTACAACACAGATTTTCCTTATCCCCAAGATCATAGTAGTACTTTCTTTTGAGCACTTCCTGTATGTATCAGGCACCGTGCTAAGCACTTTATATGTATTAACTACTTTGTTCCTCACAACAACCTCATGAAGTATCTACAGTTATCATCTTCCTTTTAGAGTGCAGAATTTCTGAGACAGAGAAGTTAAGTAACTAACTCAAGACCACACAGCTGGTAAGTAGATGAGCTAGGCTCAGAACCCAGGCATTTCAGACTCATGAGCCTATGCTATCATGATAAACTCTCTCCGGAGGAGTTACCTGCTTGCTCAGGACTAAAATCTGTGTATGTATTTACCTACAACTAATCTTAAATGAGAAATAATTTAAGCCAGTTTGGAAGGAAACACAAAACGTAACACGAAAGCATATATTAAAAGCATATGAAGGAAAGATGAGAGGGTATCTAGAATAAGGATGTAAAATGGGTTAAGGGTTAGACTAAGAAGTGCTTATCATCATGCGCTTTATTTTTGCCTTATGTGGGTCATCACTTTTACCCTAAGCTCTCTAGACGTCAAGGTAAAAAAGAGAAATCTGGCCAGTGTTAAAGTTCATAGTACCCAGATCAATTGTTCAGAGCTACAACTGGACCTGGCACTGAGATTAGATAAGAATTTCTCTGTAGAGTCTTCCCATAGGTGACACCTTGCAATGTAACGAACATCCTCGCAACAGAGGAAACAAGAGTTTCAAAGAGCTGTGTCTTTGGTGGCCCTCCTATAAAATGAAATCCCCAAAGGGAAGCTCAGTGGAAACAGTTCTGTGGAGGGCTCTGACAAAATGAGCAGGTCATTAGCTCTTTGCTGGTTTAATTTAATTATGGTAACTTCTTTAGTATGTCTTGAATAGATAGAATACATATCCTCAAAACAAGTCTCAAGTAATGCTCCTCTCAGCTCATTTTTTGGTGTGTAGTGGGCAGCAATGATTTTAAGATTATATTCCTTGACATGTATTCTGAATGCAGCTCTTTTAAATTGCTAGTTAATTACCTCATTTGCTGTAACCAATAGGTGAGCACAGAATTGACATCCTGTGAGGTCTACCAGTTTCCTAATAAATACTCACTCCTAAGTGGATATTTCCCCTGACTTGACCCAAGATCTTAGGGGAAAAATAGATACCTATGACCGTGTTTGTTTACACAACTCTTTTGGAAGGTGTTTCCTATATGAAAACACTCTTCCTTAGCACCTCCAGGTAAGGCATCATCAGATGCTACCACCAAATGTGGGGGTCAAAGTTCCCCAAAACAATTACCTCCTCCATGAGGTATATGGAATAATGAACCATTTTGAAAGAATTCAGAACATGGCACCCCAAAATATGCAACTTTGATGATATTGACATGAGATATTGATTATCTTGAGTTAAAGGCACTTGAATAACAGCAGATGCAAAGAGGGCTCTCTGCCCATCCTTCTTTTCCTTTCCTTTTTTTTTTTTTTTTTTTTTTTTAGGGCACCTGGGTGGCTCAGTCGTTAAGCGTCTGCCTTCGGCTCGGGTCTTGATCCCAGAATCCTGGGATTGAGTCCCACATCGGGCTCCCTGTTCGGCGGGAAGCCTGCTTCTCCCCCTCTTCCACTCCCCCTGCTTGTGTTCCCTCTCTCACTGTCTCTCTCTGTCAAATAAATAAATAAAATCTTTAAAGATAGTGAGGGCAGTAACACAAGCAGGGGGAGTGGGAGAGGGAGAAGCAGGTTTGCCGCCAAGCAGGGAGCCTGATGTGGGACTCGATCTGGGATCAAGACCTGAGCCGAAGGCAGATGCTTAACGACTGAGCCACCCAGGCGCCCCCATCCTTCTTTTTCTTAAAAGCGGGAGATGAAACTCACTTGTGAAAGATGTCCTCCCGATACCAGAAGTAACATTTTTATCATCAAGCATCAGAAGTTGAGGTCGAGACAAATTTGTAAACACACCTTGTTAAGCTAACCATTTTCTTCCTAGTCACTTCTCCACCAAACTGACTACCCTAGCCCAAGCCCCTCTGCCTCATCATGTTTCACAATTTACTCTTTGTCCAACTCAGCACATACACATTCGATTTCAACTTGCTTCTTCAGGTCTTCCTTTTTTCTGGCAAAGACTCCCATGTACATGTAAAAAAGTAATTAAAACTTTTGTGTTTTCTCCTGTTTATTTGTCTTATGTCCGTTTAATTCTTGGGCCCAGCCAGAGACCCTAAGAGGATATGGAAGTTTTTCCTCCCCTATAATTTAAAGACCTTAAAAATGAAACCATATGTCCAAATATGTCATTTGTACCTTAGCAAAGAAAATGTAAAGGTTAAGACAAGCATGTCCAGCTTGCAAAAGTTTAAGATCACAGTTATTAAGATATAGAGCCAAGACTTGAATCCTGTTCTGGTTCAAGAGCGAATGCACTTTCTATTATATTACTACTGATTTACTTGTGTAACCAAAGTCCAAGAGAATGAATGTGAATGCATAGCATATGAAAATTCTAGCCTTCCTGGGGAATTCAGGGAGGAAAAGTTGCTAGTACTATTTATTGAATTCTCACTACGTAACAAAATCCATTTCAAGCGATTCACATTATTTGCTTCATTTTAATCTTACAACTCTGAAAAGCAGGTGTTGCTGTTTTCCCCATTCCACAGATGAGAAAATTGAATAGCAGGCAGGTGAAGTGACTTGCCTAGGTCAAGTAGTAAGAAACAAAATTCAACATCTGATCTCCAAACCTGTGCTTTCAAACATTACACTACAGAGCTTTTTTCGAGTAAAGACTCCATATAAAGCATTTAGCTAAACAATTCACAGATTAAACATAATGACTGAAAGTCTGAGGTATGGAAAAACATACCCATCAACCAACAGTGAACTCCAAAACCGTAAGACATACAGGCTTTAACTGAAGAGCCACCACAAAACCATAAAATATACAGGCATTTGATTGAAGACCCACTGCTACACCTTCCTACTCTGAACTAATTATTAATGCAATGTGTTCGTTTTAGCTGGTCACTGGAAGCACAATTCAAACTGCTCTCATAGGCAATGTGTACACAGAACACTCTGAAGGAACTTGAATTTCCTGAGGAAGATATTTTATCTTCTTGAGAGGCAGCCAATTTAACTCGAAAAGAGATTATAGAGCTTTCCCGGCACCTGTCCCCAAGGTTACTCACCCTTCACAGTTAATAGGAATTCCATCGTTTGCAGAATACATATTCACACATAAGCATTTTAGGCTAAAACCAGAATGCTTTCTTTATGAATTACCCATTTAATTTGCATTTTTATCGACATAAAATCTATCAATCTATCTCTAAGTAGAATATAGATGTTAGGGGTATGAGGTGTGGAGTTCTACCTCTTGGGTTCAAATTCCATCTCGATCGCTTATTAGCTCTAAGATCTTGGAAAAGCTACCTTTAACATCTCTGAGCTCTGGTTTCCTTATCTGTGAAATGAGGACATAAACAGCACTTCATGAGGTTCTTACGCAGATTAAAAGAGATGTTTGTAAGACATTTAGCACAGGCTCTAATATGGAGTAAATGCCCATTCATTTATTCAAAAACATTTGCTGATTCTATACTCTGTACCAGACACTACTGTAGGCGTTTGGGACATATGACTAAAGCAAGCAGTCAAAAATCCTTGCTCCCACAGAGCTTACCTTCTAGTGAGCAATAAATGTTCATTATCAGCGTCATCCTTGTGGTTGTCACCATCATCATCACCATCGTGAAAATCATCAACGGGTGTCCAAAAACTCTTTAGGGATTTTACAGTGTGTAAAGATACGGATGCCCTTCAAGGCAGCATTACTAGGTGGCTCATTAGGCTCAGTGGAACAATTCAGTTCGTGACTAATCAACTCTCAATTTAACTGTATCAAAGGCTGCTATACTAATTTTTCAAGCTCTAAGGATTATATAGTGGCTAGATTTCTGTGCAATCATAATGCTGGAGAAGAAAAGAGTTAAAAGGTAGCTGCTTCCCAGAACCCTAAGCCACAGCTGCAATCGCTCGGGCAGAGCAGCCCTTTGATCCTGCCTTTGCCTGCAGAAAGAGAACCAGGAAATAAAACGTGAAAATCTTTGTTTTGAATTTCCAAATGGACCCCTTGGAAGCACAACTTCCAGAGAAGACAGGGGTCCCTCCAGAAGGCAGATAAACCAAGTCCTCTTTTTCCATTAAGAGGAGAGAGGGCCATTTCTATTTATTGGTAAGAGAGTCCTGCCGGCGACACACAGAGTGTGCAGATGTAAAGACGAGTAATGAAATCAAAGAGACCAGAAAGTAATGCCAGTAATGGGACCCGCATCAGTCATTTGTGTGTTTGGGAAAAGTCCTTCTGTTCTCACATCTGGATGATTCTTTTCTTTTTTTTAAGATTTATTTTTTTATTTGAGAGAGAGAGAGAGAAAGAGAGAGAGAGCGGGGGGGGGGGAGAAACTCAAGCAGACTCCATGCTGAGCACAGAGCCCGATGTGGGGCTCGATCTCATGACCTGAGCCAAATCCAAGAGGCGGATGCTTAACCGACTGCACCACCCAGGTGTGCCTCACATCTGGACGATTCTAAGACACCACAAAAAGAGGAGCCCATACAGGACTATATAAGCTAACCCAGGTCTGAAGCAAAGAGAATGATACCCTTGGCAAGTCGAGTGGCTTTAGGTACAGTAATGAAGAACTGACCCTACCCTAGGCAGGAGAGCCCAAGCCCATTCCTACTGAGAAAGACTGGAGATTTGAGTGAGCTCTGTATCCACATGATACAGATGCCAGCAATCTTTCTCTGTTTGTGTAACCCAAGTCTCCCCCAAATGTGACATCTAAGCTGGAAACTGGAAGATGACTAAAAATTAGTCAGTTCGAGGAGGCATGAAGACAGGGAAGTGAGAGTGTTCCGTGAAGAGAGACAGCCTGTGGGAAAGACGCAAGGAGGCATCGTGGAGGAGCTCATTGTTTGGGGTGGCCAGAAAGCCAGACAGAAGCCAGATAGCAGTGTATTTTTTTATTCTGAGATCAAAGGTATCCACATTGCACTGAAATTCATAGCTATCCCATGAGTTCTCACTCCCTTCATTTATAGGCTAATATTAATCAATTATACTTAATTAGTATAACTCATAAATGATCAAGATTATAATTATATTACATATCTATATTATGTAATTAGATAACACATAAGAGGACATGTTTGATATATTTATCTCCTATAGTATAGCATAAATGTATACTTATAAAAGAATTGTTACTTATAAGTAATTATTAAATATTTATTGAGTGCCTGCTCCTTGTCAAACACTGTCCTAAGTGCTGGGGGTACTCTCTCGAATAGGTCAGGCAAGATCCCTGCCCTCATTAAGCTTACTTTTGGGGAGAGGGAAGCAAACCATAAGCAGGTAACAACACAATTTTAAATTTCATGTAATAAAACATGTTATAAAATAAAACCTGAAGATATAATAGAGATTAACTGCCAAGTGAGGAGGGAGGCACTTCAGATACGGTGTTTAGGCCTTTCTATAGTGGCGACATCTGAGATGAGATGTGAGTGACAGGGGCACAGCCAGAGGAGAATTTCAAGCGTATCAACTGAGATTTGAAGGCCATGGGTACAAAGGAACTTAATGTGTTCAAGGAACGTAAAGAAGGGCGATGTGAATGGGATGTTATGAGGGGAGAAAAAGGTCGCATGAGACAAGGGTGGAGAGGTAAGTGCAGGTTAGATCATGCAGATCCTGGGAAGTAAGGAGAAAGGAGTGTAGATTTCATTTTAAAATCAATGGAAAGCCAAGGTCACCTTCGTTCTTTCCCAAATTCCTAGTAGAGAGTTGTAGGAAATGTCAAGGGATGCGTTTGGTGCGTGCTTGTCAATGAGGTCTCGTGGCTACCATTTGCTCTTGTCCTTTCCTGCTCCAGCTGCTATAGTGCCCCGACAACTGAGATGCCACAGTGATACTGCCATGTCGCAAACACAAGGCTTCCCTGAGGCTACAAACTAAACTTGATGAGAGAGCACTAAAGGCTGATGGCCTCTTGGCACTGCAAATGGAGATTGACCTGGTTCTGACTCACACAGCTGTATTTGTTCTGCACTCCAAAGTCACCCCACATGAGGAAGGTGCCCTAACTTGTCCTTATAGGTGCTGCCCCCTAGCCTTAAGTGTTACTCTCTTGCACATGTACAGGCTAGAAAACAGCCCAGGTTTATGCCCTTCACATCTTACACAGGCTTGAGTGATATGTTTTTCATATCACTATTTTTATCTTTATCATATTGTGATGATTTTCCCGTGTGACGACTCAGGTCTTTGAGACCTAGGCTTGAGGACAATCTGAGTGATAGACATTACGATGTTCTCAGAATTGTTCCTTCCTGTCCTCCTTTCCTCTCCCAAAATGACATCGGAGAACATTTGAGAAGCCTAGCTCAGCCCGGAAGAGTTCTTTTCCAAGACACTGCACAGTCTTAAGTAAATAGACCGTTGGTGGACCTGGCCCTGTTGGTCCTCTAGACTGGTTAAAGCTGCCAGTGGCGGAACTTTGAGGTCACTGGTGATCCTGATAAGATACATGTCACCAGAATGGTGGATATGGAAGCCTACTGGAGTGTGCCAAGAGACAACAGGAGGTAAGGAAGTAATGACGAACTCTAGGCAACTCTATCTGGAAATTTTGCTACGAAAGGGAGCAGAGAAATGGTGGTGATGCTAGAGTAGGACAAGTATTAATAATATCCCATATTATATATGTAGAAGTGAAGCTCGGGGGTACGATGCCAGTGTCAGACAGTTAGTAAGCCATAGCCTTGGGACTCAAATTCAAGGCCTTCTGGATCGCAAGCCTCCTGTTCTTTCCACTACACCAGGATGCAATATGTGCCTAAAGAATTCAGCCCAAAAAGCTGTCTTAATTCTGCAAGAGTATTTCCTTTTACCTAGTACTCTGGGAAGGTCAACTGGTTTCATCGCTCATCAAGGCATGGTTTCTTTAATAAATAGAGCTGAGAAAACACAGGTACAGAGGAAATAACTAGTGAACGTGCTGAATTTGAAAGAGCTGCACTGCATTTGATTTATCAACAAAATCTCAACGAAATCTTTTGGTTGACTTAAAAATAGTAGGGGAGTGAAACTTAACATTCTTATCTCTTGTTTGATTTAATTCATATATCATCATGCTAGGACTTTTAGATCCATTTGTATGGTCTCCGTGGAAGACGATGCACGATAAATGACCCTTAACAGATTCATTTTCTGAGTGTCAGCCACAATAGCCAACAAAACTTGCCACTTTTCGAACCCTCAGATTATTTTTGTAGTTTCTTGATTTTGCGGTAAGTGCAGTCCACAGCAGAAAATCAGTACTGATGGGTAAGCACAGCACGCTCACTGCCCTCGAAGAGTTTCTGTTCCTGGGATAAGTGCCATACAGAAATGGACCGGAAGCATGGATGAGACACATATGCATAATGAATGTGCTAACTCTCCATTGTAAGAACTGTTTATAATGGAGAAAATCCGGAAAACAACAATATTGAGGCCTGAGTATTTCCAAGGATCTCATTTTTGCCTGTAAAATATCTGTAATTTGGCTTCTAATTAGAAGACAATGCCACACACCACTTGGATGCAGCTCCAGAGAATCATGATGAGTAAAAAAAGCCAATTCCACAAGGTCACATCCCATATGATTGCATTTACATAGCAGTCTTGAAATGCCAAAATTCTAGAAATAGAAACAGCTCAGAGTTTGCTAGAGATTAGGGATGGAGTTTGAAGGGAGGTGAATGTAGTTATAAATGGGCACCAACAAGGGATCCTTGTGATGGAATTGTTCTGTATCTTTTTTTAAAAAAATATTTTATCTATTTGTCAGAGGGAGAGAGAGAGAGAGAGCGCACAAGCAGAGGGAGTGGCAGGCAGAGGGAGAAGCAGACTCCCCACCAAGCAGGGAGCCCAATGCGGGACTCGATCCCAGGACCCTGAGATTATGACCTGAGCCAAAGGCAGACGCTTAGCTGACTGAGCCACCCAGCCGTCCCAATTGTTCTGTATCTTGACTGAATCAGTGTCTGTATCCTGGTGTGGACATTGTGCTATCATCTTCCAAAGCCACTGGGGGAAACTGCGTGAAGGGTAGACTGGGTCTCTTTGTATTATTTCTTATAATTGCACATGAGTCTATAGTTATCTCAAAATAAAAACTTACATTTAAGTAAAAGGTAAGGCCCTTTTATGTGTACATAGTACAGATGGGCATAAACAACTAGCCATGACTAAAATAGGTGATAATTGTCCCTTTCCCCAAGCCTGTACATAAACAGTAGAAAACCATTTAAAATCATAACCCCAGGTTTTATTTCCATTTTTCCTGGAATTAATGTAACTACAGATGAATTTCCCTTCTTAGTATCATAAAACAAAACAGAAAGTGCCAGATTTGAAATAGTGCCCCAAAGAGTGGATGGTCTAAGAGTTTAGTGCACTGAGTTTCTGTTGTCATATCAGTAAAGGTTTAATTAGATTTCTCATAAAAATAGAGACATCATTAAGAAAGCTTCCTGAGACACGCTGCATGTAGGCAATATAAAATTAATGTTCAGGCGCCTGGGTGGCTCAGATGGTTAAGCGTCTGCCTTCGGCTCAGGTCGTGATCCCGGGGTCCTGGGATCGAGCCCTGCATCAGGCTCCCTGCTTGGTGCAGAGCCTGCTTCTCCCTCTCCCTCTGCCATTCCCTCTGCTTGTGCTCTTCTGTCTATCTCTCTATCAAGTAAATAAATGAAATCTTTAAAAAAAATTAATGTTCATTTCGACAGAAGCATGAAAAAACAAGAATTACCTATTTGGACTTTCTTTAGTTTTAACCAGAGAAGTCAGTCATTAAAGATTAAATGTCATGCATTTGATTGCTTTGGAAGTAGTGTCAAAAAAGCACCTCCCACACTGTGAATCCAAAACAAAAAACAAAAAGCCAACACTCTCACACCTGTACTAACAAATCAGACTGACTTTGACTTCAAGCAAGGAGGCGCTTCTCTAATCTTCTCACCAGCCCATAGAAACCTGCCCCTCAGAACCAGTTTCTGTCCAAGCAACAGCTCAGCTGAGAAAATAAGTTACTGGGCAAAACCATTTGTTTCCCCGTCTGAAAGTCCATTCCCTAGTCCTGGTGGCCAAGCTGGTAATGGGCCGTTCACACACAGTGTAGCTGGTCAGCTTCACTCCAATCACCTAGTCTCCTCTGCATTTAGCCTGAAAGTGTGATAATGAGGAAATCAATTGTAGGCGCCAATTTGAAGTGACATGGACGCCGAAGAGAGAGGGTCTGGCAAGCCTGTGCTAGTTGCCATCTCTCAGACTGACACTTGGTAAAAGCTGCAAAAAGGTATTGTATGAAGGTAAATCAAATCATAAATAACTAGAATAAGGAGAAAATAAGTTGCCTGGTCAGTGTCCTCTCTATAACCATTCATTTATTCATTCATCAAATATATAGTGGGCACACAAGCAAAACAGCAGAATGCAGTAGGTAAGGGAATGAACTCTAAATTTTGGGAGAATTGAAACAAGATCCAGGCTTCTCAGACACAAAAGGTCACATCTTGTATGATCCCATTTGTATGAAACGTCCAGAAGAGGGGCATCCATTGAGACGGGAAGCAGACTAGTGGTGGCTGGGGTTGGGGGAAGGGAATGAGGAGTGGTGCTCAGTGGGTACGGTTTCTTCTTGTGGTGATGAGAGTGTTTTGAAACCACCTACAAGGGATGGTTGCACGACATTGCAAATGAACTAAATGTCACTGAAATGTTTGCTTTAAACTGGTTATGTTCAGTGAATTTTCTTTCAAAACAGTTTTTTCAATTTAAAACCCAGACATCTCCAGTATGTCGGTGCATGATCTCAGGCAAGTTCCATAAGCCTTCCTGTACTCTCGGTTTCCTCAGAGTATAAATTGGGATAACATTACTTGCCTCCTAGGTCAACCTCTACTGGGTCTCTAATGTGGCATCTGGCACTCAGTAAGGTGAGGGAAGGAGTGGTGATGTCCTGGGCACTGTGGGAAGCAGAAAGAAGTCAGAAATGGGTCCTGACCTCAAGTTGCTCATGGTCAAGATGGGGAAATAGAGAAGTGAACACTGAGGAAGTGAATTCTAGCACAGGCCATGAGGATGATTTAGACATTACTAGTTGAAAAGGAAAGCCATTCCTGGCAGAAAAAAAAGAGCAGGTACGAAAAAGATAGGATCACGAAAAGTTTGTTTTTTCTTCATCCATGAGCTTTAGGAAAATAATATACCTCAGAGAAGGTCATCAGCATTGGGAATTCTTCAGCTTGAGAAAGCTGTCTTCAGACAGGGGACCCTAAACCATCCACGACAAGGGATTTACTAGGAAGTTTCTCTTTTGCAAGCCTATAAAAATGAGAACAAGTAAAAAATAAGTAAGTACGTAATAAATAATAAACAGGTAATAAAGTTGGACTATGGGAAAGTTTTTGTTTCTCAACAATTAAAGGCAATACTTAAGGTACCGTCTACTGGAATCTTAGAGAAACCTTTCCAATCAGAAAGCCAGTAGGAAACATGACTAATTAAAGTGGAATTCCTCATTGCCTTCTACCGTGTAATGTGGTGTTTTCGGCTCTCCTTCAAATGCCAAATAAACATGCCCCTTACTTGCTGGAACTGAAGGCTGTTGCATGATGATGCTTGACTGATGTTATTTTCAAATAACAAAGAAGGGTGCTCCATTAGGTTGTCAAATCTAATTTTGTCTGTGCTTTATCTTCACTCTGTTGTTTTAAAGTGTTAGAGTTATATTATATAGCTGCCGGGGAAAGGTGACTTTTGGGAGGAGACAATTTTCCTTTTGAGCCTGGTACATAATAGGCAGAGATATGTGGATTACAGTGGTAGCCTAGTTTAGTGGAAAGGTCATAGAGTCCCTGAATGACCTTGAGCAAGTCACTGACACATCTGACTGAGCTCTTAGAAGAATCAGCTGAGATAAGGCTGTTGAAAGTGTCTGCTACACTTCAAGTGTGAAGTCATTTAGTATGAGTCTGCATTTTCAGTGGTGACTGATGACTATATGCTTCTGAATTAATGAGATTTCAGTGAGCAAACTTCTTTGCCATCTAGCACATATCACGTTCAGGAACAGTCTTCCGAGATTAGTGGTAAAGTGACCCATACCACTCCCAGCGGCAGCGCTAAAAATCCAAATATTTCTCATCCACTGAAACTGTTGGTTCAGTCCCAGGATGTAGAAGCCATCATTAGATCATAATGGATACAGAGAAAACTGACAATGCCGGCTGCTAACTCAGTCATTCTTTCTAGAAGGCACGGATGTTGTGTGCCACACCTCAAGTTTTTTGCCAACTGTGTTACTCTCATGGATTTATGGGGCATCAATGTGCTTAGAACTGCCGATAAATGTTACGACGGTCACAAATTAAGAGTGGCATGGTTTTCACTTCACAAATAGGGAGAATATTGTTGAGAAACCGAGACCGTTCTTTACATGTGTTCGATAATGATTTTTAAGTCCTTGCTCTGTTCACGTCCCTGTGCTTGGAGCATAGAATGCACAGATGAACCATTCATTCTCTTTGTATAAAATAGTGCTAAACTGAACATAACTGAGTGACAAAATGGCTGCTAGAGCCCCAAAGAATACTGTTCTATCAGGAAGAGAACAGAAGAGTTCTGCATCAGGCTGCTAAGGAAGACTTCATGGAGGAAGAGAGATTTGAGCTGGGCCTTGCTGGATGGCATGATTTAAATTGAAGGGATGAGGGAGAAAGAACTACATAGGCATTTGTTCTGGGGATATTCATTTAGAATCACAGATCTGCATCAACTCTGGCCAGGGACTTTCCTGGCTGCTCTGGTTATTAATTATCTGTATAGACTAAAACCTAAATGACAGTCAAATGAAGAGTGATTAAGTGAGCATATGGGATCAACAAGCAACTAACCCAGATGAAGATGCAGATGGTGAAAATGATCGGGGTTGTCATCTCGGGATGGTTTCTCTCTCCCAGTATTCCTCTGCTCCCTTCCATGAAAATAATAAGGAAGAAGGCCCCTCATGACATACAGTGAAGATAGGTGGGATGTAAGGACAAAAGTTAAGCCAGGGTCCTTGGGTTATAATGATTTTGTTTCTCTCCCTATATCCCAGTGGGAAAATGGATAAAAGCGATAGACCCTCTAAACTAGAAAAAAAACGCAAACTTGTGCCCAGACATTCTCGCATCCAGTTTTATGGGAATCAGGATTGCTTAAGGATCATATACACAGCCCCTAGGGGTCCATGGACCCTAGTTACAAATATCTTAAAAAGAGCCAAAAAGAATCCTGGCTAAAATCATGAAGTTGCTTTGTGTATTAGTCATTGGGTTCCCCATGTTTGGAATTAGTTCCACTTCTGCCAAATGAATTGGCAGAAATTCCAGCATATAGAGTGTCTTTTCCCACTTACAAAGATTGTTAATTATTTCCTCAGGCTTCAAGCACCATTGTAATTAATAATAGTTCAGATGAAAAATAAATTAGAAAAAACATCCCGATGTTCTCTTACAGCATAGATTATATTAAAAACAATATTTAGCATTTCAGGAGTTACTTATATGTTCCGAAGTTGTCAGAAGTGTGTTGACAGTTAACAGAAGCTGGGCAATAGAATTACCTCTGGAGCAAGTGTACAATTATTTTGACTCTCCCTCAATCCCACCACTTCTGAAATCATAGCTCATCCTGGTCCCTCCTAGAAGTGGACTTTTCCTCTTGCTCGGGGTCACAGGGTCACCTTGAGGACAGGCACTGGGTTTTCCGCCCCTGAGGACCACAGGTAGCACTGTGTACTGCGTCTTAGGTACTCAGAAACTCTCTTGTGAACCAAAGGAAAATGCTTTCAAGGTAAGTCTAGTTCCATGTAGTGTCATGTTCTTTGTACATTGTAAGAAGTGCAGATTACACAGGGCCCTCTTGGATCATGTTTGGTTTTAAGAGGAAGAGAAAAAAGAATCCATAATAACTCTAGCTCAGTTTCTCTCAAAATATGGTCCCCGGACCAGAGGCATCAGCAATACCTGGGAATTTGTTAGAAATGTAGACTCTTGAGCCCCACCTAGACCTACTACATCAGAAACTCTGGGGGTGGAGCCCTCCATTCTGTGTTTTAACAAGCCTTCCAGGTGATTCTGAGGTCGAGCTAACACGAGAAAACTAGCAATCTAGACAATGATCCTAACTAAGAGGAGATTTGTTTGCCGAAATACTGACACACGATGATAGTCTACAATTTCCAATCCATTGAAGTCACCATGTCAAGAAAAAGAGCATTGGGTAATGCAAGGGGCACTGGCACGGGAAGCAGCCAGACCGGGAACGAAATGCGAAGCTCCACCACTTGTTAGCTGTGTAACGTTGGGCAATGTTTGCAACATCTCCAAGACCCCGTTTTCTCATTCGTGAAATGAAGTTATTGTACAAGTTGATTTTAAAATTCCCTAAAAGCCCTATAATTCTGTGTGTTTCACTGTAGGCAAGTACTCGTACATATTTATTGAGTGTCTATCACAATTGCAGCAAATCTGGAGGATATGAAAGAAGAAAAGATAGCTCCTACTTTCGAGAGGCTAAAAATCCAACCAGGAAATCATGTCACTTATGCATAAAGGGAAGAGTAAGGAGTGACATAAAAATATAAGCCTAATCATGGCAAGCTCAACTCAGAATTAAGGAAGCCTGCTCTTTCTCTAGAGCTGATTTGAAGGACATCCAGAGGATAAGTCTGAGGAGAGCCCTTTTTCCCACGAGGCTATGTCACTGTCTCCAGAAAAATCTTGCCAGCCATATCTGGGTAATAGGCAGAAGTTTAACAGTTTTTGAGCACTTTCTATATACCAGGTATTGTATGTGATTTACATACACATTTTATTTTATTTATTTTTTTATTATTTTTAAAAGATTTTATTTATTTATTTGTTAGAGAGAGCACAAGCACACAAGCAGGGGGAGCAGCTGAGGGAGAGGGAGAAGCAGGCTCCCTGCTGAGCAAGAGCCCGATGCGGGAGTCGATCCCAGGACCCCGGGATCACAGTCTGAGCCGAAGGCAGATACTTAACTGACTGAGCCACCCAGGCGTCCCTACAAATTTTATTTTAAAGGTGCATGAGAACCCAAGAGTCGGATCCTAAAATCATACCCATTTTACAAATGAGGAAGCCAAGTTTCAGGATTTAAATAACTTACCTAAATGTGCACATCCCAGAGATCCATTTGGGATTTAATCCCAGGTCTACAGACTTTCAAAGTCCCTTCTTTTCTACTATGTAAGTGTTCCACTAGAGAGATGGGGTTAGGTAAGTGTGGTGAGGCTTGTTATTAAATGAGTGGATACTTCATATAGACAAAAAAGCTATTAATACATGTGAGAACAATAGAATAGGATTAAAATAGTCAGTAAAACCCTCTGAGTTCTAACAGAACTCAAATTGAGAATAGAGCTTGTTCACACTTTTTGCATATGAAAACCGAGCGTGCTCGCTACAGTTAGCTATGGGAATTCTTTCATGTGAGTTTAAGATACTTTCGTTTTGTATTTATGATGTTTTCACAAAAAAGGATCTATTTTACAAAAGTTAAATTAGCAGGCTTAAGCATTCATGCTCTGAGATCTTTCAGACCTTCTGTAAAACAAATAACTATTAAATATGGTCCACTAGGGTCCAAAGATCCTGGAAAGAGGATGTATAAGGTTAGACCAATTTAAGATACTTTAGGGCTTGTAAGTGGTTCTCATAGGAATTAAACATTTTATATTCTAAAAGGAATATAGACCTTTTTGCTTCCCAAAGATTCAAGGCATTGGTTATTTGGTTGCTGGGCAATCTCACCAGCAACCAGTTCTTCAGGTAAGTTAATTACTAATGAAGTAAGCTCTGGGAACCCTGAAAAACAGCTTAACTTTTACTCAAATAATGTCTTTGGACCAAAACCCATGGGCCATTTTTTTTTTAATAAAAGGAGGGAGGATCTTATTAAAATCAGTATTTAATCAACCCTTATCATTCAAGATTTTCCTGACACATTGGGTCATCTTGGACCTTCCATGATGATTTTAAAGCATTTATCTTTAACCTGCCCTGATAAATTTAGGTACTTCTTCAAATGCCTGTTCTGCTTCATGACTAGATAATTGTCATCACATCAATGGTTGTCTTCTATTTAATTTGGCTAGTGACATCTATTGTTAGGGAAGCGAATTCCTCTCAGCATGAGTACTTCCCAGCAGTTTAGAAGACATCCAGTTCTGTTCCAGTTGCAGACCTGAAGCAGGGGTTCTCATCCCAACTGCACATTGAGTCGTTGAGGTAATTTTTGAAATATATTGATTTCCAGGTTCAATCCCTAGAGATTCCGATTCAGTTGGTCCTCAGTGTGTCCTAGGCAATGGTACTTTTAAAAAAGTTGCTCCGGTGATTAAAACATATATGGTCACAGTTGAGAATTACTGTCTTGAGACTGTGCTGTCATATAAGGAGAAAACTCAGCTCATTAATTCCACAAGGATTCCTTTAATTGGGAAGATGCGGGGGACAGAAATTTACCTATGAGCCTTTGTGTAATCTTGACGTCTCTTTGTGAAAGGATATTGTTTATAGGAGCAAAGTGTTGGAATCAGCTGAAAAGCCTCCCAAAAAGTGAGCAATTAAATAACTGTATATACATACAAATGAATAATGGAAAACTAATAAAGTGTTTTATGAGATAAAACAAGAGTTATCTTATGTCACAATAAAGTTTATACATATTCTTTCTAAAAGCATTTGGGCAACATATAAAAGCACACAGAAGAAAATGAAAGTCACACACAATGCCACCTAGCAACAGCCTGTGTTAATCTGGTGACTGCGTGTTAATCTGGTGACTACCCATCTTAATCTCCCCATTTCTTCCGCTCTTCCTTATTATGATGAGGATGGTGACGATGATTATACGTGTATATGTATGCGGCACAACCTTACCTTTAGGACCCGGGTTCCCACCAGCCGCCTAAACTGTACCAACACCACCTCTGCTCTGTGTCCCTTCAGCCCTGGGGCTGGGAGCAGCTTCGTGCTGTTGCAGATCCCTGCGTGTCTCACTTTCCCAGCTATCCAATACCTTTGTAACTAATCCCCTGGCTCGGTTTTCTTCAATGTAACCTGACTGACACAAATACATTACCAGAAGGGTATTTTTCGGGTCAAAAGAGACGCATGTTTTAAAATAAAGTTTATATTACACAACGAGGAATTGTTTTGCAGCTGGAATGTAAAAATCCATGAGAGAACATGTTTTCCTGGACCCTCCATTCCTGGGATTTATCATTCTCTCTAATCTTTGTCAGTTTCAAAGTATTTCTTTAATTTGCATTTCGTTTCCTGTGCTAATCTTTTCCTGATTTGTAGAACTGAATACACTACCAGGGTAGGACCGCTGCCCTTTTTGTTCCCAACTGCATCCTCAGCACTTGTCTCTGTGGCTGTCAAATGATAAACATTCATTATTAATTGAACAAAGGAAGAAATGCATATGAATTTTCTATTCTGTTCCATTGTCAATTAGAACAAGTCTGCTCTATAATGTATTCTATTATCTAATTGGGAAATTCCCCTCTCATTAGTGTTTATTTTTTGTTCCTCCCAATATTTTCTTGGATGTTCACATTCCATCGTAATAGACTTTAGAAACATTTTTGTTAAGTTCTTCCCTTCACCCCCCCCACCAAATATTATTTCCATTGGTACTTTGCTTAAGATAGTATTAAATTTCTAAATTAAATTGGTAGAGAATTGACATCTATTTTTAAAGATTTTATTTATTTATATGGGGGGGCAGAGGGAGAGGGAGAAGCAGACTCCCCGTTGAGCAGGGAACCCGATATGGGGCTGGATCCCAGGACCCCAGGATCATGACCTGAGCCGAAGGCAGACGCTTAACCGACTGAGCCACCCAGGTGCCCCGACAATTGATATCTTTAAAATAATTGATCTGTAAACCTCTCTTGTTTAGTCCTTGTTGGTGCTACCCTCCTGCCCCATACTCTACCCATTTCTATACCGCTGTCTGCCAAAAGACTGTGTGGTCCAGGCAGCCTTACCCTCTGGCTTCTGGTTGGGTTGCCAAGGGGAAGAACTGACCAAAAAATGCAAGACAGCGAAGCACTTTTCCTTCTAGCTTCCACTTGATTCAATGTCAAGGCTTTAGTGGTTGGGTGTCGCCAGGAAAGCAGAAGTTCCAACTTAACCATTTTCCATATATAGATCACTGTCTGCCCTGCATATTTTCCAACAATTTGAGTTACACCTGTCTTTAATGGTCAGTTTTAAAATAGTGGATATTTCTATTTTAAAATCACCCAGGATCTAACTATTAAAAGCTATTTTTTGAAATGTTGGTGATTTTTTTCCTTGGGATTGTGTTTTATGTTATATATGTTTACATAGTTTGTAATTCTCTTTTATTCCGGCTTTGCATTATACTGTGAACATTTCTCAATGTCATTACATCTATTCAAGGCTATATGCCAGATATAATCAGTTAGAAAATGCAATACAGAGCACCTGGGTGGCTCAGTTGGTTAAGCATCTGCCCTCGGTTGGGGTCATGATCCCAGGGTCCTGGGATCAAATTCTGCATCGGGCTCCTTGCTCTGCAAGGAGCCTGCTTCGCCCTCTGTCTGCTCTGCCTGCTGCTCCCCCTGCTTGTGCTCTCTCCCTCTGTCTGACAAATAAAATCTTTTTTTTTTAAGATTTTATTTATTTGACAGAGAGAGCACAAGCAGAGGGAGAGAGAGGGAGAAGCAGGCTCCCTGCTGAGCAAGGAGCCCGGTGTGGGACTCGATCCCAGGACTCTGGGATCATGACCCAGGCCGAAGGCAGCCGCTTAACCGACTAAGCCACCCAGGCGTCCCGTGACAGATAAAATCTTAAAAAAAAAAAAAAAAAAAGAGAAGAAAATAGAAAAGCATTCCATCAATTAAAAGAAAATTATAAAAAACATAGAATTTAATCTAAGATAAAGTATGCAATCTTTTATTTAAACAACAGACCTTTACCACGGTTCGTAAAAGGAGCTTAACTAAATGGACTGGAATACCATTAGTTGGGGTACCAGTAAGAAACACAAGGCAGAATCAAAGATAATCTAATCAAAGGACCAGTCAGAGTTGTGCACAGGGGTAAGGGAGGCAACAACGAATGTCAAAGTACCCAGGGACTAGCGAAAGTGGGAAGCCATTACCCTTTCTAGACCTGAGGGCAAAGAGACAAGAACTGTTTTCTCAGAGCCTGGTAAGAGATGGAGCTGAGGAAGACAGGATGTGGCTGTGGAGGAGGGGAAATTCAGACACTTCCAGAGACATGAGTTGAATAGAGCTGGCAAAATTATCCAGGATGGCAGCTGACTTTTTGGAGGCTGAGATCATAACTCACCACTGGGTATTGTTCACATTGCCGATGGTCAGCATCATGACTATTCACTATGGCTATTTTGGGGGTAGGATGACATGTTTCATTAATCAATGCCACAGAAGGGTCAATAATAGTGTAGCTAAAATGTTAGGCAACTCCAATTGCTTTCCATGTCAATACATGTATAATTGGTCAAAAATTTAGGATTCTGAATATTTATAATCTTGGGTTTTCAATCACAACTTATGATGCAGATTCTTCCGTAACTGAATTCAGAGAAGTAGTGTAGAGTGGAAATAATGCAGGACTCGGACTTCATGTGCCCTTTTTACAATGGGTATGATAATATCCAGCGTTCATCCCTCAGAGAGGGATTGTGAGAGTACAATAGGCAGCATGTGTGCCGCTGCTTTCTAAAGTGCTATGCAAATGTGTTTTCTAAAGTGCTGCGCAAATGTGGGTAGTAATGACCACACATGAATATTCAAACCACAGTCTACTTGTATGTTGTCAATTGCTTTATGAATTGCTGGTATGAATGCATTCCAGGAGATGATGTTTGGTATGTCTACGCTCGAGTCACAAATTCTTTTGAGGCTATAAAGAAATGTCATACATGTCTGTGTTACTGGTAGAAGTACACATTGTGGCACAGTCAAAAGTTTTACTTTGCAACATGTTGCTAATTACTTTTTCATACTAAATCCATATGTAAAAAAGGCAGTTATGTATCCTCGTATCTGATGACTGTGTTAATAACTCGCTTTAAAAATATCTAGGGGCGCCTGGGTAGCTCGGTCGGTTAAGTGTCTGACTCTTGATTTTGGCTCAGGTCATGATCTCAGGGTCGTGAGATTGAGCCCCGCATCGGGCTCCGTGCTGGGCGTGGAGCCTGCTTAAGATTCTCTCTCCCTCTCTCTCTGCCCCTCCCCCAACTCTCTCTCTCAAAAAAAAAAAAATAAAATAGAACAATTGCTTTAAACAATAAATAAAAATATCTGAATAGTAAGACGAATAACAAACGTAATGTCTTCTTGTCTGCATTAGCAAAATAAAGACAGCACTCAAGCACAATGGGCATAGATGCTGCAGAGACCCTGGACCCAGGTAAATACAGACATAAACTACATCTTACATTGCCTAAATCAGCCACCATTCATCATAATGGTGATTGGCAAGGTGAACTGATGACAGAATGTTTTCCCCTCCCCAGTGCCTATATTTTTTAGATTTACCTAAAGTTAAAAAAAAAAAAATCCTAGGAGACAGGCTCACAATAACCACGTTTTGGTTCATTTCACATTTAGGATTTCCACTTTAGATTACACATGGCTTGACAAATTGCACTAATTGCGCTCCTCTCAAATGGACAATCAATAGTTGTCAACGATTCACCAAGCCTAAACTAGCACCATCTCTTTCGGTGAGGCTCCGATCAAAATGCCCAGCTTAAGAGCCTTCAATTCCACCTCAAGATTATTTGCTGTACTTAAGCTTTTCAAAATGCACAGCATCCATCATGTGACAGGTTGACTGAGGTGGGTAATGAAAACATTCCAGAGAATGGGGAAGCTTTTCTCTGTTTTGAGCACAGTCACGAGCTCAGGAAAAGCTTTTAAGTCTCACCATGTCATTTTCATGACTTACAATTTGAGGTTTTCAACAGTCAAACACAGACAAGCATATGTCTGGGTACGGAGCACATATAAGTCTGGCCAAAAGCATCCTTTGATTTGTCATAGCATTGCAATCATTCTTTTGTGCAGCTGACAAACTCTTCTCAAATAGAAATGCAGCATCTTTTAATTGAGTTGGCAGTGGAGACACTCAAATTTCTTTTGTCATCTAAATCACTCTGTTTAGCTAGAACCTTTATTGCTACTTCAGAACATCTGGTGCAATTAAAGGATAGCTGTGTCTCCCCTCATTTGAATGGCAGAGGAAGGTTAATTTTAACAGGCCCCATAGGCAAAAATCTGTTCTTTGCTGGATTTGAGATAGCTTCATGTTCTAAAGACAGCCTTAAGAACTGATGGAAAACTATATGGATTAGGACCCATCCTTGCGGCTTACATATGCATGCAACTGCAAGTAGACTGACGTGTAACACCAAGACATGTGGTCAAAATCAAGCCAAACCACAGTGAGCGGTTAGACATGTTGGGCTGTGAGGGAACAGAGGCCATGTGGGGTTGGAATATTCATTGGGAACATACACCCCCAAAGGAGGCCAGAAGCATCAATCAGACCATCGAATGAAGAGGAGAAAAGTGAAGGGGAAGACCCTCAGAGACAGATTCTTCCCCATAAAGCCTGGAGGATGAGGAGGAAATTTGGCAACTGAGGAACTTGGAGAGAGGTCCTCGGGCACAGACCCTTGTGGCTGCAGTATTAACTGGATATTGACCGCCATTGACTGGAATTTGGGGGTCCTGGGGCAGGTATGTCAAATTTCATGGGAATATTGAGTTTTTTACACACAATTTCCTGTCAAATAAGCATCGATTCTGATAAGCTTGTGCAAAGCATGTCCGCAAAAAGGCTAGCAATACTTTCTGTGCCACACTTGGGGTATTTCAGTAGTGATTACAGAGGAAGGCATCTGCGATAGAAAAGACAGTATTCCACAAAAACCAGTTGCAGGGGGAGGGATGAAAGAGTACAATAACCTTGGTGTTATGTCTGTAAATGTTGACAACTCATAACTAAGTCAGGGCAGCTATACCCCCAAGCCAATACATGTCCTCAGTACAAACACTGTTCTACTGGCTCTATGCTCAAGAGCTAATAACCTCCTGTAAGAATGCCTCTTAATTGTGTAGCAACTTCAAAGCTTTCAAAGTACCTCCAGATATGATTTCATGCAGTCCTCTTGCAAACTCCCCATTCGTGCTCCGGGGAGATCATTATTCCCATTTTACAGATAAAGCAACTGAGCCTCAAAGAATTTAAATATGTTACTGAAGGTTATCCAGATAGTTAATGAGGGAATGAGGCATTGAAACCGGTTGTTCCAGCGATCAGCCCCTTTCATTGCAGAGAATGTACCGTTGCAAGCCAACACTCCAACACCTCTCCCAGACAGGGGAAGATGATGGGACAAGAAGTTTCATGTTTATTATAAACCATTCAGCATTCTAGTCTTTTTCTTCGGGGTTTTATTGATCTGGTAAAATCATCTCTTTTGGAAACAAATGTGGGGTGCCATTTTTGGTTGTACGCTCCCAAGTTGAGGCAGACAATGATAGGATCACTTTGGAATATGGTTTCTTATGTGTAGCATACAATCTTTATTGCCAAATTGCTCTTTAAATTTTCTATGTGCTGCCAGCCTACAAAATTCCCCTGATATTGGAAATACTAATCTCAGTTATGTGTTTCCACTGATTACTCTGGGACTCCTTTCATACATCTGAAATATAAACCTCTTGACTTTAACTGCAAAATTTTTCTTTTGTTTCACTCTTTGGATCCCAGGAGATAGGATTCTGAACAAGGTTATTTAAAAACAAAATAAACTTTAGAGGTAACCAGCTGACTTCTAGGTAGGTATGCTTTGGGGGAGGGGTTGTAAGAAATATTGGGATTATAGAAATGATTCCATCATCCACTTAACTGTAATAGGGGAGTTGTTTTTCTGCTCGATGGTGAAGTTAAAAGTAACTCATCGAAAGCCTCTGGAGGACATTCTATGAACAAAGGACTAGCAGACCCAACACTGGTCTCATCCTCAGACAACTTAGAGCCTAAGAGTTCATATGATCACACCAGAAAAGTCTATGTTTTCAAAATGATCAGCCATTTTAATTGATCTAATGCTATTTTAAGCAGCGGGTCAGTAACTTCTTCAATCCTGAGGGATATAGGCACTGCCTAGGATGGCACCTGGTAGCCAGCGTGAGGCCTAAAAGAAACAATGGAAAACCATAAGGAGAGAGAGAGGGGGGGAGAGGAAACCAGGACGGGTGAGGAAAGATGAGGGACAGGAGAGAAAAGGTGCGGATTCGAAGAAGGAGGGCGCATCCTGGGGGCCCGTTGTTCTCAACTATCTGCAGGAGTCACTCCGTCAACCTCCTCCAAGCCTTGGCCGGAATGTCCCCTTGTCATCGAAGCCTGCTAGGCCCCCGTGAGTGAAAACTACAATATCTGCACTCTCTCCAGACTTGGCATCCCTGTCACTCTCACCCCCTTGTCTCTTCTTTGTTTTCCACAACACTTATCACTTTCTCACAGACGCTGTGTTTTCCTCATTCCTCACGTTTACTTTCTGTGACACACGTCTCCCCGCTAGAGTGAGGGCGAGGATTTCTGTCAGTTTGCTAACTGTGTATGCGAGGGGCGCCGAACAATGCCTGGCAGGAAGCGGCTACTCTGCGGGAGAGGAAATAATGTGGTTCCGAGCTTGCTCTTCCGTCTGATTCCGTTGGAATCACCAACAAAGCGACCCCTTAAAACGCAGACTCCTGCCCTTGCATCGCCCACCGAATCCAATACCAGGAGTGCTACTGTTACCAGGAGCAGCATTTTCTTAACCAGAACACAACATTCTTGGCAAAGTATCAGCTTCCCTTGATTTACACAGTGGTTGCATTCCTGGAAATGGCAGCATATATTATATCCACGCAGAAGCACTCAGAGTCCATATGTAAAATGGAATCAGCTTCTAGATTCTGATGATTATGAGAAGATTATAAAGGTGCAGTGCAGATATTTGACGTCAGTCTTTTCCTGTGGCTCCTGTCCACTGAAAGGCGAGTAGCACATCCCCCACCATCAGTGAGGGAACCAACCCCCCCCCAACAAAAACAAAAACAACCAAGTTGTCATATTTGCTGAAGTACACCCTATGGGACGTTACCCTTCCTCCACTGAGAACCACTGACCTAAACTGTCCCCAGCAGGGTCTGCGCCCCGAAACTCAGTAAACGGTCCTTGACACTTCAGCAGAGGATACATACACAGAGTTGAGCACTGTGATGGTCTGACCTGCCTTAAAAACAGCATAATGACAGCCGTGATTGCAAAACCAGTGCCTGCTTAAAAACAAGTATGTAATAAGCAACACTTTCATGAATTTAATCAATGTAGATAAGCAATCATAGGAATTTTGTTCCCAGTCTTACTTTTTATTTTTGCTTCCAAACACTCTTTTTCCTGATCTGAATTGACCAGAAAAGTATCTCAAGTGACGGCCTCACTTTATCAATAATTTGATTATTTAAAATCAGAGCCATCATTATAAATGCCCAGAAAACAGTACTTTTTCTTATGTAATGATTACACAGCCAGCCTGATACATCACACTTCCTATTTAAGGAAACAAAGAAAGAAAAAATGTATCCATATACACACATCATCATGGGTAGAAATTCACTAAAGGCTTTGTTTTGCACACAGTTAAAAAGTTATGAGCTCTGAACATTAGCATTGCAAATACATGTACATTGTTTCCAATTTTGTTCTAAGGAGAATGACTTTGTCTGATGCAGGCACTCCCCTTCACCTTCTCCTCCTGTCCCTGAAGAAAATTTCGAATTTGTTCTGCATTATCATTACCTAATGATGATCAGCTTCCCTCCTATTCTTGAGTTTTAAACTGCATTTTTCAGTGACACACAACATTGAGACATAAGCAATAAATCTGCAGTTATGAACAGCTTGCTTTTATGGAAATATGTCAAACCGAATATATTACAATGATAACTTTCACATCAGCTTGTCACAGCTTACTTTTTTTCATTTTCGGCACTGACAAATATGCATTTAAATAAAATATCTCATGTGATATTTAATGTAGTTTTAAAAATATTATAACTTCTACAGACAAGTTAAACTAAGCCTTGCAGGGACCTCACAGACAAGAGCTATGAATTTTCTCTCTATTTTTTTTGTTAGTGTTGGGCACTGGGCACTGAACGAAGGCTCAGATGATTGGTCCCAGCTTCTCCAATGGGCCTCAGTTCCCTCATCTATAAAACAGATACCCCTAGATGATCTCCAACATGTTCTACCTATTAGACTTTGAAATATCTGTCAGTGAACAGTTCCAGAAGTCAGGGCATTTCAGGAAGTTGATCTTTAGCTTAGAGTCTTATTATTTGCAAGGACAAAAAAAAACAAAAAACAAATCTAAATATTAGTGGAATGTTCCTTAGGACTGAAAAGTGTGCGGAATAACAGTGCGTTTGATTCTTAGGTCAGAATATATTTGGATTCTGCGTGTCCGTCTCCTTTATTCACCCACCTCCTTGCCAGTTTCTCTGCCTAACTCCCTGGGAGCTGTTCTACTTCAGTGCTAAGCTCTGCTCCTCTCAGGTCACAACTGATTGACCTTGCTTCGATTTCAGCAATTTTTTTTTTTTTTTGGCAGTTTCCAACATCTTTTTTCTTACCTGATTGTAGGACAGAAGACTTGCAGAGTCATGGTGTTCGCAGATTTCTAATCCTCTGCTTTAGCACTTAGCCAGGGCCTAAATCATGCTTTAGGAATGGCTTCTTTAGGGACTCGATGATAGCAATATTTAATGTTTAATCAAAATGGGTAGGTAATGATCACAAGTTGCAAAGATCACTTAAAAGACGAAGGACAGTTAATTTGTGTATACAAATGCCTTTATCCTCCTTCCCCCCTTTAATCCATCCTCCTAATGAGCAGGAAATAAGGTTCTATCTCAAACCTTGTTTCTCTATTCTCAAACTTTGTTTCTTCTTTTTCTTTTTTTTAAAGATTTTTATTTATTATTTATTTGAGAGAGAGAGAGAGAGAGTGCACAAGCAGGGGGAGCTGCAGAGGGAAAGGGAGAAGCAGACTCCCTGCTGGGCAGGGAGACCAATGTGGGGCTTGATACCAGGACCCTGAGATCATGACCTTGAGCTGAAAGCAGATGCTTAACCAACTGAGCCACCCAGGCGCCCCTCCAAGTATGGTCTTTGGACCAGCCACATTGGTATGACCTAGAAGATTATTAAAAATGCAGAATTGCAGGCCCCATCCCAGTTCTACTGAATCAAAATCTGTGTTTTAGCCAGTGCTCAGGCAATTGGTATGCACATTAAAGTTTAAGAAGCTAAAGGTCTAAAACAGGAATCTCTTTGTCACTGCCTAGACTAAAGCCCTTCACAGACCAGTTGCATGGATAACATCCAAAACCTTAGGGCGACTACCTCTCCAATCCCCCTCTTTCCACCACAGGGCCACCTGTGACCCCAGAGTGGGAAATTTGTCCTCCAATTCTCATTTCTTCACCCCTGCCCCTTCATTTATCTTAGGCTAAGCACAAGCCTGGGCACATGAGGAATGCTCAGCAGCACCTTGTTTGATGGAACTGAGAACCCAATGGGGCATGTGTAAAGTAAATGCATCTCCAAGTCTATTTGGATGACATCTCTGACATGATAAACTTCCTACTGCTTCTTCAATTGGCACCCAATGGGGGGTGCACATGTTTCTTTTCGCTTATTTCCTTCTTGTGAATATCAATAAATGGCGTGTGATTTCTTTCCTACAGAGCAAATTAACTGAATATTGTTGCGGACTTTATTATGAAGTTAATATTTCAATATTCCTCCCCCAAAGTGACACTAGAATGAACTAGGGCATCTAAGGGAAACATCAAATTTTACTCGCGGAAAAGGAAAATCCAGGCTATTCTTGCTTAATCAAATAAGACAATATATATTCAATATATTCTCAGCTTTGTGGACCAGGAAATTGATTTTATATGCTGGAATCCTTTTTTGCCTAAGATTTTCTTGTATTATTGGCAAGTTAGGATTCCAACTTTACTCATTCAATGATAAAACTCATTAAATGGTGGTATATGGTATTTAATGTTACCAATGATACATCCTTACCTTTTGCCCCGTGACTTGCAGAGTCCACCTGTGGCAGGGGTAGTACACTTTCCTGTCCCACCACCACCAGACTTGGTCATAAGACTTGCTTTGGCCAGTGAAATGTGAGCCAAGGTGATGTGTCCCACTTCAGAGCAGAAGCTCTAACAGGCAACTGGAGCTTTTGCCAGCTCTATTTCTTTTTCCTTTGGCAAGAAAAACGGCATATCTCAGATGGTGTTTGCTCCTTGCAGCCTGATCCTGGAGTGAAGAAACATGTGAAACAGTCAGTTAGCTTGACCTGTACCCAACATGCAAAGAGAGGGAGAAAAAAAATTCCTTTTTTTAAGCCCTTGAGATTTGAAGTTACTGATTCCCTAAGCAGGAAAGTAGAAAAAGCTAACACGATGTATTTTATAATCACCATCTAATTTTATTCAATAGTATATATTTCTGATTGTGGCAGATAGCATAAAATGGCCACCCGTAATCACTTGGTATTTACACCTTGGCACAATTCCTTCCCCTTGAGTGTGCCCAGGACTTGTCATTTGCATCTAAGCAACCGAGTATGGGAATTGTGATGAACTGTCCTTCCCACGATTATGTTACTTTGTATAAGATTTGCCATAGAGACTTCCCTTGCTGGTTGGCTATAGTAAGTGATCAATTTGGGGAAGCCCACGTATCAAAGAATGGTGGGCAACTTCTAGAAACTGCAAGCAGCCTCTAGTAGCTGAAGGTGGTCTCTAGTTGTTAAGGGCCTTCCAGCCAGCAGTCCGTAAAAAGCCAGGCCAGTCAGTACTATAGATGTAAGGAAATTAATTCTTCATACAACATAGGCATGGAATCTGCTCGGAAGCAGATTCTTCCCCATTTGTGCCTCTAGATAAGAATGTGACTGACCTGACACCTTGATTACAACCTTGTGAGACCCAAGCAGAAGAGATAGCTAAGCCAGGCCTGGACTCCTCACCCTTACAAATGGTGATATAATAAATGCCCTTATTTAAGCTACTGATTTCGTGGCAATTTGTTCCACAACCATAGAAAATTTATGCACTGAATATAGAAGCAGTATCTGTTGAAAATTCAGAAAAGTTTAAGTAAGAAAATAACAAATAATTCTGCTATGCTAAAAATACCCATTATTTTTATCATTTTAGTACAACTTCTCTAAGTCTTTCCTATACATACTATCTATTCTAGTCTATCTTAGAAAGTGCCTTTGCAAGTTTGCATCCTGTTTTTCTCACTGATGATCATAGAATAAGCTTTCTAACCCTAGGAGGTGAGTTCCTTGGGAGCAGGCACTGGAGTAGTGCCTGACACATGATAGCATCTAAACGCATATTTGTTGAATGGATGGATGAATGACTTGATGTTTTACATCTGTAATAGTTCAAAAACTTTCTTCTAGTGGTCACATAAAATCCCATAAATGGAGTGACTATAATCTACCTAGCCGTTCCTCTGTTTTCCATTTGTAGATGACACTGACAAATATATATTTTTAAATTATTCTATTATGCATACCTACTTCTAAGCCAAACATGTCTTTCTCCCCTCTCCCTGCATTCCACCCAATACTGCAAAACAGGAGCATGCCATGCATATCCAGAAAGAGGAAAACACAATGCTGAGACAGCATCCCCCATTGCTAATATATAAAAATGAGAGACTGTCCCAGTTGGGAGAGACCTGAAAGTGAAGGTCACACAGCCAGTGAGCAGAGGAGTTCAGGTCCTTATTATTTTCCATCTGGACTATTTCAAAAGGCTCATAATGTACATCTTGTTTCTTTAATACAATCCTGGCCTTATTGTTAGATTAATCTTCCTATTATACAGATGGAATCATGCCTATCTCCTTCCTGTAAAATCCAATAATGGATTCCCAGTGCCTATAAAATAATGGCCAAACTCCTAAGAAGTCATAGAGGGCCTTCCCCCGTATCACTTCATCTGTACTTTCAGCATTGTTTTCCCTAAGTTCTTCTATATTTATTTATGACGTGCCAGTCTACCATCCTGAACATATGATATGTTAATGGATTCTTGTACTCTATTCTCTTGTTGTTGTTTCTTTGACCTGGGCTGTCTTTGCCATCATTCTCTAGCTATCAGAATGATTAATATCCTTCAAAGCTATGATGTCATGCCATTTCATGACATTTTCCCTGAAAATCATAGTCAGAATGCAGAATTCCCGCTTCTGTAATTCCATCTTGTCTTGTATTACAAGATCTATGATGAGCTCTTCCATTCGATGGACTTCTCTGTGAAAGCAAACACTTGATTAAACAAAACTAAGGAAAAATACCCTACTTTCATGAAGCTTACATTCCAGGAAGGGAGGAAAGACATGAACAACTACACAAACAGCTTGGGGATAGATTCTCAGAAGATAAACTAAATCAAGGTAAAGGGATGATGACTAACTGGTGTATGTTTGCTATTTTTATAGCCTGATCAAGGTAGGCATCTCTGATAACGTGACACTTGAGCAGAAACGAAAGGAAGGGAGGGGGTGAGCCATGTGAATATCTAGAAGAACATTCTTGAATTTTGAGTGTAGAAGTGAAAGTATCTGACTCATGTTATTACAGGATTATTCTGGCTACTTTGTTGAGAATAGATGGTAGAAGGTCAAGGGCAGAAGCAGGGGGACCAGTTAGAGAGCCATTACAGGAATCTGGGTAAGAGGTGATACTGAGTCACACTAGGGAGGTAGTGGCGGAAGTGGGATGAAGTAGTTTCTGAATACATTTTGAAGAGAGAGACACTCAACTAACTATAAGCTACCCACTAGAATGTCAGCTCCATGAGAGCTGAAAAATTTGTCCTTTTTAGTACAGCCTTATCTCCAGGAAGTAAAACAGTGCCTGGCACTTAGTAAGCTCTCAATAAATATATGTTCATTGAATGAAGAGCCTAAATGATATGCTAATAGATTAAATATGAATTTTCTTTGAATGTGAAGAGTAAAATATAGCTCCCATTATTAACTAGAGCAAGTAGAATAAGGCTGCCATTTACAGAGATGGGAAACTGAAGTTATTGCCTGCCTTGTGGGGGGGGGTGTTGGAAATTAGAATTTCTGCCTTATACATGTGAAGTTTGAAGTGCCTATTAGAAGTTAAAATGGAGTATCAAGGAGACAGACATATTTCAGGGGAGAGGTCTATGCTGAAGGTACATATCAAGGAGTTGTCAGCAGCATCTAGATGACATTTAAAGTCATAGAATTGGATTAGCTCATGTAGGGATTATATACAAATTGAAAAAAAAAGAAAGAAATCTGAGGACCGAGCCCTGGCATCCCAATATTAAGAGGTTGGGGAGAAGAAGATTCAGAAAAGGAGACAGAAGGCACAGCCGGTGAGGTAGGAAGGGGACCACAAGAGGGGTCTTGGGAGCCAAAGAAAGAAAGCGTAAGAAGGAAAAGAAAGTGAGATGAAGACCAAGAATTGGAAGTCAGTGAGTACTGATAACTGAAGCAGTTTTGTAAAAGGCAGCAGAGACATTGGGATAAACATATTAAGATTTATTATCTTTTTATTAAATTTTTTTTTATTTGGGGGTGGGCAGGGCAGAGGGAGAGGGAGAGGGAGAGAGAGAGAGAGAGAGAGAGAGAGAGAGAATCTCATGCAGACTCCCTGCTAAGCACAGAGCCCGATGGGGAACTCGATCTCATGGCCCTGAATCATGACCTGAGCCAAAGCCAAGAGTCAGATGCTTAATCAACTGAGCCACCCAGATGCCCCTAAGATTTGTAAGATTCCAATTTGAAAATGCTTGGTTAAATCTCAAGCATTAATTAGTAATACTATATGGAGCAATACTACATGGAGCAATTCTCAAAATCAATCTACATGGATATTAAATGTTCTACTAACAACTAGACACCATACTATTATTTCCAAATTAGCTCAAAATGAGTTGTGCTTGGTCCCCTACTTATCAATCTATTGTGGTTTTCTGTATAAAGACTTGCCTCCTCAGGCAGACTGTGTGCTCCTTAAGGGGAGGAACTGAGCTTGATTCATGTACCGTCCCACAGCCTAGTACAAGACTAGGTAGAGAATAAATCTGCAAAAATGATTTATTGGGTAAATAACTGAATGATGAAATGAATCTTAATATGAATATAAAAGAAATGCAAAAGACTAAAGTTTAGGTAGGCACTTTCATATTTTTTCTAAGTTATAAAGTAAGCTCATTTCCCGTGGTGGTTGGACATGCCCGTTGGCATATTAGACAGCCTGCCAGAACAACCAAGTTATGCTTGTGAGGTTTCTATTTGTAATAGTCTCAGACGCACACGCAACCAACAGTGCCACCCCAAATCAATGAAGTCTGCCACAACAAAAATTACTCTGCCCTTTCCTTGTATAACACAAGGCGAGTTCAAATAACCTTTAAGGAAATACGCTATTACATCAAGAAATAATGTCAAACTTCTCCCCAAAACATCACCCAGTTGCCACTGCCATTACCACCGGCCTCTCTTCAAGGATGTAAACACTGGGAAAAATGGAGCAGTCAGGATATTGCCTGTGATTAGGACAATATTGCTACAGTGATTGCTGCTAACCCCCACATCTCTTACATCTGACTCGTGCAATCTCGGCACTAAAGGAAATAGAGCCCAATAAACAACAGAAACCTACTTTTTATGAAAAAGAGAGAACTTGGTGGATAATAATTATCAGGAATAATTTGAGACACTTTTACTGCTTTTATACTAAATGACTGATACCAACTGGAACATCCGTAACCTCTCCCTTGGCTCACGGCTGTATGGTAAATCGCTGCTTCATCTGCCATAAATGCCTATAAATTAATTTAGCCCTTATACTGCTGGGCAAATTTCATATTCTTTCTCTGCAAGTGCAGGGAAAGCAGCTAATTCCTTTCAATCTAAGAGAGAGAAACTGATCATTGTACTGTATGTGTCATTTTCAGAAAGGCTCTAAACCCTAACCACTTGTTCCTTGTTTGCCGACCGGGCCTCAGTTATCTTCCCTGAGGGACAAAAGCAGCAGCGGAAAATCCATATTTTCTCTTAAGCTTTGGAAATGCTTTCTGTGATCATGGCAGTAGATATCACTTCACAATTCTGTTTTGTTTATGCTCCTTTTCAAATGTCTTTGTGTCTCCTGAGTGTGCCAGCTGGGAAGGCCAGCAGACTCGATTGTAGCAAGGATTAAAAACGAACTCAACTGGCTTCAAGAAAGATGGGAAGGGGGAGTGCTTAGGAGGATACATGAAGCAAAATGGCCTGTGAATTGGTGAAGTAGGGTGACGGAAACGTGGAGGTCCCCTGTACTATTCTCTTTACACATTTTTTTTACACTTTTATACATTCAAAACTCTCTGTACTATTCACATCCTTTCAAAGCACAAATCACCCACAGTCTCCAGTACATCAGAGCATGATACTTGTTGAGCATTTAAAATGTCCAGACCATATTCTGCACACTGAGGAAAAGATAAATAAGCCACTGTACCAGTCTGGAAAGAGCTAATAACTTAGTGGATTTAATTAAAACAATAATAATTTATAAAATATTGACTGATCACTTATGTGCCAGGACAGACTATTATATTAGCTCATTTAAACCTCTCTCTGTTATCCCGATAACAGACTCAGAAAAGTTAACTGACTTGAATAATGCCACATGACTTGAAAGTGAATGAGTGTGGATTCAAGCCTGGGTCTGATAAATTCCCAAACACTAAGACATATACCGAATCCACAGTTACTGCATCACTAGAAGAAATCTTTTTCAAGGAAGCATATCTTTGTGTAACAAAAGAGCCCTCCTGGTTTTTCTGGTCCAAAGCCACAAAAAGTAACATTGTTGACCAACAGAGAAAGCATTCCAGTTCTCTAATAGCCTTATAGACATTAAGCTCAAACATATCATGTAGATGAGGCATTGTCTATAGGATGCAATGGAAGCCAATGATCTTTGATTCAGCAAACAATTTGTGTGTGTCATGTGCCTCAAACAAGTAAAATCAGGCTTGTACATCTGAAATAAAAAAGATGAAATTCATTAATAATACCATTATCAATCATAATATTTTTCTGATGCTTTTATTTTTATTGAGACTGAAAACACATCGTGGCCCATTTTAATTTATAGTTAATTTCTGAAAATATCTCATTTATGGACAGCAGGTCTCCTTGTTCCAAAGCCTGTTTGATTTTGAACTTGAAGTGAACAGTAAGAGACAATTCACTTCCAGAGAATGTTCTGTTCAAACTAATTCCAGGCATAATTTTAGCAAAGCAATAAAATCATATGAGTTTTTTCCAGCCTCAAGTACAATTAGAGGCACTATTTTAAAAAGGCTTTAATTCTTCTTTTGAAAATACTGGATCCAATTTTTTTTTTTTTAAATCAACAAACAAAGCTTTGCAATTGTTACTTGCTCAAAGTGTAGTAATATAAATAGCAACACTGCTTTGGTTAAATGTTTCCTAATCATCCTGCTTTGTGCAATTAAAAAAAAGAACTCATACACTCACACACTCACCCATTACAATAATTTAATATGTTGCAAAGAAGGTCTATCAGTTTAGAGATAAAACACCTATTTCTTAAAAAAAAAAGAATGGAAATAAAGATAACTGAAGGAGAAAGGGGGAAAAGGTAATTTAAAACTAGTCTCATACTTCTTTTACTTGAACAAAACACAATCCTGGTTTGAATACAAATGTGATATCTGGCCCAAAATAAACTATGTAAGAACCGAAAGGCAGAGATATCATTTGTCCATCTAAGGTGGAAAGAATTTAGGACATTTTGAAATTTTCGACTTGGTAAACAGTCATGATATATTCAATATTAGAAATCTTAAGTGAACAATTCAATAAATAGCTTACAACTTTATGCAGTCTGGTGATGTGCTGAAAAACAGTTCTCTTAAAAAAAAAGAAAAGCCTCAATATGTAGCTTTTGCTGATTTCCATGGTGAAAAGACTGCCTCCGATGGCCTGCTCTAAGCTACTGACATGATAACATTGAAAGCAAAGTTGGGAAAGGAGGCACATACAGTAGTCTCCCCTTATTCACGGGGGATTCGTTCCAAGACTCTCCCCACGCCCAGTGGATGCCTGAGACTGCACATAGTACGGAACCCTACATAGACTCTGGTTTTGCCTATACATACATGCCTATGATAAAGTTTAATTTATAAATTAGGCACGGGAAGAGATTAACAACAATAAATAATAAAACAGAATGATTATGACAAGATACTGTAATAGAGGTTACAAAATATCTCTCAAAATATCTTATTGTAGCATACTCACCCTTCTTCTGATGGCGTGAGATGATAAAATGTCTCCCTGACGAGACCCCCTGAGGTGAATGATGTAGGCATCGTGTCGCAGCCTCAGGCTGTCGACCTTCTGACGCTGCATCAGAAGAAGGATCATCTGCTTCCGGAGCACCACTGACCATGGGGAAACTGAGAGGACGGAAAGCAAAACTGTGGATAAGGGGGAGCCACTGTAATTGACTTTCTATAGCTAATAAAAGCCAACACCAGCACACCCTTATATACACCCATGTAACCAAATACTAATGAACCCATAAAATGTTTCCATCATCCTAGAAAGTTTCCTAATGCCCACTCTAGCCAATTCACCCCTGTCTCTCTATATTTCCATATATAATCCCTGTTCTGATTTCTATAACTATAGATTAGTGTTCCCTGTTTTTAAAGTGCATAAGAACACCTTCACACTATATACACTCTATTGTCAACGTCTAAACTCAAGATATTTTCGAAATTTATCCAGCCATTGTACATATCAGTAGCTACCTCTTTCTACATTGCTGAATGTTATTTCATTTCATTATTTGAATATACAATTTGTTCATTCAAGTTCCTGTTGATAGACATTTGTTTTTTTTTCCAATCTTTTTTCAATTTTGGAATATTATGAATAAAGCTTCTAGAAATCATACTTATAAAAGTCTCTTTCTGAACAGATATTTTCATGAAGAATTCCAGGATCATGTATAAAGTACACGTTTAACTTTGCGAGAAAATGCCAGTTTCCGCAAGCGACTCTAACATTCTGCATTCCCACCAGCAATGTAGGAAACATGTGGATGCTTCATATCCTTGCCAGCATTCAGAGTTGTCAGTCTTTTTTAATTTTAGCCATTCTAGTGGGTGTGAAGTGGTATCTCATTACATTTTGAATTTGCATTCCCTGATGACTAATGATGTTGAGCAACTTTTCATGAACTTATTGCCAATTTATATATCATTTTTAGTGAAGTGTGTCTTCAAGTATTCTCTCTTATTTCAATGTAGAGTTGTGTGTCTTTTCTTATTTAATTGAGGAATACTTTATATGTTAGAGTTGTGAATACTTTATCAGGTATATATTTTTAAAAATATCTTCTCCCACTCTGCAGATTAACTTTTCTTTTTCCTAATTATGACTTTTGATAAAGAGAAGTTCTTAATTTAATGGAATTCATTTTATTATTACTTTTTCTTTTATGGAAAATGTTTGTGTATTCTAGAAATCTTTGCCTAACTCACGAAGATGCATTCCTATGTATTTTACCACAAACTATAGTTTTAGTTCTTATAATTAAGTCCATGATTAATCTCAAATTAATTTTTGTCTAAGGTGAAATATATAGTTTAAAGTCCCCCCCCCCCCGCCCACACACACATGAATATCTAGTTTCTCTAGCACCAACGGTTGAAAATACTTTATTTTTCTAACCAAAGTGCCTGGGAAATTTTGACAAAATCAATTCACCATATGTATAAGAGTGTATTTCTGTATTCTATTCTTGTTTTATATCCTTAGGACAATGCCATCCTGTCTTAATTACTATAATTTTATGGTAAGTATTGAAGTCAGGAGTGTGAATTTTCAAACTTTCTTCTTGAAATTGTTCTCATTACTCTAGATCCATTGCATTTCTACATACATTTTTAAATTATTTTTCCAGTTGGAACTGAAATCTTGTTGGGCTTTTGATTAAGATGGTGAAAGATATATAGATCAATGTGAGGATAACTGGCATCTTACCAACACTGAATCTACCAAATCTTGAACAGGTCTTGACTCTCCCTTTTTTTGATTCATGGTTTTCAAGCTAGGGTCTTTGATGCTTTCTACTAGGTTTAGTCCTAAGTACTTTATCTTTTTTTATTTGATGCTATTGTAAATGCTAGTTGTTGTAGTTTTTCAACTGTCTTCTGCTGGAATAAAAATATAATATTTGTGCATTGCACTCATATCCTGAAAATATAATATATTCCATTGTTAGTTCTAATTTTTTGTAGATTTCTTAGGATTTTATAGGCAACCAATAATTTTATCTATGAATAAAGGCAATTTTATTTCTTTCTTTTCGATCTGCACTCCTTAGCATTCTGTTTCTTGGTATATTGCATTGGCTAGGATATCCGGCAAAATGTTGAACAAAATTGGTGAGAGCAGACATTTTTGTCTTGTCCTTGGTCTCAGGGGGAAAGTGTTAAACCCTAGCCATTAAGTGTGAAGTTAGCACTGGAATTTCTGTAAATGCCTTTTATCAGGAAAAAGAAGTCCCTTTATGTTCATAGTTTGAGTTTTTATCGCAGCTTGTTGTTGAATTTTTTCAAATATTTTTCCCCATCTTTTGAGATAACAATATGGTTTTTCTCCTTTGTTCTGTTAATGTGGGCAATTACAATGATTGCTCTTCCAATATTGAACCATACTTGTATTCATGGGACAAATCTCACTGGGACATGAAAAATTATCATTTTAAATTTGATAGCATTTTATTAAGGATTTTTGCCTCTATGTTCATGAGAGATAGTGGTCTGTAATTTTCTTTTCCTGACATGTCTATCAGATTTGGGTACCAGGATTATGTTGTCCTTATAAAATAAGTTAAGATGTATTAACTATTCTACCTTCAGAAATATTCTGTGTAAGACTGGTATTACTTCTATATTCTGTGTCTCATAATATTCACCATTAAAACCATCTGGACCTGGAGTTGTTGTTTTTTCTGAGAAGATTTTTAATAATGAATTCAATCTCTCTATTAGATACAGCATTATTGGAATTTCTCTTTCATCTTGAGTCAGTTCTGGTAAATTGTGTTTTCCAAAGACTTTGTTCATTTCACATAATTGCTAAATTTATTGGTGTAAAGTTGTGCATAAAATCCCCTTACCATTAGTTTAATGTATATAGAATTGAGAGTGATGCTCCCTCCTTCATTCCTGATATTTGTAATTAGTGTTTTCTCTCTACCATTGTTGTCCGATATTGCTAGGGGTTTTTTTGTTAATTTTTTTCAAAGAACCAAGTGTGCATTTATTTTATCTACTTTTAGTTTGCTATTTCTTTGATTTATGTTTAGTAATTTACTTCTTTTTATATACTTTGGTTTTGACTTGCTTTTCTTTCTCTACTGTCTTAATGTGAAGGTTTAAATCAATGATTTTAAATCTTTTCCTATTCTAGTGTAAGTATTTAATGAAGTGGTTTTATTTTCTTTCTTTTTTAACTTAAATTCAATTAGCCAACATATAGTACATCATTAATTTCAGACATAGTGTTCAATAATTAGTTAGTTGCATATAACACCCAGTGGTTTTCAACTGGGTGTTGACTTTGCCCCTGAGGGACATTTGGCAATGTCTAGAGACGTTTTTGGTTGCTACACCTGGAGGCTTCTCTATCAAGTTAGCAAGGAGAAGCTCTTGCTCCAGGCTGCTAAGATGGACTCTTCTATAATATAATCATGAGATTGATATTCCATCACCTTTACCAGATTGTATTGTTTAGAATCAATTCATAAGTCCCACCCACAGTCAAGTGGAGGTGATTATAAAGGGCATGGCCATCAGTAGGTGAAAATCATAAGGAGCTACCCTATGCTCTGTCTGGTACAGTTGACATTCAATCTACCAATTTGCTCTTCGTTTTCCTTTTCCTATGTGTGTGTGTGTGTGTGTGTGTGTGTGTGTGTGTGTGTATTCCTATGTTCCTATGTTTATATGCGTCTATATATTTAACTAGGCCCAATGCTATTCCAATCTGATCCCATTCCCCTTGTGTCTGAAGAAGATTCTTCAATATTTCTTGTAGTACAGGTCTTCTGGTGATAAATTCTTTCAAATTTTAGTTTTCTTAAAATGTATTCTTAACCCTCATTTTCCAAAGCTATTTTCACTGGATATAGAATTGTGGGTTGGATTTTGTTTTCTCTTGGCACTTTAAACATTTGTGATTTTCTTAGGGCCTCCATTATTTCTGATGAAAATGCAGCTGATATTCGCACTATTGTTCCCTTGTATGTAATTTGCCACTTTCCTCTGGCTGCTTTGAAAATTTTCTACTTATCATTTATATTACACAGTTTAACAAAGATGTGCCTAAGTGTAGTTTCCTTTGTATTTATCCAGCTTGTATTCACTGAATTTCTTACATATGTAGTTTGATGTTTATCAACCAATATGGGAAAGTTTCAGCCATTAATTTTTTCAGACATTTTTTCCCTGATCTAGTCTCTCTCTCCCCTCTCTCTCCCTATACATATGATAGATGATTATTATCTCACAAATCACTGAAGTTTTCTCTTTGTTTTATTTTTCAATTTTTTTCCTGTTCTTTAGATTCTTAAATTTTTATTGATTTCTCTTCCTTTCCACAGACCCTTTCTTCTGCCGTCTTCATTCTGCTCTTAAGCCTATGCAGTGCTTTATTTTTATTTCACATATTCAACTTTTCAGTTCTTGAATTTCCATTTATTCTTTTTTTTTATAGTTCTCATTTCCCTACTGAGATTCCCCATGCATTTTCTCATTATGCCCATCTTTTTCTTTAAGCACTTGGGCATATTTATAATAGGTGTTTTATTTTTCTTAAAGTTTTTATTTACATTCCAGTATAGTTAGCATACAGTGTAGTATTAGTTTCAGGTGTACAATATAGTGATTCAACATTTACATACATCATCCGGTGCTCATCACGAGTGCACTCCTTAATCCCCATCATCTATTTCATCCATCCCCACACCTGCCTCCCCTGTGGTAGCCATCAGTTTGTTCTCTATAGTTAAGAGTCTATTTCTCGCTTTGCCTCTCTCTCTTTTTTTTCCCCTATACTCATTTGTTTTCCTTAAATTCCACATATGAGTGAAATCATATGGTATTTACCTTTCTCTGACTTACTTATTTCACTTAGCATTATACTCTCTAGTTCCATCCATGTCATTGCAAATGGCAAGATTTCATTGTTTTTGATGGCTGAATAATATTCCATTGTGTGTGTGTGTGTGTGTGTGTGTGTGTGTGTGTGTGTGTGTGTGTGTATCACGTCTTCTTTATCCGTTCATCTATTGATGGGACACTTGGGCTGCTTCCATATCTTGGCTAGTGTAAACAATGCTGCCATAAACATAAGGTTGCATGTATCTCTTTGAATTAGTGTTTTTGTATTCTTTGGATAAATACCCAGTAGTACGATTGCTGAATCGTAGGGTAGCTCTATTTTTAACTTTTTGAGGACACTCCATACTGTTTTCCACAGTGGCTGCACCAGTTTGCATTCCCACCAACAGTGCAAGAGGGTTCTTTTTTCTCCACATCCTCACCAACACCTGTTGTTTCTTGTGTTGTTGATTTCAGCCATTCTGACAGGTGCGAGGTGGTAAGTCATTGTGGTTTTGATTTGCATCTTCCTGATGATCAGAGATGTTGACCATACTTTTATGTGTCTGTTGGCCATCTGGATGTCATATCTTCTTTGGAAAAATGTCCATTCATGTCTTCTGCCCATTCTTTAATTGGATTATTTGTTTTTTGGGGTGTTGGGTTTTATAAGTTCTTTATATCTTTTGGATACTAACCCTTTATCAGATATGTCATCTGCAAATATCTTCTCTTGTTGTGTAGGTTGCCTTTTAGTTTTGTTGGTTATTTCCTTTGCTGTGCAGGAGCTTTTTATTTTGATGTAGTCCAAATAGTTTATTTTTACTGTTTCCCTTGCTTCAGGAGACATATCTACTAAGAAGTTGCTATAGCTGATGCCAAAGAGGATACTGCCTGGGCTCTCCTCTAGGATTTAAATGGTTTCAGGTCTCACATTTAGATCTTTCATCCATTTTGATTTTATTTTTGTGTACAGTGTAAGTGGTCCAGTTTCATTCTTTTGCCTGTTGCTATCCAGTTATCCCCACACCATTTGTTGAAGAGACTTTTTCCCATCAGATATTCTTTCCTGCATTATAGATTAATTGACCATATAGCAACGTTTTTTCTCTGCGTTTTCTATTCTGTTCCATTGATATATGTGTCTATTTTGCAGTACCATACTGTTTTGATCACTACAGATTTGTAGTATAACTTGAAGTCCAGAACTGTGATGCTTCCAGCTTTGCTTTTCTTTTTCAAGGTTGCTTTGGTTATTTGGGGTCTTTTGTGGTTCCATACAGGTTTTAGGATTGTTTGTTCTAGTTCTGTGAAAAATGCTCTTGGTCTTTTGGTGGGGATCGCATTAAATCTGGATTGCTTTGGGTAGTATAGACAGTTTAACAATAATTGTTCTTCTGATTCATGAGCATGGAATGTGTTTCCATTTCTTTGTGTCCTTATAATCGGTGTTTTAAAGTCTCCATCTTCCAGTTCAATCTTACAAGCTACCATGGGAAATGTTTCAACTGACTGCCCCCTCCCATAATGGGTCACATTTTCTTACCTTGTTTCATGTCTAGTTATTTTCTCTTCCATGTTTTTATTGCAATAAAATACATATAACATAAAATTCACCATTTTAACCATTTTAGAGAGTACAATTCATTGGCATTTAGTACATTCACAATGTTGGCTTCTTTTATCTTCAGGTCAGCAACTGTGCATTGAACCCCATTGTGCTTTGAATCTTTCTGACTTCCCCTTTTACCACCATTCAGAGAAAAACCCTCACTTTTGAACATCCATGTGATTAGATCAGATCCACTGAGGTGATAGCCCTATTTGAAAGTCAACTGTGCCATATAACACAGTACAGTAAAATCTCATCACATGCACAGGTTACATTAGGGTGGAGGGCCATTTTAGAAATCCTGCCTACCATACCATTTATTGGTAATCTATTGTGTACTTGGCACCTTAAATGTTAAACTTTAATTCATGACAATCCTAAAGATATCTACTACAATTCTTACCTAATATGTGGGGAAAAAATGAGGTATACAGATTAAAAGTACTTGTCTTTATTTACCATATGTTAGAGCTGTGTTTCAACTCTGGTCTGGATGACTCCAATGCACATGCCAGGAATAACCACAGTGTCTTGTTTCCCAACATTTAGGTGGTGACGTGTCAGGAGCCAATTCTAGGTAATTGTATGGTAGCAGTTTATAGAGGATAAAATGTGCAAAGATCACCAAAGTTAAGATTTATTAAGCAAGTGCTCGCTTCGGCAGCACATATACTAAGATTTATTAAGCAAAAATTACTATGAAAATCTAAGCAACCCGATTAATGCTTCATTTTGCTAATTTTTAAGTGCACTTGGTTGTTATTAACTTGAATGATATTTCAATTGATTTAGCATAGTAATAAAGTCTTAGGATTAATACAATTTTTCATCAAAAGTAGTTTTTAATGAAACTATACTAGAAAGTAGACAAAGAGGAGATTAGAGTTTTGGGGGGCAGGTAGAGAGAATTCTTGCCTTGTGGTTCTGGGCAGTGAGACTAACCCAGGATATGAATGCTCAGCACAACTGATCACTTTTCATTGAGTTCAATGTATAGGTGAATGTGATGATGTTCTTAAATCAGGGTGGATAGAGTATAAATTTATATTTGCAAATGACTTCATTTTTCAAAATGTGGGTTAATTAGCATATAAAGCAAGCTGTTTTTATAATTGGCTTGCTCAATTTATATTTATAGTAACCACGAAGACTCAAAGAAAATAAAGGAAGCCTAAATGACTTATCCAGGAGATAAAATAAAATCGCCCATGAAGATTACAACTGAGCAGTTCTAAAAGGAACAGTTCCTTTAAGAAAAAGCAGGCATTACTTGGGAAGATGTCGGGAGCAGGAAAAGTGAATGTTCCAGGACTTCCAGTTTCAGTTCTGACATGTAAAGTGTTTGAAAGTTGTCACTCCTGTTCTTAGAGTGAGAAAAAGCTGGATAAACGTAAAATCAATGACTTTCAGAGAAAAATCAGAGAATTGAGGTCTCAAGACGAGATGTCACTGTGACGTTTAGAAAGACAGGAATATCCAGAGAGAGACAGGACCCAAGATTTCCTTGCCTGCAGAAAAAGCCATTGAAATCCATAAGCTGTAAACACATTTAAATGGTAATTTTGAAGAATTGCTGGAAGCTGAGTGTGGACTAGAATGAGAGTGAGAAATTTCTGCGGGCCATCATCTTAGGGGGTACCCTCATGCTTCATGGGCTTTTGCTACAGGAACTCCACCAATTTCTCATGATAAGGATCTGAGAAAGAGCCCTCTTGGCTCTGGCTTGGAGAGAGGAAGAGTAATCACTGTGAAATATGCCCATAGTCTTTTCCATAACAAAAGACATCTCTCCTGGAGAAATCACTTCGCCAGAGCTTCATCCTAGAGGGAGAAGATAATTCCTCCCACGCCAGCCTCTTCCAATCTTCCTGCCTCACTGAAGGGAACAAAAAAACACCATAAGAGGGGTCAGAATTTCAAGGAAATACCTGGGAATGCTGCAGCCAGGGAATGGAGAAGAAAACAGGGAGACAAAGAACCTATTCGCCTGGAGAAATACTGGTAAAGGTCACAGCGCAGAGACACAGGCCATTCGTCTCTGGGGGCTCCAGTATAACAGCAGTAGATGGCAGCTGAAAGAGCTGCAAGACACAGACTCTCTCTGAGGAGGAGTAGTTAGGGAAGCCCAGAGTCAAGAGGGGAGATCAAAATAAGCACACTCGAGGACACTGAAGTCTCTGCCACTCATCGCGATAGCAGACATTAAACACGGGCAAACTCCTAGCTAGACACATCTAAAAGTTCACACTAAGGGCCCATTTATTTCAGTCTTTATTGCCCACTGTATCATGTTCAACACTTAACTGAAACTTGCAATGCATGCCAAAAAGGAAAAAAAAAATCATAAAAACACAATCTGAAGGAACAAAACAACCATCAGAGCCAGATATGGCATGAATTTTGTTATTATCAGATGGCGAATTTTCAGTAACTATGATTAATATATCAAGGCCTCTAATGAAAAAGGAGGACAACGTGCAAGAACAGATGGGTAAGGCAAGCAGAGAAATGGAAACTCTAAGAATCAAAAGGAAATGCTAGAAATAACAACAACAACAAAAAACTGGTATAAGAATAAGAAATGCCTCTGATTGGCTCATCAATAGACTTGACATGGCCAAGGGAAGAAACGGTGAATTTAGAGATAGGTCAATAGAAACTTCCCAAACTGTAATGCAGAGCAGAAAAAAATAATGGAAAAACAAAACAGAACATCTAAGAACTGTGGGATCATCCCAAAAGGTGTAAAATGTGTCTAAATGGAACACCAGAAGGGGAATCAAGAGCATGGGACAGAAAAAAATATTTGAAGTAAAACTGGATGAACATTTTGCAAAATTAATTATAGGCACTAAGCCACAGATCCAGGAAGCTCAGATCAGTCAGGAAAAATACATAACAAATAAGCCAATACATTTAAAAAAAAACTATAACGAGCCATATCACATTCAAATTAGAGAAAACCAAAGACAAAGAAAAAATCCCAAAAGAAAATATTGGCAGAAAGAATCCAGTAGCACTTTAGAAGGATAATACTGTTAAGAACATGCATGTTACTTCCAAACCTCCATGGGAAGCTTCAATGTTAGGAAATTTATATACATAATTTACTATACTAATAAGTCAAAGAAGCAAAAACAAATAACCAAATCAGGCACTTAATAAAATTTAGAAAACATTTTTATATAAGCTCTTAATAAAATTGGAATCAATGGATACTTTGCTAGAGGAATGATAATTTAAAAAAAACTAATGCAAATCAGAACACCACCCCTATTTGTGGTGGAAGAGAAATACTAGAATAATGGCTCTCAAAACTTAATATTTATAAGAATCAGATGAAACACTTAATGAAAGAAGGATTTTAGGCCACAGTCCCAGTAGTTGAGGGTATGTATGGAGGAGGCACCCAGGAATCTGCATTTTTTACAACTCCAGGTGATACTGATATAGATGGTCTATGGATTGCACTTTGAGGCTCTACATTAGGTGCACTGATTTAAGTAATTATTAAGAGAAGGAATATTGTTTGCGCCAAAAAGGAGGATCTCTGAAATCAGATTGTCTCGTTAGAATTCTTAGAAGATTGTTCTGAGGATTGACTAAACTAATCCAGTAAATCACTTAGAATGGTTTCTTGCAGGGGTGCCTGTGTGGTGTAGTTGGTTAAGCATCTGACTCTTGGTTTCGGCTCAGGTTGTGGTCTCAGGGTCGTGATCTTAGGGTGGTGAGATCAAGCCCCACATGGGGCTCCACGCTCAAGCATGGAGTATGCTTAAGTTTCTCTCTCCATCTCCTTCTGCCCCTCCCCACCCACCTCTTTCTCTCAAATAAATAAATAAATAAATCTTAAAAAAAAAAAAAAAGAGGGGCACCTGGATGGCTCATTTGGTTAAGCCTCTGCCTTCAGTTCAGGTCATGATCTCAGGTCCTGGGATGGAGCCCCAAGTTGAGCTCCCTGCTCAGCAGGGAGTCTGCTTCTCCCTTTCCCTCTGCACCCCACCCCCGCTCATGTGCATGCGAGTGTGTGCTTTCTCTCTCAAATAAATAAATAAAATCTTTTTAAAAAAGAATATTGCCTTGCAAAAGACATACTCCTGAAAAAAATGGTGGTGTTATTAGTGAGGTCTCTAGCACCACTGTCATTTAACATTGCCCCAAAAGAACCGGACAATGTAATTATATAAGTCAATGAAATAAAAAGAATAAATATTAGAAAGGATGAGACAGTATCAGCATTAGCATTATTTGAATATTGTATAATGTTGCAGCTGAAAAAACTCAAAATAATCAACAGAAAAGTCATTAGAAATCATTTCGGTATGTGTCTAATTATAAAGTTCATATACATAAATAGATGGCTTACCTACAAACAATAATCAGAAAATATAATGACATAATATACCATTTATAACAGCAGTCAGTAAGAGGACAAAACAACCAGAAATTAACTTTACAAGAAACGTGCAGGATTATTTCAGAGAAAACTTTAAAACTCTAATGAGAGACATAAACCATACTTAAATAAATGGAAAGACAAATCTTGTCCTTAGTTAGGAAGACTCCATATTGTAACACTGTCAATGTTCTTAAATTAGTCTATAAATACAATTTCATCCTAATCAAAATGACAATGTGACTTTTTTTTTAAATTTTGCAAACTGATTTTAAGATGTGAGCATATAGCTGGGTGGGGATGGGGGACAAAACTGAAATGAATATGGAAACAGAAGAGCTAGTCATAGTAGATATTAAATTTGATAAGTTAGAGTGGATGGAGCAGTATAATAATCATGTCAAAATAGATAAAATTTAGGATAATAGAGAGCCAAAAATAGAACCCCAAATGTGTACGAATTTATAATAAAAGTGGAGTGTGCACTGCACACACACACACACACACACACACACACACACACACACACACACCATGCATTCAGAGTCCAGTTGGACTTATCAGGATATAGATGTTGGTCAGAGCTATGTTTATCACCTGACCCTTATAAGCTCCAATAACTAGTAAAGTATAATTGTGTTCTAGGTCCCCAGAAACCAGAATTAGTTGCATACCAGCTGCAACATTATAAAATACTCAAAGCATGTCCATTCGTGCTTGAAATTTCTGATTGTCACCTTTTCCCAGTGCACTGTTACCCCAATAAATAGCTCTAAGCATTCTTTGGGGAAGGCTCTCAGGAGAAAGCTCACAATATATTTGTGTGTTTCCTTAGCAATGCCAGGTTATTCCTTCATTCATGGGACTCTGGATCTACAAAAAAACTCAGATTTGGGGACAAAGTTCCCACCCCTCTTGTGTCTGCTCAAGTTTGGCCTCTGTTGACAAGATCCAGTTATATAAATCAGTTAGCTTCTAAGTAAGGCATGTGTTGATTTTGTTCTCTGGAACTCCATGACTAATGAACCACAGCCAGAAACCTCTGTATGTCAGGCCACATCTGGTCATGATTCCCACAGGGGTCCTGCTGCTTATTATCATATTCATCCTGCTCTGTTTCTGATAGTTTACTCATGTCATCCGGACCAAGCACCTTGGCTCCTTCCATCCACATTGCAATCATGCAACTCCTTTCACAGGCAGTCCCTCTTGCTAGCAGTGCTAGGGAGATTGCCTAGTGCTAACAACAAAATCTCAATTGAGTAAAATTTGAAGATCTAATTGGCTTTATTCAACACTTCATGAATTGGGCAGCATCCCTTCTAGTAAATACACAGGTGCTCTGAGGAGTTGTACAAAATGGAAGGTTTTTATAGGCAGACGGAGGACGGAACAAAAAAGTTATTGACAAAAGAAAAGATTGTTTTAAATCAGAACATCTTCTTTTAGGGGGAAGGGCAGGGCAGGGGTCTTGTTATGCAGCTGACCTCACTAGTGCTGATCAGGAAAATTAATGGATTTTGAGGGGGGTTCTCTCTACCTCTTGGACTTGAATGCCTGTTTCCTTCCTCAGATTAGGGAAGTTCTCAGCTATGATTTGTTCAAATATAACTTCTGCCCTGGTCTCTCTCTTTCTTCTTCCTCTGGGACCCCAATAATTCTAATATTATTTTGCTTTATGGTATTGCTGATTTCTTGAAGCCTCCCCTCATAGTCCATTAGTTATTTTTCTCTTTTCCTCAGCTTCCTTCCTTTCCATCGTCTTGTCTTCTATGTCACTGACTCTCTCTTCTGCCTCATTTACCCTAGCTATGAGAGCATCCATTTTAGACTGCATCTCAGTTAAAGCATTTTTAATTTCGGCCTAATCAGATTTTATTCCTGCACTAAGAGATTCTCTAGGGCCTTTTATGCTTTTTTTCAAGTCCAACTAGTAAGTTAATAGTTGTTATTCTGAATTTAATTTCTGACATTTTACTTATATCTATATCGATTAGCTCTATGGCAGAGAGTATTACCTCTGGTTCTTTCTTTTGCAGTGAATTCCTCCTTCTAGTCATTTTGTCCAGAGAAGAATAGATGAACGAGAGAACAAAATGAAAAATATCAACCATGACCCCAGCGAAATACACACTAGACACATCTGAAGGGGTCAGAAACCAAAAAAGAAAAGAAAAAAAAAAAGGAAAAAAAGAGAGAATATAATCTCCCAGGTGGACAAAACAGGGTGATCCACTTGGTCCTGGGTGTATTTTGGTCTGTTTGTTAGAAGACACTAAATCCCAAATATATATATATAATATATATATAACATATATATATATTATATATATATAATTGAATATATATATAATTGAATACGGTGAAAGGAAGCAAAAAATGAATATATTATCTATAAAATGTAAATGTAAAAATGAAAATTAGAAGACTTAAAAACAAAGAGTTGATAAAATGAGAAACTAGTTGAAAAGGAAAAAAAAAGGAAAAAGAAAAAGAAAATTTTAAGCTGAAAGGCTAAAGACTCATTAGAAAAAAAACCTTGAATTCTATATATTATTTTCCCCTAGCTCAGGACTTTTTCAGTTCTGAGTGATCTATAAACCTGGTATTAGACTGATATTCCTGCTGGTCTTCCAGGGGAGGGGCCTGCTGCATTGATTCTCAGGTGTCTTTGCCTGGGCGCAGTTGCACCACACCTTGCTAGGGGGGTGGGCTCAGGGTAGGCTACTTCGGGTTGCTCTAGGTGGCTTTTGTTCCCTAAAGGCTTTTCGCGCTGCTTGCAAAAAGTTGTCGATTTTCTGTTTGTTTAATTGCAGCCATTCTTTTCTTAGATCTCAGGTCGAATTCACAGGTGTTCAGAATGATTTGATAGATATCTAGCTGAATTCAAGGAACCAGCTGAAACGAGGGTCCCCTACTCTTCCGCCATCTTCCCTCCCAACCCGATCAGGATAATTCAGATTGACTGTTTAAAGGTCACATTTCTGGGAGGGATTGAAACTGCATTTAAGTCTTGGTTTGCTGTCATGGAGGCAAATGACTCCACTTGGGGCTGCCTGTTTCTCTTCTACCAGTATGAAGCTTTATAAAAGATTTTGGTGCCTCTCTCACCAATTTATTTCTCATGAGAAGGGTAAAGGGAAATTCTTCTGGGCTCTCCTCATGAAGATCATGACATAAGTTAGGCAAGAGGTATATGGCAGCATTCACATCTCAAAGGTGACTGATTTCTTTTCTTTACAAAATACCAAAAGACTCTGGGCCTTTCCATGCCATTTAGTGTGAGTCACCATTTGGTCTGGTTATGTATTAGATGACTTAGGAGATGTATCACCCAAGTCCCCCTTCAAGGAAGGACTTGCTGTCCAACTGGGGGAGGGGGGATGCAATCAGTGGATGGCCTCTGTCAGTACTTTCAGTGAACCTCAGCTGTGGAGAGCTACCTAGACCATGGTAACACACTTACTGCGTCAGCCTGCTTCTGTCAACTGAGACAAAACTATAAGAGCTACGTCATCTGAGCCCTTCACAGGACACTCCGATAGATGCAATTCGCTTTAGAGCTGGCCAGGTAGAAGAAAACAGTTGAAAGTTTGAGGGCAAGGAGATCTGGGGTAGATGGACAAACAGGAATGAGAAAGAAGTATAAAGATTTTTGTTTTACAAGTTAATGCCCATCAGAGAGCATGAACCATGGGAGAGGTACTGTGATGGTTAATTTTGTGTGTCAGCTTCACTGGGCCAAGGGTTAAACATTATTTCTGCACGTGTCTGGAAGGGTGTTTCTGGAAGAGATTAGCATTTGAATTTGTACACTGAGTAAAGCAGAGGGACGTCCCCAGTGTGGATGGACATCATCCAATCCCTTGAGTATAACAAATCCATCCCCCAGATACAGTCCCTTAAATACAACAAAAAGACAAAGGAAGGTTGAATTTGCTCTCTGCCTGACTGAGTTGTGACATCAGTCTTCTGCCCTCAGCACTCCCTGCTCCCAAGTCTTCATGCCTGGACTCTCAGGCCTTTGAACTATGCCTTTAGGGTTTGCCTCAAGTAGAGAAACCTGACTCCCTCAAAGTCACACATTTGCCAGGGAAGACTGTATGTGGTGACTAATTAAGATGAAGCAATAAAGTCCCAGTCATTCTGACCCAATGGAATGTACCCCTAGTGGCCAATATTTAATCCAGACCTTCCAGAAGGGCTGGTCAAGGCTTTATCAATTCCAGATCACAGTTTAACTTCTAACCTGCTACCCCCCTCCTTCATTACATAGGTGTTGATCCCCAATTAAACGTCTTGCACCCCAAACTCTGTCTCAGCATCTGCTTCCAGAGAACCTAATCTGTGAATCCAGTAACCTTTTAGAACCACAGCGGGCTGCTCAAGCTAGCACATACATACAGAAATCTCTGGTGGTGATGAAAGACATCAGAAGAGTTTCTTCTCAGAAGAGAAAGTTTAATAAATTTGGCACTCCCTAAGGAACCTCAAAGAGAGAGTTCTTGGTTCTCAGGCTTTTCTGTAGGTATGTATGGCAATTGTGATCTAATAAAAAGTAAGAATTTGGTCTTTGTCTCCAGTTCCTGGCACACTGTTAGAATCTCCAGGGCGATGAGAGTGTTTTTGGTAAGCTAATAAAATAATTGGTGACTGGGGTCCCCTAGAGAGCTTCAGGATTGGGGCTGGTCACCAGAAAGACCAAGGCATGATTAGAGGGTTAGAACTTTCAGCCCCATCCCCAGCCTCACAGGAGGGGAGAGGAGCTAGAGATTGAGTTAAATTATCAATGGCCATTGATTTAATCAATCATGCCTATATAATAAGACTTTCATAAATATCACTAATAGATAGGGTTTGGAGAGCTTCCAAGTTAGTGAACAATGAAGTGCTGGGAGGGTAGTGTGCCTGGAGAGGGCATGGAAGCTCCATGCACTTTCTCCCATATTTTGCCTTATGTATCTCTTCCACATGGCTGTTCCTGAGTTGTATCTTTTATGATAAACCACTAATAGTAAGTACAGTGCTATCCTGAGTTCTATGAGGTGTTCCAGCCAATCATCAAACCTGAGGGAGGGGTTCTGAGGAGGCGATCATGGGATCCCCCATGATCAGCTGACTGGGATCATCTGACACCATGGGATTCGAGGTCTTCATCCCACGTTCAGCCAGAAAGCTACCGGGCCCCAGCTCCTCTCTCGGTATAGTTAACACTTCCTCCCTACCTGGACGCCTTCTCCCTAAATACCACAGAACCTGGAAATATTTGACATCCTCTTAAAGTTCTTACAACAGGCTGGGCTTTTCTGTTTACTTCGGACATCGAGTAAAGAGCTAAGCGGAAGAGAAGGTCATGAATATGAATTCATATTGCAGTCTTCAAGCCTAGATGAAGTTTCTAGTTATGGAATAAATACCAGAAATGCTGAGGGAACCTAGGAACTCAGAGGTGAGCCCATGAAAATACATTTTATTCTATTATTTAAGAAAAATTAAAGTACCGTCTCTAAGTAGATCAAAGTCTCCCTAAAACTACCATGGCCTCCAAAAGTGCTTATTCATTACGAGAATAACAACTGAATTTATTATTAAGTAATATTTTCATAGCAGTTAATGACTAAGTTATATCACACTGAAAACCAATAAGCTGGTATTGAAACATATGGTTAGTGTGAGCTCATTAGAACTGTACATTCTGAAAGAGATAGAAGAACACAGAGAGCTGCAGCCTTCAATTATATTTGATGATGACAATGGTGATGAGGTCAAAGGTAAATATAGTAACAGTAAGGATTACCTTACTTACCTTACTGCGTTTCTAAAGAAATGCCTCTTTTTTTTTTTTTTTTTTTTTTTTTGCTTCAAGGCCACATATCCAGTGAACCAGAAGTTTTTACCAAAGTAGCATGGCATGCTGGTTGAAGCTTGTGCTTTGGACTAAGTCTAGAAGAAATGAGTTCATAGATCTGGTTTTGTCACTTAATAGTTGCATGACCCTTACTAACCTTTCTAAGACTCTGATTTATCATTTGTGAAATTTGTGTGTGTGTGAAATTAAGCTAATATCTATACCCCAGGATTATCCCAGGCTTAAATTAGGTGCTTTTATAATGTACCTGGAATTGGCCTGTGAAAATATCTTTGTAAATATAGGCAGGTAATGTTATATGGTCCCCAACGACCTTTCCTCCATTTGACATTATATGGGATCAATAGTTCATCATTTGATTTGTACTTCCATTTACGTTTTTATGGAAAGAGGAAGACTAAAAGTTGCTTTATTCCAAGTTTTGAAGGTATTTATGATCTGCCGATGGGTTTCTCCAGAGTGGAAATATTTCAAGGTGCATGCTCTGGGTTTAGATACATGTACCGTTTAGGAAAGTTGAAAGTTAAAGGACCAAATGCAAGAGGAAATGACTCCCTGATATTTTTTCTTTAAAATTATAAGGCCTAATCATCTTGTAAGGAAAAAAAAAACCCTTCGTAAAATTTTAATGCACTTGCATAAGTGAATAAACCCAAATGGTAAATAAACCTGCCACTGCATCTCATTAAGTCATAATAACCAAAATTGTAGGAAATAAGCAGGGCTGGAAGTAATTCAGAGGGTTCCTAATATTCTTTCTGCAATGTAATTCTTCAAGATTTAGAGTCCCTTGACATTTACTAACATCAACACATGTAGGAAGATGAAAATACAAAGTGGATGAGGACATTGAATAGAAAATATTCATTTAATTAATGAGAAATGCAACTGAATCAGTGTGTTATACTAAAAACTTCATATTTTATGGAGTGATGTCACAAAAATGGTGACATAGAAGATATCAGCCTCCATCCCCTCATAAAGATCAAGAATGAGACAGCTATCCGTGAACAGAAACAGCTCTGGAAGAGCGCTCTGGATGCACTTAAGAAATTGCAGCAGCTGAGTAGAACAAAATGCCTGGGAATAACTGTATAAGAAGCATCCAGATAATCTAGGATTATTTCCCCATCTCAAAATCCTTCATTTAACAATGTCTGCAAAATTCCTTTTAGCCATGTAAAGTAACACATTCACCAGTTTCAGGGGCTAGAAGTGGTTATTTCAGTAAGGCAACTGTGTGCGTTTTGGGAGCAGGGGGCAGGGTGAGAAGGAGACTTTTAAATTTGAATGTTTCAAATTTTGTATCAGGGCCATATATTACCTAATCAAAAATAAGTACAATTTCAGCACGTGATCAAAGTCGACAGCAACAGTGATAAGTCAGATTGACAGTATGTGCCCTTGATATGATGTGCCCTTGAATGGCACTTGGCCCCTGTTGTCTTCCTCCCCAAAACATATTACTCCAAGTCTAATCATGAGGAAAACATCAGACACATCTGGATTAAGGAGCATACAGCAGAATACCTGCCTGGTGCTCCTCACAACTATCTGATGACTGTCAAGGTCATCAAGAAAATGGAAAGTCTGAGGAAATGTCACACCCAAGCCTAAGGAGATACCACTTTGAATGTAATATGGGGTCCTGGAACAGGAAGATAAAAAAAAAAAAAAGATATTAGGAAAAAACTGAAGAAATCTGAGCAGAGTATGGAATTTAATAATAATGTATCAATACTGGCTCCATAACTATGACAAATGAACCATACTAATGTAAGATGTTAGTAATAGAGGAATCTGGGTATGGGGTATAAGTGAACTCTTTTAAGTGCACTACTTTTGCAATAATTCTGTAAATCTAGAACTATTCCAAAATTTAACAAAGTCTTTAAAATAACAAAATTGCATAGTTTACCTATTAACAAAACATATACATTTAAAAATAAAAAAATACCAACAATCTCACAAAATGTGATTGAAATCACTATGATCCATGCAGTCTATTTCCCCAAAGGATAGTATCAATATTATTTATACAAATCAAGACAATACCATCCAACAAAAACCAGAAATAAGATCAGTTATTTTTTCCTATGGGACAAACAACTGGTTTGTTTGAGAAACAAATCTGCCATTAGAGAGAATTCAGGCTACATTGAGATTAGTGATCTTGAAAAAAAGAATGTAGAGCGTCTTGAAGACCACGCTGCGACAGGAAATACTGTGCTGTTTCTCAACATTTTGATTGCATAGCCTCTTCGTGGATCTTCCTTCCTCTAACAAGTGCTATAAATAGAGGTTTTTCTTGCTGTTTAAAACAAGTCCGTGTAAACTTTTTTTTTTCCTTTGCTGAGAAGAGGCGGTTTAGAAAGGGGGATGCATACCTTCTGTCGGAAGAAGGAGCATGGAAGGAAAAACACTTGACCAGTTGAGGGACTACTGATCGGGGGAATCTGGGCATAGAAGCCTAGGCAGTGGTTAGGAGACCAAACAAGCTCGCCGTCTTTCTCCCAAACCTGATCCCCCTTCCGGTGTTTTCTATTTTGCTTCAGTTTTGACTGTCCCCATGTCCCATATTGACCTGGATTCCTGGGTTGTACCTGTTGTTGTCAAGTGCAATTATTAATGGTTCCTCCATTCACTCTCCCAAAAGTGTCCAGCTTTGGGTGATGAATTATATGATCACCCTATGTTTAATTGTACTACCACCTCTTAGTTGCACAGAAACCTGAGCATCATACTGATCTAGGACAATATTTTTTTTTTGCCTTATCACCCCCAACATCCATTCAATCATGGTCCTGTAGATTCTGCCTTATCAATCCCTCTCGTGTCTGTCTCCTCAACCTCCTGTCCACCATGGCCCTAAATCAAGCACCATCCTTGTTCTTGTATTACTAGATTTACTGTACTAGCCTCCTAACTGGTTCCCTGCCTCCAATTTCCATATCCTTCCCCCACTTCAATCCATTCACCTCACAGCACTCTACACTTTGATTTAAAAAGAATCTGACATCACCTCTGTACTTCAAAGCTTTCAATGATTCCCCATTGCTTTCGTAATATAAGGTATACGCCAGAGCGTGGTATACAGGGCCCTTGTTTTCCCATTTCCACTTGGCTCAGTCTCTTCAAGTCTCTTCATTTCCCAGATTCATTGGCCTACATCCTCTCCACTCTCCTCTCAGTTGTGTATTCCATCCTTCAGCCACACCAGACTCCTTGCAGGTCCCTCTTGGCACCGTACTTCTCCTGCTATTGTGCCTTCACACATGTTCCTCTGCCTGGCACACACTTTCTGACTGCCATCCCCCATCCATTCAACTCATATAGCATTTGGGTCTTAACTTCGGTTTCATTTCCTTCAGGAGGCCTTCCTTTGCCCCCCTAAGCCTAGGGTAGATAACCTACCTCCAGGCTCCCATAACGCCCTTACCTTTCCCATTATAGTTTTTACACCATACTATCCTTATTTTCCTCATAAGGAACTAGACATGTGAATATGTTAGATAAATTCTCCAAACTCAGAAAACTGGTAAGGGATGAAGGCAGGATTCAGACAAAATCTTCTTTGCTCCAAAACACCATAGCAAACTGCCTTTCTTTCACTCATCAAAATACAGCTGTGGGTGCCAAAAAGCTGTTCGATGTAATTTGAATAACTTTATAAATGTATTTTTAGTGCCAACAGACCAAGAAGAGCATGTATGGGACTCAGGGTAATTAATTGCCTTTTCTTTTTTTCAAGTACTCGGGGACCATCAGGAACAGAGTAGCCCTGAACTATAGGCCTAGAGGAATAATGGGTAGAAGACACACACACAGGTCTTGGATGCATCAGACCTGAGGGTGCAGACACACTGCCCCGTGGAGACAGCTAAACCCTCTTTTACTATGAGTAGCCATCATCATTTGCTCTTTTGCTTTAAATGAGATTAGCTGTTACATGTGGAAATATGTCTCTTGGGTAATGATATTAGAAGTAGAGTTTTCAATCCCCCCCCCTTTTTTTCCTCCTCTTGCTTCCTGGTTCATCTCATCACAAACCAATAGATTCAAACCCCTCTTGTGACCCATGTGAAAGGACCAGAACCCTGTGTACAATTGGGATGTGGCCATACACATACAGGGGTCATGGACTAGGGGACATACCTGAAGAAGACAAGATTGCAACATAGGGCAACAAAAGCCCTGAGATTAAACATATTTCAACACACTCGGGAAGGAGCCTGAAAAGGGGTCTGTACTCAGCAGAAAGACATGGACGTGAGATGTTGACTCCTCTACCTTCTCCCTCTGTGGAAAGTATACTTTGGGGCAGCAGGGAGAGACAGGGAAAACAGTTCGAGTAGCAGTCTGCTACAGTTGCTTGCAAACTAAGCCAACTCCCAAAGGCAACCGATGTAAGTTCTGTGAGCTCCCCGGTCCAAAATTCCTCCCATTCAGCGGTGACAACAAGCAGGACAGGTAGGGCAACTTGAATTCACCTATACTCGGTTTACGTACACTTTTGCTGTGACTGTGGCAGTAGGAAAAAACCAAGCAGATGCCCCCAGGGCTCTAGGTAAGTGCCCGGAGTCAGTATATCTGGAGTGGGGCCCAAGACTGTATTTCTAACGAACTCCCAGATGATGCTGGTCCAGGGATCACACTTTGAGTGACGAGGATCTAGGGCACCCTGGCTCCCGTGTCACTTTTATTTATCCCCAAGACTTTCCATGTATATTTTCAAGTTCCACGTTCTCTTTTGATACTCTCCCAAGCCATCTTAATTTTCTCTGAAGGCTAGCGCTTACAAAAGCATATGTATGTCTCTGCACAGGATTACGAATGACTCATTTACATGTTTCTCACTTTCTAATAACAATGTGGTTATCACAAGGACAGGTTCTCAAAATAGGGGAATATGGGAGAAAGGTTATGATTTATTTGGGTCTTCAGCTCCATTCAGTAAAATTCTAGTTCTTGGCTTGCCTCAGTCTTTGGATCACAAACAAACAAACAAACAAACAAAAATCACAATTCTTTATCCTCCTCAATTCTTCATTTTACCTGTGTTTACATTTGTCTAACTGATCAAGGCAAATTCTCCTAAATCCATCAATGTAATACATTCTATTTGAGCTAATGGAACACACAAAATGTTTCTGAGCATGTATAATTACATAATTATATCTTGCCATCACCTTTAACTGAATACATTCCATGTACTTATTATGTAAACTAATACAGTTTACTCTTCCAATATAATATCTTTTGCTTTCATAGGAAGGGGAAAATAATCCCTGGAAGAGTATAAGATATACTTGAATCATTCTTAAAGCAGTACCTTAGGGGTAATTATGTGTCCTGGAAAGAAGAGATTGCTTCCATTTGTCTATTGCGGCATACAAACTAGCTTATAAATCAGTGGCATAAAACAAAATTAATCCTTATCTCCAGTAGTTCTACGGTTTAATGGGCTCAGCTGAGTGATTCTCACTGGGGTGTCTTAGAAGGTTGCTTCCTCAGTCCTGCATTTGGTGCCTGAGCTGGGAGAGCTGGAGGCTAGTTGGAAATCTTTCTGCATGGTGCCAATCCACATGGCCTCTATGGGCTTCCTCAGAGCATGGTTGTCTCAGGGAAATCGGGCTTCTTACATGGCTATCGGCTTCCCTCAGACAGAGTTCCAAAAAACCAGGCAGAAGTGGAATGTTTACTTATGGTTTAGCCTCAGAAGTTACGTAGCATCGCTTCTGCCATATTCTATTAGTCAAAGCAGTCACAGGCTAACCCAAATTCAAGAAGGTGGAGGGATAAACTCCATTTATTAATGGAGGAAAGGCATTTATAGATTTACACTCAGAAGGAACTGATAGCACTCATCTTTGAGGTAAATTGTCACGAGAGCAATATGGCAAAAGTGAATGAAGTATGTCATTACTGTTCTAATAAACTTCTCTAGGGGCCCCTTTACAACATATTTAAGCTTGGGGGTGAGGAAAGAATTACTAGAAGGCTTAGCAAAGGAATGGGACGTGAGAAAGGAAATGCATTTCTCTAATGGCCAGAAAGAAGTGAACATGTAAGATAGTTCATAGACAGGGATGAAGCTCTAGGAACATCAGAGGTCACGAGCATGTCCAGCATCATCATAATGAAGGAGCTGAAATAGGATCCATGACAGAGGTTATCCTTTACTGATTAAAAGACCAGGCACTGAGGTAAAATGGATTGTCCACGTTTGCAGTGGGTGATAGAGAGATGAACTCGATCTTAGACCCCCTCTATTTTTTTTTCCAGCCTAGTGCTCTTTGAACTAGGTAACTCTCTTTGTTGCACTGAGATGTTGGTATGCTTAAGCAACAGAAAAGGAAGCCATAAGGCACTCGTAGAAGCTTGGCATTATTAATTATTTTCCTCTAGTTTGTTTCATATATTTTTTTCAAGCTCTATGTCTCTGCTGATAATTATTTCCAGTATGCTAAGTTTATTATTCCTGGGTTTCCCACATAGAAACTCGTTTATGTAAGTGATATTATATACCGTATCTTGTGCTTTGTCTTCTTTGTAACTACTGTCATGGGAAAACTGACTTGTATAAAAGAAGACTTATAGATGTTGAGATTACATTTATCATAATTGTTTAATTCTAAGAGTGCCCTAGGTATTTTGTAGAACATGTATATGCTGATTTTTTAAAAAGTCAAACATGCATTAAAACCACAATAAATTCACCCAATGCAGTGGCACAACAACTCCAAGATTGCTTGTTCCTGATGAATATAAACGAACAAATAAAGATATAAACACATCTTATTATTACCATGACTACTGGTAATCCCTATTTAGGAGTTATTCATAATTTTCAAAGCCCTTCTTAAATGTATTTGATTCTCAGAACAGTTGTGGGAAATAGAATCTGTTCTGCTCCAGCCCATTAAATGAAGATGAGAGTCCTAGGAATTTAGGCGTAAGAGATGTCTAAAATGCTCAGGCACGAGTAGCAGCGTCTGACTCCAGTATTCGTTCAGATTATCTCTTGGCTTTTGCTCTTATCTCTGCAGCTCTCCGACCTCTTTGTTCTTATGCACTCTCTCTCTCGACCTCTGAATCTGCTGGGTCACTCTGCTTGGACTCATGGACAGCTCTGAGTGAAAAATTCTCCCACCAATATCCCTAGCCTTGAGAAATCCATACCGGCAGAGGTAACAGAGATAACAGTAGAAGGAAGTCAGAAGCGGTCTAGGGCTGGAACCAAGGGCTCAGCCAAAGAGGCTCAGTGAGAAACCCGGGCCCTAGAGAGATGGCCAGAAATTCAGTCTTGAATGGGGACACCCACCTGACATGTGCTGGCATCAGGGTCCCAATGCCATTATGCCTGCCTCCAAAGTCGGTGCTCTTTCTGCTACATCAGGCTGGTGAAACGTGACCAGAGTGACTCAGTCCAGTAGGACTGCATCTACGATAGAGCACCAAGTCCCAGTGGAAAAATGTAGCTCTAGTTCACAGGCAGACTGATACAGTACCATAAATGATACTTTCTACTGACCATCTGTGGAGGGCCATACTAGATTGTCGTTGGGTGTCTCAAAACTATTTTCACTCCTTTTCAGACTCTTTCCTGTACCTTTGGGGCTGGAAGCCTGGAAGTCACTGTTCCTAGATTCTCTTGCCAGAGGATTCTAATTTAGAATCTACCAACGGGAGGACTTTGTGAAAGATTTAGAAGGCTGAAGAGAAAGAAAAGCCATTAAGTACTCTTTTCCAAAAGAGGTAGAGAACCACGGGGATATGGAAGATGAGAAGATCTTGGTGGCCGCAGCAACAGCTCCTGTAGATCACCCATGTTGGTGTTGCAGGTCACTGATATCTTGAAAGCCAGCAGTGGTCCTCCCTGACCTTCACCCTCAAAACCTCCTCCAAACATTCTGTAAGCATCTAATTCCTAGTGTTAAATCCCTAGGGTGGGGACCGGGAGAAATGGGTGAAGAGGGTCAAAAGGTAAAAAGAAAGAAAGAAAAAAACAGCGACAAATCCTTTTCCTGATAAAATGCCTAGAGTGTTTTTGGTTTTCCTGACTAAATTCTTGCTGATACAAAGACTCTGTGGGCATCTCCTTAGAGTTTTGTACACGTTTTCTCTTTCAGTCATCCCATTTAAAGCCTATGACATTGGTGCTATTATTTCCATCTGAGAGATGAAGAAATTGAAGCTCGGAAAGCTTAATTGATTTGCCCCAGGTCACTCAACAGATAGATTTCTGAGCCTGGATTCAAATCTGCAGATTATACTCTTTACTACTATAAAAAACTGCCCACGCGACTAATGGCGTGGGTGTGAGCGGCACAGGAGAGATTATGAGAGCTCTGTAGGAAACCTCACAGGACACGGATTGTTCTCTAGCCGTAGAGGGGCAGAGGGGGTCTTAATCACCCGAGGAGCATTTCAAAATTGACTTTTTAAAACTTCATTTCCCTCTTCAACAAGAGCATATCAGAGTCTCCCCCTGGGAGGGGATGGCAGGGAGTGGTTGAAGATGAAAGATTGTGGAGTGAGCTTCGATTTAAATGTTCTCTAGAAAGTTCTGATACAAAAGTCTGGTTGAAAACCAGGGCCATAGATCTCCCAAGTAGTGAGTTTATACTAGACCCAGTGATTCTCCACCAGTCCCGCCTCGGGTATGGTGACAATTCAATAAACTCTGCTCAAGTCTGGTTCAGATGCCGGGTAAGGTTAAGGTTTCAGGTTGAGAAAATCAGTGACCTGGTCTGAACGAGGCTAATGGTGAAGGATTCTCGCCCAGAAGTTTTTCAATAAATCTTGTTGACATCTTATTTACTCTTGGAGAAGTGTCTGAGAAGATATGCCTTTGTCTCCTTCCCAGGAAGCACCGAAATCGTCTGAGCAGTAACTGTCATTATAGTATCGCATTGCAGCAGGAGTGTGGAAATTCAAGTTACATTTTATTGAATTGAAAATAAGGCCTAGAACTTTAATCAAATACTTCTCAAACGCTTTCCAGAGATGCAAGCTTAATGTGTCAAGTAACTCTCCAAATAGAGTCCCTGCCTGCTGCATTACCAGAGTCAATGCTAGACAGAAACATTTACCTTTGCAACCTATCTTCATTTTGGTTTCTGCCAGATTTCTGATTCCCTATTAGCAACCTGCTTTGTATCCACAAAGCTCTATCTCTTTTTCATAGAGCAGTCTGTTAGGGAACATAAGGGAATTAGAAGAGAATCACTCTTTGGATTCCTAATCCTGCTTTTACATATTGCCTCAGACAATAGTATTGCCTCTCATCCTTAAAACACTTCTGTTGATTCATTTATTCAGTGCATATCTTATCAAATATTTATTCAGCCTGTAGTATTGTGAGACACAGTATTAAAATCTGAGGCTACAGCAGTCAACCAAAGAGATCTGGCCCTCAGGAAGTTTTGTGTACTGTACACGTATGGGGGTGGCGGGGTGTAGGCATGAGAAGAGGGGAGACTTGGAATTCACATGATTTGAACGGGAAAAGTATTGGTTCTAGTCTAATAAAGGAGTCTAGACTTAACCTGCATAAACATTTAATTCATTTCAAAAGTGTTAATTTATTGGGGTGCCTGGGTGGCTCAGTTGGTTAAGTGTCCGACTCTTGATTTCAGCTCAGGTCATGATCTCAGAGTCATGAGATCAAGCGCCACGTTGGGCTCCATGCCAGGCATGGAGCCTGTTTAAAATTCTCTCTCTCCCTCTCCCTCTGCCACTCTCCTCCCCAACCCCCTCTAAAAAGGTGTTAATTTATTGAAAATATTTATAGAACATTTACTCTGTGCACAGCATTGCACTAGAAGCCGGCATCAAACAAGATGAGTAAGAATCAGGCCCTGCCCTCCAAGAGTTCAGTCTGGGGTGAGTAACAATTGGATAAAATAAGACAAAGGGCAATATACACTCTGATACATAACATACCCACGTCACCAGAGGGGTCAGGGACAACTTGATCTGGGTCGTGAAGGATGAGGAGTTTGGCCAGACAGAGGAAGAGGAGAGTGCATTCCAGGAGAGGCAAGAGCCTGTGCAAAATCACTGAGGTAGGCTTTAGGATGAGGTAGGCTTTAAGAGGGTGCTCGCTGCTTGAGCCTGGATCTCAATCTGCACCATGGTACAAGCATCAGAATTTGGAGAGCTAACCTAGTAGAACATGACTGAGTGATGACAAGCCACATGACTTTGCCTTTCATGACAAAGAAGCTGCCCTGCCCCAGTGTCTTGAGTGTGAGAGGTCTAGACTATCACCAAGGTGACTTTCCAAACATCCTTTAATTTGATCTAACTTTTTTTTCCTACATCAGTCCTGGAATCAGGACTGTTCAGGACCCCTCCCTTCACAGGCTCCCTAATGAATTCCTGCTCAAACCTCCTACCCCGTTTTTCCGATGGTGACATTTGTAGATTTCACCCATAGATCAGATACTCACCATGATTCTTCTTTAAGAATAGCTCTGCTCTTTGTTCCCTTCCTGACAGGGAGTTGACACATTCTTATCCACTTTCTCTTGCTGTGTACTGAGAAGATGGGAGAGCCTTCCAGCCAAAGAACTCAGGAAACTTGGCTAATATTGCCCTTGGCTGCTAAGCTCCTGTATTCCTCCTTAGATTTTCAAATGTGGCGGAAATAGCACTGGACTTCAGGTAAGACAGGTCTGGGTTCAAATATCAGCCCCGTTCACTGCCTAACTGTGCAACTTTGGGCAGATGAATACCCTAAGATCTTTGAGCTTTAGTTTCCAACTTTGTATAAAAGCGTTAATAACACCTATTACATGCAGTTATTGTGAGGGTTGAAATGAGATAACATAAGTTACAGTGCCCTAAAATAATTGAATTCAATTACTAATCCATTTTTTCCCATTTTGGTAACTAATAATTACTTTAGCTCTCTTCCAAGAAAACTGTCATCCTTGGTAGCTAAATTCATCTATTTGCTCCTAGAACAGGGGTTGGCAACTTTTTTCTGTAGGACCATACAGTAAATATTTTCAGCTTTGCAGGCCGTATGTTTTCTGTCCCAACTTCTCCACCCTGTTGTGATAGCAAGAAAGCAGCCTATAGACAATACATAAATGAATGGGCATGGCTGTGTTCCAATAATACTTTATTTACCAAAAAATGTCTGCAGGGCCATATTCACCTGTGGTCACAGTTCTCTGATCCCTGTCTTAGAGCACAAGAGACAGCATTGCATGGAGTAAAGAAAATAGACCTTTTATAGTCACAGATTTAAATCTTAAATCTATTACCAGCTAGCTGCTCAATCTTTGGCCGTTTATTTAATCCCCTCCTGTGCCTCAGTTTCTTCATCTGTAGAATATACACAATAATAGTACCCAATAATAGTACCCACCTCATAGCAATCTTAATAGAATTAAAAGAGATAACACTCACTCAGAAATGTGATCCAGGGGTGCCAGGGTGGCGCAGTCGGTTAAGTGACGGACTCGGTTTTGGTTCAGGTCGTGATCTCAGGGGTAGGGAGATGGAGCCTCCCCCCTCCGTGGGGCTCCGTGCTCAGGGCGGAGTCCGCTTGAAATTCTCCTTCTCCTTTTGCCCCCATACTTGTGCTCGCGCTCTCTGTGAAATAAATAAATACATCTTAAAAATAAAAAAAGCAACGTGATCCAGAGTCACTGATACATGATCATTTATTTACTTATTTAGGTTTTACTGCATTTGTTGGTTCCTCCACTCCATTGCTTCCTCTTGCTTCCCTTCCTCATTCACTCATCCTGCTGGCTGTGATCCCACCCATGGAGCCTACGTGGCTTTCCTTCCTGCTCCCCACATGCAAGCTTAACGTTATTTTTCCTAGAAATTTTAATACCAGAGAAGGGCAATGTGTACATTGTTGTGACATATCTGTGTATGGGAGAACAGTAGATCATATCACTTATGGTCACACAGTATCAAATGTGTTATTTGAAAATACTCCGTTGAATTTGGAACAACAATAATCCACTCGATTCAAGAAAAACAGAGACTAACAATGCTTCAACTAAATCACTCTCAGTTAGTGTAAGGTCACCAAGATCAACTATTAATCTAGGTTTCTCTGGATGAATTTGGTCACGTAAATACTATTTTAAGAGCCAAATGATAAACTGAGTATAAAGCTCATCAGCATGGTGGCCCAAATTGAATGTAAAACTTTTCAATCCAGTTAAGCTTATGTCCATAGACACCCAGTGGGCTAAGGAAAGGAGAATGGGAAGCCTGATTTTTATTGAGTATCTGCATGCGCCAGGTGATCCACTAGGATCTTTGTGTGTGTTATCTCATTTAGTCCTCACACTTAAAAGAGTCTGTCATTAATACCTTAAAGGAGGGGAAGCTGAGACTCAGAGTTGAAAGTCAATTATACATAGCAATATCACTTGGTGAGTAAGCAGTGGAAGTAATAATAAACCCAGGTATGTACCACCATGTACCACATCACTTGCCTTCTCATTTTCACTGGCTTGGTCATTTAGTAAAAAAGACCAAAATTAATGAATGCCCTGTCGGTCAAAACAGTCAAACCAGTCTAAGTATGATGCACGTTCTTCTCTGAAAACTAACAATTATTGCTTTTGCACAGCCTGGATGTTGAAACCTGTTATGGATAGATCTATCACAGCTGCTAATGAAATGAATGGGTGAGCCCAGGCATACTGCTTGGGCCAACTTCTCTGGCCTGGGGAATCCCAAGGGGGCTGGACAAATCAAAAGCATGGCTCCTGGCTGGGTTGGCCAACACTGTTGTTGAACAAACTCAGATAAACTTGTCCCAAGGGAAGCCAATAACTCAGGAGAGGAGGGTTTGGAAAAGAGAAAGGGAGAGATTTATTTTGGGTACTGGCAGCGAGGGGAGGCGGCAGGCTCAAAGCTTAACAACTGACCTCTCCCCAGCAGGATGGACACCTAGAGTTTTAGAGGAGAGGTTTGTGGGGTTACGCGCAAGAGAGCAGGCAGGGAGCGTGTGACTATGAGCAGGGGGTCTGTGTGTGTTCAGCCCCTGATCGTCGGCAGGGAAGGGGCCGAGTTGGGTGTGGTCTTCAAGACATTCCATTGCCATCAGGGCTTTTCTGGTCTGGTGGTTGGAATGTTCCGGTCATTGTCAATGTCTCAAGAAAGTGCAATAAGAAATAAGCACAATGGGTTTTAGTTCGAGCCTGAGTTAAGTGGTCTTGTCTATTTCTGGTTGTAACTGTTGGGGTCTATAGTTGAGCAAGAGGGCTCACTAAGAATTGCACTCTGTGAAGTGTCTCTTAAAACATTTTTCTTATTCCTTAAGCTGTTAGGGTGGATTAGACTTGGAAGATGTATCCCCAGATCTCAGAATGTAGCTCCTTGAAGGACTTTTGTCACTTTCTCTGGAGAGTAAATGTTGACACTTGAAAGAAAGTCACCTCCTCCTGTGGTTTTGTTGCTCAATGAAGGACCCACACCCACATTTTCCTCCCATCTCTTGGAACTCTACTGGTAACTTCCTGCCTGCTCTACCTTCTTGCCCCAAGTCTTTCCCAAGAGGAGACGAGTTATGAATAAGTGTTTGATTTGCATGAATAATGTTAGTAAAGTGAAAAGATGACAAGATGTTATCTTAAACCTACTTCAATGTGGAAACCACGGGGAAGGGAACAAACTAAAAAAAAAAAATCCAAAATTATCTTAATTTGGAATAATTTTAAAAAGCATTCCTCCTTCAAGTGTCAGAAAGATTATCATGCTCCTCTTTCCCGTGGGGATCCCCCCTGGCATCTAAATGAAGCTGTGTTTGCAGAAAGGAAAAGGAGAGGTGTAATCCCAGTTAAATAGTGGATCCACAATTGCATATACTTAGACATACCTGTACTCATAATTATGTGCTAAAAGCCTTTCTTCCTACTGCCTGATTAATCAATATCAGTCTGGATGGTGGATTTGGAGCCTTTTTTTTGTTTTTTTTTGGTTTGTTTTTGTTTCCCCTTTGTAGCTAATCAAGTGGGTCTACTCTTTGTGCTTATGCCTGATTATCAGCTATAACTAATTAGCAATCACCTAAGTGTGACTAGGTGATCGATCAGTGTTACTGAGCATTACAAACCTCAATTTGCTAAGGTTCTCATAGGATTGCAGATACATAATAATTGGTTCTGAAAAGATACCTGCCCTCTGTTTCTCCATTTTACTAGTCAGACTAAACCATACCTGCCTTACATTTGTGGTGACCATATAAATAATGAATTTTCATGAAAGTTATGAAAGGCATTTAATAATTGTTCAAGGAAAGTATAGTATATTAAGAAATGATGCATCCTTTGGAATGAAAGTATAATTTTTCTTCCTAAGCATATTTTTTTTTCACATTCACAGAAGAAATGTTTGTTTTGTCAGTCTGTGGCACCTCCTATCTCAATTATAAATTATTTAATCATGTCAATGAGAGGAGATACTTGTGAACAAAAACCATATGGTGCCACCATCAGAGACAAACACAAAATGGAATAGAAGCAGTGTGCTGTGTTTTCTATCTTCACAACTGCCCAAAAGGACTATTACTTCAGGAATAGGCTTTAGAAACCACAGGATGCTAGTTTAAGTGCAGAACAAACAACCAGACAAAAGTGTCATAAAGAAAAACACTGTATTTGACCTGAGTTATAAAATTCAGTGCTCAATCCCACTTGGCTTCCTTATTTAGAGATTATCATTTGGGAAACAAATGGCACAAAAGAAACCTTTGAAAAACATGCAGCCTTTTTTACACTGTAGGCTTATAATTGAATGGAAGCTCGTAATTTCATATCCGTGGCACAAAAGTGGGATGATATCAACTGCTCAAACAGCTGTGGGTGAGTCCACGTGGAAGATATGGAGAATATATATATATTTTTAAAGAAAATCCCATTTCTCAGAAAGCTGTTTTAATGTAGTGAAATTTCCAGAGTAAGTATGTGGTGGCATGAGGTGAGGAACAAAAGCAAACATTCACCTCGAAAACCTAAACCTAGTGCCTACCCCCTGCCATGTGTGGATTCTAGCTCCAAAGAACCAAGAGTTTCACAGTGGGGAGGAGGGTAGAGAAGTAATTTCACAAGCACAGGAGAGAATAAGATACTTGGGATCAGGCTGAATCCTTGCCTATCTATTTCCTTCAAGGTTCCACATACTCTGCTAGGTGCTACGATAGAGAGAAGTCCTTATTTTCGGGGAACTTAGACTCTACTGAAACGAGGCAGACATGTAGACATAGCATAGAATGCAGTGTCGCAATGTGCTATATTTGAGACTTTGAGGGACCACCAACAGGTACAAAAGGGTCACGTTCCCCTCCTTACCAAACTCATCCCAATACGTGTCTACCTTTAGAGTGCACAGCGCATTATTCGTGCTCAACAGAGTTTTGGCTTTTTCACTTATGGACCTTAGAACCAGTTTGGGCTGCACGCATGTCTAGCACCTTATGATGATGCCTTGTTTTGTTTTGTTGTTAATGTTTACCAAAAGTAGTTTCATCATCTACCCAATTCTTCAGAGCTGAGTTTTAAATAAAATTCTACCCTTAACAAAGAAATACAACCATTAAGTGTTATATAAAATACTGTCCAAAGTAATACACCATAGGTGCTGAGAGGCAGCATATCATACTGGAAAGCAGAAGAATGTTGGAATAAAATAAGCTTGGATTTAATTCTAGGTCTGCCACTATCTTGCACTGGGCTATCATGCAATACTTTTGTGACAGTTTTCTTGTTTCTTTTTTAAAGATTTTACTTATTTATTTGGGAGAGAGTGAGTGAGAGGGAGCAGGAGAGAGAATCTCAAGCAGACTCTCTGCTGAGCACAGAGCCCAATGATCCTAGGACCCTGAGATCATGACCTGAGCCGAGACCAAGAGTTGGACACTTCAATGACTGCTCCACCCAGGTGTCCCTTGTGACAGTTTTCTGCACCTCAGTCCCTCCATCTGTGAAATCATTACAATAAAAGTACCTGGGGTTGTTGAGACCACTGATTGAGTCAATGCATGTAAAGTGTTTGGCGAAATAAAAAAAGAGATGTTTACTCCAATATTTACTGGACTTCTGGAAGAGCTCTAGTAATACTAGAGCATCTGTTCTGCTTGTGTGTCTGAGGTCCTCCCACTCCACTGCCATAAATTCAAGCAGTTAGATCTTTTCCCTTTCCCCTGATATGTTCTCTTAGCTGCATTTTGTACCACCGCTCCGGGCAAGGCTCTGCCCAAGCCCTATGGCAACATAGTCTATGGGAAGTAGAGCCTCTAGTCATAAACCTTCATGCTGCTCTCTCTCCACAGAATCTGGGAAATCCCAGCTCAAGAAAGCCTTTTTACAGCAAGCGAAAATCTTTCCCCAAACCACCTGTTTCCCTCATACTATGTTGCTGGACCTATTGATGTCATAGCCATAGATTTCATATCTAATTATCAACCTTCTATTAGATGGTAAAACACATGGTGTCTAGGAATGCTTTTTTTTTTTTTTTAAACATACTGCCACTCAGATGAATAGGTGGGTCCCCTGTAACATGTACAGCCCGGTCCGTGTTCCCCACACGGACAGTGAGTTGCACTTGAGTCAGAAAAAAAGTGTAAACATTTTGTAATGTGATGAGATATGACATGCAGATTCTATATGGAACTCATTTACAATACATGAAGAAGTTAAAAAATGGTACTGTCATTTTGAGTTATGTTCAAATACAAAATCTGGCTCCAGATAGTACCTTGGAGGAAAAAATAAATTCTCATTGCAAGTTGGGACACATTATCTTTGAACCTAATTTTTTAGCCAAATAATGATCCCTATGTTTCCTTTTTTAGATCATATTACTCATCAAGTTATTTATGATCTGGGTAAGATGCTAAAATGGTTTTCGCATACCACAGGAACATCAGTTGTGAATTGCTGGTCCTAGTTAAAATGGCATGCTGTCTTTGACCTTCTTCATGTTTAGAGATAACTTTAGATGGTTAACTCAGTTTTTGAAATCTTTGATAAGTTTATGTAGAGAACTCAATGTATGTCTTGATACGGTAATCCCAGGAGAGAAACCGCCTCAAAACATTCATCTCCTGGACCAAGTTAAGCAGTCAGAATGACACACTACCATTCCCAAAGGATAACAATACAAACAACAGAAGTCCCAGCTATCTTTCATAAATTACAGATTAAAATTATAGATATTGCTATATCTCAACAAGGCTAGATGATAAGCATCTGGATAATAGGTGTTAACACATAATCAGTCATTTTTATCTCCCTTCTCGATGAGTTCCTATAGTGGGGTCTGGCAAAATAGCAGGTGTTCAAAAATTCCTCCTGCTTTGTGTTAGCGTCTTACACTTACAGTAGCAATGTCATGCTCAGAAGTGCAGGCTACCAGAGGGACGGCCTGATGTTCTTTCCCTTATGTTTTGAAATGTAGTCTCCAGGGACACCTGGGTGGCTCAGTCTGTTAAGCATCTGCCTTCAGCTCGGGTCATGATCTCAGGGTCCTGGGATCAAGTCCCGCGTCAGGCTCCTTGCTCAGTGGGGAGCCTGCTTCTCCCTCTGCCTGCCGCTCCCCCTGCTTGTGCTCTCTCTCTCTCTGGCAAACAAATAAATAAAATATTAAAAAAAAAAGAAATGTAGTTTCCAGAAGATAATAGTAAACTCAGAAAGGATCAAACATCTTTGGGTATGGAAATGTCTCTCACTCACCTGTGGATGGTGGAAAAGGGTGGGGTGTGTGTGTGTGTGTGTGTGTGTGTGTGTGTGTGTGTGTGTGTGTGAATAGGAGAGTGAGGTTGATAGTCGAAGGACACACAGCACATAACCTCATGAATATCAAGTTTCTCTCTTCCTGTAAAATTACAGATCCATTTTGCTATAGCCTTGACTAAAGTTAGTTTATGTAGGAGAGCTACTTACTGGAAACAGAGTCTGTGCTAGATAATTACCAGTACTGCACTTTTTTAGCAACTTTACCTATGATACCTGTGTGCGTGTGTGTGGGAAGGACTGGACAATTTATCTTGTTCTATCTAGCCAGCCAATGGATAGCATCTCAACAGAAAGCAGTCACTTTCAGGAGAAAACAAAAAGCCTTTCAAAAGAAAAAAAAAATTTGTTCCTTTGTTCTCATAGCCTCAGAGTAGCACAAATTATTTTACACTGAAAGTAATAAAACTTATCCTTGCTAAGATAAAAAGATCAGTAATAGAGGGCACTGAGATTTACAATAAACCATGCCAATTCAGCCAATTATATTTGCTTTTACTTTGCATTCCCTTGTTTGGAGAATAAGTATTTCCTCACTTTTTTTTTTTAAATTTTATTATGTTATGTTAGTCACCATACAGTACATCATTAGTTATTGATGTGGTGATCCACGAACCATTGTTTTCGTATAACACCCAGTGCTCCATGCAGTACGTGCCCTCCTTAATACCCATCTCCGGGCTAACCCATCCCCCACCCCCTTCCCCCCTCCCCTCTAAAACCCTGTTTGTTACTCAGAGTCCATAGTCTCTCATGGTTCATCTCTCCCTCTGATACCCCCCCCCCGTTATTTCTCCCTTCCTTCTCCTAATGTCCTCCCTGCTATTCCTCATGTTCCACAAATAAGTGGAACCATATGATAATTGACTTTCTCTGCTTGACTTATTTCACTTAGCATCATCTCCTCCAGTCCCATCCATGTTGATGTAAAAGTTGGGTATTCATCCTTTCTGATGGCTGAGTAATATTCCATTGTATATATGGACCACATCTTCTTTATCCATTCATCTGTTGAAGGGCATCTGGGCTCTTTACACAGTTTGGCTATTGCGGACATTGCTGCTATGAACACTGGGGTGCATATGGCCCTTCTTTTCACTGCATCTGTGTTTTTGGGGTAAATACCCAGTAGTGCAGTTGCTGGGTCATAGGGTAGCTCTATTTTTAACTTTTTGAGGAAACTCCACACTGTTTTCCAAAGTGGATGTACTCTTATATTTTTTGATGAGAATTGTGCTATGCATAGCTTGTCCACTAGGTTGAAAAAGGACATCAGTGATTGCCATTAAGGAACTAACAATCCAGTGACGGAGCTAAGAATAGATTTTAAAACTGTAATACACAATGTTAAAAAAATACCTAAATAGCAATAGAGAATCTGTTTTCTGAAACCTCGAGGGACCTTCCACCTGTAGTTGAGAGGCTCTGGAAAGGGCTCATGGAGGTAGCTTTGAGCAAAGCACCAATTCATGGGTCAGATATACGCATATCAAGCCTGGAGCAGGCTCTGCTGACAGCGGTTGGTTACTATGAGGAGATGTGATTAAATGAGTTGAAGGCAACTTAAGTTGGAAGTCCATTGTGGATGTTCTTGAAGGTCAGGCTAAGGAAATTAGAGTTACAAATATTTAATATATTTCCCATCATAGTAAATATAATTTAGATGCGACAGATAGACCCCAAGTCATTCTCCCTGCACCTAGAAGGATCTTTTAGAAACAAAGACCTGATCATGTCACTCTTTTGCTTATTTTTCCCTCTGATCTTTAGCAAAAAGTCCCCAGATCTTTTTTTTAAACAGTTTTTTATTCATTCCAGAGACAGAGAGAGGAACAGAGGGAGAGTGGGTGGGGGGAACAGAGGGAGAGAGAGAGAGAGGGAGAGAGAAAGAGAAGCAGATTCTACACCGAGTGTGGAGCCGGATGCAGGGCTTGATCCCACGACCTGAGATAATGACCTGAGCTGAAATCAAGAGCTGGATGCTTAACTGACTGAGCCACCCAGGCACCTCCAAGAAGGTCCCCAAATCTTAACATGCCTACAAGGCCCTGCTTGACCTGAGCCTTTCCTCCATTTGTTGCTTCGTTCTATAGAACTTCTCCCACAGAGTGGTTCTTGCCATGACCGGAAATATACCTTGATATTTCCCACATCCAGATCTTCACATATCCTTTCTTTCTGCTTGGGAAATTCTTCCCACTAAACTTTGGCTCACTCTTACTCATGCTTCAAAGCTTGGCTAAAATATCACTTTCCTGATCCTCCTGTCTAGGTCAGGAATAAACCTTGTCATCTACTCTCTTAGCAAATGCCCTTCGTAATACTTAACATAGTTTGTAATAATAAAATGATCCCACAATAACGACAAATATTTACCGAACAATCATTATGCACCAGGTGCTATACTGCTTAATGAATGTTTGTTGAATGGATACATGAATGAAGAAATAAATGTATCAGTGGAGTTAACCCCAAAGTATAAATTAATCACTCCGATTTCATCAATTGTTAAGTTCACACTTCCTCTTAATTCCCAAATTAAAATAGTATCTCCATGTGAGAGCTGGACATTCTGGCTTGTCCCTCAAATACACAGGGTCTTCAGGAAATTCTAATGTATTTCATAAACTATTCCTGGGTGCTACCCAGAAGAGCTCATACCATACACTATTTGGATAATAATGGTTACAAATTATTCAGCAATTATTGTGTTCCAGGAATGGTGTACATATATCTTCTATGTGTACATCCATGAAATATCTACGCATCCCTATATTCCCGTGTGTGTGTATATGTGTGTGTATTCATTTCATCTTCACAATGCCCAAGGAGGCTGATTTAGTATCACAGTATGTTACAAAGAGGAAACAAAGACCTGGGAAGTTAAGTAAGGTCTCCAAGGTCTCCATGTGGTGGAACTTACAACAAGACGGGAGGGTGGCCTGCACACTTCCTAGTCCTACTGAGCACCCTTCTCAGAGCTCCTCTTCCAGTCTGCGTGCTTATTTTGGGGACTACTTGGCCTCCTCCCCAAAGCAGTTGCTCTTAGGTCCCATGTCTCCTGTTAATAGGGTTGTCGGGGGAAAAAAAAATACAAGGTGCCCAGTTAAACTTGAATTTCAGATAAACAGCAAATAATTGTTGAATATAAATATGTCCCAAATATCGTAGAGAAGATATGCTAAAAATGTATTTGGCTTTATACGAAATTCCAATTTAACTGAGCATCCTGTAATTTCATTTGTTAAATCTGGCAACTCTACTAAACAAAATCCAGTCTCTCAAACTCCCAAAGTTCAGAATATGGAGATAGTTTCCCCTCTGTCACGGGCCTGACTCTCGACTCCTGGTTTGCTATCTAGTAAGCTGTGGGGAACTATTTTTGTCCCCTGTTTCTGCTTTGCTAGTCCCTTCTAAGTGGGTCTCCTACCTCCTTTTCCATAGCACAGCACAAATTTTTCTCTTAATCTCAGCTCATTTCAGTAGCACACATACGTATGCCTCCTCATCGCTCTCAGGCCTATGACCTCCTCTCTCTCTCTCAGCCCATTTCACTCCCTCATCTCTCAACAAGTTATAATTTATGAGGATTCAAAGAAAACTGGCAACTTCCCAGTGTAATTGGGCCCCCATCTGGAGAACAAGCTTCTTAATTTCCATTCCTTTTTTTCCCTACCTCAATTCGGAGCACATGGCTCTGTAGGTAGTTGATACTCAGTAAAGACTGGATTGCCAAATGCTACATATTTGCTATAATGTTCTTGATGGGGATGTTGCCTACACAGCACATTTCTCCCGAGGGGTGGGAACTTAGCAAACTTAGCAGGTCACTTAGGGTGGCAATTATCAGGAACTTTCTGGAAGAGAAAGGATGAGCAGGCCACCTTTTATTTTCTAGGGCCTTGTGAATCCTGAGAGGTCAAGAGTGAGTCCTCTGCATAGATCTGCAGACCATCAGAGCTAGAAGGGTCTTCAGAGTTGGCCTAATGCTACCCCTTATTAAACTCAGGTAAAACATGACCGAGGCTCACAGAGGTGACTGGTCTGAGGTCAGAAAGATTCCTTAGCTAAGAACACACAGTCTGGTCAAGTTGGGTTGTCGGAAAAACTGCAGTGGTGGACCCACTCTTTGAATCTGGGCTCCTACACTCGATAGCTGCGTAATACTTGAGACATCATTTCTCCTTTTGGCACCTTAATTCACTTGTCTCTGAAACAGAGATGATGGTATTGAGCCATCCACCTCACAGAGTTGTTTCAAGGACCAAATGAAATAAGGTAGGTGACAACTTTCTGCAAGCTGTGAAGTATGTATTATATGAATACCAAGAAATAGAATTTATAGCCACTCCTACTGAAGCAAGGATCGGAGCTGGTGACTCTGAGGTGGCCATTTTCCTCTGGGTTAATGGAGAGTCGGTGCCCCAGCCCCTGTGTTAGAGCCCTCTCTTCCAGATATGGGTTCTTTTAAACAAATATTTAACACAAGCTGCTCTGATTATCTGTAGTCATTAAAAAGATGAAATGTTTTTTTTCCTTCCTGATAATAATGTATTAGCCTCAGCAGTCAGACCAAATTCCAGTCTCAGTAATTGTCTTCTCCTTACTATTCCTTAACGAGGTTCAAAAGGTTAATTAGTTGTTTGCAAAATACGGAAGTACTTAATGGAAGTAATCTAGCAGGACAATATCTAAATGTAGACCTTTAGTGAATGACTAGTAAGACAGTTGATACAAAGAGCTAAGAAACTGACAGTTTTCATTAATAGTCTATTAATTTAATACAAGGTGATTTAAAAAATAAAACCAAAGACATTATGATAAACAATGATACAGCAAGCTTAAAGATCGAGAAGGGATTTTTGATGTTGGCCTAAGGACTATCAACACAAAAAATAAATATTAAAAAAAAAGAAATATAATATCACACTGTCCTTGGGATTGAAAGGAACTAATGGACAGGCAAGGCAATAATTTGTATTGACTTAAATTATAAACCATGTTAGGACCCTGATCTATCCCCAAAGAGAACACTGTCATAGTCTACTGGAATCGATTTCTTACAAATTTTGGCTTGACTCATTTAGCAGAAGTCAGTTTACATTATACATGCACATAATTATATTCTCATACGTACACCCATTCAGAAGCAGTGTTTCTTCTTTTTTTGTTTCTTTGTTTGGTTTTTACTTGGTTATTTTTCAGACACATTTGTAAAAGTACAAGCTGGAGAATGCATGAGCAGAAAGGATCTGGGCTCAGGTGATTTGTATGTGAATTTTTCAGCATATTGCAGGTGGTTGGCCCTAAGGACAGTAATGCATGATTGGAAGATAACTTGAAAATTTGAAATTGTCTTTGCATCACACACACGCGCGCACATGTGCACGCACGCATACACTGTGCATGTGTCTGTGTGATTAATTCATTTTTAAATTCATGAATGCAATCTGTTATGGTTACATAACTTTCTTGTCTATCATTCATTTTTCCTTTGCAATGATGACCTGTAATTTTATTTCAGGTGAGGGAGAGAGAGAGCTGACTGAATAAGACAGAAATGGAAGTCCATCTTATGTGTTTCTACAGAGGACTTAAACAAATATCACAAAAATAAAATTGATGATAAAATAGGAATAGAAACACAGAAAATTGGAAACTAAAAATGTGCTGATCACAAGTTCAGTTGTATTTCCTGATAGCCATGGAGAAAAGGAGACATAGTCGGATCCAGAAGATTCCGTTAAAGGAAAGAAGAAATGTTAACATCCCTCTAGAGATACAATTTTTTTCCAGAACTAAATTGAAAAAGAAATGGCTTATGATACTGAGTAATAATAAAATAAATATATATATATAACATAATATAAAAGAAATTATCCTGCACAGTGATGATATTGGAGGAAAGAGAGTTAGGATCCACATAGCTGTTACTCTACACTGCCATTAGTAAGCCCCGAGGGAATGAGAACACCTGCAAGCCTGACAGAGGACTGGCCAAATCATGCAACCTTCTGGTGATTTCACTTGCTTCCAGTACAGGACCTGAGGTACCAAGTGGAATAGACATGAAATGCATTGCCTTTAAAATACTTCCCCTAAATATTACTTTTTGACAAGAAGAAATACTTTATTATATCTTTAAGTTAATATATGAGATTCTTAAGGGACCTATGCAAACTCTAGGCAAAATATATAACATATATAGAACCACCTCATAGCTATTTAAAAGCTCATAAATGAGGCATGTCTGCCTTCACCTAGAGAAATCACTTCTAGGAAAAACTATCACAAGCTGACATTTTCCCAGGACCCAAAGGAACAATCAAGCCACTTAGAACAGGTGTCCATTAAGCCAATGGCTGACAGCCAAACCGCTTGAAAGAGTTGTCAATTTTTACTGTCTTTCCTTTCTTGCTTCCCACTCACTTCTCTTCTCAATGCAAGTGGACTCAGCTCCCCACTACTCTACCCAAACTGATCTTGGTAAGAGCTTTGATGATCCCTGTTTTGCTACATTCCGTGGATACTTTTTAGTTTCATCATCCTTCATTCCAACAAATCCTTGTGGAGTGACAACCATCTGATAGGCACTCTGGATAGAAAGGCAGATATCAATTAGGTCATATAATTTCACTGATGACTGTAACAAAGAGAAAAAGCACCACAGAAGCACATGACAAAGGACTTCACTAAATCCCAGGGAATCACTTGACCTTGTCTGCAGGATTTGCGTCCATGACATTACACCTCCCAAGTGTTTCCTCCTTCTCTGTTGACTGCTCCGTCTCTGTTTCCTTGCCAACAACACTTTCTCTGTTTGACCTTTAAATATTTGCTAAGGACAGTCATAGTTTACCCAGGCCAGTTCTGGTTTATGCTTGCCACCTTGGCATAATTATTAATAGCATCTCCTTTAACTCTCAAAAGACTCTGGGTTTGGACCATAAATGATATGGTCACCCTTTTTCGAGGTGACCTCATTTGGTGTTGAAGCATTAAACAGCATGTATATATGCTGATGACACCCAAATCTTTCTCTAATTTGGCACTTTTTTTTTTCTTCCTGAGCTACTGACCTGTATGTTGAACTACCTTCTCAGTAACTCCAGTTTGATCTCTCCCTGGGAGCTCAAGCTCAGCATGGCCAGAATGGAATTTAATTTGCTGTCCCTACCATCTATCCGGGTGTGGAAGCCATAAACCTGGCACTCAACCTTGAATCCTTCCTCTCTGACGTATCCTTGTAGTCAACCACCGAAAGCTCTACACCACCTTTTAATATACTGCACAGCTAGTGATGGGGAGGGCAAGTCCTTGAGCTGCGCTCCCAGCTTTCACCCCCCACCCCATGTCAGTTTCCTCGTCCAAAGTGTAGTCAGAATGGTCTTGCCAAATCTCATTAAATCACCAGCTTGTTGAAAACTCTACCCATTTCTCATTGAATTTAGAGTAAGCAACAACATCTTCATTGCCTCCCTACCTTTAGTTCTAGTCTCATTTTGCAGGCAATCCCACTTTCGCTGGCTACACTTCAGACACCCCACCCTGCTCATACAGGTTTTCTGTCTGGGACGCTCTACCTGCCATTCCCATGCAAATATCGCTTCTCCAAAGAAGGTCATATGTCCTGTTTTACACCTTCACATGCATTTCTTTTTCATATCAATCATCACTGGCAAGCAAATGATTGTGTGTCTTTAGTAATTTGGAAATTATTTCTTTTAATGTCTATCTTTTCTTTTTCAGACTATAAGCTCAATGAGGACTCAATGATTGATTTTGTCCATTTAAAGCTTTTATCCCCAGCACTTAGCACAGTACCTGGCATGTTGCTAGACCCTCAATAAGGATTTCCTACAATAAGAAGTAAAGGAAGGAAGAAAGAGTGATTAGATGGACAACAGTGTCTTTAGACACTTCCTCATGACTTGAGAAGAACTTCAGTTCCTGATGCTTTGCACTATAATCAGAATGTACTCTAGGTTGAAGAATTGAAGATTGAAGAAGTCAGGGGCTCTGAACGCCTGCTTGGAGGACAGCTCTCTGCCCATCAGGAATTCCTGTTTTGCAATTTAATGAGCAAGAAATTCCTGTTGTTAAGCCACTGTGATCTTTCTCTCTCTCTTCGGCAGCTTGTGTTACCCGAAATGCCCCTGGCTTAATACCTTTAAACAAATTTGAGTTTCAATTTGACAAATGAGTTTATCAGTGATTACATAGCCTTACCAATTAGTTTCAGGGATTTGAATTAATGTTGAATTGATTATGATGATGAATGTAGTTAGAACAACGACCACCACCACCAAAAATACACCTTCACAGACATGAAGGATATGTCATGACACTTTTGTAAATATGATTATACATTGTGATCTTCCAGGAAAAAGACATTATTTCTTTTCTCACTGAACTGGGGCTCTGTTAACTAGAGAGCAAACCTTTTTTTTTTAATTTTTAAATTTTATTATGTTATGTTAGTCACCATACAGTACATCATAAGTTTTTGATGTGGTGATCCACGATCCATTGTTTTCATATAACACCCAGGGCTCCATGCAGTATGTGCCCTCCTTAATGCCCATCACCGGGCTAAACAATCCCCCCTCCCCCCTCCCCTCTAAAACCCTGTTTGTTTCTCAGAGTCCAGAGTCTCTCACGGTTCATCTCTCCCTCCGATTTCCCCCCCTTCATTTTTCCCTTCCTTCGCCTAATGTCCTCCATGCTATCCCTTATGTTCCACAAATAAGTGAAACCATATGATAATTGACTTTCTCTGCTTGACTTATTTCACTTAGCATCATCTCCTCCAGTCCCATCCATGTTGATGGGAAAAGTGGGTATTCATCCTTTCCGATGGCTGAGTCATATTCCATTGTATATATGGACCACATCTTCTTTATCCATTCATCTGTTGAAGGGCATCTTGGCTCCTTCCACAGTTTGGCTATTGCGGACACTGCTGCTATGAACATTGGGGTGCATATGGCCCTTCTTTTCACTACATCTGTGTCTTTGGGGTAAATACCCAGGAGTGCAATTGCTGGGTCGTAGGGTAGCTCTATTTTTAACTTTTTGAGGCACCTCCACACTGTTTTCCAAACTGGCTGTGCCAACTTGCATTCCCACCAACAATGTAAGAGGGTTCCCCTTTCCCCACAACCTCTCCAACATTTGTTGTTTCTTTCCCTGTCCATTTTTGCCATTCTAACTCGTGTAAGGTGGTATCTCAATGTGGTTTTGATTTGAATTTCCCTGATGGCTAATAATGATGAACGTTTTTTTCATGTGTCTGTTAGCCATTTGTATGTCTTCTTCAGAGAAGTGACTTCTCATATCTTCTGCCCATTTTTTGACTTGATTATTTGTTTTTTGGGTGTTGAGTTTGAGAAGTTCTTTATAGATCTTGGGTACCAGCCCTTTATCTGTAGTGTCATTTGCAAATATCTTCTCCTATTCTGTGGGTTGCCTCTTTGTTTTGTTGACTGTTTCCTTTGCTGTGCAGAAGCTTTTTATTTTGATGAAGTCCCAAAAGTTCATTTTTGCTTTAGTTTCACTAGCTTTTGGAGATGTATCTTGAAAGAAGTTGCTGTGGCCAATGTCAAAGAGGTTACTGCCTATGTTCTCCTCTAGGATTTTGATGGATTCCTATCTCACATTGAGGTCTTTCATCCATTTTGAGTTTATCTTTGTGTATGGTGTTAGAGAATGGTTGAGTTTCATTCTTCTGCATGTGGCTGTCCAATTTTCCCAACACCATTTATTGAAGAGACTGTCTTTTTTCCATTGCATGTTTTTTCCTGCTTTGTCGAAGATTATTTAACCATAATGTTGAGGGTCCATATCTGGGTTCTCTATTCTGTTCCATTGGCCTATATGTCGGTTTTTGTGCCAGTACCATGCTGTCTTGGTGATCACAGCTTTGTAATATAGCTTGAAATCAGGCAACGTGATGCCCCCAGCTTTGTTTTTCTTTTTCAACATTTCCTTGGCGATTTGGGGTCTTTTCTGATTCCATACAAATTTTAGGATTGTTTGTTCCAGCACTTTGAAAAATGTCATTGGAATTTTGATTGGGATGGCATTGAAGGTATAGATTGCTCTGGGTAGCATAGACATTTTAACAATGTTTATTCTTCCGATCCATGAGCATGGAATATTTTTCCATCTTTTTGTGTCTTCTTCAATTTCTTTCATGAGTGTTCTGTAGTTCCTAGAGTATAGATCCTTTACCTCTTGGGTTATCTTTATTCCGAGGCATCTTATGGGTTTTGGTGCTATTGTAAATGGAATCGTTTCTCTAATTTCTCTTTCTACAGTTGCATTGTTAGTGTATAAGGAAGCAACTGATTTCTGTGCATTGATTTTGTATCCTGCCACATTACTTAATTGCTGTATGAGTTCCTGTAATTGTAATTTGGGGCGGTGGAGTCTTTTGGGTTTTCCACATAAAGTATCATGTCATCTGCGAAGAGAGAGAGTTTGACTTCTTCTTTGCCAATTTGAATACCTTTTATTTCTTTTTGTTGTCTGATTGCTGTTGCTAGGACTTCTAGTACTATGTTGAACAACAGTGGCGAGAGTGGGCATCCTTGCCGTGTTCCTGATCTTAAGGGAAAGGTTCTCAGCTTTTCCCCATTGAGGATGATATTCGCTGTGGGTTTTTCATAGATGGATTTTATGAACTTGAGGAATGTTCCCTCTATCCCTATGCTCTGAAGAGTTTTAATCAGGAAAGGATGCTGTATTTTGTTAAATGCTTTTTCTGCATCAATCGAGATTGATGTGTTCTATCAATCTATTAATGTGTTCTATCACATGGATTGATTTGCGAATGTTGAACCACCCTTGCATCCCGGGGATAAATCCCACTTGGTCGTGGTGGATGATCCTTTTAATGTATTGTTGGATCCTATTAGCTAGGATTTTGTTGAGGATTTTGGAATCCATATTCATCAGGGATAACGGTCTGAAATTCTCCTTTTTGATGGGGTCTTTGCCTGGTTTGGGGATAAAGGTAATGCTGGCCTCATAGAATGAGTTTGGAAGTTTTCCTTCTGTTTCTATTTTTTGAAACAGCTTCAGTAGAATAGGTATTATTTCTTCTTTGAATGTTTGGTAGAATTCCCCAGGGAATCCATCAGGCCCTGGACTCTTGTTTTTTGGGAGGTTTTTGATCACTGCTTCAATCTTGTTACTGCTTATTGGCCTATTCAGATTGTCAATTTCTTCCTGTTTCAGTCTTGGCAGCTTATAGGTTTCCAGGAAGGCCTCCATTTCATCCAGATTGCTCAGCTTATTGGCATATAGTTGTTGATAATAATTTCTAATAATTGTTTGTATTTCCTTGGTGTTAGTCACGATCTCTCCCCTTTCATTCATAATTTTATTAATTTGGGTCCTTTCTCTTTTCTTTTGGATAAGTCTGGCCAGTGGTTTATTGATCTTATTGATTCTTTCAAAGAACCAACTTCTAGTTTCGTTGATCTGATCTACTGTGTTTCTGGTTTCTAATTCATTGATCTCTGCTCTAATCTTAATTATTTCTCGTCTAATGTGTGGCTTAGGCATCGTTTGTTGCTTTTTCTCTAGTTCTTAAGGTGTAGAGTTAGTTGGTGAATTCGGGATATTTCTATTTTTTTGAGTGAGGCTTGGATGGCTATGTATTTCCCCCTTAGGACCACCTTTGCAGTATTCCATAGGTATTGGACCAATGTGTTTTTGTTCTCATTGATTTCCATGAATTGTTTAAGTTCTTTGATTTCCTGGTTGACCCAAACATTCTTGAGCAGAGTGGTCTTTAGCTTCCAAGTGTTTGAATTTCTGCCAAATTTTTTCTTGTGATTGAGTTCCAGTTTTAAAGCATTGTGGTCTGAGAATATGCAGGGAATAATCTCAATCTTTTGGTATTGGTTGAGACCTGATTTGTGACCCAGTATGTGGTCTATTCTGGAGAAAGTTCCGTGTGTGCTTGAGAAGAATGAGTATTCTGTTGTTTTAGGGTAGAATGGTCTATATATATCTTTGAGGTCCATCTAGTCCAGTGTGTCATTCAAAGCTCTTATTTCTTTGTTGATTTTCTGCTTAGATGATCTGTCCATTGCTGAGAGTGGAGTATTGAGGTCTCCTACAATTAATGTATTGTTATCAATATGACTCTTTATTTTGGTTAACAGTTGGCTTATGTAGATGGCTGCTCCCATGTTGGGGACATAGATATTTACAATTGTTAGATCTTCTTGTTGGATAGACCCTTTAAGAATGATATAATGTCCTTCTGTGTCTCTAACTACAGACTTTAGTTTAAAATCTAATTTGTCTGATATAAGAATTGCTACCCCAGCTTTTTTTTGAGGTCTGCTGGCATGGAAGATGGGTCTCCATCCCTTCACTTTCAGTCTGGATGTATCTTTAGGGTCAAAATGAGTCTCTTGTAGGCAGCATATGGATGGATCCTGTCTTTTCATCCAATCTGCAACCCTGTGCCATTCTATGGGAGCATTTAGTTCATTCACGTTGAGAGTGATTATTGAGAGAGCAAACTTTTATACTAAATCACCTGGTATCTCAACAAATTGAGACCAATGGTTTGTAATTGGTGGGGGCAAGTAGGGGTTGGATTGGGAAGAGCACCAGAGGAAAAATGGGGAGGATGTGTAATGCATTCTTGCATTGTCCAGTCCCATGGACTGCTTTGAGCTCCTAACATGAGGAGGAGCAGATACTTATGTCATATATTTTCATGACAAACTGCTGATGATTTGGTCAAGGGTTGAGGCAAAGAGTGGGTAGAAGTCTGAAAGGAAACTGAGAAGCTAGGCATGAGCAAAGCTGCTTCAGCTTCCCAGGTAAAAAATTGTAACAGTTTTTCCCTACTTCTGCATGGAATTTAGACATGCTCTGGTACCCTGAGGACACTATATTCAGTGTGCTTAGTATAATCATTGATTTTTCTCACAACTGGCTATGGCCTGTGTAAGATTTCTCCAAGTGGACCCATATGCAGCAAATGTGGACAAAGCAAGAGAGAAATAATGAGGGATATTTCACAGCCACATTGTGATTACAGCTAACAGACTGGTTCATGTATACATCTGAGGTGTTCCTTCCGAGTTTCCAAGAGAGGAGCAAAAAGATAGCTGTTTGACCAGTGGGGTCCATTTTTTGGTTTGTGAAAAAGAAGTGTGTGCTTACTTAATAGTGATTAGTGGTAAAATTTAAGATAATTGGATTATACCACCACCACCACCACCACCACCACCACCACCACCACCATGAAATCAAGTAAAGTATACTTGCAAAAATGAAGCAGCTCATGTCATTCCTTATTTAGAACTACCACATATGTGAAAAGTGAATGAAGAACAGTGCACTACATTGAAAGAAATATGTTGGGGGAATTGGATACTTGAGTATTTCTGTGGCAATCTGATAAATGAGTTAAGTAATACACCAAACCATTCAGTGGCTTTCATGAGGCCACTGAGCTAGGATGCAACATGAGTTTGTTTCTTTTACAGCGCATTCCATGCTGGAGTTCCCCGATCACGTAGTTGGAAGGGAACTTACTTGCCTCTCAACTCTCATAAGTGACATCTCACATTTTTAATTGTGTATTTTCACTCCTCTGACTTTGTACTTACTATTTTATTAAGATTATTTGTGTAACGGGTTTATCCTTCCTGCTAAAATGTGAATTCCCCGAGGACAGAGATAGGATCAGATTAATTTCTGTGTCTTCAGTGCTAAAACACCATCTGGGGGCGCCTGGGTGGCTCAGTTGTTAAGTGTCTGCCTTTGGCTCAGGTCATGATCCCCGGGTCCTGGGGTCGAGCCCCACATCGGGCTCCCTGCTCTGCGGGAAGCCTGGTTCTCCCTCTCCCACTCCCCCTGCTTGTGTTCCGTCTCTCGCTGTGTCTCTCTCGGTCAAATAAATAAGTAAAATCTTAAAAAAAAAAAAAAAAACAAAACACCATCTGGCCCAAGGGTAAGTTCTTTAGTTGTCTACTGAGTGGGTATTAGATTCTTTATCAAAGAAATTATGTAAGTTGGAAATAGTAGCCTCCTTTCAAGCTCTTTCTCATCACAATACAATTTGAACGAGTTTAGCATCAAAGCATCTGGAGACATTGGCTGCACAGACCAGTAGATGAGTACAAGAAGCCAGGTGTGAGTGGGTGTAAATGAAAGAAGCTCACTAGTGTCTAGTGCTGGATGGCTGGATGGCTGGAGTGAGGCAGAGAGTCAGCCATCCAACAATCAACACCCAAGATAACAGCATAGTGAACTGGATTTTAACCCAAGCAAATGTTGCTATTTGAGCAGATGTTAGCTGGTATATGTGTCAAACAGCCAGAGTCGAATTGCATTCTGCTGTGTGCTGTTGGTCTTAGGTGGTCCATCTGGTGTGGAATGGGACAAGCTGCTGATGACAGTTACAAAGAGGAGGGACTGCAAATAGACTTCATCTTATGTGTTAAGTGAAACTGATTACTAGGTGATGCCCCCAGCACTGATTTAAAAACGATCATAAAAGTGCACTGGGGCTCAAAGAAGGGGAAAGCCCAGAACTGATTATTAAAGGGACACTGGAGGAGAAATAGGCACAGGCCATATTTGCACCGTATTGGCAAGCACAGAGTTGAAAGAGAGAAAGCTGAAGCTTGATTGACATGTAAGATTCAAAACTTGGAATAACAAGATTAATTTTAAAGCAGACCCCAATTTTGAAGGTTGTACTCCAGTTACCCTGACTGCCCTGGCCAGCATTTGTCTTTGAACTGGATGGGATTTGGCCATTCCATTATAATAAGTGTTGCCAGAGGGGCGCCTGGGTGGCTCTGTTGGTGAAGTGGCCAACTCTTTTTTTTTTTTTTATGTTATGTTAACCACCATATATTAAATCATTAGTTTTTGATGTAGTGATCCATGATTCATTGTTTGCATATAACACCCATTGCTCCATGCAGAACATGCCCTCCTTAATACCCATCACCAGGCTAACACATCCTCCTACCCCCCTCCCCTCTATAACCCTCAGTTTGTTTTTCAGAGTACATCGTCTCTCATGGTTCGTCTCCCCCTCCGATTCCCCCCCTTCATTCTTCCCCTCCTGCTATCTTCTTCTTCTATTTTTTTTAACATATATTGTATTATTTGTTTCAGAGGTGCAGATCTGTGATTCAACAGTCTTGCACAATTCACAGCACTCACCATAGCACACACCCTCCCCAATGTCTATCACCCAGCCACCCCATCCCTCCCACCCCCCACCACTCCAGCAACCCTCAGTTTGTCTCCTGAAATTAAGAATTCCTCATATCAGTGAGGTCATATGATACATGTCTTTCTCTGATTGACTTATTTCGCTCAGCATAACACCATCCATTTCCATCCACGTTGTTGCAAATGGCAAGATTTCAATCCTTTTGATGGCTGCATAATATTCCATTGTATAAATATATATATATATATATATATATATACCACATCTTCTTTATCCATTCATCTGTCGATGGACATCTTGGCTCTTTCCACAGTTTGGCTATTGTGGGCATTGCTGCTATAAACATCGGGGTGCATGTACACCTTCGGATCCCTACCTTTGTATCTTTGGGATAAATACCCAGCAGTGCAATTGCTGGATCATATGGTAGCTCTATTTTCAACTTTTTGAGGAACCTCCATACTGTTTTCCAGAGTGGCTGCACCAGCTTGCATTCCCACCAACAGTGTAGGTGGGTTCCCCATTTCTCTGCATCCCCACCAACATCTGTCGTTTCCTGACTTGTTAATTTTAGCCATTCTGACTGGTGTGAGGTGATATCTCATTGAGGTTTTGATTTGGATTTCCCTGATGCCGAGCGATTTTGAGCAATTTTTCATGTGTCTGTTGGCCATTTGGATGTCTTCTTTGGAAAAATGTCTGTTCGTGTCTTCTGCCTGTTTCTTGATTGTATCATTTGTTCTTTGGGTGTTGAGTTTAAGATGTTCTTTATGGATTTTGGATACTAGTCCTTTATCTGATATGTCATTTGCAAATATCATCTCCCATTCTGTCGGTTGTCTTTTGGTTTTGTGGACTGTTTCTTTTGCTGTGCAAAAGCTTTTTATCTTGATGAAATCCCATTAGTTCATTTTTGCCCTTGCTTCCCTTGCCTTTGGCGATGTTTCTAGGAAGAAGTTGCTGTGGCCAGGGTTGAAGAGGTTGCTGCCTGTGTTCTCCTCAAGGATTTTGATGGACTCCTGTCTCATATTTAGGTCTTTCAACCATTTGGAGTCTATTTTTGTGTGTGGTGTAAGGAAATGGTCCAGTTTCATTCTTCTGCATGTGGCTGTCCAATTTTCCCAACACCATTTGTTGAAGAGACTGTCTTTTCTACATTGGACATTCTTTCCTGCTTTGCTGAAGATGAGTTGACCATAGAGTTAAGGGTCCATTTCTGGGCTCTCGATTCTGTTCCATTGATCTATGTGTCTGTTTTTGTGCCAGTACCATGCTGTCTTGATGATGACAGCTTTGTAATAGAGCTTGAAGTCTGGGATTGTGATGCTGCCAGCTTTGCTTTTCTTTTTCAACATTCCTCTGGCTATTCGAGGTCTCTTCTGGTTCCATACCAATTTTAGGATTATTTGTTCCATTTCTTTGAAAAAAGTGGATGGTATTTTGATGGGGATTGCATTGAATGTGTCGATTGCTCTAGGTAGCACTGACATCTTCACAATGTTTGTTCTTCCAATCCATGAGCATGGAACGTTTTTCCATTTCTTTGTGTCTTCCTCAATTTCTTTCATGAGTATTTTATAGTTTTCTGAGTACAGATCCTTTGCCTCTTTGGTTAGATTTATTCCTAGGTATCTTATGTTTTCGGGTGCAATTGTAAATGGGATCGACTCCTTCATTTCTCTTTCTTCTGTCTTGGTGGTGGTGTATAGGAATGCCACTGATTTCTGTGCATTGATTTTATATCTTGCCACTTTACTGAATTCCTGTGTGAGTTCTAGCAGTTTTGGGATGGAATCTTTTGTGTTTTCCACATGAAGTATCATATCATCTGCAAAGAGTGAGAGTTTGACTTTTTCTTTGCCGATTTAGATGCCTTTGATTTCTTTTTGTTGTCTGATTGCTGTGGCTAGGACTTCTAGTACTATGTTGAACAGCAGTGGTGATAGTGGACATCCCTGCCGTGTTCCTGACCGTAGGGGGAAAGCTCTCAGTTTTTCCCCATTGGGAATGATATTTGCTGTGGGTTTTTCATAGATGGCTTTTATGATATTGAGGTATGTACCCTCTACCCTATACTGAAGAGTTTTGATCAAGAAAGGATGCTGTACTTTGTCAAATGCTTTTTCTGCATCTATTGAGAGGATCATATGGTTCTTGTTCTTTCTTTTATTAATGTATTGTATCACATTGATTGATTTGCAGATGTTGAACCAACCTTGCACCCCAGGGCTAAATCCCACTTGGTCGTGGTGAATAATCCTTTTAATATAGTGTTGGATTCTATTGGCTAGTATTTTGGTGAGAATTTTTGCATCCATGTTCATCAAGGATATTGGTCTGTAATTCTCCTTTTTGATGGGGTCTTTGTCTGGTTTGGGGATCAAGGTAATGGTGGCCTCATAAAATGAGTTTGGAAGTTTTCCTTCCATTTCTATTTTTTGGAACAGTTTCAGAAGAATAGGTATTAATTCTTCTTGAAACGTTTGGTAGAATTCCCCTGGGAAGCCATCTGGCCCTGGGCTCTTTTTTGTTGGGAGATTTTTGATGACTGCTTCAATTTCCTTGGTTATAGGTCTGTTCAGGTTTTCTATTTCTTCCTGGTTCAGTTTTGGTAGTTGATACATCTCTAGGAATGCACCCATTTCTTCCAGGTTATCTAATCTGCTGGCATATGGTTGCTCCTTATGTGTTCTTATAATTGTTTGTATTTCTTTGATGTTGGTTGTGATCTCTCCTCTTTCATTCATGATTTTGTTGATTTGGGTCCTTTCTCTTTTCTTTTTGATAAGTCGGGCCAGGGGTTTATCAGTCTTGTTAATTCTTTCAAAGTACCAGCTCCTAGTTTCGTTGATCTGTTCTACTGTTCTTTTGGTTTCTATTTTATTGATTTCTGCTCTGATCTTTATTATTTCTCTTCTCCTGCTGGGTTTACGCTTTATTTGCTGTTCTTTCTCTAGCTCCTTTAGGTGTAGGGTTAAGTTGTGTATTTGAGACCTTTCTTGTTTCTTGAGAAAGGCTTGTATTGATATATGCTTTCCTCTCTGGACTGACTTTGCTGCCTCCCAAAGATTTTGAACAGTTGTGTTTTCATTTTCATTGGTTTCCATGAATTTTTTGAATTCTTCTTTAATTTCCTGGTTGACCCATTCATTCTCTAGTAGGATGCTCTTTAGCCTCCATGTATTTTTCTTTCCGACTTTCTTCTTGTGATTGAGTTCTAGTTTCAAAGCATTGTGGTCTGAAAATATGCAGGGAATGATCCCAATCTTTTGGGAGCAGTTGAGACCTGATTTGAGACCTAAGATGTGATCAATTCTGGACAATGTTCCATGGGCACTAGAGAAGAATGTGTATTCTGTTGCTTTGGGATAGAATGTTCTGATAAAGTCTGTGAGGTCCATTTGGTCCAGTGTGTCATTTAAAGTCTTTATTTCCTTGTTGATCTTTTGCTTAGATGATCTGTCCATTTCAGTCAGGGGGGTGTTAAAGTCCCCCACTATTATTGTATTGTCATCAGTGTGTTTCTTTGTTTTTGTTATTAATTGCCTTATATAATTGGCTGCTCCCATGTTAGGGGCATAGATATTTACAATTGTTAGATCTTCTTGTTGGACAGACCCTTTAAGTAGGATATAGTGTCCTTCCTCATCTCTTATTACAGTCTTTGTTTTAAAATCTAATTTGTCTGATATAAGGATTGCCACCCCAGCTTTCTTTTGGTGTCCATTAGCATGGTAAATGGTTTTCCACCCCTTCACTTTCAATCTCGGGGTGTCTCTGGGTCTCGAATGAGTCTCTTGCAGACAGCATATCGATGGGTCTTGTTTTTTAATCCAATCTGATAGCCTGTGTCTTCTAATTGGGGCATTTAGCCCATTGACATTCAGGGTAACTATTGAAAGATATGAATTTAGTGCCATTTTATTCCTTGTAAGGTGACTGTTACTGTATATTGTCTGTGTTCCTTTCTGGTCTATGCTGCTTTGAGGCTCTCTCTTTGCTTAGAGGACCCCTTTCAAGATTTCTTGTAGGGCTGGTTTCGTGTTTGCCAATTCCTTTAGTTTTTGTTTGTCCTGGAAGCTTTTTATCTCTCCTTCTATTTTCAATGACAGCCTAGCTGGATATAGTCTTCTTGGCTGCATAGTTTTCCCATTTAGTGCTCTGAAGATATCATGCCAGTCCTTTCTGGCCTGCCAGGTCTCTGTGGAGAGGTCTGTTGCCAATGTAAAGATTCTACCATTGTAGGTTACATATCTCTTCTCCTGAGCTGCTTTCAGGATTTTCCCTTTGTCTCTGAGACTTGTACGTCTTACTATTAGATGTTGGGGTTTTGACCTATTTTTATTGATTTTGAGAGGGGTTCTCTGTGCCTCCTGGATTTTGATGCCTGTTTCCTTCCCCACATTAGGGAAGTTCTCTGCTACAATTTGCTCCAATATACCTTCTGCCCCTCTCTCTCTCTCTTCTTCTTCTGGGATCCCAATTATTCTAATGTTGTTTTGTCTTATGGTATTGCTTATCTCTCGAATTCTGCCCTCGTGATCCAGTAGTTGTTTATGTCTCTTTTTCTCATCTTCTTTATTTTCTATTATTTGGTCTTCTCTATCACTAATTCTCTCTTCTGCCTCATTTATCCTAGCAGTTAGAACCTCCATTTTTGATTGCACCATAGCCTTTTTGATTTCAACTTGGTTAAATTTTAGTTCTTTTATTTCTCCAGAAAGAGTTTCTCTAATAACTTCCATGCTCTTTTCAAGCCCAGCTAGTGTCTTTAAAATCATCATTCTGAACTCTAGTTCCGACATCTTACCAATGTCCGTATTGATTAGGCCCCTGGCAGTTGGTACTGCCTCTTGTTCTTTTTGTTGAGGTGATTTTTTTCTGTCTTGTCATTTTGTCCAGAGGAGAATAGATGAATGAGAGAACAAAATGCTAACCGGGTAACAATGTCCCCAGAAAATATACACTAAACAAATCAGAAAAGTCCTGAAACTGGGGGAAAAGAAAGGGAAAGAAAGAAAAAAGAAAAGGAAAAGAAAAAGATAAAAAACAAAAACACAAAACAAAACAAAAAAAACAGGATATGATCAAATATGATCAGGTTGGTGCATAGATCAGTGCCACACACTAGATTGTGGGTATATTTTGGTCTGTTAGAAGAAAGTGCCTCCCAAAATTTTAAAGAAAGGAAAACTTATATATGTACAAAAATAAGGGTTAATACGATGAAGGGATGGAATATGACTGTAAATATGAAAATTATAAAAGATTTTATAAAAGGAATTGATAAGATAAGAAGTTGGTTGAAAAAAGAAAGAGGATTTAAAAAAAAAGGGAGAGAGTGTGATTAGGCAGGAGACTAGAACAAAGTCATACACTAGAGATTTAGGGTATATTTTGATCTGTTAGAAGAAACTGTGTCTCAAAATTTTAAAGAGAGAACAACTTATATATATATATACCAAAAATAAGGGTAACTACTATGAAGGGATAAAATATGACTCTAAAAATGAAAAACAAAAAAATATTGTTTTAAAAAAAGGATTGATAAGATGTTGGTTGAAAAAGGGAAAAAGAAAAATCTAAAAAAAAAAACAGCTGAAAAAAAATTAACTTTGAAAGACTAAAGAATCATGATAAAAAAGCCATGAATTCTTTGTGCAGTATTCCCCTAGCACTGGAGTTCTGCCATTCTCACTAATCTGTAAACTTGCTCTTTGCTGGCTGTTCTTGCTGATCTTCTCGGGGAGAGGCCTGTTGCTGTGGTTCCCAGATGTCTTTGCCGGAGGTGGAATTGCCCCGCCCTTGTCGGTTGGGCTAAGTCATCTGCTCGGGTTTGCTCTTGGGAGCTTTTGTTCCCTGCAAGCTCTCGGTACAGTTTTGGAGGACGAGAGTGAAAATGGCGTTCTCCCAATCTCTGCCCTGGAGGAGCCGAGAACTTGGGGCCCCCCTCCTCAGTGAGCTTCCAGAGAAAAGCAATCACTCCCATCTCCCCAGTCTCTGGCTGCACTCTGTGCTCACTTGGCCTGTGACGAACATTTCTATCTCTGGCACCCGACCCTGTGTGGAGTCTCCAAACCCAGCAGATCCCTGTGGTGCACTCCCACGCCACTCCTCCTGGGGAAGGAAGGAGATTCTTCCCGGATCTGCCACTTGTTGGGTCCCTCTTGGAAGAGCAGTGGCCCGACTGTGCCTCGGATCATAGTTTATGGCAACCTTGAGCTGAGAGCCCACTCCTCGGCTCTGTCTCTGCAGCCGGCTTCCCTGCTCTGATACCTGGGAGCTCTGCCGCACTGAGGCACCCCCGGTCTTTCTGTGACTCCGAGGGTCCTGAGACCAGACTGTCCCAGCGAGGGTTCCACCCCCTGCTCAGCCACTGCAGTGATGTCCTTCAGCGGAGCAGACTTCTAAAAGTTCCAATTTTGTGCTCCGTTGCTCTATCACTTGCCAGAAGTGGCTGACGGAGGCTCCCTCCCCCGCCATCTATCTTCCCGAATATTGCCTCAGATTCACTTCTCTGCACGTCCTACCTTCCAGAAAGTGGTCACTTTTCTGTTCAGAGAGTTGCTGCTATTCTTTTCTTCGATCTCCTGTTGAGTTCGTAGGTGTTCAGAATGGTTTGATCCCTATCCAGCTGAATTCCTGGGACCAGATGAAATCCAGGTCTCCTACTCCTCTGCCATCTTGCTCCGCCCCACAAAATTGGTCTTGATCTTTGGAAAAGCTGGACAGGTCAGGCAACTGACATGAAGAAATTAGCCAATACACATCTTCAACAGTTCTGAGGGCTTGGGGTGGGCCAAGGCCACAGTGCCGAGTAAATAGGACCCTGGTGCCAAGGGATGCTCTACTGAGCCAGCCCCCCAGTGTCACAGGTGTGCAGGTGCCAAATGGCCCTCACTTCTCAGAACTAGTAGCCAATTCTTGATGTCAGTTCAGGTCAGGATCTCAGGGTCCTGAGATCAAGCCCTGTGTCAGGCTCCACACTCAGCAGAGAGTCAGCTTGAGATTCTCTCCCTCTCCCTCTGCCCCTCCTTCCATTTGTACGCACACATGCTCTCTCTCTCTAGAATAAATAAATAAATTAAAAAAAATAATAATCATTGCCAGAAGCTCAGTGGAACCAGGGAAGGTGAAGGCTGACAAATAAGTTCTCTAAAGCTTAGTTAAATATTAATTTCTTTCTCACACTTAATGACAGATCTGAATTGTTTAAATGGTTAAAAGCTCTCCTTGCCTTTTCCTGGAGGGCTCCAAGGGTGGGTTCTTGGTACAGCTTGGTATCTCATCAGTGATTTGTGATGGTCCAGAGGATACCGTTTTTTATTTATACATATCTCCCCAGCATCCCATGGGCAGTGTCCCAGATGATGGAAGATCTGTGTTGCATGTGTCTTAAACTAACTACAAGCTGCCGGCATAGGCTGCATTGTAGGGAGGGAGTTACCATAGACTTCCTGTGCATCACCCTTGAATCATTCTGAACAGGTTTAAAACACCTAAGGCAAAAAAAGACATTATTCAAGAAACAGAATGGTCAAAGCCACCCTGTGCTGTCTGCTTCCAAAATATACCAACAACAACAACACTCCTGGTCTTCACTGGCCACATTTAGAAGTAGAGGCATCTTTTTTTTTTTTCCTTTGCTGCACTGCATTTAAATGCACTACAGGTAAATCAGAAAATTCTGGCATAGTCCTAGTCAGTAATATAAAATGTAGCTAGAGCAACAGAGATCCTGGCACATGAACTGCTCTAAGCTAAGCTTCCACGAGCAAGAACCAGGAATATATAAGACACTAAATGTTCAATGTGCTCTCCTCGAGCTAAAAGAGAAATGAGACACTGAGACTGTATTGGCCACTGTTGTTAGTTCTAATTTTATTTAATTGTCTCAAGGCAGAAGAGTGTCTGTACTGTTTTTCTCATTTTATAAATAAGGAATCTGAGGCTTAAGTAGTTAAGTAATGAGCATGAAATCAAACAATCTGGGGACAGGATTTGAATGAGGGCATCCGTCTCCTATGACCACGATCTTTCTACTCCTCCTTGCTCTCTCAGACTTGTCCCTGCCATCGAGCCAAATTTTGGCAGCATAGACCCTAGAATTTAGAAAAGGTTGGGATTGGTCTAATGGGAATTAATGCTGGGAAGTAGCATCAGTTGCATCCTGTAATTGAACAATTTCCTCCTGTGTTCAGTGGTGGTGGTGTTAGAGAGGTGGGAAGAGAGGGAGTAATTTAACCCCTCATGCTAAAAATCTTGGAAGAGAAACCCCAAATGGAGAAAGGAAAGATAGGATGCTATAATTGAATGCTTGTACTGAAGTAGCAATCATGGGATACGAGATTTTTAGTAGTGGAAATAGACAAGAACAGACATATGGGAAATAGAATACAAAGGAACAGCTGAGTGAATGTGGTAAGAACCATATGAAGCAAGAGTGAAGAAAAGCGAAATAACTCAGAGTCTTCATTCCAGGTGCCCAAGAAAGGAATGGAATTTTTAAACTAAATAAGGAAGCCAGAAAGATCCAGTTAGAGGTACTGTAAAGACATCCAAATAATAATATAAAGTAGGGAACTTCCAAGCATGAGAGATTGGGATCACTGCTGCCCTCACTCCTCCACCCTTCCCTAATTCCCTATCGCAGTAAACAATGGAATACACAAAAAGTGGGTAACTTTCATTAGCACTGAAAAAAAAAAAAAAGAAGGCATAGATGCTAGTTACATGTCAAAAACTTTAAGAAATCCCCACTAGATATAATGATTAGATCAAATTGATGGAAGGTATGGAGGGCTACTCAGCATTATTCTTCCTGAGAAAGACTAAGACAGCTTTGGGGCAAGTGGGAGAGAAACAAAACCCACCTTAACATGTCTTGATTCAGAAGGTGAAAGATCAACGTGAGGAATCTACGGAGCTCTGAGAGTACATCATACTTGGATACTCCCTAATTTGTATAGATCAGAAATATTTGGACCACATTAGTATCAATGAATGCCCTAGGATTTGACCAAACCAAGCAATTCCAAGCACTGGCAAGGTGGCTGGGTCAGGCAGAGTTGGAACAGTGCCAAGGATTAATCAAGAGATTGCCCCCAAATTCTATATCTAGGTTAAGTTGCCACTCCTGTTTGAAGGCCATGGAAAGCAGCTCATTTACTATTTCATTCAACAAATATTTATTGAGAGCCTACCATATGGCATAGGGCATTAGCAATAGGTCAACAAAACTGGCAGGTAATATCCTTGCCCCCATGGACTCTACTTTGAGTGGAGGGAGATAGATAATAAATGAACAGGTGATGTCGGGTAGTAGCATTATCAAGAAAACTAGAGCAGTGTAAGAATATTAGAGTACACCAGGGTGAAGAATGGGGAATAGAGAATGAAAAGGAAGATTTCTTTGATATGCTCTCATGTGAGTAGAGATTAGAAATAAGTGAGGGAGGAAGCTCTGAAGATCTCTGGGGGAAGATCATTCCAGTCATAAGGAATAGTGAGAGAAAACCATGAGGCAGGGGCAGGCCTGGTGTGTTGAAGGAATAGCAAGGGAGACAGCATGGCCGAAATGGCATGAGAAAGGGAGAAACTTGTAGGGGATGAGGTGAGAGGTAGCAAGGTCAGATCATACAGGGCTTGTAGGTAATTACAAGAACTGGTTTTTACTTTCAGATAGGAAATGACTGGAGGGATATAGGGATAATCAGATATTCAAACTTCCTGAAGAAAAGACTTGAATACCTTGCCAGAAGAATGAGAAAAGAATCCAAGGACTAACAAATGAGAAAACTGTCTCTGGGTGAATGGACTCCAATTAAATATATGGGACTGAGTATAAATATTTTTTTTCTAAATATGGTTATAAATCTATGATATTTTATCTTTGAAAGAGATGCTCTCTAGAAAAAGAAACCTGATAATCACAGAATAAATAAAAGACTGGGGAAATGGAAAAAGGGGGTAAGTAAAAGGGATTAACTGCTTTTGTACAGCAGACAAAAACATTGTTTGTTTTTGCTTTGTGGCAAGTTCAATACAAATTTAAGAATGCTTTGAAAAGCTTTGCAAATTTAAAAGCAGAATGTCTGTCTTTTAAATCATTGCAGAAAATAACAATAAACAAAAATTGTCTATAAAAAGCCTAAGTGGTAATAAAACAGTAAGACACAATTGTTAAAAACCAGAGAGCTTTATAAGATGGTGGGAGAAGTAAAATCAAACATATAAGTGATGATAAATGAAAATTAATTAAATTTCTTATCAAAAGAAAAATGCTTTCAGGCTCTGTTGTTTCTTCCTGTGATGAGCTACTTGCAAGAGACACAGTGGCAGTAAGATATAGTAAGGTGCCGTACACACACACACAGTGACAGGCAGCAATATATCAGGCAATCAAAACAAGCACAAAAACACCCCACGAAAATCAGGTAGAGTGCTAATTGGAAAAAAAATAATAATTTATATCAATAAAATATGTTATCTATAATGAAAACTGAGCCATCAGAGGGCTGTATGTGCTATCACAACATGAAAGTATACAAAAGCTAGAAGTTCTGTAATTGAATAAAAAAAAGGAAACATGGAAGGGAGGGAAGAAGGAAGGAAGGAGAGGCAAAAAAATGACCAAACGCATCAAGTGCAGTGGAGATTGTACATTCCATTATCAGAATATGACAGATCGTAGGAAAATTATAAATAAATAAGACAGAAACATAGATTGCTCTCAGCTTGAGTCTCCCTCACAAGATCAACTAGCATCTATCCACAGACAAAGACACATTCGTGGAAATCCCAGAACCCATTGGGGAGGCTGCAGCACCCCTGACCACAGAGACAGGGACAGCATTCGAAGAGAAAGAGGAGCAGCTACCCTCTGACCACAGTGCCCCACCCCCAGGCGCACACAGTGTAGCACCCAGAGGGCACCTCAGGATCTCCAGTTACTCCAAAGGGAAAAAGAGAGCGCACGGTGGACATCCAGCTACCCCGGCATTGGGGGACACTTTCTGGGAGACCCACTCAGGTTTCACCTGAGGGAGACCACTGGGGAAATCTGTGGGGCTCAAATACTGGAAATCAGATTGGTGAAGAACGGAGGCGGAACTTCCAGCACCCGGCCTCGGATCTTTGCAGACCTTATTCCTGTTTGCAATGGCGCCCAAGCGGAAATCCCAGACAGTGGCTTTACCCATCTGCAAAGTCCATCTGGTGGCTCCATCTGGTCAGTGGCTCAGTTAGCAGTTCTGCCTGACTTTGTTCCACAACTATACCAGCCATTGAGCCCATTCACAGAGTAGATTGGCCATTATTGGGGTGGGGGCAAGGGGGAGAGTGGGCTAAGGTGGTCAAAGGGTATAAACTTCCAGTTGTAAGATGAAGAAGTTCCGGGGATGTAATATATGGCATGGTGACTAAAATGAACAAAACTGTACCGTATACTTGAAAGTTGCTATGAGGTTAGATCTTCAAAGTTGTCACCGTAAGAAAAAAAATTGTGACTAGGTGAGGCGATGGATGTGCTAACTAACCTTATTGCAGTAATCATTTGGCAATGTATGCATATATTAAATATCATGTTGTGCATCTTAGAATTACACAATTTTATATGTCAGTTATATATCACAAAAGCTGAAAAATAAATAAGTATATACAAGATGTTATAATTTGAGTAATAAATTTGGAACTATATGTATGTATATAATCTGTCAGGAAGTTCTTTGACTACGCTTACAAATATGCCCAGAATCCCACTACATATAATCACCTGCACTGCTACCATCCTCATCCAAGCCAGAGACAATGTCCCTTTAGAGTCAGAATGGACGCCCTGGTTTACGAGGATTTACAGGATGCAGACTTCAACTAACTCTCTCATCCCAACAACTCCTGATACTGCACATTGCCCATGAGATGTTCGAGGCAGTTGTGTTGGCTTTCTTACCTGTCCGTCAATAGGGCATTGGTACTGGCTCCTCCCACCACTTAGATGGAAGGATCACTTCCTCACCTCTTTCAAGCATTTAATCAAACGTGGCCTCCTCCCATCCCCACAGCTGCTTTACTCCCTTTACTCTTCTTTATTTTGCTCCAAAGCATTTATTGCCTTCTAATATATTATGTAATTTACTAATTTGTTAGGCAAATAGTCTATATTCATACAACACACACCCAAAGACACCCCCCCGCAACATGCACTCACTAGAATGTATGTTTCATGAGGATAGGGCCTTTTGCCTGTTCTATTCACTTATATATTCCAATGTGTAAGACACTGTCTGACACATAGTAGATGTTCAATATACATTTGTTGTACAAATGAAAAATCTACAATATATACATACACACATATATCCTTATATCTTACAGTGGATAATATGCACACATTACACATGATGTAGAAATATATTAACATAAAGGGTAATGTTAACATAATGTCAAGAGTTACAAAGGCAAATAGCATAAAAATACACACAATATGTTACCTTTGGTGTAAGGAAAAAATATCTGTATGTATGTATATGTGTGAGCAATAAAACGTGTCTGAAAGATATACACCCAGTTCCTTATGGCTCTTATCTATAGGTGGTGATTATGGGTGATTTCTATTCTATTCCTGTTTTTTATCTCCCATCTTTTCTAAAAGGCACACACATTAATTTTTAATCAGAGAGAAGGATAAATGTTATTTTTCAAGAGCAATACAACTGTCTGGCACTAAAATATTCTAAAATGTATTATAAAACTACCATAGCTGACTTGCAAAATTGAAGTATGAACCAGGAGACAGATCGATGGACAAAAATACTCCTGAAAGAGACCACTAAAATGTATCTGATCTTAATCAAGTTTCTGCAAATGGAGGTCATCTTACATATCCATTTGACCATATGGTAGTAGCCTTCTGGAGCTGGGGTGGGGGAGGATTCTGAGACCATATACAGGTTCAATGAGCAGAGGGCTTGAAGGCTGAGGCACGTTCCCCATGACTATAAGAAGGAGGGGCAGCATGCCCAACATCCTGAATTCAGTGTTTGCACAATGGTCTTAAGTCAGTGGGGCTGCATTAAATTATGCAATCAGTTTTATTTGGAACAACTGCTAGTTTAAACAAAGTCAATTTCAAGTTTCATCTCACACCTCATACACCAAAAGCGGGAGTGGGGGACTGGCTGTATTAAAGAGCTGTATGATTTTTAAAAAAGCCTAGGAAAAAAAACCCCACAGAGAATTAATTATGATCCTTGGATTGGAAAACTATGTTTTGTTAAGTTAAATAAAACAAAAAACAGAGAAAGAATTCAAAGTTTGACAATGTTATCAGGAAAAGTTGGATACCTAGATATGCATAATAAGAATGAAAGAAAATGTCCCAAACTTAACAATAGCTACTGTTGGGTAAATGGACACATTTAATTTCTTCTTTATACTTTTTATTTTCCCCCAATTTCCTACAGTGAATGTGCACTGTCATTTAAATGGGAAGAATACAATGCATTATAAAATGAAATATTTGCCCCCTAGATGGGCAGAAATAGAGGACTGGCGTTCAGGAGAGGTGAGGGCTGTTGAGAATGAGGAGTAGACAAAGTGCTTAGGAGATACCAAGTCAGAGTAGAGGCAGGAAGGAAAAAAGAAACATCCAATTTTCTTACATCTCCAGCTGGAGAGGGCCAAGGAATGACACAGCATAGAAAAGTAGGAGCTGTTTTCAGTTGCTCCATGTACTTTTCTATTTTATGCTTTTACAAAACTGATGCACCCTCCCTCTACCGGGCTTATTCGCACCTGCCCCCCCCCCCCAACCTCTGTAACAGTGCTTGTTCACCACATGGTACTGGGATTACCCATCAGCATTTCTGTGCCCCCACCAGACTCTCAGTGTCTGGAGGATAGAGCCCTCATCCTTTCTCTCTCTTTTTTTTATTTATTAAAATTTTTTGTCATCTTTATTGAAGTATAACTGACATATAAAAATTCTATGTGTTAAGGTGTACAATGTGATATTTAACTATATGTACACATTGTGAAATCACGGCCACAGTCAAGCTAATTAAAGTATCCATGACGTCAGTTACCATTTTCTTTCCTATTTTTAATATTTTGTGGTGAGAACACTTAGAAAATTTCAAGTATGGGGGCACCTGGGTGGCTCAGTCATTTGGTGTCTGCCTTCGGCTTAGGTCATGATCCCAGGGTCCTGGGATCGAGCCCCGCATCGGGCTCCCTGCTCAGCGGAAAGCCTGCTTCTCCCTGTGCCTCTCCCTCTCTGTCTGCTTGTGTTCCCTCTCTCGCTGTGTCTCTCTCTCTGTCAAATAAATAAATAAAATCTTAAAAAAAAGAAAAAATTTCAAGTATGCAATACAGTGTTGCTTACTATATTTATATTGCTGTATGTTAGGTGTCCAAAACTTATTCTTCTTGCATCTTGATACTTTGTACACTTTGGCCAACATCTTCCCATTTCCCCTCCCCTCGCCCCTGGCAACCACCATTCTACACTGTGCTTCTAACAGTTTGGCTATTTTACATTCTACAATGTAAGTGAGATTGTGCAGTATTCGTCTTTTGGTGTCTGCCTTATTTCATTTAGCATAATGTCCTCCAGGTTCATCCATGTTGCCACAAATGGCAGGATTTCCTTCTTTTGTAAATTTTTATTTTTATTTTTTTTAATTCTAGTATAGTTAATACAGTGTTAAATTAGTTTCAGATGTACAATATAGTGATTCAACAATTCTACATATACTTAGTGCTCATCAAGATAAGTGTACTCTTAACACACTTCACCTATTTTCCCCATCCCCCCACCCATCTCCCCTCTGGTAACCATCAGTTTGTTCTCTATTAAGTGTCTGCTTTTTGGTTTCTCTCTCTTTTTTCCCTTTGTTTGTTTCATTTCTTAGATTCCACATGAGTGAAATCATATGGTATTTGACTTTCTCTGGCTTATTTTGCTTAGCATTATGCTCTCTAGATCCATCCATATTGCTACAAATGACAAGATTTCATCCTTTTTTATGGCTGAGTGATATTTTATTTTATGTATATATACCATATCTTCTTTATTTATTCATCTATTGATCAACACTTGGGCTGCTTCCATAATTTGGCTATTATAATTAATTAATGCTGCAATAAATATAGGGTTGTGTATATCCTTTCAAATTAATATATTTTGTATTCTTTGGGTAAATATGCAGTAGTGTGATTGCTGGATCATATGGCAGTTCTTTTTTTTTTTTTTTGAGAGAGAGAGAGCGCATGCTTGCCCATGAGCAGTGGGGTAGGGGGTAGGCAGAGGGAGAGGGAGAGAATCTTAAGCAGGCTCCACGCTGAGCACAGAGCCCTATGCAGGGCTTGATCTCATGACCCTGAGATCATGACCTGAGCCAAAATCGAGTCGGATGCTTAACTGACTGAGCCACCCAGCCATCCCATATAGTAGTTTTATTTTTAATTTTTTGAGTAAACTCCATACTGTTTTCCACAGTGTCTGCACCAGTTTGCATTCCCACCAACAGTGCACAAGATCTCCTTTTTTTCTACATCCTTGCCAATACTTGTTTCTTGTTTCTTTTGTCCCTTTGTTCCCAGCACCTGTCCCAGTACCATCTAACCACTAGTGATCCCTTAAAATTTTTGATGAGTAAATGGTCAAAGACACTGTGACAGAGGTAAAACAAAATCTTAGTGGCATTTTTCCCCATCAAATCCTTCTCACAAAGGAAAGAAGCTCAAATTCAACACCTAAGCAAAGTAAGAGAGTAAAAAGGGAATAGCTTCATTAAAAGAGAGCCCAGACTTTGGAGTCAAAGAAACCTGAGTTCAAACTCCCCAGTTTACTATTCCATAGCTGTGCAGACTTGAAAACCACACCTGTCCAGTGAGATAATACCAACCTCCCAAGACCATCATTGGTACAAATGGAATAAAGAATGTGAAATGCTTTGTAAATCATTGGGTGCTGCATAAAATAAAGGGCTATTGTTAAACTCTTAAAGCAAGGTCTAGAGTTTGCAGCTGTATGTATGAACAGGAAAATTTTTCTTGGAGTTTGGCAGGATGCCACAAAGAATAAGCTCTACCCAAAGGCCACAGTGGATTTCTCTGGGGATAAGGCAATATAGATTGTGAGCAACTGTGTCAAACCACCCTGATCTCTGTAGCTACAATTTTTAAAGTTTTATCATCTCTTTTTTTGTGCCTGGTACACAGTAGGGATTTAGTAGTTATCTATTTCATTTAATCTTATCTTGAACAGAGAGCCACAGAGAAAGCACAAAGTCCTAATGATTCATCAGGTCATTTCAAAATCTACCTCTCTTGTTAGTTTCTCTTTAGCATAAATGGCCTTGTGAGGTAGGTGGAAGGTAAATTTTGAAATGAGTGTCTGAAAGGTTTGCCTCATGTTATCTTTGAATTAGATTTACATGACAAACGGTTGAAATGTATCACTTTATTTTCCTCCTGAAAACCCCTTCACAATTCCAAATATGAAACCAGCATTTAGCTGTTATCGAAGTAATAAAATACTAACGTCATGTGGGTAATTACTAGGGACAAGTCATTGAACTAGGGTAACACACCACACATGATACCTCTAATCCTTACAGGAAACTCATCAAGTGGGCACGAATATCACCATTTGATTACAGATGAGGGAACTGATGCTCAGAGAAGTTAAGTCATTTTTCTAAGATCAACAACCCGTGAGAGAAAAGAATCAGGCTGTTGTTTCAGTTTAAAAATATCCAAAGCTCAAGACTAACTGAAGCCAAATGGCAATGCAAGCATAGCAAACTGAAAGCTAAAAAAATAAAAAATAAAAAAGATGGAAACTTGCAAAGAGTGTAGAGTGAAAAGTATGATAATTGTTGATAAATTTGGAGATGAGGAGATAAAAAGGGAAGTTGATGAATGCTGACTGACTAGGTGTGAGGTGAAGGTAGATGAACAAGGAGCTGGGCTTACTGGCAATCTGATAGGAAGCAAACGGAAGATGAGAGCAGTTGGATAAAATGGGGTTATCTGGAAGAGTCCACTGACGAGTACAAAGCAGAAGGGAAGCTAAAGGCTCCTAAGCTCATTGGGAGAAAAATGAAATAGTTAAGAAAATGAGGAATGAAGTGTCCTAGGCTTATTTTTTTTTAAAGATTTTATTTATTCATTTGAGAGAGAGAGAGAGAATGAGTGGGGGGCAGGAAGCAGAGGGAGAAGCAAACTCCCTGCTCAGCATAGAACCCGACACAGGGTTCGATCCAAGGACCCCAGGATTATGACTTGAGCCAAAGGCAGACACTTAATCAACTGAGCCACCCAGGTGCCCCAGTGTCCTAGATTTTAAAAATGGGGATATGTATAGCTTCATGACAACAAACTGGGAAAACAGTAAAATAAAGGACTGGGATGTGGTAGCCGCTCTCTTGTGCACCTCACTACCAGAGTCATTTAGCAAATTTGACCAGTTATAAAGACCTAGAGACAGTCTTTATGTCCAGCTTTTAGGGCTGACCAGCATTGAAGAATGCAGCTCTTACCAACAGCCCAATCACTGAGAAGGTGTCAGTGCTATGTTATAGTGAGAGTAAATTAGGAAGGGCTGATTAGGAATATTAGGAAGCCACATATTATGTGGCTCTGGACAAGTTAAACTTGATGCCTCAGTTTTCTCATTGGTAAAATGGGAAGAATAATAGTAACTACCTCTTAATATTCTTGTGAAAATTAAATTAGAATGATACCTGTTATATAAGTGTTTGATAAATAACATCCAATATGAAGGGGAAAAATGCAGCTTCTAGTGATTTTCAACATGTGATTAGCCCTGAAAGTGAAGTCCTTATTGTTGGATCTCAAATCAATGTTGAATTTGTTCCCCTAAAGCAGAATCCTAGCTAGGACTGAGGGACAAGTCCATATCTTTTTTTTTAAATTTTTTATTGTTATGTTAATCACCATACATTACATCATTAGTTTTTGATGTAGTGTTCCATGATTCATTGTGCATAATACCCAGTGCTCCACGCAGAACGTGCCCTCTTTAATACCCTCACCAGGCTAACCCATCCCCCCTCCCCCTCCCCTCTAGAACCCTCAGTTTGTTTTTCAGAATCCATCATCTCTCATGGTTCATCTCCCCCTCTGATTTCCCCCGCTTCATTCTTCCCCTCCTGCTATCTTCTTCTTCTTCTTTTTTTTCTTAACATATATTGTATTATTTGTTTCAGAGGTACAGATCTGTGATTCAACAGTCTTGCACAATTCACAGCGCTCACCGTAGCACATACCCTCCCCAATGTCTATCACCCAGCCACCCCATCCCTCCCACCCCCCACCACTCCAGCAACCCTCCGTTTGTTTCCTGAGATTAAGAATTCCTCATATCAGTGAGGTCATATGATACATGTCTTTCTCTGATTGACTTATTTCACTCAGCATAACACTCTCCAATTCCATCCACGTCATTGCAAATGGCAAGATCTCATTCCTTTTGATGGTTGCATAATATTCCATTGTGTATATATACCATATCTTTATCCATTCATCTGTCGATGGACATCTTGGCTCTTTCCACAGTTTGGCTATTGTGGGCATTGCTGCTATAAACATTGGGGTGCACGTACCCCTTTGGATCCCTACGTTTGTATCTTTGTGGTAAATACCCAGTAGTGCAATTGCTGGATCGTATGGTAGTTTTTTTCAACTGTTTGAGGAACCTCCATACTGTTTTCCAGAGGGGTTGCACCAGCTTGCATTCCCACCAACAGTGTAGGAGGGTTCCCCTTTCTCCGCATCCCCGCCAATATCTGTCGTTTCCTGACTTGTTAATTTTAGCCATTCAGACTGGTGTGAGGTGGTATCTCATTGAGGTTTTGGTTTGGATTTCCCTGATGCCGATCGATTTTGAGCACTTTTTCATGTGTCTGTTGGCCATTTGGATGTCTTCTTTGGAAAAATGTCTGCTCATGTCTTCTGCCCATTTCTTGATTGGATTATTTATTCTTTGGGTGTTGAGTTTGGTAAGTTCTTTATAGATTTTGGATACCAGCCCTTTATCTGATATGTCATTTGCAAATATTTTCTCCCATTCTGTCGGTTGTCTTTTGGTTTTGTGGACTGTTTCTTTTGCTGTGCAAAAGCTTTTTATCTTGATGAAATCCCAATAGTTCATTTTTGCCCTTGCTTCCCTTGCCTTTGGCGATGTTTCTAGGAAGAAGTTGCTGTGGCTGAGGTCGAAGAGGTTGCTGCCTCTGTTCTCCTTTAGGATTTTGATGGACTGCTGTCTCACATCTAGGTCTTTCAACCATTTGGAGTCTATTTTTGTGTGTGGTGTAAGGAAATAGTCCAGTTTCATTCTGCATGTGGCTGTCCAATTTTCCCAACACCATTTGTTGAAGAGACTTTTTTTCCATTGGACATTCTTTCCTGCTTTGTCAAAGATGAGTTGACCATAGAGTTGAGGGTCCATTTCTGGGCTCTCAATTCTGTTCCATTGATCTATGTGTCTGTTTTCGTGCCAGTCCCATACTGTCTTGATGATGACAGCTTTGTAATAGAGCTGGAAGTCCGGGATTGTGATGCCGCCAGCTTTGCTTTTCTTTTTCAACATTCCTCTGGCTATTTGAGGTCTTTTCTGGTTCCATACAAATTTTAGGATTATTTGTTCCATTTCTTTGAAAAAAGTGGATGGTATTTTGATGGGGATTGCATTGAATGTGTCGATTGCTCTAGATAGCATTGACATCTTCACAATGTTTGTTCTTCCAATCCATGAGCATGGAACGTTTCTCCATTTCTTTGTGTCTTCCTCAATTTCTTTCATGAGTATTTTATAGTTTTCTGAGTACAGATCCTTTGCCTCTTTGGTTAGATTTATTCCTAGGTATCTTATGGTTTTGGGTGCAGTTGTAAATGGGATCGACTCCTTAATTTCTCTCTCTTCTGTCTTGTTGGTGTATAGGAATGCCACTGATTTCTGTGCATTGATTTTATATCCTGCCACTTTACTGAATTCCTGTATGAGTTCTAGCAGTTTTGGGGTTCCAGTCTTTTGGGTTTCCACATGAAGTATCACATCATCTGCAAAGAATGACAGTTTGACTTCCTCTTTCCTGATTTGGATGCCTTTGATTTCTTTTTGTTGTCTGATTGCTGTGGCTAGGACTTCTAATACTGTGTTGAAAAGTAGTGGTGATAGTGGACATCCCTGCCACGTTCCTGACCTTAGGGGAAAGCTCTCAGTTTTTCCCCATTGAGAATGATATTTGCTGTGGGTTTTTCATAGATGGCTTTTATGATATTGAAGTATGTACCCTCTATTCCTATACTCTGAAGAGTTTTGATCAAGAAAGGATGCTGTACTTTGTCAAATGCTTTCTCTGCATCTATTGAGAGGATCATATGATTCTTGTTCTTTCTTTTGTTAATATATTGTATCACGTTGATTGATTTGCAGATGTTGAACCAAACTTGCAGCCCAGGGATAAATCCCACTTGGTCATGGTGAATAATCCTTTTAATGCACTGTTGGATCCTATTGGCTAGTATTTTGGTGAGAATTTTTGCATCCATGTTCATCAAGGATATTCGTCTGTAATTCTCCTTTTTGATGGGGTCTTTGTCTGGTTTGGGGATCAAGGTAATGGTGGCCTCATAAAATGAGTTTGGAAGTTTTCCTTCCATTTCCATTTTTTGGAACAGTTTCAAGAGAATAGGTATTAATTCTTCTTGAAATGTTTGGTAGAATTCCCCTGGGAAGCCATCTGGCCCTGGGCCTTTGTTTGTTGGGAGATTTTTGATGACTGCTTCAATTTCCTTAGTGGTTATAGGTCTGTTCAGGTTTTCTATTTCTTCCTGGTTCAGTTTTGGTAGTTGATACATCTCTAGGAATGCACCCATTTCTTCCAGGTTATCTAATTTGCTGGCATAGAGTTGCTCATAATATGTTCTTATAATTGTTTGTATTTCTTTGGTGTTGGTTGTGATCTCTCCTCTTTCATTCATGATTTTGTTGATTTGGGTCATTTCTCTTTTCTTTTTGATAAGTCTGGCCAGGGGTTTATCAGTCTTGTTAATTCTTTCAAAGAAACAACTCCTAGTTTCGTTGATCTGTTCTACTGTTCTTTTGGTTTCTATTTCATTGATTTCTGCTCTGATCTTTATGATTTCTCTTCTCCTGCTGCGTTTAGGCTTTATTTGCTCTTTTTTCTCTAGCTCCTCTAGGTGTAGGGTTAGGTTGTGTATTTGAGACCTTTCTTGTTTCTTGAGAAAGGCTTGTATTGCTATATACTTTCTCTTAGGACTGCCTTTGCTGCATCCCAAAGATTTTGAACAGTTGTGTTTTCATTTTCATTGGTTTCCATGAATTTTTTGAATTCTTCTTTAATTTCCTGGTTGACCCATTCATTCTTTAGTAGGATGCTCTTTTGCCTCCATGTATTTGAATTCTTTCTGACTTTCCTCTTGTGATTGAGTTCTAGTTTCAAAGCATTGTGGTCTGAAAATATGCAGGGAATGATCCCAATCTTTTGGTACCGGTTGAGACCTGATTTGTGACCTAGGATGTGATCTACTCTGGAGAATGTTCCATGGGCACTAGAGAAGAATGTGTATTCCGTTGCTTTGGGATGGAATGTTCTGAATATGTCTGTGAAGTCCATTTGGTCCAGTGTTTCATTTAAAGTCTCTATTTCCTTGTGGATCTTTTGCTTAGATGATCTGTCCATTTCAGTCAGGGGGGTGTTAAAGTCCCCCACTATTATTGTATTGTTGTCAGTGTGTTTCTTTGTTTTTGTTATTAATTGCCTTATATAATTGGCTTCTCCCATGTTAGGGGCATAGATATTTACAATTGTTAGATCTTCTTGTTGGACAGACCCTTTAAGTAGGATATAGTGTCCTTCCTCATCTCTTGTTACAGTCTTTGTTTTAAAATCTAATTTGTCTGATATAAGGATTGCCACCCCAGCTTTCTTTTGGTGTCCATTAGCATGGTAAATGGTTTTCCACCCCTTCACTTTCAATCTGGGGGTGTTTTTCGGTCTCAAATGAGTCTCTTGCAGACAGCATATCGATGGGTCTTGTTTTTTAATCCAATCTGATAGCCTGTGTCTTTTGATTGGGGCATTTAGCCCATTGATATTCAGGGTAACTATTGAAAGATATGAATTTAGTGCCATTGTATTCCCAGTAAAGTGACTGTTACTATATATTGTCTGTATTCCTTTCTGGTCCATGCTGCTTTGAGGCTCTTTCTTTGCTTAGAGGACCCCTTTCAAGATTTCTTGTAGGGCTGGTTTCATGTTTGCAAATTCCTTTAGTTTTTGTTTGTCCTGGGAGCTTTTTATCTCTCCTTCTATTTTCAATGACAGCCTAGCTGGATATAGTATTCTTGGCTGCATATTTTTCTCGTTTAGTGCTCTGAATATATCATGCCAGTCCTTTCTGGCCTGCCAGGTCTCTGTGGATAGGTCTGTTGCCAATCTAATGTTTCTACTGTTATAGGTTACATATCTCTTCTCCTGAGCTGCTTTCAGGATTTTCTCTTTGTCTCTGAGACTCATAAGTTTTACTATTAGATGTCGGGATGTTGACCTATTTTTATTGATTTTGAGAGGGGTTCTCTGTGCCTCATGGATTTTGATGCCTGTTTCCTTGCCCACATTAGGGAAGTTCTCTGCCATAATTTGCTCCAATATACCTTCTGCCCCCTCTCTCTTCTTCTTCTGGGATCCCAATTATTCTAATGTTTTTTCGTCTTATGGTATTGCTTATCTCTCGAATTCTGCCCTCGTGATCCATTAGTTGTTTATCTCTCTTTTTCTCAGCTTTTATTTTCCATCATTTGGTCTTCTATATTGCTGATTCTCTCTTCTGCCTCATTTATCCTAGCAGTTAGTGCCCCCATTTTTTAATTGTACCTCATTAATAGCCTTTTTGATTCTGACTTGGTTAGATTTTAGTTCTTTTATTTCTCTAGAAAGGGTTTCTCTAATAACTTCCACGCTTTTTTCAAGCCCAGGTAGTATCTTTAAAGTCATGATTCTGAGCTCTAGGTCCGACATCACACTAATGTCCATATTGAGTAGGTCCCTGGCAGATGGTGCTACCTCTTGTTCTTTTTGTTGAGGTGATTTTTTCCATCTTGTCATTTTGTCCAGAGGAGACTAGATGAATGAGAGAACAAAATGCTAACAGGTTAACAACATCCCCAGAAAATATACTCTAATCAAATTAGAAAAGACCTGAAACCAGGGGAAAAGAAAGGGAAAGAAAGAAAAAAGGAAAAAGAAAAAGATAAAAACAAACAAAAACAGAACAAAACAAAGAAAAACAGAATATGATCAAATATGATCAGTCTGATGCATAGATCAGTGCCACACATTAGATTTTGGGTGTATTTTAGTCTGTTAGAAGAAAGTGCCCCCTAAAATTTTAAAGAAAGAAAGACATATATGTACAAAATAAGGGTTGATATGATGAAGGGATGGAATAGGACTGTAAAGATGAAAATTATAAAAAATTTTAAAAAAGGAATTGATAAGAAGATGTTTGAAAAAAGAAAGACAAGGATTTAAAAAAAGGAATGAAAGAAAGAAAAAAAGTGGGGGGAGAGAATGTGATCAGGCAGGAGACTAGAACAAAGCCATACACTAGAGATTTAGGGTATATTTTGATATGTTAGAAGAAACTGTATCTCAAAATTTTAAAGAGAAAACAACTGATATACATATCTGCCAAAAATAAGGGTAACTACTATGAAGGGATAGGATATGACTCTAAAAATGAAAAATAAATTTTTTTTTTAAAAAAAGAGATTGATAAATCTTGGTTGAAAGAGGGAAAAAGAAAAATTAAAAAAACTGTTAAAAAATTAACTTTGAAAGACTAATGAATCATGGTAAAAAAGCCATGAAATCTATGTGCAGTATTCCCCTAGCGCTGGAGTTCTCCCGCTCTCCTTGATCGGTAAACTTGGTCTTGGCTGGCTGTTCTTGCTGATCTTCCGGGGGAGGGGCCTGTTGCCGTGGTTCCCAAATGTCTTTGCCGCAGGCGGAATTGCCCCACCCTTGTCGGGCCGGGCTAAGCAATCTGTTCGGGTTTGCTCTTGGGAGCTTTTGTTCCCTGCAAGCTTTCTGTACAGCGTTGGAGGACGACAGTGAAAATGGCGGCCTCCCAATCTCCGCTCCAGAGGAGCCAAGAACTCGGGGCCCCGCTCCTCAGTGCGCCCCCAGAGAAAAGCAGTCAGTCACTCCCATCTTCCCGGTCTCCAGCCGCACTCCGTGCTCACCCGGCCTGTGACCGTGTGTTTCTATCTCTGGCACCCGACCCCGTGTGGTCTCCAAACCCAGCAGATCCCTGCGGTGCGCTCCAGCGCTGCTCCTCCTGGGGGAGGAAGGGGAGTCTCCCCAGATCTGCTGTTTGTTGGGTCCCTTGCTGGAGGAGCAATGGCCCGACTGGGCCGTGGATCACAGTTTATGGCAACCCCGAGCTGAGAGCCCACGCCTCGGCTCTGTCTCTGCAGCCGGCTTCCCCGCTCCGATACCTGGGAGCTCTGCTGCACTCAGGCACCCCCAGTCTTTCTGTGACCCCAAGGGTCCTGAGACCACACTGTCCCGCGAGGGTTCCACCCCCGCTTAGCCACTGGAGCGACGTCCCTCAGCGGAGCCGACTTCTAAAAGTTTCAACTTTGTGCTCCGCGGCTCTATCACTGGCCAGAAGTGGCCAACGGAGGCCCCCTCCCCTGCCGTCTATCCTCCTGAATATCGCCTCGGATTCACTTCTCCGCACGTCCTACCTTCCAGAAAGTGGTCGCTTTTCTGTTCAGAGAGTTGTTGCTATTCTTTTCTTCGATCTCCTGTTGAGTTCGTAGGTGTTCAGAATGGTTTGATCCCTATCCAGCTGAATTCCTGAGACCAGATGAAATCCAGGTTTCCTACTCCTCCATCTTGCTCCACCCCTGGGATGAGTCTATATCTTTACCAGGGATCCCTTTTTTCATGATGAATCTTTAAACTGCCAGTGGACTTGTTGCCTAGGATACTTACTAGAAGATGTTAAGGACATAGTTACCTAGACAATTTTATTTGAAATATAATCTCATTTCCTACCAAATGCTTTGTTTTTTGAGTTGAAAGCTTACCCACTAAGCTTCATTTTTTTAAATCAGTGAATTATTTTTTACTGTACCCGAAATAAAGAAATATTATCCTTAGGTGAGCATTTTTTCTTTTAAACAAACTTATTTTGGAAATTTAACACACTCTAAAACTTAGAAGTATAGTAAATAGTGCATGCATATTTTAATTCAACTTGAAAATTGCTAGATCATTCAGAAAATATGCCAAGTATAAATGTTGGTTACATCTTTTAATTTCTCTTAGAAGTGCATCAGTGTTACTAATCCTAAGGGAAGAGTAAGAAACACTGACAAAATCTTCATCACAGATACTAACACAAGTTTTTCAGGGAGAAAAAACCCAAACAGACCCAAAACACTTAACTTTTGATGAGCTACAACCAGAGATGTCTTTTTACATATGTATTTCTACTGATAAATTTCATCATCACTGGATCATTCAGGAAAGAAATAATAATACTTGAATACTTATTTTCTAGAATACTTGCAAGTATTTATGGACTAAGAAAAATCAATTTGATTCTAGAAATTATTGATTAATATTTAGAATGAGATGACATCTAAAAAAGAAGTCTCAAAGGTACTATATTTACCAGAAATTTCTCAAAATCTATAGCAAGCAAAAAAACACTGCTCCTTCTTTGCTATAACATATACCTTTGATTATTTGTTTGGGTTATAGGAGAGAGTGGAAGATTTCTGTGTTCTATTTATCAATAAATCCAAAAATGAATTTGTATACATCATATAATGTGATTATAATGAAATAAAAGTAAAAAGTAATAACTAAGGTTTAACCAAAAAAAAAAACCCAAAATGGAAAATAGTCTATTAAAAATATTGTACAATATAGGAAATCAAAATTTAAATAATGAAGTATTTAAAAAATAACAACAGTGCTTAATAAAGCCAAATTATAAATAGAGTTAATTATTTAGGTTTAAATGTTTTTATTATTAAAAAAACTCTAAGCATTAATGTCAACACATTAGAAAAGAACAATTTCAAAGAAAAATATGGAAAATAGAACCATAGAATCATAATTTATTATGTAGAAAAGAGGAAACTAATGAAATTAATAAATAAACCAAATAAATTATTTGTTTAGAAAAAAGAAAAATTGCTTAAAATCCAACTAGTATAATCAAGACAAAAGGAAAAAATAGGGACAACAATACAAGTATTAATGGCTATGAACCAGACACAGATATATTTCTAAACTAATAAATTTAAACTTTAAATTTTGAAAAACCAAAGATGAACTAGGAAATTATAAATTAAACAATAGAAATGTCGATAAACTGAGGGGTGGAAGAAGCTATTTAAGTAATGTGGTCAGAAAAAATTGCAGTTTTATGGTTGTTTTCTTTCAAAAAGTGAAGAAATATGTTATGCAAACAACACCAAAATACAGCCCAAAAGGGAAAGTTTCACAACTATGCTGTCTATTCCGGCACCAAAATTGGACAAATATGGGGGGTGGAGTGGAGACCAATCTCATTTAAGAATAAAGAGGCTGAAATCCTAAATTAAATTTAGGTGTCTAAAGAAACACATGATTATATTTTCTCTGGGAATGATAAGACAGTTTACAATTATGAAAACTTTTCAGTCTCCTCATAAAAAGGACATAGGAAAAAAATTATGTGATTATTTAAGTAGATGTCCAAATCATGGCAAGTTTCTCATGGCAAATTTGTCCACACTCATTTTTAAATGTAATACTATACAATCAATATCTCATTTAGGCCTGTGGAGAGTGGCTTAATAAATTTAATCTAAGGTTCATATGATTTACATGGAGTAATTAAAAATAACCAAGGGAGACATATAATATCCATTATTAGAATAGCCAAAGCAATCTTGAGAAAGAACAAAGCTGAAGGCATCACACTTCCTTTTTTTCAATCTATATTAGCAAGCTAACTAATCAAAACAGTACGGTGTTGGCATAAAAACAGACACATAGATCATGGAGCAGAATACAGAGCCCAGAAATAAACCCATGGATATGTGGTCAATTAATTTTCAACAAAGGAGCCAAGAACATACAAGGAGAAAGGTTAGTCTTTTCAAGAAAGAGTGCTGGAAAACTGGACAGTCACATTCAAAAGAATGAACTGGACCCCATTCTACAGCATACACAAAAATCAACTCAAAATGGATTAAATACTTAAATTATTAGAGACCTCTTGAATTAAGAGAACTGAAACCCTAAACCTTGTAGAGGAAAACATAAAGAGTACAGTTCCTAGACATCAATTGGTCTTGACAATGATTTTTTTGGATTTGACACCAAGTGCAAAGACAACGAAGCAAAAATAAACACGTGGGACTATTTCAAAATAACAGCTTCTGCACAGCAAAGGAAATCAACAACAAAATGAAAAGACAACCTATGTAATGGGAGAAAATATTTGCAAACTACATCCAACAGAGAGTTAATATTCAAATACACAAGAAGTCATACAACTCAATAACAACCCCCTCCAAATAACCCAATTTAAACATGGGCAAAGGATCTGAATAGACATTTTCCAAAGAAGACAAGCAAACGGCCAAGAGGTACATGAAAAGATGCTCAACATCACTTGTCATCAGGGAAATGCAAATCAAAACCACAATGAGATATCACCTCATACCTGTCAGGATACCTTTTATTAAAAGGATGAGATAACAAATGCTGCTGAGGATACTGTACATGAAACCCTTGTACAGTATGGGGAGGGGTGCTGTAAACTGGTGCAGCCACTATGGAAAACAGCATGGAAGTTCCTTAAGAAATTAAAAATAGGGGTGCCTGGTTGTCTCAGTCGTTAAGTGTCTGCCCTTGGCTCAGGTCATGATCCCGGGGTCCTGGGAGCGAGGCCTGCATCAGGCTCCCTGCTTGGCAGAAAGCCTGCTTGTCCCTCTCCCACTCCCCCTGCTTGTGTCCCCTCTCTTGCTGTGTCTCTCTCTGTCAAATAAATAAATAAAATCTTAAAAAAAAAAGAAATTAAAAATAGAAGTACTATATGATCCAGTTCCACGTGAACTTTAAACCACAGAATACTCGGGGCACCCGGGTGGCTCAGTTGATTGAGCATCTGACTCTTGGTTTCAGCTCAGGTCATGATCTCAGGGTCCTGGGATGGAGCCCCAAGTCAGGCTCTGCATTCAGCAGGGAGTCTGCTTCTCTCCCTCTTCCTTTCCCTTTGCCCCACCCCCCGCTTGTGTATTCTCTCTCCCTCTCTTAAATAAATAAATAAATCTTTAAAAAAAATAAAACAACAAAATACTCTACAAAAATATAAAATAGGCAAATGAAAGAAAACAATAAAGAATCCCCAAATCTTAGTTTCTGTAAGAATTAAGTATATAATAAAATATATTAAGTATATAATAAAAATGATTTCAAATCACAAGAAAAGGATGGGGTTTTTAACATGTTATGGAGCCAACTGGTTAATTACTTTTAAGAGTCATTAGTATACATAAATAGATGTTTATAAATTAGCATATAAATTTGATAAATATATCATAAACCAAAATAAATTATAAATTTATTAAGAATATATATAAAAGGTCAAATCATAAATAAGAAGACCTAAATAAAAAAATAGATTAGTATTTACATGACCTCAAGTTGGAAAAGAACATTTCTAAGCATATTAGCACAAACAGAAAGCACAAAGGAAAAGACTATTAAGCTGAACTACATAAAATCCAAAATACCAATGTGTATGTTTTACTTATTCTGCTTATTCTTGGAAGTAGTAGCTATTATTAATGCTTCATTCAAAATATCCTACCAAATCAATTAAAGGCAAATAATAAACTTGGAAAATGTTTAAAACATATACGGCAAAAAGCTACTGATCTAAAGTTACTGATATAAAGAACTGTTATAACTCAATAAGAATATAGAAGCAGTCCAACAGAAAAATGAGCAGAAGACATGAGCAGACAATTCAAAGGAGAAGAAAATCACAGCTCTTGTCTACTGCAGAGCACACGCAGGAGAGGAAGCATCAGCTAGTAGTTAAGCTCTTTCAGTGCAGAATTGGCTCCCTAGACATCTAACCGTATTTGCTTGCTCTTTCTCTCTTTCTCTCTTCGAATTCCTTTAAATATTTGACCTCTTAATTGGAACTCTTGTCTTCCAGCACTGTTGTAGGGAGTTATTATTTTTTGTATTATGTTTTCTTACATTTTCTTACATAAAATTTAGCATAGACAAGTAAGCTCAGTCTGCCAACTTAATATAGTCCATTATCCTTCAATATTTTATTCATTTCAATCATATATATGAGAGCTTTCAAATTTCTACTGGCCTGCTCACAGTTCCTTCTAAAAGAAACTACCCAGTGCATAGGCCCTCAAGACAAACCCAGTGGAGGACATGATTTTTATCCAGTTACCCATCACCTCTGGCCACAGCAGATGAAAACACAGATAGACCCTTGACACAATGGCTGCCAATCCACAGGCCAGGTGATGAATTAAGGCACATCCTCGTATGAAACAATGAGGTGGCTCAGGGAATTTCTTGCTCTGGAATTTAAACTTATGAATGAAATTTAAAAGGAAAAAAAATGAAAAGATAATTGAAGCAGCTACTAGTGAAAGCCACAGTTTAAAATCAACTACATGAGTAACTCTGAGACTGAGTAGGCCAGAATTGCCTTCTTGCCTGTTGCATGCTGAAATTGGTAATTGGAGCTATTCAGTAGGTAATAGAATAGAGGATAAGCCCAAATAGAAGCAGGGAACCCATGAATGAGAGTTATGAATTCCCAGAGAAACTTCAGTCCTCGCCAGCTTTTAAATTCCTGTCCTGGTCCATGATGAACCATCATATTGTAGTAAATTAAGAGAATGTATTAGTTTTCTTTTCTTTTTTTAAAGACTTTTTATTTATTTATTTATTTATTTATTTATTTATTTATTTGAGAGAGAGAGAGAGAGAGAGAGAGAGAGAGAGAGCGCGCACAGTGGGGAGGGGCTCAGGGAGAAGGAAAGGGAAACTCAAGCAGATTCCACGCTGAGCTCAGGGCCCCATGGGGGGCTCGGTCTCCGACGGTGAGATCATGACCTGAGCCAAAACCAAAAGTCAGATGCTTAACTGACTGAGCCACCCAGGCACCCCACGATGCATCAGTGTTCTATTGCTGAACAGTAGATTGCTGCAAACTTAGCAGCTGTTAAGCTACTGCACACAGAATTCGATAGTTTCTGTGGGTCAGGAGTCTGAGTCTGGCTTAACTACAACCTCTCCTCAGGTTCTCAAAAGGTTACAATCAGGGTGTTGGCCAGGCTGCATTCCATTCTGGAGCTGGGAGTCCTCTTCTCATTGAGGTTATTGGAACAAGTTTGCCCCTTGTAGCCCTAAAACTGCCGTTCCTATTCCCTGCTGGCCAGAGGCCAGGGGTCATTCTTGGTTCCCAGAGACCTCACATGTCCCTGCCACATGGTGTACTCTATGGGCAGCTCACAATATAGATAGTTGATTCTTCAAGGTCAACAAGAGATTTCTTGCTTCAGTCTACCAAGATGGAAGCATATATAATGGGAGACATCCCATTGTCTTTGCCATATTATATTGGTTAGCAGCAAGTCATAGGTCCTGTCTGCCCTCCAGAGGAGGGTATCATTCAAGGGTGTGATTCCTTGAGGGCTAACTTTGGGGGTGTCCACCACAGTGAGTCTGCCACATGCAGCTGAAGGTGGCTATGGAACATGTGACCTCAAACCCTTTGGGAATGATGCAGAGCCTTCATAAATAGATAAAATGACACTCACACATTCTCTTTTGTTACTTCCTATCAACATCTACCCATTTTTAATAGAAAATACGAAGTCATTGCTTTTCATTGACATAATTTCTTTCCTCCTGAAATATGCTAGTTGGCAAATAACTACACGTCTGAACCTTGGCAGGTTTGGTTAAGCTAGCTGACAGGGTATGCACTCTGTTTCATTAACCATTATTCATCAATTTTGTTCTTTTTCTTATCAGGCCTCAGGTACTGCGTTGCTACTTAATAAGCTGGATTTATGCTCCTGGAATCACCAACGTATAATCTCACCTTTATCCCTGACCTGATTTTATCCAACATATAAAATAGAGGGGGAAATGCTTGAGCAAATATGAAGCTACTGAGCAATTAAATGGTTTCAGAGTTGAAAATGCAAACAAGCAGCTGTTATGTAGAAACATTTTGTTGGTTTTTCTAAATGAAGCATTTCTTTTTACTAATTTGGACTAAATAAAAGATGTGGTAACTAATTGCAAGAGCCTTGATTTTACTTTCAGGAAAGTGACAACCATTCTATAGAGGATGAATATGAAGCCTAAATTATGTAAAATGGCTATTTTCACGTACTTCCTCAAAAGGCAGTGCTTTCATTATATTTGAAAGCTTGATTTGAATGCAAGTTCTAAGGCTGAATCAATTAATAAAAAATATGCATTTTATATAAAATTGCAGTATTCTCAGGAAAAGGAGGAAGATGACTTGTAAATATCAAATTAATGGAAACTACTTATTTGTATATTTATAGAGAGGAAACTCATAAAACCAAACTTATAATCCCTTATTTACTCAAAAAGATCAATTTTCCTCATCCAAACAAGCTCAGATAACATTACCTTAAAATGTTTTCCTGGAAGAAAATATTTTGTGCAACCTTAAATGTAAGCACTTCTACATATCCATCATCCTAAAAGGTAAGTGGTTACTTTCTGAAAAGATTAAATCAAAATTCGGTTGACACAGTCTTTATCTAATCTGCACCCTGCTTATTGATATCCTGAAAAGAGGGGCATAAACAAGAAAGGATATAGTCCTTGCTCTTAAGTGGCTTATAGTCAAATTAAGAAGTCAAGTCATCAACAAAGACAATGGAATTATTGATGTGCAGATGAAAAAGTGACTTACAAATACAAATATTAAGAGAGGTGACAAGGCAGTTTGTGACTGATGTTTAAATGAGTCATAGAAAATGGAGCAGGATTTTAGATGAGGGAGAAGTCATGGGGAAGAATGGGTAGTGTATTGACTAGAGCACCAGTCAGGCAGTTAGAAGGAGCTTTCCATTTCTAGTTCTATCACTAGCTAGTTGGGTAACCTGCAAAAATCCATTTCACTTCCTTGGTTTCAACTGCTGTATTTACAAAATGAAAGCTATGGCTATCACGGAAGCTACGTAAGGTCTATTCCAACTCTAAAGTCTGTGCTCTCGTCATGACTATGAAAAACTTAATAAAGAAAGATGATAAGAAGGTAGTTTAGCTGGGACTTGCTGAATGTGATCTGACCAGACAAGAGACAGTATGAGGATATCCCCTGAAAGGGGAACTGCCTAAGCCAAGATATAAATATATGTACCCCAAGGTATAATTAATTAGAATTTATCAAGACAGAGTCAGCATTTTTTCCTGGTTTTTCTGATTGTGAAGACACATATTAGATTTTTTTTTCTATGACTATAATAAAACTCTTTATGAGATACCTAGGCTTCATTCCCCCAACAACAGCCAACGTTATGGCATTGGAAAGTGACTCTGAATAGACTTCCAGGAATTTCCCTTTAAATGAACTGTAGATTCCTTAAAGTAAGACACACAAAAAAATCCCAGAACCTGTGTGTTCACAATGGATCTCAGGTCAGATCTATTAATTTGTGGTTTTCCTATTTGAAAGTTAAAATGAGGAAAGAAAAATGCAAGACCTAGACTGATCAGAATCTTTCTCTATTCAGGAGAGGTGCCAGGTCCTAGTCTTTATTAAATTTCTTGTCATTTGATGAATTAAATATAATTATAATGAACTCACTTGGGATTTGATTATAATCTGTGGAGTTTTTCTTTCCAATTATATAGCTTCATATTAACTCTTAAATGTAAATGTGTAACCTTTCTCTAAAAGACTAGAAAGTCACATTCCTCTGAGCATTTTACAGAATTGTTATTTGAAAGGATCTTGAAGACTGCACAAAGACTCTCATTAAATCTGACAACAGCACTCAGAAGCAGGTAAGTGGCCCCAATTATTATTCTTTTTGCATAGTTTGGCAGTTCCAAATCCAGACCCATCCTAAAAGACTCAAGGGGCCGCCAGGCGGTCTCTTGGCTTTTATCTTTTCCTCATGCTCCTATTGGTCAAGTGAAAGCCCGTATTCACTTTCCATTCACTAGAAGCTTGTTCTTAGCCATTAAATGAAAAAAGTGGCCAATGAAGGCTGTGGGAAGAGCCTGGCTCTGTCATCTTACCAAATGATTTGTTAATCTTGGGTCTCATGTAATATGAAAACAAAAACAGCTGAATAAGCTTCTGAATGGCTGAATGGATATGTGAAGAAAGAGTTTATATCAGTCCTTCAATGTAACAAGGTATTTAGGGAAGACTTGGTTTATGTGTTTCTTCATTCATTAATTTATTCATTCATTTTAATTTTGGCTCATCACATCAAATGTTTGTATAGTATATCTATCATACAATCTGTGAAAACCTTCTGTAATGTTATTTCAGCAAGCTTATAAATTGCATTTTATTTTCTTGAAACTTCTTTTTAGAATCTAGGCCCATTAGAGGTCAAACTTTCTTTACTGTCTGAATTTGAACTGACGATTCACTCTGTGCATTTATTCATGCCACAATATGTCAAGCCTTGTGCTAGGCAGTATGAAGAATACAAAGGGTATAAGTCCTCAGTAGCTGTCTCAGAAAGCTCATTGTACTGTGGGAAACAGACCAGTTTTTAAACACATAATCATATAGTAGGATAAAAAAAATCTCAGTAAAGTATGTACAAATTGCTATGGGAACTCAGAGGATAGAGTATTCCCATGTCAGTAGGCTAAGCAAGGCCACCTCTCTGGAGGTACAATTCATATTGTATTCTATGTGTTGTGGAGCATGACAGAGTGGCAATATTTAAAGGAAATACCTAGAAAGGCTTTCATGAGAAGGTAGCACATAAGTTGATCCTCAAAAGAACAGTAGCAATTTGTCGCCCAGAGAATTAGACAATTAGAATTTGTCACCCGGCAAAGAATATAGTGTGTTCAAAGACTGGGATGTGTGAAAGAACATGGCCCATGTGTTGAATGGCAACTCAGGTGTTTGGAAATGTCCCCAGAGATGAAAATGATGATGTTCTAGAAAGAAGGAATAGCACAGCGGCAGCACAATGAGAGAGAATGTGGCATAACACAAAGTGGCAAAAAGTTTGTGTGGCTATAAAATTATATGTGTGAGGTGTAACATAGCAGTCTTCCCGTCCTCAAAGCTTTAATGAGTGGAGGAAGGGCCTTGTGTGCTGCGTTAAGAACTTGGCTTTAAAATGCATCTGTTGGCAAAGGGGGAACCATTCAAGGAATTTTTAGGAAGGAAAATGTTTTGGTCAAATTTGTATATGAAATCATCCTATTTATCATGTGGAGAATGAATAGATGGGCAAAAAAGAGAAATGACTGGAGGACCATGTGGAGATCGGGGGCATAAATGAGTACTAGAGTCAAACTGACCTACACCAAAATCTCAGCCTCTCCCCATGTGTGACCTCCTGCAAACTATTAATTTTGAAACCTCAGTTTCCTCGTGCATAAAATGGAGGTTATATCAATAATTATTTTGCATAGCTAATGTGATAATTAAGTGAAATAACATTATCACCAAGAATGAAGGAAAATGGACAGACTGAATGGATAGTTATCAATTAGGAGGATGTGTGTGTGTGTGTGTGTGTGTGTGTGTGTGTGTGTGTGTGTGTGTATAATGAATTCAATAACATTTGATAGCAACAGTGAGAAATGTCTATGCAAAGTAATCTAATCATGGGGCATTAAGGAGAAAATATATTACTCTAATGTAAGAACAGATATTGTCCCTGAAAATATTCTGGAAATTGACAGTTATATCAACTTTTGGTCTATTTAAGTGAATTCTTACTAGATAATGTTTTAATAACATTTTAGCTACTGCTCTTCTAATAATATTAAGATAGATATCCATAAAACATTACTATCCAAAAGAGAAATTATTGCAACAATGAATGATGCATCTTGGTTAAACCATGGCCCAGGGGTTGATGAAGTGACCCTCAAGTCAAATAAGGGAGTAATGCCTTTTCACACCTTTCACACACTCAACCACTTAATATTCGTTCGTTTGTCTACGCTTTACTACACTTGGGGCTCAGCACAGTATGTATTAGGTGCCCAATCAATATCTGTTGAATAGAAGAAAGTATATGCCTCCTTCTTTAGGTAAATCTTTGATATATACTCTAAAATTGTACTCCTAATACTATAAATACGACTACTTCCTGGGTTAGTCATATGGACCAGCCAATCTTTGATTTTTGCCTCTGACAAAGACAGTAAGACATATTGTAGAAAGGCCCATGGCTTCCATTAACTTGTTTAGACACATTGAAACTCTTCATATTTTTAGATAATGTTCCCTCCTGGGTCAAACTTTGCAAAACTGTGCTTCCTGCTGTGTAAAAGAGAACTTCAGTATGAGTTTATTTCACTGATGCTAACACTACTTGCTTTAATGTTCTGGCCACTGTCAGTTCCAAAGCTTAATCAACACACATTGTTTTTCTCAAACAACCAGTGCCATTAATGTAGCTATGGAAAAAAATCCACTTAAAGATGCAAAACTCGACTCTTCAGTGAGTAACCCCCATGTTCACTGACACCAAAGGGGATCTTGGATTTTGCAAAGTATTGAGTAACAGCTTGAATCAAATCAAAATAGAGGCCATAAAGAAATCCCTTTCAACCCTCATTACTCTAGGACAGGCTAATGAAAATAACTGCTATTAATATTTGCTCTCATTTAAAAGAGAAACACATGAAACTGAACATAAAAGAGACCTGTGTCTACATGATGGGAAGTGCTTACATAATTGGAAATACCCAGCTGTTTGGTATCATTAGACAAAACTTCTATATACTAGAAGTCCATGATTCTTATGTACATAGATGTTTGGCACAGTGCGGACATAGAAAATACACATCTGTTTTTCATGGAAAAGCAAAACTGTAAAATGTTAGAATAGTGATGGACCTTCTATCAGTTGACCTGGAGCATATTTGAACATCATTGTCACTTGCAGAAGCACTTGAGTGACTCTAAATAGTAGCAGCTCATTAGCCCTAGCAGCCAGGTTGATTAACATTCTCTAGCTGCAATGTTTAATGAAAGTTAGCCCAGGTGTGAGAAAATAAAACACAGTCAAGCTTTGGACACTCTGCCCAGACATTATAAAATAATTATACTATTTAAATAGGTAAGAAATGATTTATTTTCTGTATATAAATGTGACAAAGGCAGTGATTACCAATAGAAATTCTATGTGAAAAGCAGATTATGATGTCAGCTTTCAAAATATCTCAGAAATTATCTGAAGAGATGTCAATACTAGCAGAAACCAACACATATCTTTTTTATGACCCTTTGTAAGAGTCTTTTGGAGTGGTTTTGAAAGAATGTTATTTGGACTTTTTGTTTCCTTTGATAAAGGAAACAGATTCATAGTTAAGGATAAAGACTTGGAAATGGGTACAAATTAAAATGTGTCTTTTGAATTTCTGTGTCTGAAGGAGTTCATGGTAAAGTCACATTTTAACCTTCAAAAATATTTTAAAATCATAATTCAAGAGTCAAAATTTTATCTGTTGCATAATATATAAGTACTTAGAATAAATGATGCTCCTGCACCAGGAAAGGACCATGAAGATCATTTCAAAGGAAAGTTAAAAATCCCCCACCTTTACTGCCTGGCACTTTCTAGATACTCATTGTAAAGATGCATTACTATGTCACTAGACAATGATTCTGATGATCTGGTAGAATTCTTCATACAACAGATCGACTATACTTTGAATGATGAGTGCATGAAGAAACTTAAAATTCATGTCAGAGGCTGGATGCCTCAGTGCCATTAGGAATTTGTGGAAGTCATTTGCCTAGGCTCTGAAGCCTGACTAATGCCATCAGCAGAGCTTGTATCTCATGCAAAGGCTCTTATACTAAATGTTGGTAGTGCAGTGACCACTCTGTGAAAAAGCTGAGCCATATTGTTCTTTCTCATCCAATGAATCTGATCAAAGAGAATGACACAATAGAAACCAAAAAAAAAAAAAAAAAAACCCTTTTTTTTTGTTTCATTGCAAGATTTTTCATCTTTTTCTTAGGGTCATTACTCAGTATGAACAGTGCCCAAGGAAAAGAAGCCAATTCCCTTAAACCTCCAGATATTCTTCCTTACTTTTGAATTCTTTGTCTCCCTTTTGGCATGTCTCTTTGATGTTCCAGAGCCTAAATAGCTGCTGGGGGTGGAAATGGGGGGGTGCTATTTTTGACTCAGAGAAATATAAAATATCACAAATGGAAATTCTATTAAAGATTACACATGTTTATGTTTACTTGGGAGTGGGGGCTGGGGTGGAATGCTTCCTGCATTGGAAAATACCCTACTTAAGAACTGAAAAATCTAAAACACCATTATCCCATTCAGCATGTTAAGTGATGCAGAACTTAATAAACCTAGAAGGATTCCACTCCATCTGAAGAGAGTATTGCCTAGTGCAAAGTATTACTTATGTTGAGAAGCTATTTTTTCTATATAAAAATGAGCATAACACACTTGGTAAGTTCTGAGCAGTAAAAAGTAGAAGAGGATACTTACTGCTTTGTTTTATTTTTTCAAAGATTTTTTATTTATTCATTTGAGAGAGACAGAGCAAGTGAGAGCACAAGCAGAGGGGAGGGTCAGAGGGAGAGGGAGAAGCAGACTCCCCACTGAGCATTGTGCCTGACGTGGGGCTCCATCCCAGGACCCTGAGCTGAAGGCAGATGTTTAACCAACTGAGCCATCCAGGTGCCCCACTTACTGTCTTGTTTTTAAAAAAAACTGTCTATAAATAAATCTGAAGAGTCTAACATCATGTTGTTGAATCAACATGTATAATTCCTCCACTACTCCCTTTGCCTATCCAATATTTTGGCTAAACTGATTTAGTCTCTATCCTCTTTGTACAATCCACCATGTTCGCCGCATGCCCCCCCCCCCCGTATGCCTTCTCCTCGTTCACATAATCCAACAAATGTTTACTAAATACTTATTATGCACAAGGCACTTTTCAAGGTGTTGGGGATGCAGTACAAAACAAAAACTGCTGCCCTCATCCAACTCATTCTAGTTGGGGAGAGACAGATAAAAACAATAGTCCTGGCACAAGTCTTTTCCTCAGTTCCTCAGCATGAAAATTGATAACAGGCTTGGAGATTATAAAGGAAACTATAACATAGAACCCTTAAAACAGGAAATTCTCTAACTGCCTGCACACTCCTTAGAGCCCCTGGACATGTCCCTGAGTCCTTGTCTGCTACAATGTGGCAGATATCTCTTTATTGCCTCTCAACAGTAGTAAAAATAACTTATTAATACCATTATACAATACATAAGCCATGGCTGAACTACATATAGTTCAAAGTGCTTTCTATAGAGTAATCTAATCTCCACTGTGACCTTATGTGGTAAGTAGAAAAGTCATTATTTCCATTTTCAGACGAGGAAGGCGCAGACACATTTAGTATCCACAAGATCACTCAACAAGGAAGTGGCAGAACCCATAATCTTAATTGCATACGATATGCTGCCTCCAGCGGTGTGCTGGTAAATATTCAAAACCTGGCTTTCATGGGCAGGGTAGGGAGGTGACTGATTTATAGCATTTGTCAATTTCCATGCTGTTTTCAATCTGCCAAAGGATGTTAACTGGCTCAAAAAATTCCTGAAAATGGAGCATTCGACTATCACAGGTAGGAGCAGACCCCATTACAATCATATCTGCCCACAGAAGTAAGCTTCTTGAGGGACATATCTTCCCTAGCCAAAATCTCATCCTTCGGTCTTCCAAGGCCCAGCATGAAGTTTTTCAAAGGAAACTTAACCTACACGGGTGTAATTTTGTCCACATTGATGACCACTCTTTACACATCCCAGTATGATTACACTACAAAATAGCATTTTGTGTTATGTTTTCAAATCCAATACTGATCGATGTATTTCTCAAAAAATAACAAAAAGAAATAGTATCTGCCTTCTAGGAAAGAATAGTCTCTTCAATAAATGGTGCTCGGAAAACTGGACAGCCACATGCAAAAGAATGAAACTGGACCCCTATCTTATACCATACTAAAAAATCAACTCAAAATTAATTATAGCATAAAACTCCTCAAAGAAAACATAGGGGGTAAGCTCCTTGAAATTGGTCTTCGAAATGACTGTTTGGATTTGCCAACAAAAAGCAAAGGCAACAAAAGCAAAAATAAACAAGTGGGACTACATCAAACTAAAAAGCCTCTCCCAGGAAAATATTTGCAGTTCATACCTTTGATAAGGGGTTAATATCCAATATATATATTTTAAAAAGTCATATAATTCAATAGTAAAAAACGAATCCAATTAAAAAATGGGCAAAGGAACTGCATAGATATTTATTCCAAAGAAGACATACAAATGGCCAACAGGTACATGACAAGGTGCTTAACATCACTGATCATCAGGGAAATGAAAATTAAAACCACAATGAGGTATCACCTCACACTTGTACGAATGCCTATCATCAGAAAAGACAAGAGGTAACAAGGGTTGGCGAGGCTGTGGAGAAAAGGGACCACTCAGGCACTCTTGATGGGAATGTAAATGGGTTCAACCACTACGGAAAACAGCATGGAGTTTCCTCAAAAAATTAAAAATAAAACTATCATTTGATCTAGCAATCCCACTGCTGGTTATACATCCACAGGAAATGCAAACAAGATCTGTAAGAGCTATTTGCACTCTCATGTTCACTACAGCATTATTCACAATAACCAAAATATGGAAACAAGTGTCTGTCAACAGATGAATGGATAAAGAAGATGTGGTAGGCGTATACAACAGAATATTATTTGGCCATGAGAAGGAAGAAAATCCTGCTGTTTATGAAAACATGGATTGACCTCGAGGCATTATGCTAAGTGAAGTAAGTCAGACAGCGAAAGACAAATACCATATGATCTCACTTATATGTGGAATCTAAAAAAGCCGAACTCATAGAAACAGAGATTAGAATGGTAGTTACCAGGAGTTTTGGGGAGGGGGAGTAAGGAGAGATTGGTCAAAGAGTACAAACTTCCAGTTATAAGATGAATAAGTTCTGGGCATCTAATGTACAGCGTGGTGATTATAGTTAATAACACTGTATTATAACCTTGAAAGTTGTGAAGAGAGTTAAATGTTTTACCACAAAAAAGGAATGGTAATTATGTGATGTGATGGAGGTGTTAGCTAATGCTATGGTGGTAATCATCTTGCTATATATAACTATATCAAATCACCATGTTGTACACCTTATACACAAGTTTTATGGCAATTATATCTTAGTAAACTTGGAAAAAATGTTATCTGCCTTTTAATGAAAATGTAACCCTCTTGCATACTGATAAAGTAAAACTCTCTTGATATTTAAAATGATAGCCCCAACTTCCTCCACCCTCTCCTGCTATAAAGTTTCCAGGATACCTTAATCAATCTCAGTCTGGACACAAGGTTACCAATTCTAGTGGGCTGTTGGGAAGTCTATGAAAAATCCAAAAGCAGGATGATAGACCTTTATATCAGATGATACAAGGATTGTGTGTTCACTGGGCTCCATTACCTAATACAATATCGGGAACAGTCTAGGTACTCAGCAAGTGTTAGCTATGAGGAAACCAAATAGGTTGATTCATTCCATCATTCCAATCATCCCACAAAAATGTAGATTAAAATGCATTCCTAAGAAACAGGAAATAGCATCTCTTGTCGTGAAGCTGGAAATCAATTATAACATGTAATTAAATGGGCCACAATTCATAAAGAAACATATATATTCATAGAATATATGTGTGTTTATACACATGTGTATGAGTGTATCTTGAAGGAAAAATCCGATAGGTGTCCAACATTGATTAAATTATTAGCTTAGCAGAGGGAAGCCACTTGATGAAGCTACTTGGTTGCTATACTGTTGTCATTAAAATTAATTGACAGGACTTTTAAATGGATGTTCTCAGTATCCTGTTTTGGCAGCTGTATGCACTGATTCTGCCTCCTGGATAGAGCTGTGGCCACATTTGATCTTCACTAACCATAAGGCTTTCACAGTATCAGATGCTTGCTGCCTAGACTCATTCTGTCATAGCAGGACCGTTCATATTTCACACTATCATGCTAGCAGTAGTTCAAGGACAACCTATCTGAGCAAAGGGTACTGCAAATCTGCATAGGATATGACACATGGGAAGTGGTCCAGTATTATGGGAGTGACCACTGCAGATTTAAGATACTCTTCTTAGCCATTTCTTCATGATTTACATAACTTTTCACTAGTCCCCTAATTCCTGGCCCTTTAGATGGCATTTAATGATGTAATTGTATAGCCAAATCTTGTACTTGGGTGACAAGAACCTACGTATATACATTCTTCAGGATTTTTTTAGACTAATGGTATGCTGTTCTCCTACTAAAAGTGCTTCACATTACAGGGGAAATGAACCATTCAGATATATGTTGCCAAAATAAAGTAATTTTCCATTTTCCAGAGATACCAGTCACTTGCTATAGCTACCCCCTTGTCAATAATTTCAATAGTTTTCATTAAAAATTGAATTTGAAGAAAAGAAAAAAACAGATTATGAATCAGATTAGAGAGTGAAGATGTGAATTCTTATTTTATCTCCCTTTATCTCTTCTCTAGAGTTTATGCAGTAGCTTCCTTTTCAGTTGTCCCAACTCCAATCTTGACACCCCAACTGATAAAACACACCACCAGATGTACCTTTAAATTATGCTCATATCGGTTCTCCTCAAAAGTCAGTGGTTCCCAACTAACTACAGAAGGCCACTAAGACATCTTAATTTGGGAGTCAAGGCCACAACCAGCATAGTCAATGGCCACAAACAGCGTAGTCACAACCTATACTTCTTACCCTACACTCTACATCGGCCAATCATCCAGCTTATGCTAAAAGACAAAATCCCAGTGAATATGTTGAATGTGCTGTTGTCTTTACCTGCCTTGCTCAGGTATGTTTCCTTACCTGGAGGGAAGCACAGCACAGAGAAGAAAGTAAATTAGTTAAAGTGCCTGAGTCTTAATTTTGAAAGCTCTAAAATGGAGATATCAATTCAGTCCTTGTAGGGTTATTGTAAAATCAGCTATAATACATATAAATCATCGCATATAGTCAATCTTCAATTAAGTTAGAATTTATACTTCCACGTTCAGAGTGTCAGCTCTGAGGGCACATGAACCTGGGTTAACACAGTGACTATGTCACTTCTCAGCTGTGTACCGGTGGGAGAGTCAATTAACTTCTCTGAGTCTCATTTTTTTTTCTCATCTGTAAAACAGAAATGTAGCAGTACTTCTCATAGGAGTGCTGCAGGAAATAACTCCTCTGAAGCATTCCACACTGTATAAAATCTGTCATACACTGAATCCTCATGACTATCACTAGCCTCTTCTTCCAATTCTTATTCAAATGTTCTTCTCCAGGATGCCATTCCTTGTCTACCCATCCAAAAGTAGCTTCTTTCTGCTTTGCAGTCTTGGAAAACCTTTCTTACCCCTTTACACAACAGATAGCCTGTAGACTGGCCCCATGAAGTCCAACATAGCTGTTTTCGCCACAGTATGCTACACATCTACACATCTACCAGAATGGCCAAAATTTATCGAAAGGAAGGAAGGAAGGAAGAAGGAAAAGAAAGAAAGAAAGAAAGAAGAGAAAGAAAGAAAGGAAGACGGAAAGAAGAGAAAGGAAGAAAGAAAGAAAAGGAAAGAAAAAAACTGACAATAAAGAGTGCTGGTAAAAATGTAGAGCAACAGTAATTCTCATGTATTTCCAGTGGGAATATGCACTTTGAAAAACATTTTGACCTTGTCCACTGTAGTGGAACATAGGGATACTATATGATCTAGCAAACTGACACTCAGCAGACATGTGAACAGATGTTCATCAGAAGACATGTAAGATAATACTTATAACAACATCATTCATAACAATCCCCAGCTGAAAATACTCCAATGTCCATCAGTAATAGTACCAACCAGTAAATTGTGGTATGCTCTTAGAATAGAGGACTGTATAGGAATTAAAAGGATGAATTTCACTAATATAATATTAAGCAAGAAAATTCAGACACAAAATATATACTATATTATTCCATCTATGTAAAGTTCAAAAGCAGGAAAAAAATCTATAGTTTTCATGCATACTTCCACGGGGAAAACATTTTAAAAAACGATCTGCGATAAAATGCAGAATATTGATTTACTTTGGTGGGGGAAGGGGAGCTGTGGGTGTGAAAGAGTACATGGGTCCTTCTGCATTGCCAGCAATATCATATTTCTTAAACTGAGCAGTAGTCAAATGAGTGCTTTCTTTATAACAATTTATGAAGCTGTACATGTATGCGTTTATGGACTTTTATATTTCAAAACTAAGATTCACAGAATGAAGACGGACACAAATTTTCAGGTTGATAAACCCTAGCATGTATTTAGCTAGAGCCAAATGAATAATAGTAATTTTATTTTATTTTTAAAGATTTCATTTATTTATTTGAGAGAGAGAGAGCAAGCGTGAGTGCGTGCATGCACATGAGTGAGGAGAGGGGGAAAGGGCGAGGGAGAAAGAGAATCCTAAGCAGACTTCCAACTGAGTGTGAGCATGATGCCAGGTCATCTCATGACCCTAAGGTCATCGCCTGAGCCAAAATCAAGAGTCAAACACTTAATCAACTGAACCACCCAGGTGCCCCTGAATAATAATAATTTTAAAAAAACAAGACCAACATCTAAAAACAGTCTGCACACTTTCAAAATGCTAAAGATAAAAACGTATCCAAAGTTAAAGACAAAGAAAATGTCTGTAGGTTACTTACAAACAATGAACATCAAAATGACCTCAGACTTCTCAGTTATGGCACGAAATGCTTGAAGGTAATGGAATAATGTCTTTGAAATTCAGAAGGTAAATTATTAGGAACTTTGGCTTCTAAAATGAGGGCAAAGATTTCAACTGAGTGAGCAAAAATAAATGCATTTTTGGTGCATTTATCATTTACATATTCTGTGTGCATATAAGCATTTGTGTGTGCTACTTCAGGAGTTAATCCAAAATAATGTAAAAGACATACAAGAAAACAGTTTTGAGAAATGGCCACCTAAGTATGATCTGGAGCTCAGTGATATAAAGATCCTTCTTTATGGATTCTGTCAATACTTGATTCTGCAGTAAATATATTATATTATCATAATAATGTTAATGCTGTTTTATAATTTTAATTTTTAGAGAATAACCTAGAAACAAAGGACAGTCATTACAGTCACTGAATAAATTGTAGATAATACCAACCTCAATAGAAATAGAATAATTAATGTAACAATGTTGAGAGGAAGAGAGAAGGTTGGAAGCAGCAACACAGTAAAACCTTCCTCTTTTTAACATTAGAAAGTCAACACTTTTTTTTTTTTTTTACCAATTTGGCATTATGTAATCAACATGTTCCTAAATCAAGAAATAACAGTATAAGAAAATTATTTAAAGTTATAATTATAACCACCCAAAAAACGAAAAGATAGAAAGTGGCAAAAATGCTTAACGTTTGTTGAATGGGACTAAGAAATGAAGGGGGAAAATTATTCATTTTAATTTTAGACCCTTCTCTGTAGTTTCACTTTTTTTTATACACATGTATTTAATTTTAAGAAGTTTGGGTCTTAGAAAATGAATGGCACTCTCATCAGTAAATAAATTGTACTATATTCAAGGAGTTGGCAAGGCACAATCCATAGGCCAAATCATCTGTTGACCCATTGTATGTGGCTGCTTTTATACTACAATACCAGAACATATTTCTGGTTTCCTGGACTGCAAAGCCTAAAATATTTACTACCTGACCCTTTTCAGAAAAAAATTTGGCAATCCTAGGTAGAGCCTTACAGTGAAATGTCACTGGCAGAATAAGGTAAATCAATATGGCCACTGGCATAGAAACATGTCCAAGATGTAATGTTGACTTAAAATTTCAGAGGATTATTACTAGCATGATCATAATTAATATAAGAAGTGTGCTTATCTGTAATTGCATTTGTATATTAACTAAAAGAGCCTGGGAAAACACACACCAAACTTTTGGTATTGGAGCATGGACTCAAGAGAATTCTTTTACTTTTTTTCCCCTAAATTTCTGCATTGTCTAATTTTCTTTAATGAGCATATACTACTTTAGTGATTTTTAAAAGCAAATATGATTATATCATCTCTGACCTTAATGCCCTTCAGTGGTTTCTCATTGCACTTAGGGTGAAATTCAATCTTTATTATGACCTACAGGGCCTCCTTTGACTGGGCTGAGGCCTGCCTTTCCTGCTTCAGCTGTTACTCGAACACTTTCTCCCTGCTCACAGCCACACAATCTTATTTCATTTCAAGTGTCAAGTTCTCTGTTGCCTCAGAGCCTTGACACATACTGGTAACTTCCTCTATCAACTCTTTACCAGGTTGATTCCTACTCATACTTTAGATCATGACTTCAATCTCACTTCTTCAGGAAAACTTCCCTGACCCGTCATTTAGAAACCCATTTTACTCTGTCATAGTAATTAAAAGTTCCTTTTAGTGCATTTATCACTGTTTTTTTATTATTATCTAATTTATGTGATTATTTGTTTAATATCTGTCTCCTCTCTTAACGATAGAGAACAAACAGGGTTGATGGAGGGAGGTGGGTGAGGGAGGAGCTAGATGGGGGATGGGCTTTAAAGAGGGCACTTGTGATGATGAGCACTGGGTGTTGTATGCAAGTGATGAATCACGGAATTCTATTCCTGAAACCAATATTGCACTCTATGTTCACTAACTAGAATTTAAATAAAAATTTTAAAAAAGAAAAAAAATATCTGATTCCCTCTCTGAATCTTGCCCACTAGTAGACTAATACAACCCTTTGGATCTGATTTTTATTTTTGAGGTTTTTTTTTTTTTTTAAGCAGTTTTAACCATTTGTAATGATTGATATTTCATGACTTCAATTCATTCTAAGAGGTCTTCCAAAGAATAAAAGGAAACCTTACTTTTTTAAAGAAATAAAACTCATTCTACCTTGCAGTTTACCTTGTAGATCATTGGATACTTTAATGAATCTAAGACAGTATCAGTGGATCTTAGTTAACTTATTTTTTTTTATTTTTTATTTTTTTAGTTAACTTATTTTTAAATGAGTTTTATATTTCATCATCCCAGCAATTATTTCATCATTACTTATGATTTTCATCAATAATTCCAAACTATGTTTAAAAAAAGACAAATAATATGAAAATAGAATAATGATGGAAGTTCCAAGAAAATGACACCATGGTGAAATAAATTGTCAATCTTTAGTTTTCTTTAAAGATTTATTTACTTTAGAGAGAGAGAGCATGAGTGGGAGGGGCAGAGGTAGAGGGAGAAAGAATCTCAAGCAGATTCTGCACTAAGCACAGAGCCCCACACAGGGCTCGGCGGGGGTGGGGGGGCAGGAGCAGGGGTCTCAATCTCACAACTGACCCCGACATCATGATCTGAGCAAAAACCAAAAGTCCAGTGCTTAACTGACTGTGCCACCCAGGCATACCAACATTTAGTTTTCTTTCTTTTTTTTTTTTAAAGATTTTATTTATTTATTTGAGAGAGAGAGAATGAGAGATAGAGAGCACGAGAGGGAAGAGGGTCAGAGGGAGAAGCAGACTCCCTGCTGAGCAGGGAGCCCAATGCGGGACTCGATCCAGGGACTCCAGGATCATGACCTGAGCCGAAGGCAGTCGTTCAACCAACTGAGCCACCCAGGCGCCCAACATTTAGTTTTCTTAATGTATTGTCCAAAGTACTGAATTGTCTTTTGGTAAAGTATACCAGAAGATCAGATGCAGTATCTTTATAGTCTGTTTTTACCATTCATTGATCACAACCAGGAATTCAGATTTTTTTCCATCTACAAAGGCAAAGAGAAGAAAACTGACAGAGGACAGCATCTAACAGTTATTATACAAATTGGAAGATGAATACAAAGAAACAGATAGCAGCACTCTAGACTCTAATGATGATGGTGAAATTGATCACACAGGAAGAGAAGTTTCAGATTTCAAAAATCTTCATACAGCATTATGCAAGTTGAATTTTCTCAGATTCAAGAATTCATAAGTAAACAATATATTTCTAAAGACAAAAAGGAAATGATATTATCTTCCAGTCCTTCAAAAAGGAAGAACTTCATCACTCACTATTTTTATACAAGTACCTGCCCATAACATTTTGCTAAAAAGATATAGGACAGTATTCTTTTAGGTTTTGACATGTTTGTGGGCCAAAATTTACTTGGTACAAAGAGATTTACTATATTTTAATTACTTTTAAAGTTTCTAATGAACTTGGTTTTCACTACCCCTTGGTTCTTACTCCTATAAATTATCTGCAAAACACCTTTACAATAAACAAACATCAAATAAAAAGGGTCCATTGGACACAGTAAATGTCAAGGACCAGTTTCCCTAATTTACTGCAGGCCAAATTAAGCCTTGTAAGGACATAGACCCTGTTTGGTTTTGTTTATTGCTGAATCCCCAGCACTTAATAGCCAACATCTATTACTATTCTAAATTCCCTGCATGCATTAAATTACTGAATCCTCAAAACAACCTGATCAATATGTCCTATAATTGCTCCATTTTACAGAAATAGAAACTGAGGTATGACAAGGGTAAGTAACTTGTCCAAGCTTACAACAGTATGTGGGAAGGCAGAATTCCAACCAAGGTTATCAGACTGCAGGGCTCAGTCTTACCCAACATAATGCTTCTTTCACATAGTACCTGGAAGGTAGCATGTGTCCAACAAATATTTGTTGAATGAAAATGAGCATTGCACACTTGCCAGAGCAATATGCAATAGCTCTGAGATGAGATGAGCACTATTGAAGAATAAACAGTCGAAACTGATTTAGTTGAAACATTAATGGATGGGGTTGAGCTTTGGATAGTTCCAGTAAAATCAAAGTTCTGGAATAATATTTGCACTTAAGTCTGTACTATCATTGGACATTTTCTGGCCACTTGGATTTCATAGTTTGCTCCATTTAAATAGTGCTTCTGATAATTCATTTGATTTTGTTTTATTATTTTTCCATTGAATGAATATTTATATAGTACCTACTCTATGTCTAATAAACATTGTGTTAAATGTTGAGGATACTTCAGTAAGAAAGAAAAGAATCTTTAGAGGTCCTGTTAGTCTGGAAGATTTTCTGTGAAAAGTATAGATATAAATTTTATAATATTGTATCCCATCTTTCATATTAAATATTAGTTGAATACCATTTTTCTGCCTAAATAGGGTAACTTGCACATCTTAATTGCCATGACCTTTTTTTTTAAAGATTTTTATTTATTTATTTGACAGAGAGAGTCACAGCGAGAGAGGGAACACAGCAGAGAGAGTGGGAGAGGGAGAAGCAGGCTTCCCGCTGAGCAGGGAGCCCGATGCGGGGCTCCATCCCAGGACCCCGGGACCATAGACCTGAGCCGAAGGCAGATGCTCAATGACTGAGCCAACCAGGTGCCCCTGCCATGACCTATTTTTGATGAATGAGGAAGGTTTCTTGTCCTCTGCAAACAAGGTTTTCCTATTCTAAAATCTGAGAGCAGCACTGATCAATACATAGCCATTAGCCGCATGTGGCTATTAAAATTTATATTCAAATTACTCCAAATTAAACAGCATTAAAAACTCAGTCCCTTAGTCACACTAGCCACACTTCAAGTGCTTAGTAGCCATTTGTGCCTAGTGGCTAATATATTGGGCAGTGCAGATACAGAAAATTTCCATCATTGAAAGTGTTCTGTTGCATAGTGCTGATTTAGAGAATATTAATTTGTGTAATTCGCCCCCCAGTATCACAAATGGTTTGGAAATAGTCATCCTGTTTTTCAGATTATAAAAAATGAAGTGTTGCTTCTATTTTTATTTTATTTTTTTTAAGATTTTATTTATTTATTTGACAGAGAGAGACACAGTGAGAGAGGGAACACAAGCAGGAGGAGTGGGTGACAGAGAAGCAGGCTTCCCGTGGAGCAGGGAGCCTGATGTGGGGCTCAATCCCGGGACCCTGGGATCATGACCTGAGCCGAAGGCAGACACTTAACGACTGGGCCACCCAGGCACCCCGTTGCTTCTATTTTTAAAGGCAAAGAAACCATCTAAAAATTCCACTATGAGCCTCTGTATAAAGAATTCCTGTAACATGTAACATACGATTTAAAAAAATAGAATTTCAAATTTGAGAAACAGTGTTAGGAAACCACTTAATTCACAGACCACCCGCACAGTGAAAGTAGTCGTTGACAGAAGATCTAAAAGTCCACTAACCTCAGGAACTCCTTTATCACAGACAATAATTCACAATAATGTAAAGTTTATCAGGTTCTTAAATTATATAGCTTCCTAGTACTACAACTTCCTTCTGCTTAGATCTGTTTGAAATGTTGCTAATATTTTCACACACCCATATACAGTACCACACAAATAAATGACAGTATTGAGAGAGATTCTGAGTTCTTTCCTCCTAAAAACACTACCGCAGCTAAACCCAAACAGAATGTACATGACAATGTGTTTATAATGCTTCTGGGTTTTCCTCTTTAAACTTTGTTACAATTCAGTTGCATTTTCCACTTAAGTTAACTGTGTGATCATACGCCTGACTATACATTTTATTCAAACCAATTTTGATTTTCTAGGGCTCAATTTTTATAACCTTGAATAAATAGGTCCCCATTGTCTCTTCAACACTGATGAAACTCAAGACACTCTCTTTATTTAAGACAGCTGTTGACATTCTTTGTGGCTACCTTGTCCAAACTGCCAGTTGTTCTTTCACTGTGCTCTTTTCTTATCACGTATTATCGGATATGCCAAGAAAACAATTTCATTCAAAAGGCCTACAAAATTTCCGTTTTTATTATTCCAATAATTGAATTTTGAATTTGTACACATCTCCAGGAATCAATTTCTGAGCTCCCCAGGGATTTTATTTTATTTTTTACTCATTTTAACTTTCACTTTGATTTCTGGAAATGCGAAATACTTCCTCTACACATGGAGGAAATAAGCGATCTTGAGAATAAACACCGATTCCAATTAGGAAGCATAATAAATCTGAATATCAAGAAAACATCTTCAAAGTGCCATACATATCAAGACATTGCTACCATTTTGCGGTGAAGATATTCAGTGGCTGCTCTCTGGAAAAAGACCACCTCAGTTCAAACACGGGAACAGGCATATAATAGCTGCCTATCTAGGACAATTACTTAACCTTTCCTAAACCTCAGTTTCTTCATCTGAAAATGGAGACAGCCATAGTAACCTCTCATATTGAAATAATCTAGAATATTAGTGTCAAATAAGGAGCACTGTTGGCCTGAGGGAAGATTCAGGCTTGACTCATCATAGTCTGCCTTGATACCTGTGGGTGTCCAAGCATACTTTCCCACCAGATGTGGGAGTTCCCTGTTTCTCCTGATGGCTCTGGTTGCCTAGGAAACTTTGATACTTCTCCTGTTCCAGCACCTATGCTGAGAGTTTCCTAAGATAATATCCTGTCTCCAGAAAGCCATGCTTTAAATCTGGAGCTTGGGGTCAAGCATAAGAATCAGCTAGGGTAATCAAGTCATCTTGATTTACCTGGAATTTTCCCAATTTTGTCACTGATCATCCTAGGCAAACCAAGATAGTTGGTCACCCTAGAATCAGACTTTCTCCTTTTCCTCTTCCCCCAACCCCCTCAATTGAAGGGATTGGAATTACAGAGGACAGATCTCTGCTTCTCTCTAGCACTAGCACTTACAATCAAAACCATTTCCAATTCGAGCCTTAATTTTGTTTCTTACTGGACACCATTCCGGAAGCAAATGCCGCTACCACTCAGAATAAATGAATGAGAATACAGGGCCAGATCTACCCAGTTCTTCCATATTCTGTTAATTAATTACTCAGATAATTACTGCATGATCTATACATTTTGCTTATGATTGTTGACTCCAAATTTCTAGTGGTCTGTTGTGAAGAACAGCGATTGCCCAGGTTGGGGATTGGGTGTGTGTGCACATGTGTGTGCAGGTTTGTTCTAATTTGCCCATCACTCTGTTCTCATCTACTTTCTTTTAATCTTTCCATGCAGATCTTTATTTTTGTCATGACTAACCTAATAAACTTACTTATTGTAAAAAATTAAAATATACAGATTATGAGGAAGAGAACAAAAATCATAGAATCCCACCATACAAGATAACAAAATGTTAACATTTGCAGAACCAGCATCTATCTCATGCATCTCTTCAGTCATACTCACAAGCATAAACACACACACGGACACATGCACAGACAACACCCCCATATTAACATAACTGGAATTATATACATGCTGCCTTGTCACAGACACATTTTCATTTTATCTTTTTTTTACCTCTTCTTTTTTCCCTTTACCCCTCACCCAGTACACTCCCCACCACACACAGAAGCCTGCAAACAGTGATCACTAACTGATGTACTTCCCTCTGCATTTTCTCCCTACGTCTGTAGACATCTTGATTTCAATTCAAATGGCTTGATTCTGACACCATTTGGAGCCATTTGCTTCTGTATTCCAAGATACAAGAACCCTTTCTTGTTTATAGATCTGAGGTAGGCCTGCCCCTATGAATGTATATGTACACTTCCAGTAATTTCTATGGAGCATTGAGTGAGGAGATAAGTGTCCCCTGTTGTTTACATTTAGACTTCCAGCCCACACTACTCCTTCTAGAATTGGTTTTGTAAGATTCATATTCCAAATTATTTACAAAGAATATGAATATAAGCATTTGTCACTGGATAGAAAATAGATTGTTAAGAGTAATGATCAAATATTTAAAACATGAGAAGTGATACAAACATGAAAGTGAGAAGTAGGCCTGTGAAGGCCTGTGAAAACAAAAATCAATTTAAAAAACAGCAGACAACTTCAAGTACCATTCTGGGATATTGTCAGTTCTGAAAATACTGTATACTAAATTACCATGTTAATCTCAAGTTTGCCACTGCACTCTTACCCCACTGGCCTTTTCATATTTTTTAAAGTTTTTTTAAAAAAAAGATTTTATTTACTTATTTGAGAGACAGCAAGCACAAGCAGGGTGAAGGGCAGAGGGAGAAGCAGACTCCCCACTGAGCAGGGAGCCCGATATAGGGCTCAATCCCAGGACCCCAGGATCATGACCAGAGCCAAAGGCAGACGCTTAACTGACTGAGCAACCCAGGTGCCCTGGCTTTTTCATATTTTAAGAGAGAAACTGTAAAGCCTTGGATTTGAAATGAAATCGATCTCTCTGTCTCTCTCAGTCTTTCTCTCTCAGCACACACACCACCACAAACACATACAAAGTCATGAATACTTCCTTTATCTAACACATATTTTCCCTTGTCCTAATTTATTTGGAAAACAAGAAAACTCCATACATTTTTCCCTGAGGACAAAACATTCTCTTACCATTCATATGGCTAATTTTTCACTATTAGGATTTTGGTGTACATCAAAAAAATAAAAGAAGATTGCAAACACAAAAAATGTAACCATAAATAAAAACATGAACTATACAACAAGATATCGGCCCCAAATGGAAAAATACATAATTGCTCATGAATAAATAAATAAATGACCCTAAATGTTGGTTGGCATCTGACAAGTTCAATTTATCAAAACATATCAATGTTTACATAAAGTAATGGTACATGTTTCAAGTATATTAGAATAAATATCTCTGTTAAAATTTTTGTTAATTGAGATATTTTAAAGAACCTTGAACTTTATGGGCATATTTGCAACATTAAATCAATTCTCAAGTCTTAAGCTTAAATTTTCAAATGGTTCAAAATCCTAGAAACTACTGTCAGGCTCATCTGCCTCAATTACTGGTTTCATCAAGGCATTACATTATTCAATAACTTCCAATGCCCACTGAACTCAGGTCAAATTCTTCTGCTTGACTTTCAAGGCCATCAATCTTAGCACCTTGCTGAATCTTTATTACACAATGTGCTTTTCAAGTTTGACTCAAAATATAGCCTCTTATTTTGGCAACCCTTTTTTTTTCTTATCTCCCAAACATAGAAGACTGCTTTCTTTCTTGAGTCTTGACACACATGCCATAGTGTAAACAACAACTTTCTTAGGTTTTGCTTATGCAATCAATTCCCCCAAATTTGAGCAATGACAGCAGCTACACCAGTAAATCATGCTGTGACCTCGGAAACCTCTCCCATCTTCCAATTTCTTCTTTGCAAAATAGGGATAATTACACCTAAGCATCAGAACTGTGTAAGGATTAATTGAAGCAATATTTATAAAATACCTAGCAAAATGTCCTATAAATATTAAGTGGTCAGTAAATGTTCACCTAAACACAAACTCCAAAGATAACTACTTTGAAGGGTCAACTTACACTTATCTACCTAAGTTATATACAAGTTCCTAAGTTAAATACAAGTTCCAGTGTATTTGTAGCAATATTATAGTTATAATTTAGACATGGATAAAATAGATGACAAAGGGATGGTTGTTATACTTTTGTTTTCATCCGTAGAATTTCATAGAATTTACAGATGAAACTTTAATGGATAAAATAATTCCTATATCTAATAATACATTTGTACAGCACCTTACCACTTAGGGTTAGGGTTAGGGTTAGGGGTAGGGGTAGGGTTACCACTTCCAATTATCTTTCCTATACATTCTCTTATTTGAACCTAGGTGGAAAATAAGGATGTTGTTACCATTTTATAGATGTAAACACTGAGGCTTAAAGAAACTAAGTGAGTGACTAACCTAGATAAAGAAGATATGAGTGACTAACCTAGATAAAGAAACTGAGTGACTAACCTAGATAAAGAAGATATGATTCAGGTCACAAATCAATTGCTTTAAGAACCCTTCTCTAAGGGGCACCTGGCTGGCTCTTGATCTCTAAGAATTACATTCAAAGGATATGTCACAGAGGTTTCTGTGTTTAAGGTACGTGTGCTGGGGGGGGCAGTGATGTGATCTTTTTTGTTGCAAATACTGTGCACTGGTTATGTAAATGAGCGTTTATGCAGCTTAATTGGAGTTCAATTATTAGAGCAATTATTATGTCATTTTGTGCAATGTCTAACATCTGATGGTTTTATTTTATCTTGAAAGATAGTTTGGAGATTTGACGTCTCATCACCTGTTACCTTGCGATGATGTGCTATGAATAGCAATGGATAAAATACCTCTAAGTAAACCTGTGTTTTTCTCTGGTCTATTATTTCATGAAGTCATGGTCCACAGTTTGATTATCATTTATTCTACTTTGCTGCTCATTAAAAGTGGATTAAGTCACACTATGTCATCACTGTCAGGAAGGGTCTAAGTCATTGATAAAGAATAATGGTGCCTGGATTTTTGTGTATTGCCTCTTTATCCGCTTGTCTCTACTCTATGTAATTTGCCTTTTACCCTTAAATCTATCAAGCTTTGCTTCTCAAGAAGATTACCTGGAAAAATTCCACAGGAAAAGGAAAGGAGTGAAGAAATACTATTGTAAACACAAATTGATAGGAAAAAATAATGGGATAAAATCTGAAAGGATTTGTGTAAATGTTGAGACGGAAACACTTTGCTTATTGCAGCATAAATGAGCAATATAAAGTGTAGATATTATGAAAATCTTGAAAATGTGTCATTTTAATTTTCCTCAATGTGTATAAGCTCAAGATGAAACTTATTTAACATCTTTCCTAATTAATGCTTATTAAAGCACATGAACATTCTTTCCACCAGTAGAAATTTGCAACTTTTTATTAAATAAGAAAAAAAAGGCTCTTTGTTCATATTCTGAGCCAAGATCTTTATCAAGCCCCACGAGGAAGAATGTAAACTGGGAATGATGTGGTTAAAATGTGGCCCAGCACTGTGGCCAGAGGAAGGCAGGTATCACTGTGCTTCTCATCTTGGATTTTTTTACTGTTCTAAAATTGGCAGTCTGACCCTTCATTGTTTTTAAATGTTTTTCATCTTGTTCTTGCAGCCAACTCACAATCCCTTAAAAAGCAATTGATTTTGCCTAGCAATTAAAATTTAACCTCCTATGTTTCTAACCCTTCCTCTTGTTGTCAGTATCTGGCTATTCACTGGCAAGATGACCTTGATTATTCATTGCTCCTTTGTCTTGACAGAGTTCATCCAATGTTCCATACCCTGGTCTATATCCAAGCTCTGATTAACCTTATTATAGGCTCTGCTGAAAAAGTGCCCTAATATTTTTATCTGACAAAAAAAAAAAAAGAATAATCAGGAAAACGTGATCATCTGTATGAGAGACCTATGCTCAAAATGGTTCTTGAAAGTTCTAGCATGAATGCCATGAAAAGACAAGAGGTTTTCTGATACATTTTCAAACTAAATGCTGTTTAGTTTGCTGCAGAACTAACTCTTCATTTCTTCAGTTATCCATATCATCTAGGCAAGGTTCTAATATAATATCCATGTTGTGTTTAGATTCTAATTCAATCAACTTTTATTAGGCATTTCAAGGTGAGCCAGTGTTCACGATAGTTTTTCTATACATTGTCTTTTAAAAAAGACCCATAAGCCTGCAGGATAGACAAGGCTAGTTTTATATTACAATGGATAAGAAAACAGAGATTCAGAGGTTAGTTAAAATGCTCAAGGTCATATAAGCTAGTAAGTAGCAGAACCATGATGAAAGCTCTCTTCCAGATCCGGAAGCCAAGGCTAGTTCTACTTTACCACAACAGCCTATATAGGTATGCGTCGAGAAGTAAATAACAATAAAATGCATCCTTTCTGCATATGTAATTGCCCCATTTGTAGTTTGACAAAGTTATAAGGTTAACCACATTCAGCCTCAAAAATCTAGAAGGATTTCTTTTTTAACAGGAACAAATTTCTGTAGCCTATAGGAAAGCAAAGACTAAAATAGCATAATGGGAATAAAATAATATATTAGATTTTGGCCCTAGGTTGGAAGTAATGAGAATTGTTATCTCTACAGGGGAAGTACAGAGTTCTCTTTTAAGCATAATATATCTACCTGAAAATCACTCTCAGGTGCTATACTTTTATCCTAGTCAGCTCAGCTTTAGATCCACGAGGAAATACAGTGGAAATTATGCCAGAATCAAATGAAGTTAGAGACATAACTGGAATAAAAAAAAGGCATGACACAAAGAACTCCTCACACCCATGCATTTGCTTCTGTTCCTATTGAGGTGATATTTATTGAGATCCTACTATATGTTACACGCTGTGCGAGACATTTAAAGTAGGTATCTGAATCTAATTTTCATAATTTTGAAAGATAGCTATTTACATCACTATCATCATCCTCTTTGTCATCATCATCATCATCGTCATCATCATCCCTGTGATTGTTAGTTTTGTGTGTCAATTTAGCTGGGTAGTAGCACCTAGTTATTCAAATACTAATGCTATGAAAGTATTTTTTAGATGTGGTTTCCTGCCCAAGAGTTTCCAGACTGAGGGCCTGCTTTATGGATTTCAGACTTATCAACCCCACAACTGCATAAGACAATTCCTTGAAATAAATCTCCTAGGGTGTGTGTGTGTGTGTGTGTGTGTGTGTGTGTGTGTGTGTGTGTCTGTCTGTCTGTCTATGTTACTGCTTTTGTTTCTCTGGAGAACCCTGACTGATGCAATCTCCATCTTAAAAATGAGAAAACTAAGTTTCAGATAGCCCACTAATGTGGAAGCCCAGAAAGGAACCGACACCTTCTGACTCTTAAGTTCTGTCCATTTTCTGCATGTCTTTCTTAATTTTTTCCTTACTCTTTCTACTTTCTCCAGCTTTAAAGTTGCTTGGTAACTCTAGAATGGTGAGCACACATATACATGTGAGAGCTATTGAGGGAAGGTGAAGGTCTTATTCACCTCATCACAGAACCTGATATGTTGACACATGGTGCATGTCCAAGCAAATGACTCCCAGATACAGTTTGCTTACGGGGAAGCCCTTGGCTAAAGAGAACACTCAATGAGTAGTTGTAAGACAGTCCAACAGATAGGGAGCTCATGTAGGGATTCCCAAAGTACTACCAACGTTTATTAACGCTTGCTTGTGATAGGTATTGTGCTAAGAACTAACAGCAGCAGGGTTTAGAAAGAGGGCATGGTTAGACTGCTACATTCTGGGAGCAAACTAGCTCCATCTCTAGGGGTGGCTTTAAAGACAGGAGATAGGGAATTAGGTCACAGCGCTAGCTAAATTTCGTTGAGGAAATCACTCCATCTTTTTTTTTAAAGATTTTATTTATTTATCAGAGAGAGAGAGAGACAGAGGCAGGCAGAGGGAGAAGCAGGCTCCTTGCTGAGCAAGGAGCCTGATGTGGGACTCGATCCCAGGATCCTGGGATCATGACCTGAGCCGAAGGCAGATGCTTAACCGACGGAGCCACCCAGGCGTCCCTTGTTGAGGAAATCACTCCATCTTGATGATATTCCATTTATTTATCTGTGATTTGGGGGTTATCACACCACCTACCTCATGAGACTCTTGTAAAGATAAAATAGATATAAAAGGGTCTGTTTGCTAAGGCATCATACAGACTAGAATCATAATTATCAAGTTGAGCATATCTTCCCTCTTGTTGCGTTCACAGCACTGGACTATAAGTTGTAGGTAATGCAAAGAAAACGTGATAGTTATCTTCTGACCCTGGAAAGCATTCTCTTTTCATGAATGAGGGATAAATGTGTGAAATGCTGAGAACTACAAGCCAGACGTATATTTGTGTCTATGTTTTCTGCTATCGAGAATGATATAGAAGAGAGGGAAATACAACGTAGGAAAACGGTGAGAATTGCTGGAGCTGATATATTTGAGGAGATGACAGCAGATGGGATCCCTCAAAGAAGTGGACAGGCTGACCTCAGGAACACAATTTATCCATCAAAATCACATGTAAATGGGTACTAGTAATAGAATGTGGATGAATAGGTGTGGTGGAGGAAATACGTAGAGGAAAACTAATGCAAGTTAGTTTGAACTTGAGCCATGTAACCTCTCTGTGGTGCTTGATTTTCTGTGTCAACTTGGCTAGGCTGGTAAAACACTCTCTGGGTGAGTCTCTGAGAGTGTTTCTCAAAGAGATGAGCATTTGAGTAAGTAGACTGAAGAAAGATTACTCTCATGTAACCTCTAACTCTCATGGGCATCATCCAATCCACGGAAGACCTGAATAGAACAGAATGGAAGAAAGGAGAACTCACTCTCTTTGTTTGGGCCATGGTAGCCATTTTTCCAGCCCTCAAATATTAGCATTCCTGGTTTTGGGGCTTTTGACTCCTACCTGGACTTAGATCATCAGTCCTCTGAATATCAGGCCTTCGGACTCACACTGCGTCCCAGCACTGGCTTTTCTGAGAGCAGAGAGCCTCTCTCTATACACATATATACACATATATTCCATTTCTCTATGGAACCCTAATACACTCTCTATACCAAATTTTCCTCCTCTATAAAATTGAGGGAATAGTGGTATGTGTCGATTAAAATTTGTGTTATGACTGAATAAATAAACTACTGCATGTAAAATATTTAGTATGCTGCCTGGCATGTAGTAAGCACTCTCTAAATGTTAGTTATTGATTTTTAATAGTATAGTTCTTGGAATCAGATAGCCTGGGATCAGATACCGTTGGGCGCATTACCTGACCTCTCTTGGCCTTATTTTATTCATCTGTCAGATAGGAATCATGACAACTCTTTCCTGATGAGAACAATGAGAAAATGCATCCATAGAGCACACCACAATACCTGTGTTGGCATTACTGAAAATCTCCCTTTATGACTAGAATAACAAAATGCATGCTCTAGCAATGATGGTCTAGAGAGAGGAAAGGAAAGACATGGAGTAGGGGGCACACAATTTTCCTTTTGCAAGACGAGGACACTATCCTCCCTCTTACCTGTTTTTTTTTTATTGTAATTTTTAGAATCCCCCTAGATAATATAGTGAAACACAAGACCCAACCAAATGCAGTATCGTAACCTGAGCGTTAGCTGAATGTGTGGAGAGGGTGAAGTTAAAGCTCATGTACAATATCCCAGGATACTGAAATCATATAAATATAATCCGTTTGTAAGAGAATGGGGGAAGTGACTAGGTTAAGAAATTCTGGCTGAGGAAGGAACTCCATGGCTCATCCACTCACAGCATGTTGTGAGTGATAACTATCATGTAAACCCCTCCCCCCCAGTATTGTAAACTCTCAATGATGGCGATTTCAATCAGATCCAGGCATTCAGTTGGGTAGTTATTCTGTGCCGGGTCCTATTTTATGTTCTAGAATACGGACTACCACATAAGGGAGATTGAGAAAAAATCAAATTGTAATTCAGAATAAGAAGTGTGATAATAAAGGCATGAACAAGCAAAGGGAGAGAGAAGACAGGTGGCAAGCTCAAGTATATTCATTTTTCTACAGTTCTGTTTCTGAGAACAATATTGTTTCTTGAGTGAACTCTTGATCCTACAATTGGAGCTCTTTGGGAGTTGTTACTTTTTGTTCTTTGTCTGTCTAGTGCTTGGCACAGAATAGATTCTCAGGGTCTATTTCGTGAAAGGAGGAAGGGACAGAGGGAAGGAGGGAAGAAGGGAGGAAAAGTTGATTGTGGATAAAAGGTGTGGGACTGTTGAGAGATAAATCAAAGAGCCTGCATATTTTCTGCAGTTTCTTCTCCATAAAAGGCCACATATGGGCTATTTTTGGAACTGCTTTGCGAATCATGGGCTGCATTTTTACAAAATGGCTTCGTTTTGCTGAACAACTGTGGCTTCTGTACATATGCAAATAGCAACAAATATGAACAGGAACTTTTTATTGTAATAACAATTCGAAGTGACACACCAGCATCTGGATGGAAGTTTCTCCAGCTGCACAGCTCACTCTTTATTATAAGCAAAATAATCATCTCAGCCATAGAACTGGGCCTGAGGAGTGACTGGAGCTTATGTGGCAAAACACCATCAGCTCATGACCATCCTTCTGAAACTAGGAGCAGGGGGGAGAAAATTCTTATGTGGGGGCAGTAGGCTTCAAAAGGAAGATACTCAAACGGGATGTACTATAAGTTATATGAAGGTAAAACTGTTTGTTTCACTACAATATCACAACACAGCACAGCAAATTGATAAATAACAGGTTGAATGACTGGTACAGTTAAAACTTGCTGTGTTAGCGGCATGCCACCATGTTCGCAATAACTATTTCCAATACGATATAGAAGCTAATTCTCTTTGAAAGGTAACATTGCACCGTGGCTCAGGTCCCTGCCTTCAGAGGTGCACTGCTAGTGTCTGAACTAGCCGAGAATTTTATCTTGGCTCTGGCATTTACTAGTAGAGTGACCTTCAGCAGTGTACTTCTCTCTCTATTCCCTCAGTTTTTTTCATCTCTTCAGTTTAAATATATGAACTTGCTCTCCTCTGTAAGTCCAAAATAGTCAACTGTTTGCAATTTCATGTGATACAGCTTAATACAAAATAGGGATAATTATAATATTTAGCTCATAAAGTTGTGAAGATTAAAGGAGCTGATATATATATATATAAAGTATTGAGAAACATGCCCAGCACCTAGAAAAAATAGATCTGCATTTTATATTTTTGCTATCATCATTATTGTTTTGACAAAAACTGAGTAACACCCGACTCATCCCCTCAGCCTGGGCCCCCAACTTAGCCATTCTTGGCCACAACCAGTCTCCTCAGTTTACCCCCAGTGTTAACATTCCTTCTAAATATCATTTTCTGAATATGGCACGAGGTGAAAAGGTTGGAGACCTCTACTTGGGAGCGTAAGCCTTGGAGTCTGAAAGATCTGGTTGTGAATCAGCTGTCTGCCCAGGGCAGGACACATAATTCGTGGGACCCACTGCAAAGTGAAAGTGAAGGGAATCCAGGAAAAATGTATCATTAAAGGTGCTCAAATATAAGGCTTTTTCCTTCTCTCTGTAATCTGTTCTTGATTTGTCAAGGTATTTTTTATGTGCTGTCTGATATCATTCTAAATAAAGAAAAATTAAAAATTTGAATGATTAGCATGAATTTTACTATTTATCTTTATATTGCATGATGCCCATTTTAAGTAAAAATATGAGAACATTTAACTTGTGTGTGGAGTCAAAACACACAATTCATATTTCGTAGCCTATATACGCATATGTATTGTTCTTGCCAGAACAGTGGGAACAGTTCACAAAGCTAACTTAACATTATTTTTTTTAAGTAGGCTCCATGTGGGGCTTGAACTCATGATCCTGAGATCAAGACCTGAGCTGAGATCTAGAGTCAGATACTTAGGGGCGCCTGGGTGGCTCAGTCGTTAAGCGTCTGCCATTAAGTGTCTCCCTTCAGCTCAGGTCATGATCCCGGGGTCCTGGGATCAAGCCCTGCATCGGGCTCCCTGCTCGGTGGGGAGCCTGCTTCTCCCTCTCCCACGCCCCCTGCTTGTGTTCCTTTTCTCGCTTTGTCTCTCTCTGTCAAATAAATAAATAAAATCTTCAAAAAAAAAAAAAAGAAACGATCTTTAAAAAAAAAGAGTCAGATGCTTAACCGACTGAGCCACCCAGGCCTCCCTGCCCCCCTCCAACAACTTTTATTTAAATTCTTAATACACACATGTCATACCAACACTGGCTGACTGATGGGCAAAGAATGACTGAAAGGAAAAGGACCTATGGATTGCCTTAACTTTCCCTTTCCTTCCATGTCATCATTTTCAGTGTAAATTGTTGGCTGGTACTGGGAACTAGGGGTAAGGAAGAATATGATAGGGTTGATTAGTTGTTATTTCTTAGAGTGCTATTGCCTTCTTCCTGTATTGAGAACAAGGAAAGGAAAGTGCGGCCTCTCAGGGATTTCAGTACATGGCTTACTCAATGACATAACACACTTATTTTGTACTCACTTTGAGTTTTATTCAATTCCCATGTATCATGGGTCAACCAGAATTCTGAACTCGAGGGGCATCACAAACACTATATGCAAGCAAGGAGGCAAGGACTAGCCATGGATAAACATATTGTGAAATACCGTGGGTATTTCCTCTGGTCACGTACATGCTCTGTCACCCTTTCAGACTCCATTTATGAAAGACAAATTCACAGATATAATTATTAAGGATTTCAAGATGGCGATAGCAGAGCATTAAACCAAGCATGGGTCCTGAGAACTAGGTCAGCTGTTATGGAAGATGCATGGTGGACACTGGAAATGCTAAATGTAAAGGCGCAAACAAGGAAGAGCAGCAGATCCACAAAGTGCATATCTCCTCTGCTCACATTCATGCTCCATCGTCCAGTTAAGATCTACTTGTAAAACACGAGTTCAAAGACAAAGTTACGAATTTCAGGATGCTGGGACACCTGGGCGGCTCAGTTGGTTAAGCATCTGCCTTCGGCTCAGGTCATGATCCCAGTGTCCTGGGATCGAGTCCTGCATCAGGCTCCTTGCTCAGTGGGGAGACTGCTTCTCCCTCTGCCTGCCAATTCCCCTGCTTATGCTCTCTCTCTCTAAGAAATAAATAAAATAAAAAAGTAAAAAAAAAAAATGAATTTCAGGATGTTGACTGTTGGGCATTAAATCTAGTGTCAGACCTTTCTGAGTGCTGGGCTCTTTGTGAATGCACTGATCCCATGGCCAGGAAGCCAGCTCGAGCTCGGCCCTGAGATAACCATAGGATCTTGGGAAGACAACTTTGCTAGGCTGTGCCTCAGTTTCCAATTCTAAATACAGGGGTAACTTCTACCACCTCATAGTCTTCTTGTGAAGATTAAAAAAGATAGCATACTTGACACAGTGTCTGCTACATAATAACAATGCAGAGATAATAATTATGTTTACCAAATGCTTATTATGTTTTCTTTATTCTGAATGTTACTAGAAAGCTTTTATGAGGAGGTCAAACCCAAACTACATTGGGAACAATGTTACCAACTTTGAAGGAAATACCAAGTTCGATGTTGGCATTCTCTTTGCCTTTTACCCCATCTTCAATGCCAAATGGTAAAAATTATGTGAAAACCAGACAGAAAGTGGAGGACAAATAAATAGGTGGAAAACAGGGAATTTTTAGGGCCGTGAAACTATTCTGTTTGACACGGTAATGGTAGCTACGTGACATCTCCCACAACCTGTAGTGCTGTACAACACAAAGACTGAGCCCCAAGTGAACTCTGGATTTTAGTTAACAGTAGTGTATCAATATTGGTTCATTAACTTTGACAAATGTACCATACCAATGCTAGATGTTAATATTAGGGGATGCTGTGGGCAGGGGAAGACAGGGTCTATGGGAACTCTGTACTTTCTGCTCAATATTTCTGTAAACCTAAGATGGCTCTAAAAATAAAATCTATAAACAAAACCCCAGAAATACAACAAATAAATTCTGACTGTAAATTATTCCTGGGGAGGCAGCAAGGTGCTCTGCCCCAATGCTGAAAATAAGCTTGCCCTCCGAGAATTATGTAAAGGCCAGAATGGGTCTTGACTGACATCATGAACAATCTGGTCTGAACGCTGGGCTACATCTAGTCCTGAAGTGGTATTTTGAACGATGATCTCTACAAGTGTTTTTAGAAATAAAGAATTAGAATCTAGGATTATTCTCCCTGTTTTTGTTCGTTTAGTTTTATTTTTATTCCATGCTCTAATTAATGCAGCATGAATATAATTATTCTCTAAGATGGCAAACCCTGAGGGTGCATAGATTATGTCTACTCTTGGCTTTTAAAATTTTACATACAACATGGTTGTAATGATAGCTTTTGTGCATATAGCTTCCTAGAGTTTAGGCTGCACGTTCATGTACATTTATCTGCTCGGTCACTCATTCCACACTCAGAAACTAAAGCCCCAAGTCACTTTTTTTTTTTTAATACAAAAACTCCATGTAATAAGTAAGACAGTATGCCAGAAACTGCTAGTTACCTAGCCAACATCCATTTTCCACTTCTTTCTTAGGAACAGAATCCCAATTTTACTCAGGGCACCAAATACCATATTTGCAGTTTCTTTCTCTTATAGCTACAGTGACCATGTCATGAATAGTTTTCAAATGAGATAGAAGCAAAAGTTGTTGGGGACACATTTAGGAAGAATCCTTAAAAGGGGAACTGTTGGCCAAGACCCATACTTTTGCCTTCGTCCCGTTCCCTGTTTGGGACACAGATGTGATGGCTGGTGCTCTAGCAACTATAAAATATATTTTTGAAACATTAAAAACAAATCTTTGAGTTTATTCTTGGAGATGTAGTGAGGTTACACTTAATGGTAATCAGTTTACTTTTCTCATTCTCTTATGAAAAATGTATTCCTTAGTGTGAGCTTGTCCATTTATTTTATAATTCTTTAACTAGAGAAGAAATTATCAATGTGATTCTGATTAGAATGCCTCAGTAAATATTTCAGGGAAAACAAGTGGTATTCATTATTTTTCAAACTTTTTTTTTTTTTTTTAAGTAGGCTCCATGCCCAGTGTGGACCACACTTGGGTGAATATCTCACGACCTTGAGAGCAAGATCTGAGCTGAGATCAAGAGTTGGGAGTCTTAACCGATTGAACCACCAAGGCGCCCCTATTTTTCAAATATTTTTGCTGTAACAGATTTCTGAAGACAAATGTATTTGTTCTCCAAGCATTTCTAGTCACAACCATTGCTTACTCTCTTTAGTTCAAATTATTCCATGTGGTGGTAATTTACTCTTTTAAAGGGTTATCCATAACACATGAGCACACAGTGGGTACAAGAATTCATACTTTACTGTTGGAAGTCTATGACTAGTCACCCCTGCTCAAAAGCTCTCCTGCCCAGAAAGGATGTAGGTAAAAGGGAAACAACTTCTGTGCTCCCTCACTGAGGCACATGGAAACATATAGTCCTCCTGGACACCAAAAGCAGGCTACGGTGACACGGGACTGCTGACTCACATTCATCTATCCAACCAACTCTCTCTGCTAATGCTATGTTATGATCCCATGTACTCCATGTTGGACATGGCATAGAACGAAATCTGGATTTCCCAGGGACTTAAGCATCCTCCAGCAAGCTAACTTTGGTATTCTCAAGTTCTATCATTCCCATCTGGGTATTTCTACAGTGATGCCCAATCCACCCCACTTGGAATTTCCTTATTGCGAAGAGGACATAAGAACACATGCTTTCAACAGCTTTACACTACCTGATCATTTCTTCTATTTCCTTTATTCTACCAAAACCGGAAGGAAAGGGATGTCTTGAGTTTTCACGAAGCTTGGCTTACAGTGTTGACCTTGATGTTCAAATTAGCCAGGTTTGGCACTTGTTCTGGGAATTAGAGGTAGTGAGAAATCAAAATCAGAAATTACTAAAGATTCAAAAAAAAAAAAGAAATTACTAAAGATGCAAATAGAGCTTCATATACCAATATCTTATCCTCCTTAAATTAATGTATTTAAAAATCAACCAAGATCTCATATATACATATCATCTCCTGAAGTCTGTTAAAGTTTTAAAATCTTCAGATAATTACAATCACAGGAATAATATTTTGTCCAGCCATTTTAAGGGAGGGGCACAGGGCAGAAGGAACCAAGTCAGACGGGTGGCAGGAGATAACCAGTGCGTGATGGTATAGAAAAGAGAGTTCAAGCCAGCTACAGAAGCAGAAAAGAATTGGAATAAAAATAAGAAAAACAAGTAATGCATGTAGTTTTCAGAATATATAAGATATCACATTTGGGTTCAAATGTCATGCTATTAACGGTACTGAATGAAAACGTTCAGAGATATAGTCTGTAATTCCTGAACTGTGTAATTAAAAGCATTTAAGGACATGTGCTTCCAATGGGGAAAAGATGTTATACCATGGTTCAAATGCATGGCGTGCATTTCAGAAATCAGAATGGATTTAATTTGACAGTACCTAATTACTCATTTAATTTGCTGATATGGCATTCGCTTTGAGAGAAAATTAACATTATTACTTCAATTTTACAGAATTGCTAATATGTTGGTATAACATGAATGGTATATTGGTTGGTTGGCCTGCTTCCAAAATGAAGTTTAACTTTTCAAATAAATGATATCTCAGACCACAAAATATTTCTGCGCTCCAGCATTATTCAACTGAATATTAGCATGGGCAGTCTTTCTTAAAAACAGATGTTCCTAGTTCTTAATAGCACATTAATATATCTTTCTCATTTTCTCATAAAAAAGGCATTCTTATTATGTACAATTTCAGACACTATATAGTTACACCATTACAGTTGTAAATGACGCAGAGGCCGGATTCATCAGGTGCTTTTACCGTTGAATAAATTTGAACTATCTACCGTAATACCTCACTTAACTCGGGGTCAGCGCTCCAGCAATCTCAAATACTGAGAAAACAAACAAACAAACAAAAAAAGCCTCTTCGAAAATCAAGATGTCATCACAATACTTTGGTAATGATAGCAATTTGGTAAGCATAGGTTAATGTTCTCAGTGGCAGCGTATCGAGTGCTGGGAGATAGAACAGCATGTGAGAGTAGAATGAAAGACAAATGTAAACAAAAAATAGACAAGTGTTTCACTACATATAATTTGGGAAAATATTCCTCTACATACATTTTTGTAGAAATCTCTGTTTCCTAAGAATGAAATTGTTTTTGTTTTTTTAAGATTTTATTTATTTATTTTAGAGAGAGAGAGCAAGTATGGGGCCGGGGGGAGAGGGAGAGGTAGAGGGAGAATCGTAAGCAGACCCCCCACTCCCCCAGTGTGGAGACCGGCTGGGCGCTGGATGCCACAACCCCGGGACCACCTGAGCTGAAACCAAGGTTCCAATGCTTAACTGACTGAGCCACCCACGTGCCCAAAGAATGAAATTGTTTTAAAAAAACACATGAATGGGGCGCCTGGGTGGCACAGTCCATTAAGCTTTTGATGCTTGATTTCAGCTCTGATCTCCGGTAGTCAGATTGAGCCCCAGGTGGAGCTTGGCACTTGATGGGGAGTCTACTTGGGATTCTCTCTCCCTCTCCCTCTGCTCTTCCCCCCACTTGTGTAAGTGTGTGCACACTCTCTCTTAAATAAATAAAATCTTTAAAAAATGCATGAATGATTTTAAAGAATTTGATATATGTTGTAGGACTGTACCAATCCACTGCAACTTGGTGCTCCTCAGTAGTGAGAGCTGTGGGAGAGGTCTACAGTTGCTGCAAGGGCTGCTGCGGTCCTCAGCAGTGCCACTGGGTCCAATGTCAAATGCACCTGGGTAGGCAAGGGCCATGGCAAGTGGCAGTGGGGCTGGGGCTGGCTGTCCCCAACGTGCATGTGGCATCGGGGAATTAGGGCTGTCAACGTGGGTCCGGGCCGGGCCCCCATGTACATGCACTCAACCATGCTAGTGGTCTTCCTGTGCGTGTTCTGCAGCAGGAGCAGTGGTGGGGTCTGGGGCAGCATCAGGTTGGCACATGTGTGGAGGTCGCAGTGAGTGCCATTCTGGCAGTGACTATGTTGGAGCCTGGGACCATGGCGCCCACAGCAGCACTGGCTGGGGCGAGTCCAGCGCACGGGGGAGTGACAGGGTTGGTGGCTCAGGCTGTTGGAGTCCATGGAGGAGCAAACTGCGGGGCCACTGGGGGTCATGTTGGCTCCTGCTGCAGGGCTGGTGCTGACTGCCCCGCCCTTCTTAGTTCATAGCTATCTGCAGATGTGTCAGCTCTGCCGATCTCCCTAGCGATCTGTGTAGGGTGAAACCCAAGTGGGTCCTTCCAGCAGTGCCCCGAAAGGCGGGGGAAACTGGTCACTCACCCTGATCTCCTTTTTCCCGGTGAGAAGAGCTTGCAGGCTGAGGAGATCCCCCTGGGCACTGAGCTGTGCTGGCTTGAGGCATGGGATGACGCAGACTAAAGAAAACTCTTCTTCCTACCCTTTATGGGTGGTTATTCTTTGGGTTTTTTGCTCCACTGTGTTGCTGCAGCTTCTTAACTGGACTCCAGAGCTCTCCCAGAGGTGTTTTGGTTCATGGAGAGCTGTCCAATTGGTATTTTTTCCAACAGGATAAAGGCTGGAATCCCCTACTCCACCAACTTGCTGACATCACTCCTGTACCCCTATTTTCTTGTATATTCTTCCTTCTCCACTTAAGGAACACCTACTTAGGACCCTTGCATTGAATCTCATTTCTTTGTCCTCCATACCTATGATACATCTCTTTTTATTTCCATTTCTTTGTACTTTTTCCATAACATTTGGGAGAGGTTCCTCGCGCTTTATTTTGCCGTCATAGATTTTATTCCCTAGCTTGATCCTTCTCTTCTTGAGCTTCTGAAGAACATTCAGATGTCACTGGAAAGAACTAAGCTTTTCCAGGACCTAAGACTTCTACTAAGCTCATCTTTTTAGAAGGTTTTGACATTTGTTAGGTTGAAGAGGACAGGTTCCAAGCAAATAGATCTAATAATTTCTGTGACACCATTATAGTTTCCCTAAAAATATATCCACTGGTGATTAAGTGAATGTTTCTATTAATACTGAATGAAAATACTGTTTGCTTATGAAGGGGAGTGTTTTATAGTTAAGATAGCTTTATATATATGTCTATTTTATAATGGCCAAACATTCCTTTCAAATGCTCAAAAAAAGAATTTGCCTTTGGATATTGCATAAAAACCAGTATCTCTCAAAATGTGGGATCTACAGCATGCACCAGATTACCATTTGTGCTTTTTAAAAATGCATATTCCTGGGTCCTACCCTATGTCTACATACTTTGATTTTCTGGGAGTGACACCCAGGGATCCATCTGCATTTTATTTTTTTATTTTTATTTATTTTTAGTTTCAAGTTTTTATTTAAATTCCAGTTAGTTAACATATAGTGGACTCTATCTGCATTTTAAATAAGCTTTTAAGTTGCTTTCAATGCACAATCAAGGATGATAACCCCTCTAGACCCTCTAACTCTTTGTCTAGGTCTGTGCTCCTATAGCCTCTTTCTCCACACAGCTTGAGCCATTTGATGCTCTATCTATGCTTGGTCCTATCTCTGACTCTGGGACAAATCTTGTTCTTACTTTTGGGGAATTTAAAGAGCATTCATTCCATATTCAGGTGACAAAGTATCAAGACACCTTGATCTGACCTTGAGTAATTACCTAAGCAACTCATGATAGAGGCTTCATTCCCTAGCTCAGTAGAAGCCTTGCTTGCTGCTGCAGCAGAGCATAAAATCTCAGTGGTGTATTTGTTTAAAATCAACCAGCTTTTGGGAGACAAGGGAAAACAAAATCAGGGGGATTTAATTATGCATTTGTTGTCAGGTACAAAGTAAAATCAGAAAAGCAAGAAGAAGAAAGAGCAAGAGATTGACCTCTCCTCTTCACAGGAGAAGACAAGAACACACAATCGGGACATTGGACTGAGCTGCTCCTGACAAGCTAGCAGGGCTCTGGCAGCCCAGAGAAATAGTGACCTCAATTATGCCATCATCATGCCTTAGTCACCAAAGCAGAATTTACCAATGAAGGAATGGAAGGAGGATACTTACTATGATTCTTATTCTGTAGTGACATTAGCACTCAGAAAACTCTAGCCTCACAACTCAAAGTGGGGTCTACAGACCAGCAGCATGAACATCGCTTGAGACCTTGTTAGAAATGTGGTATCTCAGGCTCTGTTCCAGACGTCCTGAGTCAGAATTTCAGTTTTAGCAAGATCCCCAAGGGATTTACGTGCTTTTTAAATTTGAGGAGCACAGCTCTAGAAAACTGCCTCTCTAGAAAAGCCAGGATTTCCAATATGTACTCCATGGTCTGGCAGAAGGTCTTTAGGGTAGAGAAGATTAAGGTCATAGAGCTTTACTACCCCCTCAGAAGTCTCTCCACCTGGGCTATGAGACAGATTAGTAAGGTGGTAATGATTATCTCACTGCAGAGTTGTACTGCAGTGTTGAAAGAGCAATTAGAATTGACTCAAGGCCAGGTTCTGTCATTTATTGGCTTTGCGATGTTCAGAGGGCCATTTAACCTCTATGAATCTGTTTCCTCACCTACAAAATAACACTTTTACAGAATGTCAAATGAGATAACATACATGTTAGTGCATTATAGATCCTTGTATAAAATTTTGGTATTGGGGCGCCTGGGTGGCTCAGTCGTTAAGCGTCTGCCTTCGGCTCAGGTCGTGATCCCAGGGTCCTGGGATCGAGTCCCGCATCGGGCTCCCTGCTCAGTGGGAAGCCTGCCTCTCCCTCTCCCACTCCCCCTGCTTGTGTTCCCTCTCTCGCTGTGTCTCTCTGTCAAATAAATAAAATTAAAAAAAAATGTTGGTACTATGTGGAATGGTTCCCAAAGCCATTTTCCTGATCCGAACTTTTTTCTCAAGATCAAATCCTAAATTTACATTACAATGGTAGACTTAATGGGAGTCAATTTAGAGGGTCTGTGGAAGAAGACCAATCAAGCTGTCAAAACGAGGGAGGAACTGAGAACCAGGTTCAGATTACCACACTGGAATCAGAAAGAACTGGAGAAAGGGGACAGGAACACAAGAGTTCAGAGCTGTATTTCCATAGGAGAGTAAACAGAAGTTGCTAAATCAAAATTAAGAACAACAAAGTTAATCACACTCAAAAGAGACCTGAACTATGCCAGGTTCAACAGTGTTCAGTAGTTGATATACAATCAATGGAATGTATGGATCCACGTATGAGAGAGTACCACTCCTACAGCTGATAGATTTCGACAAGGTTGAATCAGAGATGCAAATCATTACCTATGTGTTTGGAAGACCATAAATGTCTTACTACACTTGATGAAATAGCTCTTCCATAAATTTAGTTAACCATAAGCCTGGTTAACAGGTTAATCTAAGAGTAATAAGTGTTGTCCAAGCATAAAAATCACCTGCCAAGCTTTGGAAACTACAGATGCATTTATCATTTCAATGAAGAAAAATGGGCACAGGAGGGCAGGATCCACAAAAAAGCAGTCACTAGAAAAGAGAAGAGAGAGGCTTTCTTGACAACAGGTGCCAGACTGACCAATGTTTGAATGAAAGACATTAATATTTAAAGAGGAAATGCAAGGATGATGTTAGGTTCCGTAGATAGATAATTTCCAACAATCTGCATGCAAGCCAAAGTGAATAAGAAGTCAAAGTTGACTCAAGTAATTTCCCACTGTAACATAATGAATGTGATAGCAAGCAATTTAAAAAAGCTGTGCTTGATACTCATGGCATCTACAGGATGTACTGAAATTGACAACTATGACAGTGATTTCAGGCAATAGGGTAAAGTATACAATTAACTAAACAAAAATAAGAAATGGTAAACTATAAAATGTGATGTTTTCCTTCACAAATCTCAATTTATTTAAAATGTGACTACATAGGTATTTAAGTTTTTTTCCAAATAGTCAGGCAATCACTCCCATGCGAGAGCATGATTTCAAGTACTGGCATCAGAAACTGCCACCATTTTTTTTTTAAAAATAAAAACTGAATTCATGCCAAGATCATGAATTAACCTCTTGTCTTTCTTAGGGACTCTCATTTCTTTTGAAACAGCAGAAGTTCCAAGGACAAGAAGTTTCTAGAGAGGAGCAAGATTGAAACACATGGTCACTGGTTAAAGAGAATTTAAAAAATTATATTTATATGCCTCCTGTCATGTACTCTCAGGAGTAGGAATTGAAATTGTTTTATAACTAGTGAAAACCATTTTTTTTTTTAGTGTAAACCATCTCTGACATATTTATGTGAATGGGCTATCAGGAAGCAGAAGGTGTTGAAAACTTGAACTCATATTCTCTACTTGAATCCTGATAACAAGTCACCTCAAGTCATCGCTGCTCTCAGACTAACCATCAGAACTCATAAAAGGTATTATCAGCCCATTTAGCTTCTTCCTAGAGCAAACCGGAGAACCTTCAGAATAAATTAAATAAACGACTCCCACTCTTGAATAATAATCTATTCACTGAATACAGAATCATTCAGACCTTGATTTCACAAAGCTAGCAAACTATATTGCATTATTTAGTTCCAGGGGTCCTCTCCTCCATGTAATTTATCCATCACAGCATGAAATGAAATGTGATATAAAGGTTATAACATGACATAAATTAGTATGAAAGATTTCAGGATAAATAATAAAACCAAGGATAAGAGGCACTAACACTATGTTCCAGAGGTCATCTAAATCTTGTATGAGCCCACTCTAGGTCAGTAAGTCTCTCCTGGTTAATTTCAGACCAAATTAGACTCTCTTTTGAATGCTCAGAACTAATTAATGACCATGGCCTCCCCATATCCCAAGAATGGGCCCCAGTTTTGAGATTTCATGACCATTGAACCCCTTTGGCCTAATGATGCAAAGACAGAATCCACAGAGGTCACCATTATCCTGGATTCAGCAAGGCATCCAACAAAGCCTCTCATGAGCTCTCTGAGGGCAAGATGAAAACATATGAACTAAGAGCTAGAAGAATTCAGTAAGTCAGTACCTGTATGAACAAGTGTACTTAAGGTATGCAATTTAATCACAGATATCCATCTGGAGAAAAGTCTATGGTGCCATGATGCAAGGCTCTAATGGAAAACTTATCTTATTCAATGTTTTTTTTCTTAATTAGTTAAATGAAAATGTAGCAGACATATTTAACAGACCTGTGGATGATTTGAAAATAGAAAAATATTGACTACTAGGATACTTAAAAAAATAACAGAATGGAACAATGAACTGAATTTAATATGATGGAATCTATGAATCTAATGCCATGGGGCCTAGGTGTATTGGATATGAGGAGGCTTGGTACTTGGAATCAAAAATCCCAACTTCATAACTGAAGAATGAAGAAGAAATTAAGTAGTAGCAACATCTATTGAAAAAACGCTCAGGAATTATGTAAACAGAGCTCAGCAGAATCCAATAATGTAATGTAGCAAATCTCCCCCACAAAACAAAACAAAACAAAACAACCCCCACAAAAACAAAACTAAAAAACAACCCTAATGTATTAACTGAAATACCGTGTCTGGTAAAAGATGAATCCTCTCATTATATAACAGATCAAACAATTCTGTGAATGTAACAATAACCTATTTGAGAAAGAGAGACAGAGACAGAGGGAGAAAGAGAGACAGAGACAGAAAGAGAAAGACAACCACAGAATGTTACAGAAGTCACACAGGAAGCCTACCCTTTTGGAAGTTTCACTCATGGGAAAACTTTGCAATGAGATTAGACAAGAGGATGTAGGGCATTATCAAGTCCAGTGTATGAGCAGGACATGGCCCAGGGCTGTCCTGCTCCAACTAACTAAAATGTTTAACCATGGTACCCCTCGAGCAAAACTTTAGCCATTCATCCACCATGCACCTAGCTCCAGAGCCAGCTTCCCAACCCTCTGCCCTCAGTGCCTTAAAGGCTGTTGTTACTCAAGAAGCACACCTTCCTTTTGGTTTGGGTTGAATCCCTCATTGGGCAGCTGGAGCCCAGGACCCTCTGCAGAACTCCAGGCTCAGGACAGAGCCCCAGCAGCTGGGGGAGTGCAGAGGAGCTGGGGCCCCTAAAGACACACTCCGCTTGGACACGGAGCACTGGATTCTCCTACGTGTTCCACCCCATCTTCCAAGACATCCATTTTGGGTCGACAAGTCAGGGTTCTGAAGCAGAGATAAAAACATCTGGTGGCAGACATTGGACTAGACAACCTTTGAGAGGCCTTTTTAAAATGGAAATTCTGTCACTTTCTGCATTGATTGTCATGACACAAAAGAATCGAGTACAAAGAATCATTGCTTTGGGGTCAGACGGATTTGTATTCGAGTCCTATTGCTACCTTTTATGAGCTGTGTGAGTGTGGACAAGTTATTTAACTTCTCTGAGCCTTACTTTCTGCAACTAAAAACAAACAAACAAACAAACAAAAACTGGGGAGGGTGTTAGGAAGTAGTAAAATAACCTGTCAGTACTGTGCGAATCTGCCAGAAGGAGGACAGAGGGAGAAAGTACCTCTGTACTTTGCTACAACACGTAATAGAGACTGTGTCACAACTTCATGCTTGACACAAATTACACTTGAGCATGCATAGATTTTTTACTTCAAAAGAAACAAGTTCACACAAGAAATCAGATCATTAAACCCCTCTACCTGTATCTTTAATGATACCGCCTGGGTTTTAGATTGGGTGTCTCACTGTGCTACTGTCTCCCCAAGATCATGTAGTTCCAAGGTGAATTTTCAGAAACAGAATTAAAAGCCAGTATCCTGTTAAATTACATTGTGCCTATCAGAAACTCTTCTGTTGCTAATCCCTCCGGTGCTCTATCCTTTCCAGTTTCTCTGTGAAAATGCTGTTTTCTCTTACTGATGAGGCTTAATACCACTTGAATTTATGTGTTTGCATAGAACAATATAATTTCAGGGCACACACGCACGTGCATGTGTGTGTGTGTGATGTGTGTACAGACACACCTTTTCAGGCTGCTTAATAAATCCTTCAGAGTGAACTGAATCAGACAGCCAAGCACATTAGTACAGTATATTGTATCTCTGAAAATAAGGTCTGAATTCCATTTCGTTTGACAGGAAGGAATTTTTTCTGTAATCTTTCGTTTGCTCAGAGAGGTCAGAACAATGGAATGCTTCCATCTCCTCTCTGTCTTATCACACTCGCCTTGTAACTCAGAGCTCACAAGTCAAACCTTGTGTTAATGCTTCCCACCCCTCTACCCTACCTGGTAGCACAGTGCTTCCCAGAGCAAATTAAATCCAGGTGACATTACAATCCTTGCAAGTTCTTGAGGTAATATGTTTTAAAGTTCTTTGGCAATTTAGCAGTAACAAGGATTAAAAACTTTGGCGGCCACCTTCTTTCGATGAAGTGCTTTTAGGCATTAGACATTCCTCAAAAACAACTGTAAAACCTCATCTACAGTCGACATTTAAGCAAAATTCATTTCTTGATGGTTTTGTAATGACGTTTTATGCTTCAAAGGTGAGGAGCTTGACATAAGTATTTTTTTCATTATTATCTATTCATCGAAAAAGCTGGCTTTGCCTTGGATGAGCTATCGTGCCTCATATTAGTATACACGTAGAGAAAGCATATTGCGTAAGACATCCAGAATAGCACCATTATCACAAATGGAAGGAACATCAGCAATGCAAATTTGTGGAAATATTTGAAATGATGATGAATTCATACAAAGCAATCCTAAAATGATTCAAGGGCAGGTAGGTTTCAAAGAAAATATTAGGGACTCTGCTTCCACCACAATAACCCAAGACACACACTGATGCAGATGGCTGTATTTTATGGCATATAATTGCTTCATACTCATCAGAGGTGGTTACAGTGTTTATCACATCAGCCAAACGGGCAGAAATGATGCAAATTATAGCCATCAGAGGAGAGGCAGTTTGAATGTGGGCCTTAGAATTAGGAATAGAGCTTTGGTCAATATTTTACTGCCATATGTAGTAACCACTAGTTTTAGTTCCCTGCCCTACAAGAGACACAGGTCTTTGTAAAGTGACTTGGGGATAGGTATTCAGGGTTCTTGGCTGAAAACAAACCAATTGGTATCAACTGGGGTGCAGATACCTCCATGACTTTTTAGTTAGTGGAAAATCACAAGTATCCTCGCTGAAGGCTACCCAAGAAGCATATACTCATAGGACTCCACTTTCTACCCCTGAAGTTTAGGAATTTCCTGAAGGCAGAGAGAAGGTTTCATCTAGTACACTCTGATCCTGGTTACGAGATGTAGAATGAGTTACAACATCATAAAAATACAATCGGGGCCAAATTTATCCAAATTCAAAGTGCACAAAGTGGGCTTAGATGCCCGCTGTGCACAAAGTGCACAAAGTGGCTTAGATGCCCACTGATAAATGAGGATGGTGAGGAGGTAAGGTTGGGTTGGTAATTCTGAGTCATTAACCTGCCTTTCTATGGCTTAGTGTTGACAATATTCAATTAAGATAATGTAAGAAATACATTATAAACGTTCATAAATTCACCGATATGGATGGTGGCTAGCATTCTTTGTATTGTTAGTGATTTTGTCTATTTCTAGCAATTACTGACAGAGGTGTCAAAGTCTCCGGTTAGAATTGTGACTCTCTGTTGGTGTGTGTAGTCCTATCAATTTTTGATTTATGAAGTTTGGTGTTCTGTTATTAAGTATATACATATTTAGGACTTTTTTGACTTCTTGATAAACTGCCCATTTTGTCATTATGAACTGTTTCTTTTCATCTCTTATGATACTCAGTCTTGAAGTTTAATTTGTTTGATATTAATATAAACTCTCCAGCTTTCTTACTCTTACTGTATCCATAGTATATATTTTCCTTCCCTCTTACTTGCAACCAATTTGTGTCTTTAAAGTCTCCTGTGTTTCCTATAAACAATTCCTGCTTAGGTTTTGATTCTTTTCATCTAATCTGACAATCTCTGTCTAATTGATGTGCTTATTTCTCTCTAATGCAATTGTTGAAATGGTTGGGTTTAACTCTGATTATAGAGTGTGTTTCCACTTGCCTCTTATCTTTTTATGTTCTTTCATTGCTCCTTTCTTCTCATCTTTTGGTTGAATTGCATCTTTTTTAATATTCCATTTTATTTTCTACGTTGGCTTCTTAGATATACTTCCTTTAATTATTTTTGAATGGTTGTATCAGGGTGAATCAAAAGTTACCCTGTCAAAAGCTAATGAATACTGTAACATCGCACTTCACACACTGCCTTTCACATTTCCTACTTCTCATTTTTTGGTTTAATCACAGAGATTTCACATTTCCCCCTTTCAAACTTCCTACTTCACACAGCCAAGTGGTCATTGAGCACTTGGGCACAGACGTTAGGGACCTCCCTCCTCTCTTATTCCCTGACCTGCAGAGTGAGCAGCTCCAGTTGCCCCAAAGTCTGAGCCTTTTGTCCTCAGCCCAGTGGGGATTCTTGTGCTTTCTTACACACCACAGCTCACTGCACTGTTTTTCAAAAACTGCCCCAGTCCAGGAACTGAGATGTTGTGGAGCTCACTTAGGAGTTCTCCTCCTCCTATGGGTCTGTTTCTCTAGCTGCCAGTGCCTGAAAAGCCTTTATTTCTTCCTATAATTGGACCAGTTTGTTTGGTTTGGGTTTTGGTTGGTTTTATTGCTGTTGTTGCTGCTGTTGTTGACAGAAGTCAATTTTAGCCAAAGAGTTTTGAAGACCTTTCCTTTTAGAAACGTGTCCTTTGTCTACCCCTTTTCTGCAAGAGACCTGACAAAAAGAAGACTCTGAAACTCAGTCGCAGGGGAAAAATAGAATTTTGTTTCTTCAGCCCATGGGATTTGCTATTTATTGAAAGAAAAAGTAAAATATATTTAGGTTACTTCACAGTTAAGAAATCTTGATGTTGGGGCGCCTGGGTGGCTCAGTTGGTTAAGCAACTGCCTTCGGCTCAGGTCATGATCCTGGAGTCCCAGGATCAAGTCCCACATCGGGCTCCCTGCTCAGCAGGGAGTCTGCTTCTCCCTCTGACCCTCTTCCCTCTCGTGCTCTCTGCCTCTCATTCTCTCTCTCTCTCAAATAAATAAATAAAAATCTTAAAAAAAAAAAAAAGAAATCTTGATGTTGCCCTCTTATGCTTGCTCCATACTCTGGCTGATGCTCAGATTTTTCTATACTTTTTTCTGGCTAGGAGTTATAAAAACTGAGCTCTCTTCCAGGTAATGTTTAGGATTAAGCAAAAATAACTTCTAAAATTGTCCTCAGAGAGATAATATAAAGGATATGTTTTACATAACTACCAAGCCCTCCTATTCATATTAGAGATATATATTCATTTCTGGGCTTAAAGACACTGTTAAAAATGAAATTGTTCTCATCTTATATCCAATCATAAAGTTCCTTAGTGCATGTCTTCACCACGCAGTTCTGTAAGTCGACCATATAATACTTAACTACCATAGAGCACAACTAGAAATTCAGATGCTGATCAGTACAGCTTAACTTCCAAAAAGCACACGAGGAGTGAGGAAAGGCTTATTAACTTCATTTTTTCCTTTGTCAGATATTGAATTTCAGTGACAACAGTTGAAGCCAATCTCACAACATATAACATTGGAAAGAACCAGAGAACCAACTTCGGAAGTAGCATTAATAGTAGTATTCTGTGTCATGACTGAGTTTTACAAACACCAATTTGGTCAGGCCGGTGGTGCTCCACGTTGGCATTCTACTTTGTTTTCATAGCACATGCTGTAGTCGTGTTCCCTATGTTGCGATATATTAAATTAGAAACACGCTGTGCAAATGATATAAGAGAAGTGGTAGTATAAAACTTGGACAATTTCTCTTGCCAACTGGGAAATGATTGCATCTTGGTAACAGTTTGCACATTGGTATTTCTCTGCACTGACATTATTTGATGCTCTGATTATGAGTAATATAATAATAATAGAATTGTCACTGAGAGCTAATCTAATTACCTTGCATTTTGTTATGTTATTTGCATTCATTTATTCTTTAATCACAGCTACCATCTTGGAAGGTATGTAGCACTCGGTGTTCGTAGAGGAAACTGAGGCTCAACAAGTTCATATGACTTGACAAAATTCATGCAGATTATAAGAAGGAAATAAAACAAAACCCCCAAGCTGTCTGACTCCAAATACTGCACTTCTAACAATTCCATTATACCACATCACCTATTTTTATAGTAGTATTCAGTCATTTCCATAAGATTTTCACATATTTTGCCTTTAAATTTTTATATCAAATCTCTGAGGCTCAAAGCAGAGCCAGAAAATCAACCCAGGTTTATCAAATGCCAGGCCATGTGCTTTTTCCAGGCCTTTTCCTCTTCCCCATAAACTCTTATCATAGCTCATCCTAACATATGTGCCCTAAAGCAAATCAAGTGAATTGAGCTCCCAGGGTTCAGGGTTAAGGAGGTGTACTCTCTTCACAATATGTTTGACATAATTTTAACTTAAATGTAGAATTGTTGATACCCACAATGAAAGGTAAAACCAACCCTTAAGACATTTTGCCCTCATCCATCAAGTGTTTGATTAATTCATATATTCTTTCAGATAGACTTTCATTCAACATACATCTTCTTTTTTTTTAAGATTTTATTTATTTATTTGAGAGAGGGTCAGAGGGAGGAGCAGACCCCCCACCGAGCAGGGAGCCGGACGCGGGACTCAATCCTGGGACTCCAGGATCATGACCCAAGCCGAAGGCAGTCGCCCAACCGAGCCACCCAGGCGCCCCAGCATATATCTTCTGATCACCCACTCTGTCCCTAATATCCCGGTAGGTACTAGAGCAAAGTTGGTCTGGTTGCAGAGACCAAGAAGAAAGCAGAAAGTTATAGGATGCAACCTGAGATATAATGAAAGTATATACAAAGTGCATGAGGAGTATGAAGGGAGTGGTGATTAAATCTGCTGGTGGATAAGAATGTAAAGAATCAAAGAAGGTTTCACAAAAGAGGTAATATTTGAATTTGACTTAAGTTGAAGAACATACTTTACAGGTAAAGAAAATAGAATTCTCAAAGACTTAAAGATGTGAAAATCCATAGTATATGAGAGGCAGGGAGACCAACTAGCAGACTATTTCAGGTATCCAAATGGGAGATAATGAAAGCTGAGCTCATCAATGTGTTAGTAAAAGATCTGAGAGAGGCTAAAACAGTGAAATCAGCAGTAATCGTGATAGACTGAATGAGGGAAATGAGAGAGGATTCTATGGTGATTGGAGGTTTTCTAGTTTTGGTGATTTGGCAGGTTTAGTTCTTCTAGTCAATGAAGTAATCAGTGTCAACTATGGCTTGTGACCCATTCAAGAAATGAGGATACACCTGCTATATTTTGTTTGATGAGAGTTGGGACTTCTGAAGTTTTACAAGTTGGGCACCTGACCATGAGGAATCGCCTCTGAATCTAATGGAGCAAAATTTGTAGCATCGAAAGATTCTAGAATTGGAATGAGTACAATGACCAGTGAGCCTTTTTGTCTTCCTTGGTTGAAGAGAGGATGTGAGGGTTGTTTACACGAAAGGTATTCGCTTCATACTGGGTTGAGGGGTAAAGATGTTACATCTAAGTGAGCATGAACGTCGAATGGCAAAAGTACAGTGCCCATCCTGCGCCTGTTTGACTTCATATCCATTCCTCACCATTCACCTGCCCCATTCTGTATGGTGAGGTGGAGGGCCATGCCCTCTGCGGTTTGTTTCCCAGTCTCCATTGAGAGCTGACTTCCAGCTGGGTTCAGCCAGTTCGAGACACTGACAGAAGATTGAAGGGCAAGAAGAGGGGGGAAACCAGAGGATTTATTCCTCTTGCTTTGCCTCAGATAGCATCTGAAGTAGCAATTGCCCCCACTCTGTGGCTTTGGTTCCCCCTATAACCCTAGTTTTAGCCAGGTAACCTCATCTCCTGGGCTTTGGGAACCCTGCCTCTTCCCTTTGTTCTCCAGCCTGGGGCTGTTGTGGTTTCTGATCTTGGGGGACCTCACTGTCCACTTTGACTTCTCATGTCTTCTGTCACCCATGGAAACAGTTCCTTGCATTCGAGCGTTGGCTTTAAATGTTCACGTGTTTTCTGCTTTTCTGGGTCAGAATCATACTAATACAAATGCTCAGCAATGGCAAATGCCACAAGTGATTAGAGAGAAAACTAACTGAGAAGTCAATGAGTTTTACAATTAGGTCTTGGGTGACCTTTGGGAAAGCAGTTTGAGGGAAAAGCCAGCTTGCTTTGAGATGAGAAACTGATAGGGGAGGAACTAAAAGTAGCAAATACGAACAGCTCTTCCAAGAAGGTTCGCAGTAACGAAAGCATTGTTGTGGTAACTCACAGGAATATTGTACATTGTGTTATGTTATGTTTTGTGTTATTTAGAAAGTCAATTAAATATCTGGGACATTACATTGCTCATTCAGGATTGCTCAGCCTCTGAGAATCACACATCCATTGGGCTCAAGACAGCCATGTATGATCATTTGATCTAGTGCATTCCCTGCAGGCAGAACCAGACTTCAGAACATCTCCCAGGAAAATCCAGGTTCTAAAAATTCCTCAGGATTTGTGTCAAAAGTAGAATGTGCCTGTTAAGAAAGCAATACAATTTTAGGATGTATTAATAGAAATATATTTTCTACATCAAGGAAGGTCATAATAAGGACATAGTACTCTGTAGAGATGGCATAATATTTGATTGTGTGTTCCATTCGGAGTAGCCCATTTCCTAAGGAAGGTATTAGTGTATTTGAGACTATCTTAAGATGCCTTACCCACGAACAAGAGTTAAAGTAACTAAATGAAGGGGTTTAGGCTGAAGTGAAGATTTAAGGTGCTTAGCAGAGAGAGGATATGAAATGATGCCTTTTCATAATGAAGGTTTGTTACATGGAAAAAGTGAAGGGAATGAGTGATGAGTACCTACTAGATGCTCAGTACTTTGCTAAGCATTTCAGTTCTCACAGAAACTCCTTTTTTAAAAACATGTATTGTCACAGGAACTCCTTGAGGTAATAGCTCTCTCCCCTCTACAGATGAGAACATTTAAAACTCGGGGTGATTAAGAAATCGAATGAATGTCTCACAGCTGTGAAGGAGACCAGACATAAACTCAGAAGAACACATATTCCTTCTATAGCATAATACAGATTAAGGAGAGGAGTCAAACATACAGGGAATGAATTGAGTTGGTATCAACTCTCAGGACCTCTCTTTTAGAGCTAAATCCTTTCCCGATCCAACAGCTGTCAAAAAGTATCTGAGAAAACAATTGGGCCAAACCTCATTCCACCCACGAGAGGAAGAAACTTGTAGCAGGAGAAGTAAAGATCATGGTTTGAAATTAAATTGGACTAGGACTAGAGGTGTCTTGTATCCCTGTCTTTCTTGATTGCTTTGCATCCCTCCCACTGACAGGACCAGCTGGTGTGGTATGAGCTTCCCTGTCACTTCTCATGACTCAGTCTCGTCCAGCCACCTCCCAAAACCTATCTGTACCTCCTCTGCCAGGCCCACACTTTCCCCCTCTACTATATTACCAATGCCTGCATATCAAAGTTAACTGGTCTTATGGCATGCCACTTTAGGGTTCTGCTTCTGCTTCCTGGTTTCTGATTTTCTAACTCACTAGTTATATAAGCCAAATTAATACTCCTTTTCCTTCTAAGTCAGTAGGTGAATCGCAACAGTGGTTTTCCATAGAAAATATCTAAGCCTATGGTACCTTGCATACAGTGAGCTCTCGGGAAATGGATAGGGAATTGACATTAATGGATCGAATGCTTGGAATCCCAGGCACACTGTCAGAGTGCAGGGTCCGATGAAGCCCCGACTGGCATCCTATCTCAATGTGTAACAAGACTCTTTGTCAGGAAATTCTTCCTAGTATTTTGCCTAAATCCCTCATGATGCAATTTACACTCCATTCTCCTTGTTCTGTCCTAAGAGAAGATTGAAACCAGCTGGTGAGCATTCTCTGTGTAATAGCTCTTGATACACTTAAAGACCATTATTAAATCCCTTCTTGGTCTTCTATTTTCCAAGCTGAACAATCCCTGTTCCATTAACCTTTCTTCATAGCCCTTATTTTCCAATGATTTAATCATCTTGGTAACAGTCCTCTGAACCCTCTCCATGTTCCATCAAACTTGTCACCCATGGGGCTTGAAAGTGCACAAATTTTTACAAAGGATCAAGAAAATTTTAAGTGTAAGAACAAAATTCTTTCAAAATCTTGGGTCATATAGATACTGGTCATTCAGGGATTTTCCAGTATTTAGCTCTTCATGAGCAACCCTGAGCAATTTGCTACTTTACCGAGTCAATAGTTTAAAATCACTGGTCCTGCAAAGCTTCTTGTCTGTAGGATCCTAGGCAGTGAATGAATCCATCTGGTCCCATAGCAGCTGCAGCTCAAATTAGGCTAGGTTGTTCTTCACTTATTTCTGTATATGCATTGATTCTGGTACGGTGTCAAAACATTTTTGGTAGAAAATTCCCATCAAAAATGTATGCTATAATAATATTAATAAGATTCATGATTTGAGAATATTATAACTTTGACTTAGATATCTAGTAGTCATCTGATAATACAAGTATATGACTGATTCATGGCTTGTTTTGTGATTTACCATTAGTTCTACACCACAATGTAATTAATCTACTCAGTCCTTTAATAAATGCATCCACAGTCTGGTCTCTTCTCACCACCTTCACTGCCACCATTTTGGCCTAAGCCATATTGCCTGTCACCTGGATTGTTGCCATTGCCTCCCGCCCACCTGCCTGACTCCACCCTTGCCCTTCTGGAGTATCTCCTCAGCAAAGTAGCCAGAGTGATCCCATCAAAATATAAGTCCAATCAGAGCATGCATCTGTTCAAACCTCCCCACTGGAGCCCCATTTTTATCATGCTATATCCAACAATAAAGGCAACAATAGCCTATCGATCTGTTCTTCCATGGCCTCTTTCATCTCATAGCTTACGATCTCAATTTCTTCTTCCCTTGCTTCAACTGTAGCCACACTAATCTCCTTGCAATTATTAAAACCTGCTAGACACCTCTCGGCCTCAGAGCTTTTGCCCTTTCTCCTTCTACCTGGGATACACTTCTCCCAGTTATCCACAGTTCACTCCCTCATCTCACTTAAGTCTTTATTCACATGACAGCTTTTTAGTGACCCAGGCTCTGATCACTCTTTTTAAGATTGCAAACTCCTGCCGGCAGTTCGATTCCCTCTTATTGTTTTATCCACACTACTTATCACCTTATAACAATTTTTCATAAGCCATTTTTCATGTTTATTGTCCATTTCCCTTCCACTAGAACTGAAGCTCTGCCATTGTATCACCGGTGTCTAGAAATGTATCTAGCACTTGTTACATTTTTTTGAATAAATAAATGAGCGAGTGAACAAATATTTATTTGCCGGATGTTGACCAATGGCTTCACAAACACATTACACACGCACACATACTTTTTTTTTTAACCTGGGTGGTGACATGAGTTATAAGAGTATAAATTTAATTATAAACTATGCATTGCATGCTTACTACCTAAAGCCATGTGCTAGCTGTTTTTGGAGGTACAGGAAAGTCTGAGACTGGTCTTCTGGGAATCTAGGTCTACAAAATATCATACAGGAAACAAATCTATAATGGCAGGCGACAGTCTTAAGGATTACTTAGAAGACACTCAATTTTCTGAAGCTGATGCCATAAAGGATAAGTTTATCTATCAAACATTTGGCCTTGGATATGCATGGCAGAAACATAATAGTCAACTGGATGACCCATCCGCAGGATTTGACAGGTCTTGCTATGCTGCTTTCCCTACAAATAGGAATAATTTCGACCTCTAACAGTGTATCAGTGTACCATTTTCAATGCAACTTCACTCTTCATGGATCTTAGCTTTTCTTTGTATTTGTTATAGCTCACTTGATTGGTGAAAATAATACTATGTGGTTGTTCTCAACTCCCTGTGTTTTTTTATTTGCAAGGATGGAATTTCTTTTTATTTGTTCATTATTTATATTTTCCCCTACAGCAATTCTAAGAGACTTAAGCCATACTACCACACTGAGGAATCTCTTGCCTAATATAAACAAGGCCTGAGGGCAATTCTAACTTCCTGTGTATCCTAAGAAACCTGGTCTAAAAATCAGTCAGAGGTCAGTAGTTCAGACATGCAAACCTCCAAATTAACAAGTCCTGGCTATTTTCCTTTTTAATGATTTCACTCACATTAGTTCTTCGATCATATTTACAATTCACATTGCAAATCAACTTTGCTTGATTTAGGGCATGCCCACGCAAAGCAACCAGCCCGTCTCCTTGAGGACACTGCAAGCAGCACTTTGGCAGCACTTCTACCCTCTGCTGCCATGGAAAGCAACACTCATATCAGGATGCTGGAGATGAATGCTTTTGGCCTTGCAGGTCAACAATCATTGAAAATTAAGGCTGAATAGTATATCAATTCACCTCTTCCAGAGGCTTGAACGGTGATGAAATCATGCTAGGAGGGGCCACGTTGTTGGCACTTTATGACCAACTATTTCTAAGCCCACAAGGAAATGTTTGCCATCAACCGTGTTCCTAAAATAATTAAAATAAAGAATAAAATAACTTACTCGACTAAATCATTTAGATCGTTTGTAATGTGGCACATTTTCAAGCATACTCTCTACTGAAATACTTCTGCATTTTTGAATAAATGTGTTTCATTCATCATGGTGTAATCAACATTTCCACGATCCTCTTGTACCAATTCTTATCTATGGCTGTGCGTAGATCAAGACCTAGCTAGAGAGAAGAGATTTGCCTTTTTAGCCACCGCAGCTAAGCAAGTACTAGAATCTCAGTCTGCTGAGGCTGAGGCCATTTTGTTAGCCAACACTTTCTAATGAAAGGCTGAAAGTGGTCAGGGACACAAGAATGGAGGGGGTGTGTGTGTGCACGTGTACATATTTGCCAACTCACCTTAGCTAGCTTGTCTTAGCTCCTTGAGGGTCACAACTTTACCACTTCCGCCTCCTCCCACCCCACTGTCACTCAGCAAAAATAGTGAATGAACAATCATATGCCCACGACACTAAATTCCATCTCACAGACTTAGAGTTTGCCTCTTCTTCCCCCTTTGAACTGAAGTTGTACTTACTCTTGTCCCTGCTTCCATCTTTGAAAGGCATTTGGTTACGTACAACACATTTGCCAAAACCAATTCAATGCCTGACTCATTTTTCTGTCACTCTGACATAATCCTACATATTATTAGGATGTTTGGTCTCACTCTCTCATCTCTTTTCCCATGTGTGGGCTCCAGGTATTCTGCCAACCGGGGCCAAGACTTTATTCTCTTGGTGTTACCTCCTGGCACGATTACTGCCCAGACTTGCTCACACCATACCGGGGGAGGTCATCGAAAAAATGTGACCACCAGTTGACCTGCAAGCCAGACTCCAGCACTCAGAGGATCCTCATCCCCGCCCCTGTCCTTGAAATGTGCGTCCCATTTGCCTTTCCTGCTCCCAGAGCCTGCTCCAAAGACATGGCCTTGAGGTAGGGATGTGGTATTGCAAACACCTATATGCTATATATGCCTGAAGCCAGTTAAAGCCTCTTTATAATCTTTTAAGATTTGCTGGCAGGTGCATGCATCCACTCATTTGCTGCTACCCAATGCAAGCCGCATATGTTAAGTTCTCTTGGCTTATTAAAACTGCTACTTGCTAACCTGGGGTGAGGTGCCTCTTTCTTTGCTCTCTCCCAGCCCTCTGCCCACAGGAGCCAATTTCAGATCATGCTAGGGAAGCCCTTGAGAGGTTGGGAACCAACATGCCATGCTTCTTCCTTCCCCTCAAACAACCTCTGATAAAATAGTGTTGCCCCTCTGACTCTATGTGCCTCCCAAGGTATAATATATAATCATAGTAACTGACTGTGTGAATACAAGATACCCCAAAAGATGCATATTTTGACAAGTGCTTTTGAGAAGATGGCAGTGTTTCTCATACTTCATCCACTCTTGTTTCCCTCAAAGGACTAAGTCTACTGATGACACTCCCAGGTCATGCAGAGCCGGAGGGGCAGCACCAGGGAGAGATGCCGTGGGGAGCAGAGTGTGCTGAAAAACGAGGTGTGTGCAGTGCAGCAACTCCTCTTCATTTTACTTAGGATCAAACCAAGTACCTAATGCCTCGCTAAATGTATTTGTCTTTTAGTCATGAAATGTGATAGTCATTCCTCTTCCAGTGCCCCGGTTTAAGCCTGTAGTTGTGAGGCTGTGCTGTACATGGCATTAATCTGCGATCTACCTGATGGTTTCTTTCTGCAGAATTCAGGATCTCTGTTCAGCCCACTTGGAAATAGACTTGGGCAGCTCTCCAAGCTGTTTGCTATTCAAAGCAGGTGCTCGGTGCTCAGCTATGCTCACGAGGGAGGAGTAGAATGCCAGGGGAGGCTCTCCTAGGCAATCGGCCTTCCAGTTCTGCTTGGGTGCGGGAGCCCTGTCAGGGACCCCATGGCTGGGTTAAGGACGGTCAACCAGTAGGACTGTGCAGGAATTTTACCAATATCCTCAAGCTCCCAAGGCAAAGCAATGCATGGGGTCGGGGGGTGGGGGCTGGGAGAATAACAGGATGTCAATGAAAACAGTCTCCATCCCAAATGGTTGTTTGGGAGGTATTTAACAACTTATACTCTCTGCAATGTACACTTTACTGGGACTTGGGAACAGAATATGAGTTGGGGCACAGAAATATTCAGGGTTCACTCCTTATGGCTAACATTTTGCTATGGGAAGGATGCCCCATAACATGTAATTAGGGCCTGGATTCTGAATATACAACACGAAACCCTTTCTTGAAAGTTGCTCCATGCTGGGCAGGTAAGAGATTTTTTTTGGGGGGGGGGGATATGTATGTGTGAAAGAGAGACAGGGACAGAACACAAAGAAAAGATTGGGCTTTTTTTTTTTTTACTTTCTTTTCTGAACCCTCAGAAAGTTTTTTTTGAAAGTGGGACTAAGTATCTTTATTCTGTATTGAATACTTACTCATTCTAGAAAAGAAGTAGAGAAATTGGATGACATTATCAAATGCTGAGAATACTTACTCAGAATCGAGAAAACAGAGAGATCCAGAACCATGGCCAAACATGCCACCAAGTCTCCCTCCCATTAAATTTATGCTCTAGGGCAATGTGGACCAGAGCAAACTTTTAGAACTTTTGAATGGTTGGGGTCTTGAGGGATGGGGGAGTTAGGCTCGTACAGACATATTAAATAGAAAAAACAGGATGTAAAAGCATAGAGTTAGAATTCGAGATATATTATGCTATGTCTTTGACAAGAGGCTCCAGAAGTAGGGGAATGCAAAAAAAAAAAATGCTAACAGAGTTGAAGGTAAAATCCTAAGGTATACATTTTTTTCTTTTCTCAAAAATCTAAATTCTCTAAGACACACTGGAGCTATAGAAATACCAAATGTAAGAGGAGAAAAAAGGGCGAGTGAGCAGGGCTGGGCAGGTAGCACGAGAAAAAAAAAAAAAAGCTGGCAGCTTTCTGGTCTCTGTGTCTTGATAAAACCTAGCACAGAAATTCAGGGACTCAGGCGCCTGGGTGGCTCAGTTGGTTAAGCGACTGCCTTCGGCTCAGGTCATGATCCTGGAGTCCCGGGATCGAGTCTCACATCGGGCTCCCTGCTCGGCGGGGAGTCTGCTTCTCCCTCTGACCCTCTTCCCTCTCGTGCTCTCTGTCTCTCTCTCTCTCTCTCAAATAAATAAATAAAATCTTAAAAAAAAAAAAGAAATTCAGGGACTCAAGCAGTTTGACCCCCTCCTCAAGTCCCCCTGCACTTGCTGATCCCACAGCTTAAGAGGAAGAGAGGCAGTATGTAGCGGTGGACTGAGTCCTATGTACACAGTTAAACTTCTTTCCTAACATCTAGCTTATTTGAAAATAGCCTTTCTATATCATCTGAGAAACCCTGGGGGGCTTGCGTTTACAATAGGAGCTGTTAATTCAGCAAGGCACATCAGCAGTCTAACGATGAGGTTTTCTGGCATGCTGCTATAATGTATACAGCCAATGGATGCACCTCTGTTTAGAAGAAAGGTTAAGAGCCTTGTTTTTTAAAGCGATGTTTACTCTAGGTCAATGATCCTTTTCATGAGTCTCAATATTCTTTTTTTGGTATTGCCTTTGAACTCTGGTGTGCATTAGACAAACAGCCCTCCATATTTTCCCCCCTAAACTGATGAAGGGAAATTTCTTATTTATTGCAATTTCCCTAATCCTTAAACGCTACATCCTTCTATTTGAAGGAGAAAGATTATTTCAGTTCCTGGAGTCAGGGACGTGATTGGACTCCAAGGAGGGCAATGACTCTGGACTTCATTTTCCCTTTCTCTCATCATGGCTAGGGATAATGAAGGAGGAAGGTATACCCCCTAGAGCCAGAGGCGGGACAGCTGTAGCCGATCCAATAGATTTAAAAGATCTAGCTGGTTTGGAAAACTAATGAAATGAGAGCTGCAAATTAAATTTGAGCACTAAATCAATCTTTTGATTGCTGAATTCAAGTTAAAGGGCATGAGGAAAAGCTTTATAATCTTCTCGGCATGGCTGGCTGTTTCTAGTCAGGCATGCTGACTGCAGCATAATGCCACACTTCCTTTTATTAAAATGTCAAATTCTATTCAGCTGGAAATTTTCTTAACCGCCGGAGAAGGTTTATACTGAACACACCTGACTGACTCTTGGGTTTATATCAATTAAATGAAATTTTGGCAGGTTGGATCACACTTCCTCTGAAAGAAACATGGTTCCCCTTTATATTCTCCTATGTTGTACCTGCAAGACATAAAAAAAAAACACACAAACCCCCAAAAACAAACAAAAAAACACCCCAGCATTTGTTCTGACCAGAATGCTACTTAATGTTAAGACTTCTGATTAAAATAAGGTGATTTAGGTAAAAGCAGTGAACACTGAGTAAATGAAAGAAGCCATTACCTAATAGTAGCCTCATCTACCAGAGAGTTTTTCTTTTTAAGATTTATTTATTTATTTGTGGGGGGAGGGGCGGGGGGGAGGGGCAGAGGGAGAGGGAGAAAGAAACTCAAGCTGACTCCGTGCTGAGCACGGAGCCCCATGTGGGGCACCATCTCACGACCCTGAGATCATGACCTGAGCCAAAATCAGAGTCAGATGTTAAACCGACTGAGCCACCCAGGCAGCCTCAGAGAAGAGAGTTTAAGGGCTCAGAATCATTTGCAAAATGTGCAACTGATGATGATGGCCAACATTGCAGAACAAGTTGCTTTCATTGTTTATTTTTATGAGAGAAAACAGATCCAGAGAAGAACCAGCAATGACCTGTCTCAAATTTTAACAAATGTGAGCCTTTGTTACTTCCAGATCTTCATCTTAATCAGACACCAGTATATTAAACAAGAAGAAATATACATGGTCTTACACAGAAGCTGCAAGAACATCGACAGCCAGTTCCCATGAAGCTTATCTATCAGTTTTTCAAAGAAATTAAGAACAAGTGATTAATCTTTTAGAAGTTAATCTAAACCAGACTACCCCTCTGAATCTCTAATAGTTCTGTTTATGATTATGTATAGTTACTGGAATTATCCAGGGATCAGCAACTATACCACTCATACTTAGTTTCACTAAAAAAATAAACATTCTGATGTTCTTATTCATCTCTTTCTTTTTTGAGTCTGTAATAGATTTACAATTGCATTCATAGTAATTTTTTATTCACTTTTATTTAATAATAGCTTCACTGAGATACAATTCACAAATCATAAAATTCACCTTTTTAGGGCATGCAATCCAGTGAGCGTTAGTATATTCACAAAGTTATGCAACCATCACCACTACATAATTCCAGGATACGTGCATCACCCAAAGAGAAATCCTATACTCATTAGCAGCCACACCCTATTTCCTTCTCCCACAGTCCCTGACAACCATAATCAACTTTCTGACTCAATACATTTACCTATTCTGGATATTTAATATAAATTAAATCATATATGTAATTTTTGACTTTTTTTGGGGAGGTCTGGTTTCTTTCAATTAGCATAAGATTTTTACTGTTAATCCATGTTATATTATTTATCAGTACTTCATTCATTTTTATGAGTAAATAATACTCCATTTTATGGAGATGTACAAACATATGGTTCTCCCTTGATCAACTGATAGACATTTGGGTGGTTTCCATTGTGGTGCCAGTATGAAAAATGCTTCTGTGAATATTTGTGTACAATTTTTCCTGTGGACACATGTTTTTACTTATCATGGGTATATATTTAATTATGGAATTGCTGGATTATATGAGAATTCTCCGGTTAACTTTTTTGGGAAATGTTTGCCATAGTATTTACATCATTTTACATTTGCACTAGCAATCTATGATGGTTCTAGTTTCTCCAAATCCTCACTAACACTTGTTATTGTCTCTCTCTTTTTTTAATTTTAGCCATCCTAGTGGGTCTGAAGTGGTATCTCATTGTGGTTTTGAATTGAATTTCAGTAATGGCTTATGATTTGAGCATCTTTTCATGTGTTTATTGGTCATAAAAAGACTACAAGCCTTCAAGTTATAAAAAGACTCCATCTTGGAAACTCTTTCTCAGTGTCTTTTATTACCTACCTTGAGGGAAGCCAGCTGCTATGCCCTGAGGCAATCTTTTGAGGAGGCTTACATTCAAGGGACCAAGGCCTGCCAAAAACGGCATGAGTGAGGTTGGAAGTAAATTCTCCCTCTTCCAACAAGCCTTCATATAAGACTGTATCCCAGATAACAACTTGACTGCAACCTCATGACAGACTTTGAACCAGAGGCACTGAAATAAGCCACTCCCAGATTACTAATTCGCAGGAAGTAGGATAGGAAAGCTTGTTGTTTTAAGCCAATAAATTTTGAAGTAACTTGTTTCACAAATACAGACAGCACATAATGACTGTTGCAGATAAAGTCTCTTTCTGATTTTCTATGACAATAAGAGAATTATTTTTCATGAAAGCATCGAATAAAAAGCTAGGCAACAAATAATTTATAAAATCACTTTCTGTTAATTAAAAGTAAGAAAGAAAAATAAGTCCATATTTTCTATATCCATTGTCTGCCATATTTAAATGATCTTTTGGACACAACTTCAGTTTAATCCATGAAATAAAATCAAGAAGGTACAGAAGTCTAATTTGGGTCCCTGGTGGATGAACACTGCATACTACACAAATTGGATTTGTTCTCCTGACCAGGAGATATTTTGCTTAGGAATTGCTTGGAGTGAATTGTGTCCTGCCCCCCCACCCCCACCCCCTGCAGATTCATATATTGAAGCCTTGGGAGATAATTAGGTTTAAACAAAGTCAGGACGGTGCTCTCATGATGGGATTAGCACCTTATAAGAACAGGAAAGACATCTGAAGCAAGATGTGTCCATCTGTAAGCCAGGAACCTTTGGTACTCTGAGAAATAAATGATGTTTAAGCCACCTAGTTCATGGTGTTTTGTTGCAGCAGTCTGAGCAGAACAAGACAGGAACCTTTAGTAAATGGAATGGAGTAGTCAATTTCAGCTAATTTTTGACTTGCTTCTGTTACAGCCATATATGGAGTAATCCATGGTTTCTGTCTACATAGGAAAGCCCTAGTTTTGCTATATGAAAAAGTCTAGGGAAAGATGCCTGACTCAATACCTTCCTCAGGAGATGGGAGATATGAAATCCAAGAAGTGCTGAACAACAACAAAATAGGCAAATGGGACTACATCAAACTGAAAAGTTTCTGTACCACAAAGGAAGCAATCGATGAACAGAATGAAAATGCAACTCACAGAATGGGAGAAAATATTTGGAAACCATATATGTGATAAAGGACCAATATCCAAAAAATATAAGGAATTCATACAACTCAATAGCAAAAACAAAAAACAAACAAACAAACAAAATACCCTAAACACCAAACAGCCCAATTCAAAAATGGGCAAAGGAACTGAATAGACACTTCTCGAAGTAGACAGAAAAATGTCCAACAAGGACCTGAGAAGGTGCTCAACATCACTAATCATCAGGAAAATGCAGATCAAAACCACAATAAGCTATTACCTCACACCCGATAACATGTGTTGGTGAGGCCATGAAGAGGGAACACTTGTACTATTGTTGGTGGTTGTGTAAAATGGTGTGGCTGCCATGTAAAAACAATATGGAGTTTCCTTAAAAATGAAAAACAGAACTACCATATGATCCAGCAATCCTACTCCTTGCTATATATCCAAAAGAATTGAAATCAGTATCTCAAAGAGATATCTGCACTCCTATGTTCATTGCAGCATTACCTACAATGGCCAAGATATGGAAACAATGTAATTATCATCTACAGATGAATGGTTACAACATCATTCAGTCCTAAAAAAGAAGGCTGCCATGTGCAACATGGGTGAACCTGGAGGACATTATGCTGAGAACTAAGCAAGTCACAGAGGGACAACCACTGCATGATTTCACTTATATGAGATATCTAAAATAGTCAAACTCATAGAAGCAGAGAGTAGAATAGTCGTTGCCAGGAGCTGGAGGGAGTGGGAAATGGAGAGCTGCCATTCAATGTGTACAAAGTTTTAGTTATGCAAGAAGAATAAATTCTAGAGATCTGCTGGACAATGCAATGTCTATAGTTAATACTGTATTATACATTTCCAAACTGTTAAGAGGATAGATCTTATATTAAGCGTTCTTACTACAATAAAAAAATATATATTTTTGGGCAATTTGAATTGAATAACTAGAAATCTATTCAATAAGCATGATTAAACACTTGAGGAAATGTAGTCATATCAATACTCCTGCCAATAAACCTAAATAAACAGATTAAATATTTAAATATAAAAATCAATAAGGCATATTGAATATTTTTCTTATATTTTTATTTCCATAGCAGGAAGAATTCAAAAAATTAGAAATCATTAGTCTGCACTGAAAAATACATGTATTATTATATTGCCTAAAATAAGATATTAAATGATTTTCTCTATTTAATTTACTGTCCAACATTATTGAACTGATGGTAAAAGCAAAATACCATTTTAAAGAAAATTTGCTGTACTCTATAGAGAATATCCATCATATGCTCATAATATCACTACTTGGCTAATCATGATTGCCTTTTCCATTTAGTTAAAAAGAAAGCAGCAAAACACACAATGTAATAACCCTTCTAAAAAACAAAATGTCATTTTTAATCCCTGTATTTAATCATTCTGACTTTCACTAGAACAAGCGACTCTGGCACTCAAACGTGCCACTAAGTTCCTCTGGAAGGATTCTGAGCAGAATCTTCCAGGTGCTTCTGCTTCCTTCATCAGCATGCAGTGTTACCGCTAAGCCAATGGCAGGGAGAGATCCAGGGAGAGAAGGCCACGTGAAGAGGGACATCAGCAGCCCCCTCTCCCAGATCCCTCTTTCTGATTGCTACTCCTCCCTCCCATTGCTCTCTCTGGGCCCTGCTCCCCAGATTTCCACCTAAAGATCTCATGAGCTTGAAACTGCAAAGATACCTGGTAAAATCTAATACTCTACAGAAAGGCAAGAAGATGGTACTTTTGTATTTCTTTGATTCTAAGGATGTATCTTTTTTACACTTTAATGTTTCTGAATTGAGATGTGTTATAAACTTAAAGGTGATATGTACTGTGGCACGGTTTCTATTTTGCCCCCAAATCTTTGACTAAATTAGCAATACTCCTTATGACTTACAGCATTTTGCAATCAAAGAAATAAATGTCATTCCTTATACTGCCCTTCGGGGAGGTATCACAAAGATTGGAAAAATGCTAACAAACCCTAGGATTATAGTTTCCAATATGCAGTGAAAGATTAGAGTCAGACGCCCTTTAAGAGAATGTATTGTCCCAGCTGTAGGACTAGTCTTAAATGATGAGAAGGCAAATTTATTAGAATACCTGAGCAATTTATATCTTACTACCATATTCCAGTGTGTACAGAAGGCATAAATCAGATAGGACTGGATCTTAGAGGTGCACAGATCCAATTTCATTTTATGGATCAGTTTTCCTTTTTCATAGGCAGTGAATGAAGGGCCAATATGTGCTCTCTGTTAGAAACAGAGAGGTCTTATAATATTTTTATTGGCTGGCAAATTCTTATCTATATCCAAGACATCCCCAAGCTTTGGTGGTTTCGTCTGCCTCATCAGTACCACCAAACCGACTTTAGTGGAAGTTGTGAAGAGATGTAATGGCACCTTGAGTTCCCAGCCTTTCTGGGGAGTAAGAGACAAATCTCTTGCAACCAGCAACTACATGATGCTAATTTGCAAGGGATACTTCACCACAGATCCTTGAGTCAACTCTGTTCCAGGTCACTGACAAATGCACCCATTTCTATTTGCTGGATGGTGAAAAGACTTCAGATAACACAAATCTCTGGAGAAACAGTTCTGGTATCCAAACCCATGCATCCATTTACTCCCCCATTCAGGACTATGGCACCAAGGCACTCTTCCTGCTGAGCCCTCTTGCATTCTAATGAGCCTTCACAACTCAGCTCTGCAAACAGTCACTGCAGTGAAACTTACTTAGAATCCCTGGGTTAGACCCTATTTTTTTTTTTTTTTTTTTTTTGCACCTAGGACCAAATCAGATGAATCACCAGAAATCATTGCTACATGTTCAAGATCAACTCTTCTGCTACAGATGTCTGCTGCTACGGCTAGCTCATCTACCACATGGCACCTAATTGATATATATGTAATGATAAAATACATCTTGTACATAAAATGTATGAGAGAGTATGTGAAAATGCATGCAAGGTATGAAAAGTGCTCAATGTAAGTAAATATTCTCAAGAAGCAACGGTTGTAATCATTTCCAATGAAGGACAAGTCGAACTTCTATACCTGTGCTTTTTGACCTGGCTACATACTTCAGTATTCTGAGGAACCTTCAAAAAATACTGATGTCTGGGCCCCACCCCAGGCCAAGTGAAATCTAATCTTTGGGTCATGGGACCGAAGCATCTGTATTTTTCCGAGACTTCCATGTTATTCTGATGTACCACTTAAAGCAATAAAACAATCAAGGAACAGTTGGAATTACAAAAAAAAAAAGATCAAACCGTTTTGGCTGACTTATCAAACATTAATTATTCTACTATTACTTTTTTAATGGTGGAGAAATAAATGTCTAAATATATGGTTAGCACCAGGGCTGAAAGTAAATATTTTAGATCTCTTAATGAGCACAAAGTCACCAATTTGTTTATGTTCCATCTGGAAGGGGGAAGGAATGAGAGTTACTATTTTTTTTTTTTTTTACTATGAATCCAGCAGCACAGATAAACACAACAAAGATAAACAAAACGCATTTCCTGACTTCGGGACTAGTGGGGAAAGACAGACACATAAACAGATAAACTGCACTACCACTGAGATCTGGTGAATGCAATAAGCAGATTAATTAACATTGTCATGGGGGGAGGGACATGTTTGCAAAGACATGAATAACATGCAGAGTCTTGCAGAATGCATTTTGCATGGCAGAGGAGGAGGTGGGTGATTGTAGCCCACGAAATAGCAAGTTAAAAGGAAAGGAAGGAATTAAGAGCCGGGCACAACAAGGTGATGCTGCTGAGATAGCTCAGAAGCTAGCGTATAGAGGATAGAATAGGGGAGCAGGTAAGGGTGCATTTGGCGAGGAAGTCAGACTGGGAAAAATCTTGTTTGCCAAGAGGAAAATGTACCAAATCTTGTAAGCGATTGAGTAGCAAGAAAGAGCAAACAGAGATTTGTAAGCTGGAGGGTAAACTGATCAGATTCCATTAGGATGATCACTTCAGTGGAACTCTATCAAATGTGACAAGAGAGGAAGCGTCAGCCTCCATGGGTCTCTGCTGTAAGGGGTATTTCTATGGTAGAGCAAAAACCAAAGGGTTTTCTGCCTGTGATGGGGAAAGAATGTAAATATAAATGTTAACATCAATAACATTTCTACTTTATGCTTTTATCACAAAAGTAAAAAACTAATGATTGGAAGGCAGGTGCACTTGGTTTCTCATGTTTGCAGGATTGCTAACTGCTTTCAGGGTTTTACCAAGAGGCTATTTCCAGTCTCTGTGGCGCTTCCCGGCACTGGCCCATCTCCGCTACATATTCTCAGCTCCCTCTCCCAACTTTTTTTTTCCTCCATGGATTGCCAAGAAGCCTATTGAACCAGGAGGTTCTGTTCCAGGATGGTGCATTCTGAAGGGCTAACTCCGTGGTTCTGTATGAAACAGTTCCATCTGCCCCCTGGTCAGTCAGGTGGTAATGGTGCTTTGTTGCTTTCCACGTGAAGGAGAAGCCTTTGCAACGCTGCTCGACAACTGTGCACAACATCAACAAGTTGAATGATGGGTTTCAGAACACACACACTTTGCTGCATTTGTGGGAAGTAATTTGGATCATTAGGACAATTATGTAACTAAGTATGTCATCTAAAAAGTACACTCATTTTCTAATCGTCAAGCCAACCACTGAAGACTTAAAGAATGAAACCATTTCCAATTACCTTTATACATGATGGCAGGAATGACGTTCTGAGAGGGAAAGCTATCTTATAGTGCCATGCCTCGCGGTGACGGTATAAACAATTACACCGGATAATTAAGATCTATGTGAAGCCTTGTTTTTAAGGAACACAAATTCCTATTCTGGTCACTGTCTTTTTATATATGGAACTTTTCTGTAATATATGCTGAAGCAGTTAGGAATAAAAAGTAGTGTCTCAATGCTTCACAGTCAAAGCATGACCTAGGATATATAAGCTAAGGTAGTATTTTACTCATCTGTCGTCTTCCAAGGAAAAAGACAAAAAAGAAGGCAATGGACTGGTTAAGTGGAGAGAACAAGGGCCTAAACTCTACAAATCAAGGGCAAGATGTGGGACTTTTGGAAGTCTCTCCCCCTCTCTGTTTAGGTGTATCCTCCTCTGTTAAAAGTGCAGAGCTGGACTAGTTAACCCTAGAAGGCAGGGTCTAACCTTACCACCCCCCCCCCCACATACCCATTTTGCAAATGAGAAAGAGTGAAACTGAGTTAGGGTGGCCCCAATCACCCCTGGATAGAGTGGATGCGATTTTGTAAGCATATGCATTTTCATGCAGAGAAAGCTTTTCTCTGACAGAGAGATCCTTTAACCCCAAAAAGATAAGGAACCACTGATCCAAGACTCCTTTCGGCTGTAAATGTCTTTGGTCTAAGATCTGGAAAATCTAAAAAAAAAAAAAAAAAAATCTGCAGGCGGCTCCATGTGGAAAGCTCATTGTGAGCTGGTTGTATCATTACACATACACTTATCAAGCAATATAGCCATCAAACAGACACACTTTTAAATTCATCAACCATCTTCCAGTCTGCAATTTGAAGAATGGCCGCCTTATACCGAGTTCCTTCTGAGTAAATCCCCAAGGAGCTCTAACACAAGCCCGTTTTATGCTAAAGTTGAAAAGAGAAGGAGCCTTGGAAATGCTGGCCTGAGTTCTAGCCTCAATTCTGTTACTACGTGGCTGTGTGACCTTTAGAAATGCACTTGACATCTCCTGGCCCCAGGTTCCTTTTCAGTAAAAGGAGAACTATAGGACAATGGCAGAAAGTTCTGGGTCTATTCTTGCCTCATGGTTGTATGGTGCAAAGATCCTCCAGGAACTCAGAATTAGAAATGTTACTGTAGCTGGCAACGTAGTCACTATGCACCTACATTTCTCTACAATCTTCATTGTATACCCAGGCAAGATTATAGCTAAAATATCAAATAAATATCAGGGGTCAAAACTGAGAAATTTTGACACCTTGCATAAGGAAGTGGAGTTAACAGATCTCTGGACTCAAATGCTAACAGTCTTCAAAAACAGCCAGTTTCCAGGATAATTGTTTCACTGTGGTCATCAGACACCTGAAGACAAGAGGGCATCGGATTCATTTATAAAAAAATACACGAAAGACAACTTGATGTTTAAATGCTGTGTCAATGAAGTTGTCCATGAATTGAGGCACTGCATAGCAATGATTTTGTAGCCAGTAAGATATATCGGGAAGAATGCATACCGGTAGCCTCTTTTCACCTAGGGAAAAACATGCCATGCTCATGAACAGGTGTTTGCACTTGCAGGTAGCCGTGTTAATCGTGCATAAGACAAGTCTGGGGCAATGCAAGCTTTGATAGGAGGTGATTAGTAATGCAAACTCTGTTGACCCTTGAGTTGATAAGGACTATTTCCCTTCCCAGCCAATGTGGAGATCTGGCTATTTAAAGACAGCTTTGGCACACTAAAAATGGACTGATCTTTACATGCACTGTAACATAGATATTCTTTACCCTGTCACCTTTGATATTGCTGTGCAGATGTCTGAGTTGGCATTTTAGAACAGGTGCACCTCCCCTCTGCACACATGGAGCAATGTGATCTTCTGAAAAAAATGATTTTTTGACACTCTTGGTAAATATCTCCTTCCATGGGAGCATCTACAGTACTTCCTTCCCAAGTACTCAGAATGTATTTGTGAAATCAATGAATGAAGAAATCATTTTCTATAAACTATTTTAATTACTCATTAGATTGTATACTTCTTAGGAGTGGGATAGTGTTTTATTCATATCTTCAATACCTCGCAAAGTGAAATCATTTGATATCAGTATAAAGCTTATGAGTTCATTCTCAGAGACATTGTAGAGAAAGAGGAAAATCTCAATCTTTTTGCCCAAAATTCATTTGCTAAAGAGAATAAGAATCAAGATCCTGAAGCAATTAGGCCCACAACAGAGTTGGGCTAGACAGTCCCAAGAGTCTGAGCCCCGAAGTCAGTCCTCTTTCTTGGACCAGTGTGCCATAGTGTTGGGTATTGGGGGGCACAGGAAGATACGCTGGAGCCTAGAGCAACAAAGCAATCAGGAGCCTACCTCTGGAGGCACTGATCCCACCTTCAGGGGGATTTATGCTCACTCAGCCCTATCCCACGGAACCGCGGTGAGAAGGCTGCTGGTCCACATCAGTCACATGGACACGGAGACTGGGTTTAGACTAAGCTGACAGGTGGGAGGGTTACTGTTATCCAACCATGAAGAGCTAATGAAGGCAGGAATGTGGTCACCAGCACAGCACCTTGTGATAAAACCCTTTTTATTTGCATAGTGCCTTACCCTTTATAAGGTGTCTTCATAATCTGACCCGAGTAGTGAGCAAAGTAAATGTTAAATAATGATTTCTGGAATTGAACTGAATTGTATGTTTTGATAAATAAAAATGTTGCATATTTTTTAAATCATCCCATGCCAGTTGACTCAGGGGCCTATTATTTGACTGGGAACCATGTGTGGACCACACTGGAGGCAGAGAAGAGGCAGATATCTTGCAAACATCCTTCATTTCACATAAACAACCTTTACTGAGCTCCTAATGTTTGTAAGGGACTGTGATTGGGGGGATTCAGAGAGGAAAACAGCCTGGCCTTGCCCTCAGATAGCTCATGGACCAGTGAGGGAAGCAATTTGTTTTAAAGATACTATTATGTAACATAATTAGTAAACTAAAAACTAGCTCAATAAACAGTTTCCAAAATCACTGAAGCTCATAGAGCCAGGGCCTAAAAGTTGTTTACCTCGGCATAGTACACTATCATTAATGCAAAGTTCTGTGAAGGTCAGTACTATTCATTCACTTTTGTTCCATGTCCCCATAGTACTTATACACATGCTGAACATAGTGGGCATTTGAAAAACCATGGTAACTACATGGCCTTTCCAGAGTTCTTTATTAACTATAATGTCATGTTAAATGGTATTTATGCTATAATGATGATAGCGCATAATGATGAAGAATGCAGGCTGTGGTGTCAAATTCCCTGATTAAACTCTTACTCTGCCACTCCCTAGTGCTAGCACCTCAGGCAGGATCCTTACCGGCCTTGTGCCTCACGTACCTCATCTGTAAAATGGGGTAGGAACAGTACTTACTTATACCACAGGGGTATTATGAAGATTAAATGAGTCGAAACATGGAAACTAGACACAATAAAGACCCTATAAATGTCACTATTATTATTAAATGTACAACATTTTATATGTATGCTTACAAGAACCAAAAAGGGGTTTGGACCAATGTCGAACTGGGGCTTACTGGGGAGGTAGGACCATGCATGAATTTATTCTTTGATTTCAAATCAATTAATAGTGGTGTTTAAGTAATTTTTAAATAAATGTCTTAAAATAATGTTTAAATGTTTAAATAAGGTTTAAATAATTTTAAAATTGTTTTTGAAAACTTGTACAACACTTAGAACAATTTAGACTATGTATCTTACCTGTTCCGTTAGAAATAACAAAACCCCATCAAACCCATGCACACACCCATTCAATTCCTGTTCTAACCCCAACAGATAACTCTTCCAATGCCAGTACTCAGGGTCACTCAAACTCCGGCTCTCTACTCTTTCAACTCTCAAATGCATATATAAAATTGATGCAGCACATAGAAAGGTGACCACAGGAATATATAAATTAAGTTGCTGCCTATATAGGATGTTTTTAATAATGATGTATTTTGGAAATGTTCTGGGAGTGATGATTAAAAATGATTGAAAATCACCTTAAAAATATACACCTTTGTATCTTGCCCTTGATATGCCAACGTGTGGGCCTCAGTTTAAAAAAAAAAGTTATTTTCTCTGGATTACACAAAATACTAATTTGAATTCTGACAGTGCAGGCTGGGAAATGAGGTTTCTCCCAGGGCAAGTATGTTTCCTTAGAGCCCAATTTTCTATCTACAGAGAATGACACCTGATCTGGACCACAGTCCTTTGCAAATAAGCATGTTCCTAGTACTGTGGTGAGGCTTCATTGGCTCAAACTTTCAATTTTGTAGAGTAATATTTTGTAAAATATACAATATTTTGTAAGCTTAATAGAATTTAAGAAATCTACCCCTTAAGGGAAAAAAAGAAACACCAAAAGAAAAAAGGACCTACACAATAAAAACAAAAATTAACTGTCTGACAAACTTCCAGTTATAAAATAAATAAGTCGCAGAGATATAATGCACAGCATGGTAACTATAGTTAATAATACTGTCTCGTATAGCTGAAAGTTGCTAAGAGAATAAATCTTGAAAGTTTTCATCACAAGAAGAACAACTGTAACTATGTATGGTAATGGATGTTAACCAGACTTATTGTGGTGATCCTTTCACAATGTATACAAATATCAAATTATGTTGTAACCTGAAACTAATATAATGTTATATGTTAATTATATCTCAATTAAAAATTGGCAAAAAATTATTTAAAAAAAATTAGCTGTCTGTACATGATGCAGATACATATAAGGGTCAAAATGGGATCCATAAAATAATATAATTCTTTCTTTGGAATGATTATCACAGTTTATTTAGGTACAATCCATTGCTCTGTAATCTATTTCCAGTTTCTTCTTCTATAAGAGACTATGACTTTCTGTCCCAAGCTTAGTAACTCCTGGCATGATCCCAAACTCTGATTCTGGGACCTGAAATCCAGTTAGCTGTTACCAATCAGCAAACAAAAGATAAGAAATCTTGGTGATCTCCAGTCATTGTCACCTGATACTTGTAAAGCCCTGCACCAAGCATCTCAGGACAATTAGTTTCTTTTTCTTTTTTTTAAAGATTTTATTTATTTATTTGACAGAGAGAGACACAGTGAGAGAGAGAACACAAGCAGGGGAAGTGGGAGAGGGAGAAGCAGGTTTCCTGCTGAGCAGGGAGCCAGATGCCTGGCCCATCCTAGGACCCTAGGACCGTGACCTAAGCCGAAGGCAGTCACTTAATGACTGAGCCACCCAGGTGCCCCAGGACAATTAGTTTCTATGAGAAGAGACCATTTACCTCCATTTGTCCCTTACTCTCACAGCAGGAGAGCAGGCTGCTTACTTAACACAGGTAGTCACAGATATTTCTGCTGCCAACAGTAAGAAAAGTGATGGCAGATACATTGGCTTCATTTTTGAGCTGGCAAGCACTGCTGAAGTTTAACTATTCAAGAGTGTTTGGAAGTGGACACTGCGATAAACAGCCGTGAGGCCTGGGGCTAGGAAAAGAACTGTGCTGCGAAGAGCAGTGTCTGCTGCAGCAGGCAATCTTATCAAAAGAGCTTATCATGTTAATGAAAGATATCATTTGTATTTAGGAGACTCTGTATGTCACAATTTCATCTTCAGATGAAACCAAGTATAAGTACTGCCTTAGTATTCAAATTCAACTGCATCATTTGTGGTATTTTCTGAGCTTTATTTACAAAATGCTCACGTTCCCTATAGCAACATGAGATTTTACTTATGTGAACATAAAATGTAATGAGTTTCTAACATGTGTTTCAGAACATGGTCCAACACACGTACACACATGTGCACACACACGCACACACACGTGTGCGCGCACACACACACACACGGATGGAGACAGAGAGACAGAGAAAAATCTGACAAACTAATTCTTTCACTGGAAAGATAAAACTGAAATCCAACAAGGATAATTTCTCATCTCTTGGCATAGGGGAATAAATGTCCCATTTCATCTCTGAATTTTGTGTGTGGATAAGCATTAAATTTCAGTCGTGTAAGGAAATTGCTTGGGGAAGTTTTGTAATCCAGCTTTATAAAATGCCAATATATTTCCTATAGGAGATATGGAAAAAAGGAAAAAAAAGAAAATTCAGATGGCATTATGTATGCTATAGTTGATGCCAGGACATTTTAATGTTATCTTTAAGGGAAATAACATTAATAATATTTAATAGGCAGCGGATAATGTCCTTAGAAAATCCGAATGCCATCAGATTTTATTGTAACTTAAACAATCCACCATGACAGAGAGCAGAAGCTTGTTACAGTAGGAACTTGACAAAGGGTATGGAAGAGAATTCCCAATTTTCATTATTACCAACCTTCATTTTAATTATTAGAATGATTTGCTTTTAAAAGAAAATACCTTCCTGGTGACTTGAATGCATTCTTGTGCAGCTAATAACACATTGTGACTATCACATTTCCTCCCCTGTAAGTGCTCAATGAGCACCTCCTTATCCAAAAGAAAAATGTTACATTTGTTTCATGGTCATTCTTCTAAAATAAAAAGAAACCATCCTTACTTGGAAAGGTTTCAAAGTTGAATAGCAGGGCAAAAATTACAACCTTCTCATCTGGGCTCTGTCTAGAATAAAGGCTCCTAGGCAACTGAGTTAAGTCTAATAATGTTCCAATCATAAAAGCAGGAACCACTTATTGATCCTCTGATTCCTTTTACTTGGGTAAAAGTTAACTGGGAATGGTTATAATAATGGTGGTAATTTATTTAATGTGGGGAAATGTATAGTTCTGTAGCTAAATTTGCTACATATGTGCTTCTAAATCATCTGGTTAGAAGTGTGACCAGTCTAATTTTCCATATACTTCATGTAGATTTACTGCTGTGAAAATAGTGGAAGCTTGTTCATATTTAAGTGTCCCAGATGTATAAAGGATCATTTCTCATCTCTACATTTCCACACTGAGAAGGTCAAATTGCTTAAGGTTCTTCTGAAACCAACAATGTACAAATGTCATGCACCAAGTGGTTTTATTTTTTAACGTCTTCTCTGTAATGGAAATGAAACAAATTTAAGTCATTGAAAACCAGGGTTATTTGTCACAAACTTCTAATTAGAGGCTAGTATAGGACTCTAGAATGTGACAATATTATGTTATCATAGATGTCCTCAACATGTGACCAAATGTTACATTGAAGTGTGTTACGAAAAGCCCTCTACTTCACTGTGCCTCGAGGGCTTCTTTAAAAGACTGTTTTAGAGGGTAGACGTCAAATTAAATTGCTTTAGTTGGAAATTAATGGCTCAAAATTGACCACATTGTAAAGTTAGTCGCAAGTCATGGGAACATAATATCTTCTAAAATTTAAGTTAATTTCAATACTGTGTCTCTAGACATTAATTCTACTTGAATTTGGAAGTTACCAAGATCCTAAGACTGGCCCCACATATTTCATTCAGTCTGTCATATTTCAAGAGAGAGAGATTAAACTTGAGTAATAAGCCATATTAATGTATTTTGCATATTTCTTACTTTACTCCATCCCTAAAACCTGATTTCAAACAAACCAAAGACAATAATTTGAGAAGGGATTTATATAAGAATGTGTGAGAGCACAGGATTTGGAGCAAAGGATTCTGGGTTCAAAACATAATTCTGGCTTCGATATTTATAGAGTGTAAAACCATGAGTGATTAATTAACTTCTGAGTCCTTCCCAGCAGTGTTAATTAGAATAAAAATAATTACTTTGTAGGGATGCTTTTAATATCAAAATGATACAGAAGTACTATAAAATCTGACACAGATAATACATTACCATTTTCATGTTACTTTCACATTTGTGACTTTCTTTTGAGCCAGGTAATAATATGCAAGTCCGGGAGAGAACTAGAATTATAACCATTTACAGAAGACGACACTGAGGCTCAGAACGTTTAAATGATTTATAGGTACATCTAATGAATGCTGTTGGGACTTGAACTGAAATTCTGGCCCTGAACCCAGTGTTTCTTTGACTATATCAGATCAAAGATTTAATGCAATGTCAATGGGATTTCAGGTATTCCTGATCCCATTACATGGCATCATCATTTTAATAAGACTTTGCAATTAGTATGAACCAAATGGCATAGTTGAGTTTAATTCAGCCATACCTATATGGACATAACCACAGATCTAAAAGACTAGCCTGAGTCTTTGGTAGCACCTTTCTCCAAACTTTGGTCAAACATCTCTATCTTCCATGTCTACCAAGAGTTAGCCTTTTTTTTTTTTTTTACTGTAATCCTTTCCAAAACTGAAAAGTTCTTTGCAACATTTACCCTAAGTCTCATTCATTGCAACTAAATCCTATTCATTTTTGCTGAGACAAAACTGGAAAAAAAAATCTACCTCTAGTATTTTAGCTGAAAAGAGAAATTTGAAAAGTAAGACCAGAAGCTTACAGAGGAGGAGTCACCTGAGGGGGTGCACATTGATGAGGAAAGAGAAAATTCAGGAGAAGATGCATTCCTTCAGGTTCTTGGTCAGAAACTTAAATTTAGAAATGTTGATTTACTGTTTGAGTCACATTTTGCCCAACTAATGACTTTTATATTACATTTGGACATAGGGAATCAGTAGACAAATAGCAATAGAATCCTGACCTTACTGACATAAAAAAGTAATCAATAATAAAAGTATATTCATATGGCTATTAAAGTTTTTCTAACATTTGAATGTTTAACTTTTATTTCCAGAGATTTATAAAATATTTTTCTGAGCTGCATACCAAAATCTCAAGACAGCTTCATTCAAGAATGCTTCATTGGCAAAAAAAAAAAAAAAAGACACTCTTCTTTATTTTCTTTTCCTCTTCCTTATCAAATTATGATTTGTAACTAACTGGTTCCCTTCTTGAAAGACTTCCACTCTTCACAACAAATTTTGGAGATCAGTTTGCTAGCAGTGTTTTAATCAGTTTAGGATATTTGTTGAAGTTCATTCAACAAATATTTCAAATGGGTAGCACAGATATGGTTATTCCCTAGGTCTGTCCATGGTCATAGGATCTGCAAGTGGGTATGTACGTATTCATTTTGTTTTGCTGGTGTAATAAATCACTGCAGTGGTTTATAAGAGTACAAATTTATTATTTACAATTCTGAAGGTCAGCCTGGGTCTCACTGGACTGAAAATGTTGGCAGAATATCTAGAGGCTGTCCACATTCTTTAGCTCAAGGAGCCGTTCGTCTATCATCAAAACCAGCAACACTACACTTCCCTGAGCGTAATTCTGTAGTCACATCTCCCTCTGATTACAGACAGAAAAGGTTCTCTACTTTTAAGGATTGATGTAACTAGACTAGGCCCACTGGAAAAGCCAGGATACTCTCCCCAACTCAAGTTCCTTAACTTAATCCCATATGCAGAGTCTTTTGTTCCCCAGGTTAGGCAATATATTCACATGTTCTGGGGGTTGGGATGTAGGCAAATTGGGGGACCTTTCATTATGCCTATCACAGTGAAAAAGATGAAATTAGAAGTTAGAATGTTTGATGTTAATCAGAGTGCTTGTGTCATAGGAGACATTCAATAAATAGGAGATAAATAAATGCAATCAGTGAATTAAAGAAAAGTTGTCCAAGTGGGCATGATAGGGTGGATGTAACACAGCAATTGGCTTCAAGGTGGGCATGATTTTTAATGGTTTTATATTTAATTATCCTTCAACTTTTTAAGATGTTCACTTGATTTTTCTTTCCTTGAGATCAAATAAGAATATTCAATGTGTGACCTAAGCATAGGCAATTAACAGAAATTTAAGCCCAAAGCAATGTGTATTTCACTGAAAGACAAACCACTTTATTGCCATGGAATCATTTCTCTTTTCCAAGGAAACAAGGTCAGAGAGGCAAACACAATAGCAGTGATTAATTTTTTAAATCTGATCAACAAAATTAAGGAGAATTTAGAAGAAAATTCTAAAAAGTTTTGGGTAAATTGCTACATTTTCTTAAGTTTTTATTTTTCTTATAAATCTATTTATTTTCTTATAAATCTATTTTCTTATAAATCTATTTATTTTCTTATAAATCTATTTTCTTATAAATCTATTTATTTTCTTATAAATCTGTTTTTCTTTTCTTCACCAACATGCTGATTAGAATGGTATTTTAAAAGGTTCCTGAGAATCATTCTGTGTAAGGGGTGCTAATTACATTCCTTGTTGACTTTTTATAACAGCCTTATTGAAAATTCATTGACATACAATAAAATGAACATACTTAAAATGTGCAACTGATAAGTTTTGCTCTAGGCACATGCCTGTGAAACCATTGCCACAATCAAGATAGTGAACATATCCATCATGACTAAAATTTCCTCATGCCTCTTCTAACTCTTCCATCCCATCCTTCCCAAACCTCTGCTTTAGGCAACCACTGAGCTATTTTTAGACACCCTATTTTAGTTTGCACTTTCTCAAATTTTATATAAATGGAGCCATATAGTATTCACTCTTTATTATCTGACCTCTTTCTATCCACATTATTATTTTGAGATGCATCCATGTTGCTTCTATCAACAGAAACAGAAAACTAAGGGGGAGCTAAACAGACATTGGGTAAAGGAGGTAGGATGGGAAAGTTACCAGGTAGTATTCATGAAGTGAAAGTTGCATAAGGAAATTTGTTGAAGGGAAGCGGGATGATTCATATCTTTACTGAAAACTAAATATGACCATATTAGCTTGAAGGATATCTGAATACTAGATAATGGTGAACAGTGAGAGGTAACAAAATGAACTACTGAATGGGATGGCCATGGGCAATGGCATGGAGCAAACACCCTCTTCCTGCTGTGTATACCGCTAGAATTGAATCTGGGGAAATGAGAAGAGGTGGCCAGTCAGGGGGGAAAGGTTTTTAGGTGATGCTAAATAAAAGGCCCCTCCTCCAACCAGAGAATCTTGGCTTCCCAGCACCAGCCCCTCCCCTGATGTTGTTAGAAATAGTGCTTTCCCATGTCAGAGCCCCCTCAGGGCTATCGTTGGCTGGGATAGAACCATGCTGACCAAACAAAGATGAGGAGTGCTCTCTCTCTCTCTCTCTCTCTTCAACAAAGCTAAGGTGATCAGGAAACCACCAGAGCCTACAACGATTAAGGCATAACTCCTACCTGTCCTTCCCTGGCACAAATCCTCTCCTCAGCTAGCACTCCTCATGGGACCCCGCCCCTTCTCACTCAGTCCCCCTCCTCTTCCCCAAACCAATGCCCTTCTGGGTTTAGCCTGTTTCCCTACCAGGTGCAGAAGAAGATAATGATGCTATGAAGACCCCTTCAAGGGACTTCAAGAAAAAATTATACTCAAACAATTAACACCTCTTCAAGAAAACCTAAGTGAGCAATAAGGCCAATCATATTTATCTGTTGGATGGCTGAGTAAGACATGGAACTGAAGACATGGCAATAAAAATTGGCAGACCAGGTACAAGGGACACTGGAGAATTAATTCCACCATTCCAAACATCTGCTGTGTCTACAGAGGCTGTGGAGAAATGGTCAAGTGCATAGGGAACAAATCTTGCAGCAACAGGGTACATCTGTGTTGATGATTAAAATAAAAATCAATGAAATGTGAAGAGGAGAGGTGTGTGTTTGTGAGCACAAACATCTGCAAGTTCTCCAGCAGTGGGGAGGGAGAGAAGGAAGGGAAAAGGCAGTAATATGAGAAGGGGGGGTTGTGGGGCAAGAGAGGATGCAGAGTTAGGGGCAAGACTTGCAGGTTTACAGATGAGCAGGCATCAGGGATAAGGGTTGGGTGACGACTGAGAACTGAAGACAAGTTCCCTGCTTAACACTCTAACCCACAGGAAAGAAGGGAAGGGACTTGATATTTCTACATGTGTGGAGGAGTGGACCCAGACATGGAGAAGTGTGATGTGAATAGGCTGACAGTGTCATCTACAAAAAATCAGAAAAAGAAATTGCTCCCAGGCCCCGTACCTCATAGTAGTGTTTGTTGCACGCCATCCTATGTTGTAAGCAAATGAAGCCTTCGGAAGGTCCCCGAATCTCTCCAGCTACTGAAGATACTGACAGTATGCCCAAATACTGAAATGTTGGTGCTTGGAGACCACAAACCCAACACTAATTAGATCATCTTCTTATTAGCTTGTACTCACTTGATTAGATCTAAGAAACCTGGGGGTGGAGCAGCGGCCCACCGAGGCTGGGGCAGCGGGCGTGGCCTGCTCCAGGTGCAGGCCATAAATGGGAGCACTGTTTATAGAGAATTTTAATGAAAGAATAAACCTGAGTGATAACTGCTCTTATTTTTACTATCGCCCCCCTACTCCAGCATTTCTTAATAATTCCAGTGATAAAATGCTCTCCCCTACCAAGATCTTTAATTTTTTCATGTTTTTGTCTTGTCTGCATAAAATTTCATTTAAAAAATCACTTTCAAAATATTGAGGTAACATTGACATACCATAAACTGCACAGTGTAAAATATGTTTAGTGTTGACATATGTATACACCCTACCCCTTTATAATCTCTCCTTCATGCCCCTTCAAGCAGCCCGATTGCCAAGCAACTACCGATCTGCTTTTGGTCATTGCACATTAGTTTACATTTTTGAAACTCTTATAATAAGTGGAATCAGATAGTGTGTACACTTTTTTGCATGATTTTTTTTAGTCAGTGTAATGATTTGATGATTAATTCATGTACTGTATCAGAAGTTCATTATTTTTTATGAAAGTAGTGTTCCATTGTATGGATAAAACCATGTATTTATCCGTACACCTTTTGATGGAAATTTGAGTTGTTTCCAATTTTTGGCATTTGTGTATAATTCTTTGTATGGATGTATGATTTATGTCCTTTTGGAAAAATACCTGGGTGTAGGATGGCTGATTCATAATGAAGTTGTATGTTTAATTTTTTAAAAAGAAACTGCCAAATTGTATTCCAAAATTGTTGTGAGATTTAGCACTCTCACCAGCAATGTGTGAAATTTCCGTTCCACATCCTTGACAACGCTTGGTATGATCAGTCATCAGTTTTAGGCACTTCAGTAGGTGTATAGTGGTATCTCATTGTGGCTTTGATTTGCATATCCCTAATGACTAATAATGTGGAGAATCTATTTGTGTGATTATTCCCCATCTGAATGTCTTTTGTGGGGAAATGTCTGTTCAAATCTTTTCCCATTTTTATTTGGTTGTTTGATTACTTATTATTTGAAAGTTATTTTTGTACAAAGATTTTTACATATAAAGATGCAAATGCTTTATCACATATGTAATTTGGAAATATTTTGTCCCAGTCTATAGCTTGTCTTTACTCCCAAGTGTCTTTCCAAGAGAAGATCTCAATTGAATGAAATCCAATTTAGCGTTTTCTTCATTAATGAATTGTACTTTTTATTGTATCTAAGAATGTGTTGAACAATCCCAGGTAGCAAAGATTTTCTCCTATATTTTCTTCCAGAAAATTTACAGTTTCAGTTTTTCCACTGAGGCCAATTATCCATTTTTAATTATTTCTTTATGTATGGCATGAGCTATGTATCAAAGTTCCTGTTTGATTTCTTCTTTGACCCCTGCATTAATTAGAAATGTGTTACTATTTTATTTTATATTATTTATTTTAGAGACGGGGGAGGGACCAAGGGAGAGAGAGTCACAAACAGACTCCCTGCTGAGCCCAGAGCCAGATGCAGGGCTTGATCTCACCACCCTGAGATCATGACCTGAGCCAAAATCAAGAATCCGATGCTCAACCGACTGCGCCACCCAGGCGCCCCTAAGTTTGTTCTTTTGTATGTAACATGTGTTTCTTTTTTTCTGCCAGCTTTTAAAAATTTTGGTTTTATGACCAGATTTAGGCAATTTTATTGTCATTTGTGGTGGTATAGTTTTCTTCTCTTTGGTGTGCTCGGTGTTGAGTTTCTTTGATCTGTGGGTTTAATGTTTTCTTCAACTTTGGAATATTTTCAGCAGTTATTTCTTCAGATACTTTTTCTGCTGCCACTCCCCTCCCCAGTCCTTCAGGAACTTCAATTATACATAGATTAGGCTGCTTAGACATGTTCCACTGTTCACCACTTCTCTGGTCCGTGTCTGCATCTTTCTATCTCTTGGATCATTTTGAATAGTTTCTCTTGCTATGAGTTCAAGTCCATTAATCTTTTCTTCTGCAATATCTAATCATATATTAATCCTATCCAGTGTATTTTCATCTCACACGTTGTAATTTTTATCTGTGGAAGTTTGATTTGAGTATATTTTTAATCATCCATGTCTCTATTTAACTTTTGGAACATATGGAATCCAGAGATAATAAGTGTCTTATTGTCCGTATCTGTGAATTCTAACATCTGTATCCATCCTAGGTTGATCTTAAGTAATAAACTTCTCCCTCATAATGGTTCATATTATCCTGCCTCTTTGCATGTCTGGTAATTTTATACTGGATGTCAGATGTTGTGAATTTTATCCTGTTGGGTGATGGTATTTTTATATTCCCCTAAATATTAAGCTTTGCTCTGGGATGCAGTCAAGTTCCTTGGAAACAGCCTAATCCTTTCATGTCTTGCTTTTAGGATTTGCTAGGTGGGACTAACAGAGTTTAGTTTAGGACTGATTATTCCCCACTACCGAGGCAAAGTCCTTTTGTGTAACCAATAAAAAGTGCCATAAATTTTAAGGTTGTTCAGTTTGGATGATTTGAATGGGCACAATTTCTGGCCTCATGTTACTATCAGGTAATGATTCCTCCTATTTTTTCTCATGGTTGTGTTTAGTCCCCTGAGCCTAGGTTAGTTTGCTCACATGCATGCTCCGACTAATAATCTCCTGAATACTCGAGGGAGGTTGTCTGCAGATCTCTCGACCGCTTTCCCCGGACAGCTCTGTCCTTTCTGGTATTTCGTTCTGTGAGCACTACCTGCCTTGATTCTGCCAGACTCTCAGTTCAATCTATCCAACTTTGCAATTAAAGTCTGGCTCCACCTGAGTTTTCCCTCCCCGAACTGCAGGCTGGGAATTTTTACAAAGCAGGCAGGTGAGATAACTGTAGGGCTCACCTTGTTTATTTCTCACCTCTCAGGGATCCTTGTCTTTCATTACCCGATGTCCAGTGTCTTGAAAAACATGGTTTCAAAAATGTTTCTAGCTTTTTGGTTCCAAAAAATTCCAAAGTAAATCCAGTCCCTGATACTCATTCTTATTTGTAAGCAGAAATCTCAAGTCACAATAATTACATTTCTTAGTGTGGTTAATGCTAATTTTTGTCTACAAATACTATAAATGATAGAGGTTATAATATATCAGGCATTCCACATACATGATCTTACTGAATCCTCATACCAAGTCCATATAGTATGCATCATTGTTATTCCCACCGTTCAGATGAGGTTAATGTAGTTCACTGAGGTCAAGTAGCTTGGTCAAAGGCACCCACCCAGTAAACAGAAGAAGTTGACCTAAGACTTAATTCAGACCTGTCTGAAACCAAAGGCTCTAGTTATTAGTGCAAAAACAATCATGGTCACTTTTAAGGCTTTTAGAAGTACTGTTAATTTTTCTCTAGTGCAGACTTTAAAAGTGCTTATTAAGCCAATAATAATGATCATACCGGAGATATTGTAGGCACTGGGTTTAGATAACTAAATCTAAATGTCATCTTGACAAGCCCAAATACCAACAGTTGTGTGTGCACCTTCCAACAACACAACCTTTGAAAACTTGTTCTTTAATTGAAAAAGATACAAGATCTGTGGGAGTAACAGAATGCTTAACTTTGAGTGGTACCAAATGCAGGTAAAACAGCTTGGGCAAAACAAGTACCATTTGGAAGCTGCACCGAGGGCTTCGCAAGAGTGTCATTTTCTTCACAAGTTACCCAGAGTCACTATACAACTCTATTCCCACAAGTAATGTGCTTTGGATGGAGCTCACAAATGTCACTAAACAGACCAATTCCAACATTCCAGCGGTGTGAATGGAATGGCAGATAGGGCCAGGGATTTGGAAGAGTAGGTAGCCCAAGGGCTCCGAAGAGACTGGAGAGTTAGCACGGGTAAAGCAAGATCTAGCAGGCAGGCCTGAGGGGTTTGGGCCCAATGCCCTGATGAACCTATCCTTTGTGTCTGAACAGCCCCCTAACCATAGGAATGAAAACAAACCTCTCAGGTGCACCTAGTTTCGTCATTTTGTGGCTGAAAGTAAGAAGAACGGGGAAGAGGGATTAAATCTTTCACCTTCTGGGTTATCCTCAACACTGCTGCCAGCATGATCTTTCTAAAACATGAGTCTGACCATGTAGTTTCCCTGACTAAAAACCATCACCACTCCTGTAACATGTCGCACAAGGGCTTCTACCGTCTGGCATCTGTTCCTGTTTCACCTCTTATCATAAACCCATGTCTCAGACACATGAAACTCTTGCTGTTCTCCAAATGTGCCACGCAATTCGATGCGAACACGCTCCACTTCTTTGCTCTATTCGGCTTGGAATGGCCCGTCCTGACTGACCTACTTCAAAAATTCTTCTTTATCCTTCAAGTGACAGTTTAAAAGTCTCCCAATTGGTACAAATGTCTTTGACTTGCCCAGGTAGATGCCATAACTTTCTCCTTATTCTAACACTGCACTTAGCCCTTACCTCATGCCCATCTCATCTCCTGTACTGTTGGCTCCTGGTGGCAAAGTGTACATCCCCGCCATATTGGGCAGGACTACTGAGAGGTAAGTAGGTAAGCTGCTAAGAAGGAAAAATGGAAGGAATATAGGAAGAATGGGCACATTGGAAAAGGGTATTCTTGAAAAATTTAAAGAGAAGTTTTGATAGATATTATAACAATATATGTTTAAAAACAGAGGGGTACTAAGTTAACCATCAAGGAAAAACATGCTAGAATTTATCCAGAGATTAAGAAGACACATCTGTACTATTAGGAAAGACTGCAAAAATTGTTTTAACTTACTCTTCATGAGTCTGATAATTTTTTTTAAAACAGGAGAAAATCAAATTTAATAGCATACTTGGGGGAATCTACACAGACATGGAAATTCCAAAGACAGTCAGGCAACATGATGCTTATATGAGCTAAGGAGATTTTGATCATTTCAATTCGTTTTTTCTTTGTTGGTAAACCACAATTTTCCCTGTCTTGGCAACATGGAGAAAATTTAACCAAGTAATAGCATATCACTCTCAAATAAGGCCCAAATATGTTTGTATTCTAATATAATATAGTCAATAAGAAATTTCTGATTTGATGTATCATTTGGTAAAGTTTTTATGAAGTTGAGATCACTGTTGTCTTGACTTCCATGAAGACACAATAAATTGTTATTGTGAGTGCCAGTAAGTGTGTATTTACTAACATTCAATACTAAGAAAAACATGATAGTGTAAGTGTTGTGATTCTAGGACAGGTGTAAAGTCAAGAAATAAAAATGGATATGTGGAAGAGCCCTTAAAAAGCAACTGGTTACCAGCCAAATTTTCACTTAATAGATGGGAAAACTATATCCCAGGGATGTTAACTGACCTGCCCCAAATCATACAGTGAATTGGCAGGGAAATGGAAACAAGAATTCAAGCCTCCTGATTGCTAGTCAGGGTCATCTTTTACCACACACAGGATGGTATCCTGGGTGTACATAAAAATACTTTTTACATCACACTGTTTCTATAGTCAAATACCTATAAGTACCTTGCAGTTAATGTAGATGAATGAATAGAGCCAGATGCACAGAAATGAGGAGTGGTTGGCATGGGAGTCAAGTGGAGAGTAAATGCCCCATAAAAAGGGGCAGCCATCAACTGATGGTTTCCATATGGGAATATGGGCCCAGAGATCCCTGATCCTCTAATTATTCACAAAAACCCAGAAATCCAGATACTTATGTGATCTCTCTTGATGACAACTAATCATTTTTTCTTCATTTAAATAATGAGCAAACCATTTTTTTGCTCATGGGAAGCCTACACTATCAGTGAGCCTGTGTGTAAATATAATACCAGAGGAACATGGTTGACGAGGAGTAATGGTAACATATAAAAATTTTCATCCTTTAGAAACCCCAAAAGTGCAAGTTACTAAAGTGACTGCTGTATTTATGTGATATGTTACTATGTCATATATATAACATGATGATATAAGTTATTTCTCTATGCAAAATAGTTCACTTTGGTTTACCCTATGAGCTCTAGTGCATTCAAACTAGGATTCTATTTTATGAAACAATTGATACGCATACAGCTTTTTAAGTAGCACATCTACCATCTAAATAGACACATATCTGCACTTTTCAATAACAATTTAAATTTGTCATTAGACTTATATAGCAAATCCTGTTTGTTTTCCTTCTCTTCTTATCAATACTAAAGGATCTGTATTTCAGCTTTTGTGTTTAACTATAAAACATCTGATATCCTTGACATTTATATTATCCTAATATACTTTCTTCAGATGTTAGCTGGAAGTGCAAACTGTATAAAAATATGTGGAAATTTAATTTTAGCATAAACATAATGAAATGATGGAGATCAGTGCTTCTCAAAGTGGGAGTTTCCATGATCCTTTTCAGGAGCCCATGAGGTTAAAACTATCTTCATAATTATGTACATTATTTTCCATTTTCACTGAGTTGACATTTTTTTAAACAGAATTTTTAAAAAGGTTTTATTTATTTATTTGAGAGGGAGAGAGAAAACATGCAGGAGCGGGGGGGGGGGCGGAGGAGTAGAGGGAGAAGCAAACTCCCCGCTGAGCAGGGAGCCCAATGCAGGACTTGATCCCAGGACCCTGGGATCATGACCTGAGCTGAAGGCAGATGCTTAACCGACTGAGCCACCCAGGCTCCCAACATTTTTAATAATGATTAAAAGCAAAGGTGGGGAAAACTTCTGGATCCTTAACATAAACCAAGGCAGTGACATCAAATTGTATTTGCATTCTTTGCATTCGTCACCACCACATTCATGGAAGAAAAAGAAAACTGCCAGTTTCACTTAAGAATGTCCTGATGAAGCACTAAAAATGATTACTTTTATTAAATCTTAACCCTTGAGTGCAACCTTTTTAACATTCTGTATCACAACATGGGAAGTATGCATAAAGCGCTTCTGCTGAATAATAAAGTATGATTGTTGGGGCTCAGGAAAAATACTTGTCTGACTATCTGCATTTTTGTATGGAACACCACTTTTGCTGGACAACTGGGTGACAAACTATTGTTATTTAGACTTTTTAAAATATATATTTTATTTATTTGAGAGAGAGAGAGAGAGAAACAGCATGAGAGGGGAGAGGGTCAGAGGGAAAAGCAGGCTCCCCGCTGAGCTGGGAGCCCGATGTGGGACTCGATCCCAGGACTCTGGGGTCATGACCTGAGCCGAAGGCAGTCGCTTAACCAACTGAGCCACCCAGGCGCCCCTAGACATTTTTTTCAAAAGTGAAAAAATAAGCCTATCACTTCAAGCAAACAATTGATAGTATTTGTTACTAATGATAAAATTTGAGCTTTTGAGCAATAAGTAGAATTTTGGATGATTTGTAACTGCCCCTCTAAGTTTGACAGCTTCCTAATTCTTAAATACACTTCTAATATGATTGGTGGTGATATTAACAAATGTGATTTTTTAATATTGTATAATGAAATTTATTAACATACAAGTCTGTAACATGGTAAACCAGATTTCCCAAATGATCGACTTATGATGTTATAAAATCATGCATGATTAAAAGATCCATTTAAACTGCAAGGTAAAGCAATAGATTTTAATATAACAGAATATAAAAAGTTTATTGATAGGGTTTCAGACTTCACAATCACTAACCTATAGGAAACTACTCCTTGTTGAGTTTGTATATTTCAATATCCAAGAAGAATGTCCACAATTATATTAAAAAGCTATTAAAATACTCTTCACTTTTCCAACCCCATGTCTGCATGGTGCCAGGTTATCGTCATATACTTCAATCAAAACAGTATATTGCAAATAATTGAATGCACTTGCTTCAGTGAGAATTTCACTTTTCTCAATACTTTTTGTTTTGCAAAATAGTTATTTTTCATAAAATATGTTTTTATATTAACATGTAGTGGACTTTTTTTAAATGAACCATTAAATAAATATTTATAAAAACTTCTGTTTTAACTTCAAATATGATAAATTTTGATAGAGATAACCCACGTTACCAAAAGCTCTGTGATGTCTCAATAATTTTTAAAAATATAAAAGTGTCCTGAGACTAAAAAATTTGAGAACCACTGCTATATATTAACTCATTCAGAAGTCACTGAAAGTCTAATACTGCAGTCAAAGCAAGGGGACAACGTGGTGAGCAAGACAGACATGGTCCACACAGTCATGGAAATGATGAGTTTGGTGGGAAAATGGACAATAAACAAGTGACACATTCAACAATAAATTAATCACAAGCTTCAAAAAAATACTATTTAAGAAATAAGTAGGGTTCAGTGTTAGTACCTACAAGGTCTTCTCCTATCATGCCCTACTTTCACCCCCCCATACTCTCACATCTCATTCCGCAACAATGACCTTGTGGTTTTATGGCTATGGCATTTGCCTGTTAAGACCTCCTTTCCTTTTCTACTGGTAATATCACACTAATTGCTTTTTCGAGAAGCCACCTTTCCAGAAGTGGACATATGACTCAGTCCTAACAAGAGAAGTACATCCTCTTCCTGTCCAGAGCGCTCAGGGAAGAATATATGACGCAAAGTTGAACTAGGGATTTCTGGTGAAATTAGATTTGTCGAGCACTGTTCTAGGTACTGGGGAGCCAGCAGTAAACAAAACAGACAAAAATCATCTCTGCCCTCGTGGAGCTTATATTCTTGTGTAGGAGCTATTTAAATATGCCATATGCAAATGTTATCAGTTATTATATTTTAAATGTCTTTTCCAAGTCACTGGCTTCTATTTAACTTCTGATAGAGAGAAGTTTTAAATGTTAATGTAGTTGTAATTGTCAGTATTGCCATTTATGATTTGTGCTCTCTAGGTTTTATTTAAGGAATTCATTCCTTAATTCTTACCCCCAAATTTTAAGGTTTTTGAATACATTCCTTGTAATGTTTTTATTTTTTAAAATTTTGACATGTAATTTAGTCCATTGGGGATTTATTTATGTGATATGATGTAGATTAAGGCTTTAATTGCATTTTTTGGGTGCACAAACAATTGTTTCAATACTATGAATAATTAATCCCATCACCGTGGATTTGTAATGTCACTTCTGTAATATATCAAGTTTCTACATATAGATAAATGGGCATTTTTTCTGGGTCCTTCATTCTGTTGTCATACCAGGTAGCATTCAAAATTGTTATACACAAATAATGAATCATGGAACACTACATCAAAAACTAATGATGTTGGACTCTGAGAAACAAACTGAGGGTTCTAGAGGGGAGGGGGGTGGGGGGATGGGTTAGCCTGGTGATGGGTATTAAGGAGGGCATGTACTGCATGGAGCACTGGGTGTTATACGCAAACAATGAATCATGGAACACTATATCAAAAACTAATGATGTAATGTATGGTGATTAACATAACATAATAAAATTTAAAAAAAAAGTAAAAAAAAAAAAACCCCAAATTGTTAAACCCAAATAAATAATAAATGATCATTCTTTTAATCTTAAAAAATATTTAAGGATGCATAAAGGGGTATAGGTACTTGGATGTTTGTCATTATTTTTAATAATAGAAAAATAAAACTTTTACATAATGAATACTCCAAACAATGAAAGATTGATTAAAATGGACACTATATTCAGACCATGAAATAATGTGCCCTCTTTGACCTGGCAGACATAAACTTGCTGACATGGAGATATGTTCACAACTTATTGGGGAAAAATTATTCAGTTACAACAATAAGATCACATTTTATTTATTTATTTATTAAAAGATTTTATTTATTTATTGGGGGGGAGAGCACAGAAGGAGAGTGAGAGGGAGAAGTAGACTCCCTGCTGAGCAGAGAGCATGATGTGGGACTTGATCCCAGGACCCCGAGATCATGACCTGAGCCGAAGGCAGACGCTTCACCAACTGAGCCACCTAAGTGCCCTGATCACATTCTATTGAAAAATATCATATTATAATATACACAGAGAAAAACATCTGAAATGATAGGCACTAAATTGATAAGAGGTGGTTATTTCAATGAAGTGGGATATTCATTTTCTTCCCCCATTTGTATTTTTTTCATTACTCAAAATATTTTCCTAGGCAACTGTTGCAATAATGCTGTTCATCTCAGCTTGTAGTAACAAGAGCGTTTGCTTCATTTCTCTAATCTTAAACTACCACATCATACTCTCTGTCCACAACTAGTTCTTTGTTATGGAAAACATTATAAAAATGGATGTGAGGGATATCCACATAAAAGCTATACTTGTCGGCATGTGATAAAGAAGTACATGCCAACAGGGAATAAGGAGGAGAATGCAAGGAACTCTGGGGAGGAGAATGCAAAAAATTTTGGGGAATGTTCAGGTTTTGAGAACTAGAGAAGTCATGAATGGATCCTGAGAAGGAACTGTCAGAGAGGTAGGAGGTGGGCTAGAATGCAGTATTGTGAAATCCATGGGAAGGTAGTTGACAAGTTCAAATTTTGTTCCCAGTATTTTCTGGTCATGTGCTCATGTACTGTCTCCAAGCCTTAGGTTTTGCATCTACAAAATTGGAATGAGTCATGAAAAACTGTTATGTGGAATACATTAGTGTATGTGAAGCAGATAGCACAGTGCCTGGCACATTAGAAAGTAGTGAAACACGGTAGTTATTGGTAGTAATGATCTACAGGACTCAAAAATACTGCACAATGCCCTGGGAGAACACAATGCTATGAAAGACAATACATCTCACAGAAAAGACACAGCAACATAGCACAGAAGTCTCATGTCGGAATTGGGTATGATAGACTGTCTTAAATCATTTTTCCAACAAATCATTCCTACAGACAGTGAAGTAGAATGAGTTTTGTCAGAGATTTTCTTCTTGGGAGTCTGTCCCCAGAACATGTGTTGTGCAATTATACACACCTCTGTGTGTGTGTGCTTGTATTCAGTTTGGCTTGTGGTTGTATTGCTCCATAATAAAATAAGTGCTCAATACATTTTGATTTGAAGATAATGGTGACAATTTGTGATATTGAATCACTGTGTGAAGTCAAATAACTTTGGGCTAGGTTTCAGGAAATAGGATACTTAAAAGGTCATGTTTTATAGCTAAAATTTACTCTGCTATAATTTTGAATAAATCATCGTGGAACTTACCAAAAGTTCAAAGCCAGATTTTTCTATGGTTACCATAGTGAATAGCAAAGAACTTGAAGATTAATTGTAATCCATTTTAAAATAAAGCTATGTTATAAATTGTATAATTATTACTATACACATTTTGAATTTTTGTCAATATCCAAGGAATGTAGTTCGTTAATGCATATACATATGTACATAAATAAAAGATGACAACCAAATTCCCCTTATGTGAGTATTAATATAAAGAACCTGCAAAGTTATAATAAAAAAAAAAGCAACCAGGAACAGAATTTACCTGGCTATGAATTATATTCAGGGAGCAGTGGGAAAAATGTATGACTTTCAAAGCACTGAAAGCATTTATTTAACAAGAAGTTGTGCTTCAGCTCTAAAGAAATGGAACTAGCATTGGTCTTGTCTATAGAAGACCTCAGTAGAATTTTGACCTTGCCACCCATACCCTCATTCTGTGGTTTACAGTTACTCTACATCCTCAACTTCTTGTTTAGACATTCTCTCTTTACTAATACGGATATTTATCACTTGTATTAAAGCCCTTTCAAAATAGATGCACATGTTTTCCATTCTCCAACTACTTCAAAGTCAAGAAGTGGTATCCTCATCCTACTTCTAGATCATTACTCCATTATGTTCATGTAAATTTCTTTGCTTTTTGGAGGCTTATGGCATTCAACTATACCACCTTTTAAATTCCCTTGTTACTCTACCTACTAACTTATTGGCTAATCCCCTAATTCAGGGGTCAGCAAACTCTAGCTCATGGGCCAAATTTATTCTGCTCTGGTCTGGAAATCAAGTTTTATTAGAACACAGTCATGCTTAACTTAATGTAGCATCTACAACTGCCTTTGCACTACAATAGAGTTTATTTATCTATTTTTTAAGATTTTATTTATTTATTTGACAGAGAGAGAGAGACAGCGAGAGAGGGAACACAAGCAGGGGGAGTGGGAGAGGGAGAAACAGGCTCCCTGCTGAGCAGGGAGCCCGATATGGGGCTCGATCCCAGGACCCTGGGATCATGACCTGAGCTGAAGGCAGACACTTAACTACTGAGCCACCCAGGTGCCCCAACAATAGAATTTAGGAATTGCAAAAGAGACCATATGACCTGCAAAGGCTAAAATATTTATGTTTCCTTATTGAAGAAGTTTGCTGACATGGAAGTACTTGGCACATTCTTACAATTCTCTCCTTCTCAAGGCCTGTCATCTTCTTTCATGGCTTTAGAATGACCCAAACAACACTTCCCAGCGCCTTGACTTCTTCATTGTCAAAATCCATTATTTCTACCTTCCTCCAGTGACCGTCTCCCATGATCATCCCCCACGTCTTCTCAACACCTGAAACTGCTTCATTTCTCTAATCTTAAACTACCACATCATACTCTCTGTCCACAACTAGTTCTTTGTTATGGAAAACATTATAAAAATGGATGTGAGGGATATCCACATAAAAGCTATACTTGTCGGCATGTGATAAAGAAGTACATGCCAACAGGGAATAAGGAGGAGAATGCAAGGAACTCTGGGGAGGAGAATGCAAAAAACTTTGGGGAATGTTCAGGTTTTGAGAACTAGAGAAGTCATGAATGGATCCTGAGAAGGAACTGTCAGAGAGGTAGGAGGTGGGCTAGAATGCAGTATTGTGAAATCCATGGGAAGGTAGTTGACAAGGAAAAGATGGTCAGTAATGTCAAATGCTACAGAAAAGTCAAAATGTATAAGGATTGAAGCAAAGTAGTGCATGTGTCACTCACATAACAATGGAAAAAATGTTGCCTGAATACAAGGATCTCAGCTCATGTCTTTCTTCTCAAAAGACCCTCACTGATCAATGACTTTCATTAAATAATGCAAACCTATTTTTCAGGGACTATATATTCCTGAGAATAATAACATTACAATTTAAAATTTAGCAATAGTTCTGAAATCACACATTTAAATAAATATATTTTATGATAAAATATTAGTAACACTGAAACAAAGGCACAGATGTGAATGCCAAGCACTAAGTGTTATCTTTATATTTGGCCGCCTTGTTACCAGAACTAAATGCAAAATAGTAATGGTAAAATAGAACAGAACTGGGTGGACTGAAACATCCTTTGTGATCCCTCCCTTCCATCCCTCCCTTAACTCAAGCTCTTTCCCCAAGGGTCTACAGCAATAAAATTGTTGGCTCTCAGATCACTTCTCAGCATATTTATAGGGTCCCTTAGTTTTCTTAATGTGCAGGGTCCTTTGGAACAAAGAGAAGGAGTCAGAGATATAGACCAGAGCCATGGTAGAAGCAGCATTCATTCCTTTAATAGGGCATTTGTTGAGGGCCTACAATAGTCCCAGTCACTATGCTTTGGGGGGAAGAGAGACAAGCACCTCAATGCAAAGTGCAAATTGGAGAAAACAGAATATGCAAGTTTTGGGAAATGCCAGGTGAACCTAAGTTTTGGCTTCATTTGTACACCTGCTATAAGGATAATTTTCTCCCAATGTTTACTATAAACTGAGAATTATTTATGAAAATAATAAGAAAAGAAAGTATTCATTAGGATTATGAAATATTCAGCCACTTGTGAATAGTCAACTTCACCTCTGAATGTCCTGGTCTTTCAAAAATAGAAGGGTAGAGAGAGTTGCAGGGAGTGCCTCAAAGAGTTAGACCTATATAAACTGAAAGCAAAATATCATAAATCCATCTCAAATCTGTTCCTAACTTAATGCTACAATAAGAGGGTGGACAAAGAACTACAACTCTGTTACGAGATGGATCGTAAGTAAACGGCTGTGCTTTGGCAAATAGAAATCACCTTTGGAAGGTCGAAAGTAAAGATCTTGCTTTCAGTAAAAGATCAGGTAAAGGAAATATAGAAAGAGGCAAGGCCAAGATGGGGTCAGAGGAAGGTGTTGATAACTTGGAAAATTTTTTTCAACTTTTTATCTACACAAGCAATACAATAAAGCTGGGCTTAAGGAAGAGCTGGCTAGGATAAGTAAATGTTTGTGTGAGGATTGTGGGTGCGTGTACAAAGCAGAAACAAGCAGTTGTCATTAGTGTCAAACTCCATACAGGTATATAATCTATCTGAATCTTCTCAAGAGCATGTGAAGGAATCAAATAAACCGCAACATACAGATTGTTCAAGGGCTCAGCCATCATTTATTGACTGACACTCGGTTTGGCAGAATGGACCAAAGGGTTGACTATTTCATATAGCCATCACAGAGGTAAGGCTGATTTAAGTTAATTATATGTTTCTTTTTTCTCTCGTTAATTGACTTTCTTTTTTTAATGTTTTATTAAAATATAATTTATGTACAGAAAAGCTCGCATACAGTAAGTGGATACCTCATTTATTTTTCACAAAATAAATCTACCCATATGACCAACAAACAGATTAGAACACAGAATATTACCAGCTCCCCAGAAGCCCTCTCACTGCCTTTCCAAGTGTATAATTAAACTGCTTTAACTCTGTTTGACTACCTGTCTTCTATTTCAGAAGTTCACCAGAACTTTGAGAAGGAAAGAAGGACATGTTGACACACCCACACTGCAGGAGCAGAATCACCTGGGGGGAACCTCTGTGTCATTCATTTCCAAATGCTAAAACAGAAACCAAATATATTTGGGGGGTTTACAGTAAAGTGGGCTCAGATCCTTGTATTGCAAATGGCAAATGGTAGTTGCGAAAATATTCCTATCTAAGCACTATGTCACAAGCACTCTATGAAGGCACACACACGAGTTGTGTCTTTCCACAATGTCGGCTTTATTAAATCATAAAGCAGAGTTAACATAATCATAAAGCAGGTTCAGGATTCCAAACTCAATGACATTTCACTGTGCATTTAACTTGTCTTCACATATGTCATACAAAGCAAAGCATAACACAAAGTCACACAACAAATACAGCAAGGTGTTAAGAAGTTAATGAACCAAATGCCAAGTCGGTCTGTGAGTGTGTAGTTGCGATGAGGCCTCAGTCTGGCCCAGGTCAGCTCTCAGGGTGTGTTCCTTATCATGCTCAAGCAGATCTTTGTTTTATTCAGAGATCAACTGGGCAGAGCCTTTGGCTACAGTGCCTTTCTGGTATGGTCAGATTTGAAAGGGTAGCATCTGGGGAGTCTGACTTGCTACAAAAGTACTCCCTTTTAAAAGAAGTTTAAGCAGTCTTGGGCCTTTGCTAGCCTCTTCTGGTTCTGCTGGTTATCAATTCTGAATGTCGTCAGCCAGTGCTGGTTTCAGCAATATCTGGTTTTAGCTGTAATGCTTGGCTGCTTATGTCATAGCTTGGCATGAGTCACTGCTTGACATGAGTCACTCCATCTTTTCTTTTTTTAAAGATTTTATTTATTTATTTGAGAGAGAGAGAGAGAGAGAGAGCACGCACAGGGGGAGAAGCAGACTCCTCACTAAGCAGGGAGCCCAATGCGGGGCTTGATTCCAGGACCCTGAGATCATGCCTGGAGTTGAAGGCAGACGCTTAACCAACTGAGCCACCCAGGGGCCCCATAAGTCACTCCATCTTCTTCTCTACAGCCTACTCAGCCTACTCAGAATTTCTACAGAAACCTATGAGGGGGTTAAGGGGCAATTTCCAACCTTGACTTATTAGAAAAAAATGACTCCAAAGAGAAAGAAATATGTTTAGAGCACTTCAGACTGATGAACCTTGCTAGAAAGACATAAAATGTTGCTTAACCCTAATTACAATGCCCTCTCTTTCATAAAGGTTTTCCTCTGTCCCTGTGGGAATGTTGAGCTCTTTTCTGTCAGGACCACATATTGTGCCCTACACTTTTATCCTGATGTGCACCACATTCTGCCACTTGTAGTATTATCATTTCTCTATTTGTCTCACCTTCTGCACAAGAGGGTAAGGGATTTGAAGGCAAGCACAGTGTCTCAATTACATTTGTTTCTGCTCCCTTTGGTGCCTAGCTCAGTGGCCCTTCTCTACTACCCCGCATATATGTACAAAAGTGTGTACACATGGGTACATACTACAAGTAGCTTGGATCTCAGTAGTAATTATTAGCTTCGTTAAACTCATACCATTTTGGTTTGGCAAATGCATTTCATGACACCTATTCTGTTAGCATCCACATTTATTATTTGTTTCCCCTTTCCCAACCAATTTCTTAGAATTTAAAATCTTTTGTATAAATTTCAGTTGGGACATAACTTCCTGAGCCATATAAACTATGAATCTACACAAGCAATACAATAAAGCTGGGCATAAGGAAGAACCTCCTTAAAAAAAAAAAAAAGAAATCATACTAGCTTTTGATCTGTTGTTTTAGAGTCAGAAATTCACATTTCAAGTTTCAGAATGAATTAAGTATAAAAGACAAGATGTTTTAAAACTGCACACCGTTCAATATGACACAGCTAAGAGAGATCGAATATATTTCCTGTACTCAGGATGTCTTAATATTATCTCCTATTCATAATCTTTTCCAGATTTTTAAGACACTTCATCAATAGGTAAACCACTGAAGTTTTAACTAATTCTGACATTTAAGATTTAACTGTTAATAAAGAATGTTTGAAAGATATCAACAAATTTAAAATTATGAATAATTCAATAGCTATTAAAATTAAAGGAAAGTGGTTATAGCTATTTTGGTTTTCCTCCCATTTCCATTACTTTTAAATTTGGAATCTCTTTTCTCTCTCTCTCTGACTCATCAACATAAAAACCAGTTTACTTTTGTTTCAAGTTAGGCTATTGGTTATGCTTTTTTATATATGTTTTATATATTTCCACTGCATTTGTAGGGGCCAAGGGCAGGCTGCACCAACATGGGCCACTTTAACATGAAGATTATTTTGAGTTAAAAACAATCCAAACCCAGCTGACACAGGACAAACTTTATCTCCTGCTCAACTGTCTGCCAATATCAGAAAAAGAGCTATTAACAGAGATTTCTTTTTACCTAAGAAACTTATCTGCATAACAGGGCAACCTTTGTTTTCCAAACATTGCCTCTCTTCTTCCTGCTAATGGTCTTCCTCCCTTTGTATCCTCAGAATTACATCCCTCTCCATAGGTAGTTCAGAATATCTCATAAGCCTCATGTTGCCTGACTATATTTAGAATTTCATGTCTAAAACTAAATTTGATTTTCTCCTATTAATTTATCTCTTATCAATTTGATTCTGAGTCCAGCTAAAAGGGTCTTTAGGGGTAGAGGAAATTTCTTCCTTCTCAACACTGTGCGTCAAACTTCAACACTTTTGAGTTTTGCAATTTTTAAAATAATGACAAGAAGGAACAGAAATTGCCAATCAGATATATATTTTAATTGGCCTTTATTTCTAAGAGCCAGATGAGGTATATTTTATCAATAGCATGTCAAAGTCATAGTCATATCTTTCATAAATCCATTCCTTAAGTTGGTCAATTAATGAAGGAGTAACTCAACAATCATTTACTTAATTCATATCTTATGCCAAACATTATCATTGGCAACTATGATCAAATACAACCACAGCCCTAGAGAATTTTACAATGTTTTAGGGAACACTTAAAAGGAAACAGATAATTAAAAAATGGTAGTAAGAGGTACAGACTATACCCAGGTGCAATGCAAGCATGGCTTAGAAAGGTGACAGTGAGCAAAATCTTGGGAGATTAGGAGAGTTTTCCAGAGAAAGTAACTACAACTTCTTCAAACTCTAGGAGCACATCTGCTCCCACCCCCCACATAAACAAAAGTATCCCAAGAGCTACAAAAGGAAGTAAGAATATTTTGAATCTGTCATGGGCTTAGTCTTAGAGCTCACAGAACAAAGACCTTCAAATTAAGGAGAAAAAGTTCTTAAAGAGCTGTGAAAGGTGGTTAATCTGCTAATTACCATTTCAAAGGACAGTGATAGAGGGGATGATAGCACACTCTAGATCTTTGAATGCCAGAGCTTCAAATACTGCTTAGCTGGGTCTTCATCCATTCTTGTGGCTGCTCAGAGGTCCAACTTCCCTCCTCTACCTTACTTTCTATCCATTCTTTAATTTTTGTCCTTGCTGCTTTTCTTTTTATACAGGCCCTAAGAGATAATTTACATTTATTTTTAGTTATTGGTTGAACTTTCTAATTGTTAGCTATGCTGAAGAAAAATCAATTAAGTTGATGAGAACCTTCCTTGAGAGGAAACTTACCACAAGAGACTCCGGAGTAGGGATTGAAATTGAATGTTGTTAAGAAAAATAATATTCATGACACTTGCTATGTAAAGTAAACTTTATTCAGGACTATTGCAATAAGTGTAGGGACTACTCCAATGGGGTTTTGTAGTAAGGGAGAGTGATTGGACTCAATTTCAAATACAACAAAGACAAGTGGGAATTACAGACAAGGAGCAGGTGGGGGTGGGGAGAGATATCATCAGATGGAAAATTATTAAGAGGAAACATTAGGGGAAAGGGCAGGGGGAGGTTCTGGCTAAACTGATGTAACAGGATTCTTGCTGAAGGCAGGCCAGGGTGATCAGATATCACCTGGGGGATGGTGGCTAAACTAATTCAGGTAGGATTCTTGCTAAAACTGGGCTCTCAAAGACATGACCAAGGATGGGGCCTAGTTGAAAAATAGCTCAGAAGAACCTGACTGGAGTTGGGTCAAGAACAGAATCTTTGTCAGTCTATCCTCTGGTTCAAGGAATGAAGAGACATTCTTCTTTTCTTTGAACACTGTAAGTCCATTTCTCATTTGAGTGGCTTTTTGTTCATTAAATAGTAGCTGAACCATCTGTTGGGATTTGGTAGTAGAGATATTTGCTGAATGGCACTAGCAGTCGGTCATTTAAAGAGTGGAATCTTTATGAAAATAAAGAAAAACAAAGATTGATAGTTGGAAACCCAGTTCCTGAGTCCAGAGGGCAGCCAGTCAAGATTTCTAAATGTTGGGTTCAAAGATAGCAGTGGTAATATGATGACTTTTCTGGTTTGCAATTTGAATTGTCTTGGTGATGATGGCATCTGGTGTCCTAGTGAACTTTCTGAGTGGCCCACACAGCAGCAGGCTTGAAGATTGTTCATACATGATCTGTTGTGGCTATTTCTTTGAAGTTTATATTAAGTTCAGTTCTAGCTTGCAGTGCATCAGGAAAAGGGCAATATTAATTCTCAGTGATGACCAGACAAGACTGGGAGAAAAATTGGAAATGTCCATTTGGACAGCTATAGCCAGATACTGGAGGAAATGAGAACTGAGACTCCACAGGATATATTATGGTTTTTTACTCTAACATAAATTTCTAAAATCACCCTCATGTTGATTCTTGTTTACAAAACAAGTCTGGTCTTATTAGATTTGGTCTTATTATTTACATAAGTGAAGCAGGAATGATAATTGAACATGTAGGCCTTTTTGAGTTTGATTTGCTGGAATCTGACAATAAGGAATCTCAGATTAGACTTTTAAAAGCGTCCTGAGGCTAAGGGGGCACCTGGGTGGCTCAGTCAGTTAAGCATCTGACTCTTCATTTTCAGCTCAGGTCATGATCTCTGGGTAGGGAGATCCGAGCCTGGAGTTGGGCTCTGTGCTCAGTGGGTAGTCCGCTTGAGATTCTCTCTCTCTCTTCCTCCCCCTCTCTCTCTCTCTCTCTCTCTTTAAAATAAATAAATAAATCTTAAAAAAAAAAAAGCCTCCTGAGGCTAGGAAACCAAGCCAAGCATTCGTCATCAGACCTCACTAGTAGCACCTATAGATTTGGGTGAATTCCTTGCTTCTTCAGATACCCAAGATATCTCAGGTGTCCTGGGTCTGCCAGGAAGTGATCTTCCTTACTCACCTATAAGGCTGGGAACTTTGTAATCCAGATACCAGGCTGGTCTTCCCAGAAGGGCTTGGTAGGCATTGGCTCCATAAAGTCAACCTTAGTTCCTTAAACCAGATTCTATGTACAACATTTTCAAATATGACATATAAATATAACATTACATAACCAAGTATATGCAGGTTCCAACCAGTATGAACTATTACAAGGAGAATAAATTCTTTTTGAACTTATGCAAATAATTATATTGCCATGAAAGTTAGAATATTCAATGAGACTTTTTGAATTCTGGAGGTATTAAGCAGAAAGAAAAAAGAAATGTTTCATATCTGTTTACAAAATATAATCTGTTAAATAGATAGCTAAAGAAAAAAGAAAAAGGGTTCCTTAAATCTGGAAAATAAAACATTAAAGAACTAGCAATGTTCCAAACAAAAACTATAATCATCTTTTATCAGGTCATTCAGTCTCATGTAACTAACTCTTGTTCTGATTGATCTTGGGTTAGCAGTTTCAGGAACCCATAAGCTTCTCCACTAGAATTCTGTAAATCTCTAGTCCAGTGGTATAAAGTGATTAAAGCAATGCCATCATGAGGCATTCTGGCCTGCAGCTGATTGCAAATGTTTTCAGAGAAAAAACAGAGTAAAACAACAACTGTGAATGACAAAAGACAAAATGGTCATGGTTAAAGATCTGATGGGAGTTCATTTAACAAGGGAATTCAGTTATTTCTGTGGCATGCAACATTTAAAATGGTAATTAGAATTATGACTAACAATGTTGAACCAAGACATATCCTGAGCAGCAAGAATATTGACAAATATCTATGAACTTATACGATTTCTGCGATATTTATGTTAATAACATTTACTCATACAAATGTAACCTGGGGAAGATTACACATCCCTTTTTATTTGGCAACGGCTTTTTAGGCAATTCAACATATCAAGTAAAATGAAATTTTTCTCAAACAAAATTTCTCACATATTTATTACTGAACCAACCAGCTAGTGCAGAAGCAGAGCAACAAAGAAAAATAATTCTCCCGATAAAATATGTCTGATTGTTCAGGTGGTAGTGATGTTTACACAGTGATACGAATATGTGTGCCATCTCCTATGTGATTCCTACAGACCCAGCTTGGTTCTTGTCCAGTGTCTCCTCTTGGAATTGTATCTGATTTTATTACCAGTTTTCATCTGAATCCACTGGGGAATGGGAGGATTCTGCTTTAGTTTCTCCTCCAGGAATTACTTGATCCTGAAAGTCTTGTGAGAGGACATGGTGAGGAACAATGAACTGCACACACCACAATGGTGGAGAAAAGGATAGAGCTAAAATTATTTTTAATGTTTTTCTTTACAAGTTGAAAGAACAAGTCCTTTGAGATTTTTCAGGACCCTCTGAGAAATCTCAAGGTCAGTTATAGAACAGAAAGATTTCATTTAAGATTTGACTTGGGGGAGATAAAATTGACAAAAATGTCAAAAAACATTAGCTCATTTAAAAGTGAGAAGTCTTGGTTCATTTACATAATCAAGGATATGATAAAAATTTACATAAAGCACAAGAAATTATTCAGATAAGATACAAAAGCTTTGTTTCCTAGGGAGGTTACTTAAAAGGTAAAGAAAAACCTTTTAGAATGTCTTATTAAGAACAGACCAATGGGACGCCTGGGTGGCTCAGTTGTTAAGCATCTGCCCTCGGCTCAAGTCTTGATCCCAGGGTCCAGGGATCGAGCCCCGCATCAGGCTCCCTGCTCAGCTGGAAGCCTGCTTCTCCCTCTCCCACTCCCCCTGCTTGTGTTCCCTCTCAAGCTGTGTCTCTCTCTGTCAAATAAATAAATAAAATCTTAAAAAAAGTAAACGAACAGACCAATAATCTAAGAAAATTTTGTAGTTTGAACTAATAGATAACTGAATTCTAGATTTGTACCAGAGTACTTTTGATATTAAGACTTATTTTTTAAATCCTTATAAATAAATCCATTCAATCTTACCAGCCTGACCACACATCAAGTTCCTTTTATATAAAATTTCTACAACTTTCTATATCCATTCAGATTTGTCCTATATTTTTCATCTTTCTCAATCTGAAACAACCAGACAACTTACTTTAGGCTAAAGTTGTTCTCTTTTTTTCCCTTAATAAAAACACATCCTTTATACCCTGGATGCTTTTCCTGGTCAAAAACACATCCTACTTTCCTCACATACTTTCATACGAAGTTGTTTTCCATCATCCTTATTATTTTTAGCAGTTTTAATTACATCTATCCATTGTGAATTTAACCATTAGTAACCTTTCTTCTATAGAGAAAACTAGAAAGTAAACAATTGTGAACTGTCTCACATGCAAGCAATCTGTAGCAAGCTAGCAAATTTTGTGAATATGATATCTCACAATTTTTACAGGTACAGTTGACCCTTGAATAACATGGGTTTGAACTCTGTGGCCCACTTACATGCATATTTTTCCTGATAAATACATTACAGCACTGTAAGCGTATTTTCTCTTCCCTTTGATTTTCTTAACATCTTTTTTTGATTACTTTAGTGTAAGAATACAACATATAAGACACATAACAAGCCAAATATGTGTTAATTGACTATCTATGTTATCAGTAAGACTTCCAGTAATAGTAGGCTATTAGTAAGGTTTTGAGGGGGGCTCAAAAGTTATATGCAGATTTTTTTTTAAAGATTTTATTTATTTATTTGAGAGAGAGAGAGAATGAGAGAGAGCACGAGAGGGAAGAGGGTCAGAGGGAAAAGCAGACTCCCTGCTGAGCAGGGAGCCCGATGTGGGACTCGATCCCGGGACTCCAGGATCATGACCTGAGCCTAAGGCAGTCGCTTAACCAACTGAGCCACCCAGGCGCCCTATATGCAGATTTTTGATTGTGTGGGGGTTGGCACCCCTTAACCCCTATGTTGTTCAAGGGTCAACTCTATATTCTTCCTCATGGTACAAATTCTCAATGTGGCGAAGAGAACATATTTCTTAATAGACCCAAATATATTTAGCTTCTATGTACTGTATAAAAATAAGATGCCAGAAGTATATAAACTTAAACTTATGCTTAATGTTTCAGTACTTTGTCTTACTTAGAAAGAATCTAGATATTTAATGAATATCTGTTCCTTGTTTTAGCATAGCTCTAAGGTTTTAAGTTACCAAAAAGATTTTGGGAACAATTTTCAGGCAGACATACTATCACACCAAACAAGGCTAGCTATCATCTCAAGCTACCTCCCTATTGACTACTTTTAGAGTACATGCTACATGCGTGTTAGTCAAGTAGCACAAGAACAAAAACCTAAACAAAGTTAAATGCATTTTTTTGTTTGTTTTACTGCTGTTTTTGTTATGCGTGAAGTAACGGGTATTGAGCAATTCATTTTTTTTCAAGCAATTGATTTTTACTGCATTTTACATGTACATTTTTTCCTTGGGTTGAATTTGCAATTTCATAATCTTAAACATACAGTAAATGTAATAAGAGCTTATTTGGCTCATAAGCTCAAATAGGATAAAAATGTATGTTCATACAATACTTAATGTTGATGACTCATGAGCCATAGCTTTAAAAAAATTAAACCAACAATATTAAACAAGTCTTCATTGCCAAAGATTTACCCAAGTCATGTGAATTTGAGAAGTATTTGGGTTAATTTCTCTATTTCTGGGAGTTTCCGGAACATGTAACTTATATAAGCGCTCATTTATCTCTAAACCAATTTGAATAGAACTCCTTTAGGGGATTTTATGTATTAATTTACTAATACTGTCCAGAGGTAAGAAAATATCACATATGCATAACACACAGAGAGTATAACTTTCTACCCCAAAGTTTTAGTACACTTTTGCTTCATATTTTTAATTTAAGGGAAGATTGAAGGTGGTAAAAGGATAAAAGAAGAGCAAAGGTGATGATGGGAAAGGGGAGACTTTAGCGGAGCCAGATTGGAGAGATTTTCATTTTCCCAAAGAGTTCATTGAAGTTCCAAGCATTTTCCTTGGTAAAATCATACTAACGAGAAGGACAAAATTTGTGGGTTGTATAGCCAGTTCAGGAAGGGGGTTCCAGTCAACTGAAAAGTTCTCATGGGAGTAGCAGGATCAAATAGAGAGGTCTCACAAAGAGCCAGGAAAAATTTTCCAGTCCAGAAATTGGAAAGTGAAACCACATGCAAGATAAAGAACCAGGAAAAATCACCAAGTCCAGGAAGTTAAGGGGTAATCCCCCCTCAAGACAGAGAGTCAGGAAGAAAAGAATTCCAACTGAGCAGATACTTTTCAATAAAGAAGCCTGAGTCTCCGACTCAGGTTCTGCTTGTCTGGAATTTTATTCAATAACCTTAACCATAAAATATTTTGAAAGATTGAAATTCATCCTCAAAGTACATATATTTTATCTTATTAGAAATGTTTTGTGAAGGTGGTGCAAAATTTGAAGGGAATCCCAAATATGGAATTCAAAATAGAACTCTAAATCCTATCTTTGTAATACAAGATCTTTTTATAATATATATCTCTCTAGTTCACTTCCCCTGTCAAGGGTCTCTGGGGTCTTCCTATCACAATTGCAATATAAATGCAAACTCCTTCCACATTCTACAAGTGACTGTGCTTGCCTCCTGAATCCTCTCCTCCCACTCTCTCCCTATTGCTTGCTTCTCTAGTCATATAAGAGTTCTTACAGCTCCTTGAACTTGTCAAGCTTGTTCCTGCCTCGGGGTTTTTATCCTTGTTCTCTGAGCCTAAAATGCTCTTCCCCCAGACTTCAGATGGCTCTTTTCCCCATTATTCAAGTCTCTGCTCAATGTTACCCTCAGGCCCCACCCTCACCCTCTATTTATTTACCTTGGTTTTCTTCATAATACTTAAACTCTGAACTTATCTGGCTTGTGAATTAATTGTATCACTCTCCATTATAATGTATAGTTGAAAAGTGTTGGGAGATTTTTCACTACTGTGTCCCGAGCACTTAGAACAGAATCTGGCACATAGCACGTTCTTAGCATATATATTTTGAAAAGTAATACATGGTTAATGAATGATTATACACTTAGTGACTACTGCATTAAGTTAGGAGAATTAATTCTAGTGAGAGGATTAATTATCCATTTTGAGTGATAGTGATACTTCATGCATTCAAATACCTAAGCTTTCTCAGGGAAGCATATATGTTAGCCTGGATATTTTCTGGTAATATTACTTAATAGAGAAAAAGAAACAATAGCATTTAAGTCCATTGTCATCAGAAAATATCAAAATATATGAAGCTTTTTTTCTGTAAGACTAAAGAATTCATATTTACAACTGAGATGGATTATTTGATGTTTCTTAAGTAAAGGAAGGCTCAAGTTTGTCTAAGGTTGAAAAAGATTAGTTTATATCATTCTAGAGAACAACTTTTTGCTCAAATTCACACAGGATTATAATTAAAGGTCACGGGAAAGCTCATTTTGTCTTACTTCTGATTGAAATGAGGGAAATGTCTTAAATTAGGTGCTCTTCTCATATAATTAACAATCTCTGAAACCTCATTTCTTACAAGCAATCCATTTCATAAATTCCTTTTTTATATTTTATATTTTTATTGTATTTACATATACAAATGTATTTTTTACATAAATGTATTATCTGAGGTCATACTCGCATGTACTGTATTGTCATTTTCTTCTTTATATTGTTTAGCTTCTCCTTCCTCCCACTCAAACAGCTCCTGCTTTGCAAGTTATGTTAGCAAATGTGACTGTGTATGTATTTATATATTTATGTTACACATATATACACATACTCACACACATACACAACCCTGTGCATATCATATTCAAATAGCAGAAAAACAAAGACAAGGTGAAAAAAGAGCCTGAAGAAAAGAAACTTTACCTATAAATAAATAGGGATAACATTTATAGTGAATTTTTTGTCAGTGACCATACAAGCAAAAAAGAGAGTAGAATGAAATATTTAAAGTGTTGAGAAGAATAAAAAACCCACCATCCTAGAATCCAGCAAAATTCTCCTTCAAAAATAAAGCAGAAATAAAAACTTTCTCAAATAAACAGAATTCCTGGAAGAAATAAGCCAGTATAGCATGGCCCCAGGATACAAGGTTAATCTACAAAAAAGTCAATTGCTTTCTTACATACCAGCAATAAACATTGGGATTTAAACTAAAACAAAACAAAACACCTTGGAAACAGCACTAAAAGTGAAATAAATCTACAGGATTAGTATGTGTGAAACTACAAAACCTCTTTATAGAAGAATTTTAAAGAAGATTTAAATAAACAAATGGAGACATGTTCCATGTTCATGGATTGGAGACCCAATATTGTTAGTATGTCATTTCTTCCAAATCTATCTATAAATTCAACACAATTCTGATCAAAATCCTGGCAAGCAATTTCCTAGATATCGACAAACTGACTCTGGAGTTTACATGGAAAGGCAAACAATTAGAATAGTCAACATAATATTGAAGGAAAAGAACAGAGTTAGAATATCCAATTTTAAGACTTCCTACAAAGCTGCCATAGTAAAGACAACTTGGTTTTGATGAAAGAAAAGACACATAGATCTATAGAACAAAATAGAGCCAAGAAATATATCACAAAAATATGACCAACTGATTTTCAACAAAGATGCAATGGAGAAAGTATAGTCTTTTCAACAAATGGTAACTGAGCAATTAGATATCCATATCCAAAAAGATGAACTTAGAACCTTACACCATTTGCAAAAATTAACTCAAAATGAATTATAACACCTAATGTAAAATGCACAACTAAAAATTTCTAGAAGGAAACACTGGAGGAAATCTACATTACCTTGTGTTTGGCATTGACTTTTTAGATGCAACATGAAAAGCACAAGCCATGAGAAAAATTTTGATGTTGGACTTTATTAAATATAAAAACCACTTCTTTGTGAAAGATAATGTTAGGAGAAGGAGAAGACAAGTCACTAACTTGGAGAAAATACTGATAAAACACAGCTGATCAAGGATTTTTATCCAAAATATACATAGAACTCCTAAATTCAACAAAAAGAAAACAACACAATTAAAAATGTTGGGGTGCCTAGGTGGCTCAGTCGGTTAAGCATCTGACTTTGGCTCAGGTCTTGATCCCAGAGTCCTGGGATCGAGCCCTGCATCAAGTTCCCTGCTCAGCAGGGAGTATGCTTCTCCCTCTCCCTCTGTCCCTTACCATCCCCCCCGCTTGTGCTCTCTCTCTCTTAAATAAATAAATAAAAATTTTTAAAAAATGTGTAGAAGATCTGAATGGACAGCACAACAAAGAAGATATACAGATAAAAAATAAGTGTATGAAAAGGTGGCTCAATACCATTATCACTAGGGAATTTTAAATTAATATAATGAGACACCACTATATACCTATTAGGATGGCTAAAATTCAAAACACTGACAAAACCAATTGCTTGCAAGGATTCAGAGTAACTAGAACTTTCATTCCTTGCTTGTGGGAATGCAAGATGGTACAGCCATTTTGAAAGACAGTTTGTGTTTCTTACAAAGCTGAACATAGTCTTATCACAAAATCAAGCCTTCATGTTCCTAGGTATTTACCCAGTTGACTTGAAAATTTATGCCCACAAAAATCCTGCACATGAATATTTATAGCAGCTCTATTCATAGTCACCAAAAACTATATGGGACCCAGATGCCCTTCAATAGGTGAATGGTTAAACGAACTGTTGTCCATTCATGCAATGGAATACTATTCATCAATAAAAAGGAATGAGATATTAATTTAGGCAAAGACATGCATGAACCCTAAAAGCCTATTACAAAGTAAGGAAGCCAGTCTGATTAGGTTAGATATGATATGATTCCATTTATATAATATTTTTGAAAAGAGAAAACTACAGAGACAGTACAGTGACAAATGATTGCTAGGTGCTTGGGGAGGGAGGTTGAATACGTCAAATATAGGGCATTTATTGGGGTGGTGAAAATATTCCATATGAAATTATAATGGTGGATACATGACACCTTACACTGTTGTCAAAAGCCATCCACCTTGATAGCATAAAGAATGAAAAATTAATGCTTACAAATAAAAAGATAAATAGGAGGTTGGGGGATGTCAGGACAGAATGAAAATTATGAAAACAACAACCCATATGTATTGCAAATGTATGAAACAACTTAACTCAAGGGTATGGGGTTGAAAGGTGTTGACCTAAGTATATCTGAATAGGAGTCAGGTTTGTAAGACCAAAGCCAAAGGACCTATATAAAAAGCATTGCATTCTAGTTGTTACTAAAGTTGTTTCCCACATGTATGTATTCATATGTATTTATTAATAATTTATTTATTACATGTACTTATTAGCAATTCTGAAACCATTATACATGTATACTGTAATTGGAAAAATTAGTTAAAGGTATGGTGAATGGTGAGAGCCAGGTTTCTCACTGTTGGAGTAAAATGTTACAGACAAAAAAGGTTGAGAGGCTAGAATGATTCTTATGGCCATGGATTCAAGTTGCAGAAATCAATATGAACTCATGTTTAGCTTAATAGAGACACATATAATTACATATATAAATATTTATAGATATATGTATATACACAGGTTGACATGCACACATATATTTTTTTGCTCTACCAGCTGAGAGGGCCTAGAAGAAATGGCTCTCTGGTAGTGATGGGCACACCTAATGCCCAGATTTAGGTTTCTTTTTTTTTTTAAAGATTTCTTTTTTATTTGAGAGAGAGAGAGTGAACAAGAGAGACACAGAGAGACAGAGAGAGCAGGAGAAAGGGAGGGGCAGAGGGACAGGGAGAAGCAGACTCCCCTTCTGATCAGGGAGCCGGGCACAGGGCTTGATCCCAGGATGCTGGGATCATGACCCAAGCTGAAGGCAGATGCTTAACCGACTGAGCCACCCAGGTACCCCCAGATTTAGGTTTCTGAGATCAAACTCCAAAAAAAAAAAAGGAACCTGTGCTCTGTGAGGAAATGGGTGACTCAAACACTGGGTCAAGAAATATACAAGATGAGCTTGGAGTATCTTGTAGTGGCAGAAAGTAAGGGAGTTCTCAATTCTTCATTCTATAATAATCTATTATAATCTAATATCACTTTGTTTAATTCAGCTTTGGCTGAAACAATTTGAGCAATTAAATAAAGTGATATTAGATTAAAACCCAACACATAAAATACATAAATAAATAACTGAATAAATACATAATGGGAGAGAATAGACACATCTGTGCAGAATTCCAAATTACATATATATATATATATATATCCTCAAGGAGGTGGAGCATAACTCTCTACTTAAGTATGGGCTGTGCACAGAGAGTTCTTTCCAAAGAATACAGTATTAAAGTGGGGAAAAAAGAGTAACTTAACAATGGAGAAACTTAACAAATGCTGTCTCAGGTCATCATCATCAACATCAATAGTGTTAAGTTATGTTGACAGAGTTATTTAAAAAAGCCACTTTTGATGAAGTCCCAAAAGTTCATTTTTGCTTTTGTTTCACTAGCCTCTGGAGATGTATCTTGAAAGAAGTTGCTGTGGCCAATGTCAAAGAGGTTCTTGCCTATGTTCTCCTCTAGGATTTTGATGGATTCCTGTCTCACATTGAAGTCTTTCACCCATTTTGAGTTTATCTTTGTGTATGGTGTTAGAGAATGGTCGAGTTTCATTCTTCTGTATATAGCTGTCCAATTTTCCCAGCACCATTTATTAAAGAGACTGTCTTTTTCCCATTCCATGTTTTTCCTGTTTTGTTGAAGATTATTTGACCATAGAGTTGAGGGCCCGTATCTGGGCTCTCTATTCTGTTCCATTGGTCTACATGTCTGTTTTTGTGCCAGTACCATGCTGTCTTGGTGATCATTGCTTGTAATATGGCTTGAAATCAGGCAACGTGATGCCCCCAGCTTTGTTTTTCTTTTTCAACATTTCCTTGGCAATTCAGGGTCTTTTCTGATTCCATACAAATTTTAGGATTGTTTGTTCCAGCACTTTGAAAAATGTCATCGGAATTTTGATTGGGATGGCGTTGAAGATATAGATTGCTCTGGGTAGCATAGACATTTTAACGATGTTTATTCTTCTGATCCATGAGCAGGGAATGTTTTTCCATCTTTTTGTGTCTTCTTCAAGTTCTTTCATGAGTGTTCTGTAGTTCCTAGAGTATAGATCATTTACCTGAAAAACTTCTGCACTGCAAAGGAAACAGTCAACAAAACAGAGGCAACCCACAGAATAGGAGAAGATATTTGCAAATGACACTACAGATAAAGGGCTGGTATCCAAAATCTATAAAGAACTTCTCAAACTCAACACCCAAAAAAACAAATAATCAAGTCAAAAAATGGGCAGAAGACATGAACAGATACTTCTCCAAAGAAGACATACAAATGGCTAACAGACACATGAAAAAATGTTCATCATCACTAGCCATCAGGGAAATCCAAATCAAAACCACATTGAGATACCACCTTACACCAGTTAGAATGGCAAAAATTGACAAGGCAAGAAGCAACAAATGTTGGAGAGGTTGTGGAGAAAGGGGAACCCTCTGACACTGTTGGTGGGAATGCAAGTTGGTACAGCCACTTTGGAAAACAGTGCGGAGGTACCTGAAAAATTTAAAAATAGAGCTACACTATGACCCAGCAATTGCACTCCTGGGTGTTAACCCCAAAGACACAGATGTAGTGAAAAGAAGGGCCATATGCACCCCAATGTTTAGAGCAGCAATGTCCGCAATAGCCAAACTGTGGAAAGAGCCGAGATGCCCTTCAACAGACGAATGGATAAAGAAGATGTGGTCCATATATACAACGGAATATTACTCAGCCATCGGAAAGGATGAATACCCAGCTTTTACATCAACATGGATGGGACTGGAGGAGATTATGCTAAGTGAAATAAGTCAAGCAGAGAAAGTCAATTATCATATGGTCTCACTTATTTGTGGAACATGAGGAATAGCATGGAGGACATTAGGAGAAGGAAGGGAAAAATGAAAGGGGGGGAAATTGGAGGGAGAGACGAACCATGAGAGACTATGGACTCCAGGAAACAAACTGAGGGTTTCAGAGGGGAGGGGGTGGTGGGGTTGGGTTAGTCCGGTGATGAGTATTAAGGAGGGCATGTATTACAATGAGCACTGGGTGTTATATGGAAATAATGAATCATGGAACACTACATCAAAAACTAATGATGTAATGTATGGTGACATAATAAAATAAAATAAGTAAACAAAATAAAATAAAAATTAAAAAGGCACTTTTACAAAAATAGAAAAAATATAATCTACAGATTGACAGAAAATATTTGTAAATCTCCTACATAGTAAAGGATTCATCTCACATAAATATAACACTCTGAAAATAATACCTCTTCTGGAATCTCAGGGTTCCTGAATTTTGCTGAGGGTCCTGTCGAGCCTAAGAACATCTGGAAGGATGTACACAGAGCAGAATTGGTGATAGTTCTTGTATAAGCAACTACCCATGTGTTGGTGAAATGACCAAGATGGCACACTTCCTCCTATGGGGCACCTCAACTTGACCATGTGGCCCCCTTTATGAGTGACATCTATTCTCATTCAAGAACCAACTGTCAGATTGACACCTTTCCAAGTATGAGTCTTAAATTCCATTTTGATGCTGGAGAGACTTTATTAAGGCAATTCTAGGACAGATATGTGGCTGTTCATGTGCTGGAAGAGACCTTCCCACTCTAATCACTGGAAGTTCCTCACCTACTGTGGAATTAGCTCAGCTTTCTGTCCTCTCACCACTCAGAGCACCCTTGACCTCAGCAAGGTGAAAGTCGTTTCCCTTGCTCCATGAAATGCCCTAAGCCCTAGTACAAGGGGGTCCACAGGAGGGTCTTTCTGATAAACAACAGTATCTGACAGACACCATCACTTGGGCAAGTAGGGGGAGAGGCCAAGATACCCAAGGTCCTCCCTCCCACAGAAGCTTACATCCATGTGGGGAGAGAGGGAGGCCTTTGCTCCCATCACATGTGGACAACATGGCACTGGCGCTACGTCAGTGAAGTCTTCCTGGGTCGATTCATGGTGTCTGTAGTCAACCCAATATCAGCTGGTCATAATTTTCTGGAATAGTTCTGTCCAGATTATATTTCTTGGATATGAGTACTCCAGAAGTTAGTGGGGAGTCTGATCGCAGTAGGAGGTGGAATGAAGTAATCATTGGCCCCAGGAACATTCTCCCAAGCCACCACTAATTTCCAGATCTTGCTCTTTGAAAGTGAGGGCCCATGAAAGTAGCAAGGTTATCCATGGCTGACATAAGAGGGCAGAAGGAGCTGCCATTTCCTTTCCTTCTCCCTTTCCTTCTGTTACTGACTTTACCTCATCCCCAGTCTCCTTCAGTCCTTACCCTTAAGCCTTACCTTTACCCTAATGGACCCACACTGTCTCTAAACAATAGACTATACAAAGATTCAATTTGTTCTCCTGTATACTCTTACATATGTTTGAAAGTGTTCATAATAAGCTTTAAGGCGGGTCTTTAATCTTTGTGTCACTGCTTTTTGTGTCTAGTGTGAAGGAGGATTCCAGTTGCATTTGGTTTTCTATATGGACACTCAGTTATTTCAGTGCAATTTATTAAAATCAAAAATCTATTATAAGACTATCCTCCTGCTCTGTGGTTGGAACTCTTTCATAAATTAAGGGTATATGTGTGTGTGTGTGTGTGTGTGTATTTTCCAGGACTTACGATTCAATTTCATTGGTCTCCTTGTTTGTGTCTGCACCCAAACCATAAACTCTGTTACTGGAGCTTGCTTGTACTTCTTACCAGCTAGCAGAGTGATTGCTCTTATCTTCTAGTTTTCTCAAGAATATCTTGACTTGTTTGGCCATTTATTTGTACACCTTTATATTTTAGAATCATCCATGGTACCACGTACACACATATTCACATATGAAGCCCTTTCCTGTTTTTAAAATATGGGGTTGCAGTTAATCTGCATTTTCTTTTTTTGTGAGAAGCAAAATGTTTACAGTATTAAACCCTTACATTTGTGAATGTGTTTTATTTAATATATAGAGGGATTTGTGAATATATCTAAACAACATTTTTATATTTTTAAATACTTTTTTCTGTAAAGCTCTATTTTTTAAGTTAAATATAGTCTAAGATACTTGATGTTTTGGTATTATAGATTACAAGTTATATTTTGTTTACTTTCATTTTCACACATTTGTTGCTGGCAGAAAAAAAGTTCATTTTTTGGTATATTGATCTTATACTTAGCAAACTTATATACATGTTTATGGGTTGAATAGCTTAGCTTTCTTTTTTTTTCATTTTGGATTTTCCTCATACACAGTCTAATCATCTGTTTATCATGAAAGCTTTATTTCTTACTTTCTGATCCCTTTCCCTTTTGTTACTTCTGCTTCGCATCACTGCACTGCTGCTACCTCCATTACAGTATTGAATAGAAATGGTGATAGTGGGAACCCTAGTTTAGTTCCCAAGTTCAAAGTAAAAGCTTTCAAATCTCCCTCAAAATGTATGATGTTGGCTATAGGTTTTTCATACATATACTTTATCTAATTTGCTAACATATTTTTAAGTTTTTAAAGGTTCATTTTAGAATAGTTTTAGATTTACAGGAAAATTGCAACAATAGTGAATAACTTTCACATATGTCCCAATCTCAGTTCTTCATATTATTGACATCTTGCATTAGTATAGTACATTTGTTACAACTGATGAACCAATATTGATACGTAATTATTTACAGAAGTCCATACTTTATTCAGATTTCCTTATGTTTCATCACCTTTCTTTTTTTCTGTTCAGCATCCCCTCCAGGACACCCTCTTACTTTCACTGACCATATCTCTTTAGACTCCTCTTGGTTGTGCCAATTTCTGAGAGATCCTTGTTTTTGACAACCTTGACAGTTTTTAGGAATATGGGTCAGGTATTTTGTAGAATGTCCCTCAATTAGGATTTGTCTGATAGTTTCCTCAACATTAGACATGGATTATGGTTTTTGGGAGGAAGATGAGAGAGGTGAAGGGCCATTCTTGTCACATCACATCCATGGTGCACACTATCAACATGAATTATCAGTAATGGTGTTAGCTTGATGAGGGAGCATTTGTCAGGTTTTCCCATAGTAAATTAATCCCTTTTTACCTGCATCACACTGTAGTCTTTGGAAGAATAGGGGATCCCCATGATGTGCCAGTCATCAAGATTAGGACTCTGAAGGGTGACTGCAGAAAACCCCACCCCCCATAGAGGAGGCCCCACACAATCCAGCTCTCCACACGTTCAGCCATGGTGATGAATGATAGGTCTTTTCCCAGTTGGGGGATCAAAGAGGGATGAGGAACTTGTTCAGAGGGGCCTGGCTTGAGGTTGGGAAAGTGAGGAACCCAGGCCCTGCTAGAAGTCACCAAGAAGACTCTGTGCAAGGGCTGAGTGGACTTCCCACCTCAGATAGAGGACCCACAAGCACCTGCTCATGCTGTCAGCCCTGGGAGGCTCTGGGCAGGGCTGATAGGCAGAAGCTCCTGACTCCTTCACTTCCTCTTTGGGAGTCTCAGGAAAGAGGCAACTTTGGCCTGAGGGAGACATCTTCATGCCAGCAGAGAGAGAAGGTTCAGGCCCTGTCTGGAGTAAACATAAAAACCTTGAGGGTAACTCAGAGTATTTACCAACCTAGAACACAGAGGGGCCCACAGAATCCACACCTGTCTTTACTGTCAGCTCTAGGATACTTGGGTAGAGGTAACTAACTCTAGTGTATGCTGGCTTCCATCTCGGTTCCTGACTTTCATCTTCATCTTAGGAGTCTGAGAGAAGCACAGCTTCATTTTGGGAGTGGGTTTGCTGAGTCAGGTCAGCAAAGGTAAGGATTCTGAGGAATGGGTAAAGGGACCTCTCGCCACATAGAGGGTAACACAGTCCTTTCTTCCTCCTGCAGTCAGTCTTGGAAGTCCTAGGGAGGGTCCCTGAATACATTTCTTGTCTTCCACTTTGGGAGTCTGAGAGATGTGAGGCATTCTTTGAATGGTGCCTCATCAGATTAAGCAGAGTAAGGAGTTGCAGTTGCACATAGATGGCTATGTGAAGACTAAAGGAAGGACAGGGAAAATCTTTCACCTCACAGAAACTTGCTCTAGGGTCATCTCTGAGAAGACTTGTGCATGGATTTCAGGCAGAAGACACCTCTTTCATAATTCTGACACCAATTTCTTTTTTTTTTAAAGATTGTATTTATTTATTTGACAGAGAGAAACACAGAGAGAGAGGGAACACAAGCAGGGGGAGTGGGAGAGGGAGAAGCAGGCTTCCCGCAGAGCAGGGAGCCTGATGCAGGGCTTGATCCCAGGACCCTGGGATCATGACCTGAGCCGAAGGCAGACACTTAACGACTGAGCCACCCAGGTGCCCCTGACACCAATTTCTTATGAAAGCAGGGACAGAGAAGGCCTGGATCCCCTCCATATGGGGTAGAAGTTCCCCTAAATCCTCCCTCATAGCTCTCACCTTGACAAAGGAGATGAGTGCCTTGGCCTGAGGGACACATCCTTACCTCGGCAGAGGGAGGAATGCAGACCTTGCCAGGAGGAAATATGGTGACCTTGAGGATGTGGAATGGGACTTCCCATTGCAAACAGACGGACCCCACAGAAACCTTGCCCTGCACCTGCTGTCAGCCATGTTAGGACCTATGGTGGCCAGATGTGGTGTTCTCTCACTTCTATCAGTGGTGAGTAGTATCTTAGAGAGCTAAGGCTTTGACTGAAAGGGCAACATTAAAGTCAGTAGAGAGTGGTGTGGCTGAGGCCTTGCCAGGTTTGGATATTAGTATCTTGAGGGAGGATGGGTACTCTACTGTAGAACAAAGGAAGGCCTCACACAATCCAGTCCTGCCTCCCAGTGTTAGCTCTAATGGGCCCTGGGACATGGTAGCCATAAGCAGCAGCATCTGATTTCCCCTAGGGCATCCAGGAGAGGCGAGGACCTTGGTCTGAGGGGGCAGAATCAGGCCAGTAGAGGGAGGAGGCCCAAGCTCAACCAGGAGTCAAGGTACAGACTCTGAGTAAGGACTGATAGAACCCACCACCCAGGAGTGATGGGCTGCAGCCTCACCATGCCCATGTTGACAGCAATCAGAGGCCCTGAGACAGTGTATAAGCATGTGGTGGACCCTCACTGCTGCCAGATTGTCTCTAGGAAGTGAATACCTTGGTCTGAGGAGGCCACTCTTGGGTGAGCAGGGAAAGGGGGCCCAGACAGTGCCAGTATTCAAGGTGAGGACTCTTGAGAGAGGACTCAGGGGAATGACCAACACAGAAGGCTGCCAGGCACTGCCATGCCCCTGCTGTTAGCCTGGAGATGCTCTAGGCAGGAATATCAGGCAGATTCACTCCTTACCTCTTAATGCATCACATGGACATGGAAATCTTGGCCTGAGACTACTTCCATTAAAGAGAAAGCTCAGGCCCAGAGGGGGCAAATATGTACACCTTGAAGGGAACTAAGGGCACCTGCCATCCTAGAGCACAATGGGCCCCATGAAATCTGACTTGCTCTCAGCCTGGGAAGTTAAGGCAGACTTAGCCATGTGTTATGGGGGTGAATTTTCCACTCTTCCATCCAATTGAAGGGGTTGTCAGAGAAGTGAGGATCTTATTCTGAAGGGGCCCAGCTCAGTACACAAGAGAAGAGTCCCAGGCCCTGCAGGCATCAAGCTGATGACTAAGAGGGAAGATTTTTTTTTTTAAAGATTTTATTTATTTATTTGAGAGAGAGAGAATGAGAGATAGAGAGCACGAGAGGGAAGAGGGTCAGAGGGAGGAGCAGACTCCCTGCCGAGCAGGGAGCCCGATGTGGGACTCGATCCCAGGACTCCGGGATCATGACCTGAGCCGAAGGCAGTCGCTTAACCAACTGAGCCACCCAGGCGCCCTAAGAGGGAAGATTTAAGGGACCTCCTACCCCATATAGAGGGAGACCCAGGACTGCTCTGTCCCTTTCAGCCTTGTGAGGCCCCAGGCAGGGAGGCTGGGTGTGGTGTATCTGGACTTCCATCTTGGGAGGCTGAGAGTGGTGAGGTTTTCTTGGAGGGGTGTGACCTCAGGTTAGCAGAGGGAGGAGTTTCAGGCCCAACCAGGCATCAAGAAGAGGACTCTGAGGGAGGGCAGAGGGGACCTCCCACCCTAAAGTGTATTCTCAGAAACCCATTCTGACTTTCAGTCCTAGGAATCCCCAGGCAGGGCCTTCAGGCAGATAATCCCACTTCATTACATCCTCTTTGCGGTCTCAGGGAAATAGGGATCTTGGCTTGAGGGTACCTTCCGTCCTAGAACACAGGAGGCTCTGCTTGTCAACTATATCCTGAAGTGCCCCCTCAATTCCTCTTACAAGGGCTCCAGGAACTGGGTGATGAGGGCCTTGTTCTAAAGCATGTGTCCTCAGGTCAGCAGAACAGAAGGGGCCCACTCAGTGCCGGGATGCAGTGCCACATTCAGTGTCTACTAAGGAATCTACCCATGTCAGAACAGAGGGAAGCCTACAGTGCCTGACCCCATTTGCCTACAGTCAACCCAAGAATCCTAGGCTTTCTTGGTTGGTTACAGCCTGGGAAACTCTCTCACATCCTCTGATATGATCTTAAGGGACAAAGTGATTCAAAGTCCAGAAGGCCTTTGGGGTCCTAGAGCACTCCCTAAAGAGGAAATCTGTAAGTCAGTCTTTGTCCAGAGCTGCCAAAGGTGCATTTCTCCGCTGAGGCTGCTGACCCTCTCCCTCTCTCCTCCAGACCTGTGGTACCCCATCTCCAACCATCCTGCTCACACTTCTACTGGCTGCTGGCAAAAAAAGTCATCACGCCTCACTCTCCAAAGTGTCTACACCAGACTTTCAGGCCCAAAGTGAGATACAGGGCCTGGCAGTAGTACATGGATTCACAGCTGAAGCCAATGAGGAGACTTCCTCTATTTCCAGTTGCTCTTTCAACTTCTCTTACCCCTCCACCTCCGCCTCCCCGCCTTCCTCTCCTGTAATCCCAGTCTCCCTAGAGAAGGAGGAGGAAGAGGAGCCTGCTGCAACACTGAGTCCTCCCCAGAGTCCTCAGAGCTCCTGCTCCTTCTCTGCATCATGGAGCACATCAGGAGTCTCCAACAGCCAAGAAGAAGAGGATACAAGTTCCCCTCACACCTCAAAAGTCACCAAATCTTTGCCCAGAGACCCACTAGATGAGAAGGTGGCTGATTTGGGGCATTTCACGGTCCTCAAGTATCTACTGAAGGAACCCATCACAAAGGCAGAAATGCTGAAGGTTGTCATCAAAAGGTACAAGAAACAACTCCCTGTGATCTTCAAGAAAGCTTCTAAGTGTTTGGAGGTGATTTCTGGCATTGATGTGAAGGAAGTGGACCCCACCACCCACTCCTATGTCCTTGTCAACTCCCTGGACCTCACCCATGATGAGATGCTTAGTGACAACCAGAGCATGCCTAAAAATGGTCTCCTGATAATCATCCTGGGTGTGATCTTCATAGAGGGCAATTGTGCCCCTGAGGAAGACACCTGGGATTTCCTGAATATGATGGGAGTGTATGCTTGGAGGGAGCATTTCATTTATGGGGAGCCCAGGAAGCTCATCACCAGAGGTTGGGTGCAGGAGAATTATCAGGAGTACCGGCAGGTGCCTAGCAGTGATTCTTCACACTATGAAGTTTTGTGGGGTCGCAGGGCTCATGCTAAAACCAGCAAGGTGAAAGTTCTGGAATTTTTGGCCAAGGTTAAAGGTACTGACCCTACTTCCTTCTCATGCTGGTATGAGGAGGCTTTAAGAGATGAGGGAGGGCCCAGGCCAGAAATGGCTCCATGGATAATACTACTGCCATGTTCCTTGCACAACATTGGTCAGCAGCTTTTCCTGTCCTGACTGGAGTGAGGCTGAACCATCACTCTGTGTTTGAGGAGGGCAGTCTTGGCTCCAAGTAGAGGAGAGTCAGGGTCAGGCTGGGGAGAACACAGCATACAACTTTGTGTTCCCATTCCATATGGGTGACTTGGAAGTTTATCTTTTTTTTTTCTTTTGGTATTTTTCAAATGTCCCTTTTAATGGAAGGTTTAATTCCCTAAAGGCTCTAAGTTTAGAATGACATTGGTAATGTATTTATCGCTGTTTTTCAGGTTTAAAAATAAGAGTTTCAATATTTTGCAAAAATTTGGGAAACCTCCCATCTTTTGGGGGACCTGGTACAAGATAACATTGGAATAGAAGTTTCTTTGGAAATGTGAAAGAGCCAAGCAGTAAAGTATAGGTTCAATAAACAGAGGGGAAAATGTAAAGGATGGCTTATTCTTGGGTTTGTTTATACCTTCCAGTCCACCATTCTGGAAAATTAAAAAGATATACTTGGATTTGCTTGGCCTATTCAAGAAAGTAGATGAAATCTTAATAAATGAAAGTCCCTGCTCACTGATTCTTTCATTCACCAAACATCTCCTGCTAGGAGCAGCAATCATATCAGGAAGACGGTGAGATGTCCTCTAAGAGCTACCAAACAAGAAAAAAGAGTGAGGAAGTGAGACTCCAGATGGTAGAAGTTAAGTAAAAAGGCCCTGAGCCAAGGCACTTTGGGTCTCTGAGAAACTGTAATTCTTTCTGTCAGAGTTGGTTAGGAATCTGGGTGTTAAGTGGAGAGTGAATGCTGTACAGGAAATCTTTCACAAATAAGTTTGGAAGATCTCAGAATCATCATTACCATCTGGAAGTCTTAGTGTGGTCTGAGTAAACAGGTCAACTGGAGGAGTGGCCTTGCAGCATGCCAGATGCTAGCCCCTACCTTAGGACCATGCTAAGTTCTGTCAGGAAGAGCACAGCTGCTCCCTGCATCATCTGTCTGAGCAACACTCTTGAGTACTCTTGAGTACAAGGGTCCACTGCACCCTTGACAGTGTCTCAGGGCTGAGAGCTGCCTTGGTGCCTGCTGGAGGCTGGGATGTGTCCCCTCTGTGCACAGTGGACCCCTCTGTAGAGGCTGGGGCTATGTGAGTGAGTGGGGGTGATGACTGATGTCTGACAGTTGAGACAGACCAGAAACACTAGTGAGAAGTGGAAGGGAGTGTGCACCTGCAAGGAGGGGGTGGATTGGAAGAGCAATGGCCTGGGACTAATCACTTCAGTGACTCTGCAGGTAAAGTATTGGGTGTGGACATGCCTTGAAATAGGTCTGGGTTCTGTCCCTGGCTCAGGCTGCCTCCCCCAGATTCTGAGCTGTTGGCACACTAGAGGGCAGATGTCCTATGGCTATGACTATTGGTCTATGTTGCTACCAGAAAGAAGATTGGCCCAAGGTACAGACATTTGCAGGGTGGATGGAAACCCATGGAGATGGCACCCTTCCTTGTTAAACTGATGGGTGTATGTGGAGTCCAAAGTAAGAAGTATCATGTATCATGATATTGATATCATGTATCATGATACTGAGAACATCCCCAAGTCCAAGACAGTGCTTGGGCCTGGGTATGAGAAGTCCATAATGACAAACTCAGTAATAGTTTCCTAGGGGAATTCTGAAGCCATTTGTAGCATTTTCAATTTCTTCCATGGAGCTTAAAGGCCCAGGTAGGGCTCACATTCCATATTTTGAATCAAAACGTGATCCTTCATTCATTCATTCACCTATTCATTCACTCAATCATTCTCTCATTCATCCTTTCAGTCAGAAAGCATTTACTGAACATATGCTGGGGAGAAACACCAAGGAAATAAACCAAAGGAATGATAACACACGTAATTTAAGCTGTGGATATGAGAAAAAGAGCAGGAGACAAATTCTAGAAAATATTAGGAATTAGCAACTGTGAAATGACAGGATAATATATAATGATTCTGAGGTCTTATATTTGCTGACTAGGCAAAATCATTCCTCCCAGATGAGATTGAGGATAAGGGAGAAAAAATTGGTGGCAATTTGAATTACAGTTGACATGAAGAAGGGTGTGGCAGATGATATCACTGTGGGCCACATAGATAGTGAAGTTGAGTGGGCTGTCTAGGTGAAGAAGTTTGGTAAGCCATAGGAACCAGGGGTCTGACTTTCAGGAGAGGATACTAGGCTAGATTAAGACTAGACTAGACTAAGCTGCAGTAGAGTGTTGTATAGAAATCTACATGTTGCAGAATGTCATCCCTTTCCTGTGAACACACTTGGCAGCCAAAATTTAAAAAGGCATAATACATCTAGGTAATACTTTAAAGGGAAAAAGAATTCCTATAGTAGTAAACAAGAAGAGAAAGTTTTCCTGCATTTTCTTAAATTTAGATTTATGTATATACCTGCCCATGTCCATGCCTGTGTATTTGTGGCTCATATTATATATACAGTGATCACGACATTTCAATCTCACATCTACTGTCTCAGATCACTTTTAAAGCTCTGCTCTTGGCATCCTTTGTTCAGGTCTCAGCTTATACCTATTAATACCCAGACACTTACTCCTTCCTCTAATCTAGTGTGTCTGTTTTAGGAAGCTGGCAGCTGTGCAGTAACTAAAGTTTTTCATAGCAAACAGAGCAAGACTGAAGCTAACTTGGGCCAGAGTACCCGGAGGCCAGTTCTCCATGACTCTTACAATATCTAACTGGTGGACATTGTCAAAACTTTAGAAGTGGGACCCCTCTCATTCCAATGGAAGCCTTCAAAAAGAATCTGATCCATGAACTTGAGGAAGGCAAAATAGTCTGATTAAAGTGAGGACTGTTAAGCCCAGAGTCCCTACCAACTCAGCATGCTTTCTTTCCTTGATCCCCAGGGCGGTGGGTTCTCACACCCAACGACAGAACTCTAGGCTTTCCCTGAGCACAGTGGATGGAAGACCCTTTCTCAGACAGGGATTTCATCATGCTCCTATACAGGCATCTATCTGTGTGGACCCTAATATACCCAATACACTGAATCCCAGTTTTGCTGCCTGGTTTTCTGGCACTGCCAAGAGCTTGATTATATGACATGTTCTTATCATTTTTGTACTTTCTGAAAGCAATTCCATGATATGTCCCTTTCTTTATATATAGTTCCCTATACTTTTAGCTATGTCTTACACCATTGCTTCTCAATCTCTTTTAATTTTAATTTCTCAGAACAACAGCAGATATTTTAGCTTCTCTGATCTTTTCAAAGAACCAGTTTTGTTTCCATTGACAGGCATTATTTTTCTAAATTCAATTTCACTGATTTCTGCTTTTATCTATATTATTCCTATTCTTCTGCATTACTTGGGTTGAATTTATTTTTCTTGTTATACTTTAGGTGGAATATTAGAATATTGATTTGGGTCTTTTTTAAGCTGCATAAAAGCATTTAATGACATAAATTTACCTTTAAGCACAGCGTTAGCTGAATCCCTTAAATTTGGATGTGTCTTGTTTTCATTTTCATTTAGTTGGAAATATTTCCTAACTTCCCTCAATAATTTCTTTCAAGTAGGAATGGTAAAAATGTGTTGTTTAGTTTCCAAAAATTTGGTGACATTTACATATCTCTTTGGTTCTATTCTTTGCTTTAATTCTATTATGGGTAGAGAAAAACATAATTTCAATTTTTAAAGAAATTTGTCTTGTTTTATGGTCTGTGTGAATGTTCTGAGTGCACTTGAAAAGAATGTACATTTTGCTGTTGGAGTGTTTTGTAAATGCCAAGTAAATCAAGTTGGTTAATATTCTTTTTCAGGTTTCATTTTTTAATTATTTGATTATTTATACAGAGAGGAATGATGATGTCTCCAAATATAACTGTAGCTTCAATTATTTCTCATTTCCCAGTCTCTTATTTTATTTAGTTAATGTGTTTTAAAGCTCTGCTTTTAAGTTTGTACATATTAAGGACTGCTATGTCATCTTGATAATTTGACTCTTTTAACATTATGTAATATCTGTTATTTATTCTTGTGAAATTAATTTTTTCTGACATTATTATAATTATCTAGCTATCTTATTTTTCCACTTTCATTTTATTTTTTAAAACAGCAAACAATAATACTTCTTTGGTGTACAGTGCCATGATTTTTACCCCTGTCTAGATTTGTGTAATGACAACCATAATCGGGATACTGAATGGTTCCATAACTGTCCCCTACAAAAAAATAAAAAACCCTCCCACGTGCTATTTGCATTTATATACTCTTCCCACACCTAACCCTGACAAACACTCATCTGTTTTCCACACCCACAGTTACATATCTCAAAGAGTGTCATATAATTGAAGTAATAGGGTATATAACTTATTGATACTGGCTTTGCTTACATAGTAAACAGTCTTTGAGATTCTTCTAAATCGCTCTGTGTGTCAATGGTCTATCCCTTTTGCTGCTTAGTAGCATTCCATTATGTGGATGCACCTCAGTTCATTAATTCATTCACCCTTGTGAAGGCATTAGATTGTTTAAAGCTTTTGTCATATATGAGTAGAGCTATCATAGACAATTATGTATGGATTTTTGTGTGAACATAATTTTTTTTTCTCCCAGGCATGGGATTGTTGAGTCAAATGATAAGTGTATATGTATATAAGAAATTACAAAGTCATTCCCCACAGTGACTGTTCAACTTTGTATTCACTGGGGCAATGCATGAAAGTTCAAGCTGTTCTACATCTTTGCTGGTGCTTAGTAATGTCAATGTTATTTTTTTAATCTATTCTCAAAAGTTGTATCTTACTGTGCTTTTAATTTGCTTTTCTCTAATGGCTAATAATGTAGAAAAATTTTTCATGGGCTTATTTAACATGCATACATTAATTTTAGTGAAGTATATTCTGCCTATTTAAAAACTGTTTTGCCTTTCATATATATGTGTGTATATATGTGTGTGTGTGTGTGTGTATATATATATATATATGAAACTATCATCTATCTATCTATCTAAGCTTCAATGTAGTCATTTTTTTCCCTATTCAATACTACCTTTATATATATACCAGTTTTAATTTCCCTGTAACTCTGGGAAGTAGTGTTCTCTAACAAAGAAAACAAAATACACCCAGGAAGAACTGAAACACCCTACCTTGCCCATTTTGAGGGATTATAGACCCCCTCCCCTCATCTGCTCCTCCCCCTTTTTTTAATTTTATAAATCTTATTCTTGGGTTTCATTTTGGCTGTGTTTTTTTGGTGGTGGTTTCCGACTGCTCTGAACTTTCCCAGGGTTCATCTTGCCTGGACTGTGGTTGATATTTTGGACTCTGTACATCCCCTCAACCACCCCTCAACAGAATGACTAGGAGGAGGAACTCCCAACAAAGAAAAGAACCAGACACAATGGCCTCTCCTGCAGACCTAATGGATACGGATATAAGCAAGATGTCAGAAATAGATTTCAGGGTAGCAATTATGAAGACAATAGCTAGACTTGAGAAAACCATTAGCAGCAACATAGAATCTCTAAGGGCAGAAATGAGAGCTAATCAGGCCGAACTTAAAAATGCTATGAATGAGATGCAGTCTAAACTGGATACTCTAACAGCTAGGGTAAATGAGGCAGAAGAACGAATTAGTGATCTAGAAGATAAACTGATAGAAAGGAAGAAACAGGAGGAGGCCTGGGACGAACAGCTTAAAATCCATGAGAACGGACTTAGAGAGATTAATGATGCCATGAAACATTCCGATGTCAGAAGTATTGGGATCCCTGAGGGGGTGGAGAGAGAGAGAGGATTAGAAGATATATCTGAGCAAATCATAGCTGAGAAATTCCCTAATCTGGGGAATGAAACAAGCATTCGTGTCCTAGAGGCAGAGAGGACCCCCCCCCAAGATCAAGGAGAACAGACCAACACCCTGGCATGTAACAGTAAAACTCTCAAATCTTAGAAGCAAGGAAGCCATTCTGAGAACAGTTAGGGGGAAAAGATTACTTAGGTATAGAGGGAGGAACATCAGACCTGTCCACAGAGACCTGGCAAGCCAGAAAGGGCTGACAAGACATATGCAGGGTACTAAATGAGAAGAACATGCAGCCAAGAATACTTTATTCGGCAAGGCTGTCATTCAGAACAGATGGAGAGATAAAGAGCTTCCAGGACCGGCAGAAACTGAAAGAATATATGACCACCAAGCCAGCCCTGCAAGAAATACTAAGGGGGATTCTATAAAAGAAGAAAGACCCCAAGAGTAATATAAACCAGAAATTTACAGAGACAATCCATAGAAACAGGGACTGTACAGACAATAGGATGGCAATAAATACATATCTTTCAGTAGTAATTCTCAATGTGAATGGACTAAATACTCCCATGAAATGGCACAGGGTTGCAGATTGGATACAAAGACAGGACCCATCCATATGCTGCTATAAGAGACTCATTTTGAGCCTAAAGACACCTCCAGACTGAAAGTGAGGGGATGGAAAACCATTTATCATGCCAACAGACCTCAAAGGAAAACTGGAGTAGCAATTCTTATAAAAGACAAATTAGAATTTAAAACAAAGACTCTAATAAGAGATCCAGAGGGACACTATATCATTCTTGAAGGGTCTATCCCACAAGAAAATCTAACAATTGTAAATATGCCCCCAACATGGGAACAGCCAACTACATAAGCCAGCTGTTAACCAAAATAAAGAATCAGATTGACAATAATACGTTAATAGTGGGAGATTTTAACACTCCACTCTCAGCATTGGAGAGATCATCTAAACAGAAGATCAACAAAGAAATAAGAGCTTTGAATGACACATTGGACCAGATGGACTTCATAGATATATACAGAACATTCCACCTTAAAACAACAGAATACTCATTCTTCCTGAATGCACATGGAACTTTCTCCAAAATAGACCACACACTGGGTCACAAATCAGGTCTCAGCCAATACCAAAAGATTGAGATTATTCTTTGCGTGTTATCAGACCACAATGCCTTGAAACTGGAACTCAATCACAAGAAAAAATTTGGAAGGAATTCAAACACTTGGAAGTTAAAGAGTATCCTGCTAAAGAATGAATGGGTCAACCAGGAAATTAAAGAACTTAAACAATTCATGGAAACTAATGAGAATGAAAACACTTCAGTCCAAAACCTATGGGATACTGCAAAGGCGGCCCTAAGAGGGATATACATAGCCATCCAAGCCTCTCTCAGAAAATTAGAAAAATCCCAAATGCACAAGCCAACCTTATACCTAAAGGAGCTGGAGAAAGAACAGCAAATAAAACCTAAACCAAGCAGGAGATGAGAAATAATAAAGATCAGAGCAGAGATCAATGAAACTAGAAGCTGGTTCTTTGAAAGAATTAATAAGATCGATAAACCACTGGCCAAACTTATCCAAAAGAAAAGAGAAAGGACCCAAATTAATAAAATCATGAATGAAAGGGGAGAATTCACAACTAACACCAAGGAAATAGAAACAATTACTAGAAATTATTACCAGCAACTATATGCCAACAAATTAAGCAACCTGGAAGAAATGGATGCCTTCCTGGAAACTTACAAACTACCAAGACTGAAACAGGAAGAAATAGACAATCTGAATAGACCAATAACCAGTAATGAAATTGAAGCAGTAAAAACAAAAGTCCAGGGCCAGATGGCTTACCAGGGGAATTCTAGCAAACATTTAAAGAAGAAATAATACCTATTCTACTGAAGCTGTTCCAAAAAATAGAAACAGAAGGAAAACTTCCAAACCCCTTCTATGAGGCCAGTATTACCCTGATCCCAAAACCAGGCAAAGACCCCATCAAAAAGGAGAATTACAGACCAATATCTCTGATGAACATGGATGCCAAAATACTCAACAAGATCCTAGCTAATAGGATCCAACAGTACATTAAAAGAATTATTCACCATGACCAAGTGGGTTTTATGCCTGGAATGCAAGGTTCAATATTCACAAATCAATCAACGTGATAGAGCACATCAATAAAAGAAGAGACAAGAACCATATGATCCTCTCAATTGATGCAGAAAAAGCATTTGACAAAATACAACATCCATTCCCAATTAAAATTCTTCAGAGTATAGGGATAGAGGGAACATTCCTCAATACCATAAAAACCATCTATGAAAAGCCCACAGCAAATATCATTCTCAATGGGGAAAAGCTGAGAGCTTTTCCCTTAAGATCAGGAACATGACAGGGATGCCCACTCTCACCTCTTTTGTTCAACATAGTGCTAGAAGTCCTAGCTTCAGCAATCAGAAACAAAAAGAAATAAAAATTGGCAAATTTTTCAAACTCTCCCTCTTTGCAGATGGCATGATACTTTATGTGGAAAACCCAAAAGACTCCACCCCCAAATTACTAGAACTCATACAGCAATGTGGTGGGATACAAAATCAATGCACAGAAATCAGTTGCTTTTTTATATGCTAACAATGTAACTGTAGAAAGAGAAATTTGAGAAACGATTCCATTTACAATAGCACCAAAACCCATAAGATACCTAGGAATAAACCTAACCAACGAGGTAAAGGATAGACACTACAGAACACTTATGAAAGAAACTGAGGAAGGCACAAAGAGATGGAAAAACATTCCATGCTCATGGATTGGAAGAATAAACATTGTTAAAATGTATATCCTGCCCAGAGCAATTTACACTTTCAACACCATCCCTATTAAAATACCATTGGCATTTTTCAAAGATCTGGAACAAACAATCCTAAAATTTGTATGGAACCAGAAAAGACCCCAAATCACCAAGGGAATGATGAAAAAGAAAAAGCCAGGGGCATCACGTTGCCTGACTTTAAGCTATATTACAAAGCTGTGCTTACCAAGACAGCATGGTATTCACACAAAAACAAACACATAAACCAATGGACACTCAACTCTATGGTTATCTAAGATTTGACAAATCAGGAAAAAAATATCCAATGGAAAAAAGACAGTCTCTTCAATAAGTGGTGCTGGTAAAATTGGACAGCTACATATAGAAGAATGAAACTGGACCATCCCCTTACACCATACACAAAGATAAACTCAAAATGGATGAAAGACCTCAATGTGAGACAGGAATCCATTAAAATCCTAGAGGAGAACAAAGGCCACAGTAACTTCTTTCAAGACACGTATCCAAAGGCAAGTGAAACAAAAGCAAAAATGAACTATTGGGACTTCATCAAGATAAAAAGCTTCTGCACAGGAAAGGAAACAGTCAACAAAACAAAGAGGCAACCCACGGAAAGGGAGAAGATATTTGCAAATGACATTACAGATAAAGGGATGGTATCCAAGATCTCAGTTCTCAAACTAAACACTCAAAACACAAATAACCCAGTCAAAAAATGAGCAGAAGACATGAACAGACACTTCTCCAAAGAAGACATACAAATGCCTAACAGGAACATGAAAAAATGCTCAACATCACTAGCCATCAGGAAAATACAAATCAAAACCACAATAAGATATCACCTTACACCAGTTAGAATGGCAAAAATTAACAAAACAAAAAACAACAAATGTTGGCAAGGATGTGGAGAAAAGGGAACCCTCTTACACTGTTGGTGGGAATGTAAGCTGGTGCAGCCACTCTGGAAACCAGTATGGAGGTTCCTCAAGATGTTAAAAATAGAGCTACCTTACCACCCAGCAATTGTACTAATAGATATTTACCCCAAGGATACAGATGTAGTGAAAAGAAGGGGCACATGCACCCCAATATTCTTAGAAGCAATGTCCACAATAGTCAAACTGTGGAAAGAGCCAAGATGCCCTTCAACAGATGAATGGATAAAGAAGATGTGGTCCATATCTACAATGGAATATTACTCAGCCATCAGAAGGGATGAATACCCAACTTTTACATCCACATGAATGGGACTGGAGGAGATTATGCTAAGTGAAGTCAGTCAAGCAGAGAAAGACAATTATCATACGGTTTCATTCATATGTGGAACATAAGTAATAGCACAGAGGACCATAGGCAAAGGGAGGGAAATCTGAAGGGGGAGTAGTCAGGGAGATGAACCATGAGAAACTATGAACCCCAGGAAACAAACTGAGGTTTACATAGGTGAGGGGGGTGGGGGGAGGGGATAACAGGGTGATGGGTATTAAGGAGGGCATGTGCTATGATGAGCACTAGGTGTTATACGTAACTAATGAATCATTGAACACTATATCAAAAACTAATGAAGTACTATACAGTGGCTAACTGTACATAATGAAAAAAAAACTATTTCTGCAGTAAAAAAAAAAAACTGTTTTCCCTGTGTTTTCTTTCAATTTTGAGGGCCCTTTATGTATTCTGGATACAGATCCTAAGTTGATTTGCAAATACTGTTTTCCAGTCTGTAGCTTGACTTTATCTGCTCTTAAGCATTTCTTTCTCAGAGAGATAAAATTTTTAAATATTGGTGATGTTCAATTAATTATTTTTCTTTTTGAATCATTTTTTGGTGTCATTCTTTAGAGCTCTTTGCCTAATTCCAGCTCATTAGATTTTCTTGTATTTGTTTGTATTTGAGATATAGATTTTTCAGTTTGTCATTTTTTCTCTGATCCCGGCAAGTTGTCAAAGGGAGGACATTAAGGAAGGACTGAGGGGATCTTCAACCTCAGATGAAGGAGCCCAATCCTGCCTGAGCCAGAGAAATTCCAGGAAGGGTCCCCAGATGTGGTGTTTCCTGACCCCATCAATGGAGTCTGAGGGAAGCCCGGAATCATCTGAGGGGGCCTGACTCAGGACAAGAGAGGGAGGAGTCCAAGGTCCTCCTGGGTTTCCAGGGGGGGCTTCTAAGGAAGAGCAGAAGGGATTTCCCACCATAGATATAGGGAACCTCAGTCCCACCCTGCCCCTGATGTCAGCCTCTAAAAGCCCAAGACAGGCTCTCTGAGATGTTATTATTTCCAAACTTCCATCTTGGGAGCTTGAGGGACTGGGTGTGAGGCTTCCTCTGCAGAGTGGGGCTTCAGATCAGCAGATAAGAGTTATCACCAGGCCAGGCTTCAAGTTAAAGCCTCTGAGGAAGGACTGAGTGGATTTTTCACTGCTGATAGAGGGGCTCCAGTCTCGCCTTGCCCTTGCCGTCTGCCCTCAGAAGACACAAGTGTTTCCCTGGTGTGGTATATCTGGACTTCCATCTTGGGAGGCTGAGGGAGATGAAACTTTTTCTGAAGGGTACAACCGTGGTTCAGGAATCCTAGGCTTTGTCATGAATCAAGGTGAGGACCCAGAGGGAGGGCAGAGGGGACCTCTCATCACAGATAGATAGAATCTCACAGAAATCCACCCCCATTGTCAGTCTTGAGAGGCTTCAGGCATGGACATCGGGTAAAGACAACTCTGCATCTCCCTGACTTCTTTTTCTGGCATCGCAGGAGATGGTGGCCTTGATGTGAGGGACCATCCTCAGGTCAGCAGATGGAGAGGGCATGCAGGCCCTGTCAGGAGTAAATATGATGGTCTTGAGGAGGACTGAGGAGACCTACTACCCTAGTACACACAGGACCTCACAGAATTCAGCCTTACTCTGTTTTCAGCCCTGGGAAATATTTTTAAATATTGAGGAAGTCCAACATATCATTTTTTTTCCATTTGAATCATGAATTTAATTTGAATTTCTGTAATGGTTAATGATGTAGAGAAATTTTTCATGTGCATATTTAGCATCCATATGTCAACTATACTGAAGTATGGATTGATGCATGTTGCCCATTTAAAAAGTTGTTTGTTTTCTAATTTTTCAATTCTGAGGATTCTTTTTGAATCTAGAATCTTGAATCTTTTGTATCTAGATCTATGTATTCTAGATATAGGTCTTTTTTTTGGATATTTGATTTGCCAATATTTTCTTCCATTATGTGGCTTTGGTACATATTTGTGAACATGCTGAGCATGTCATTAGGGAACTGCCAATTAAAACAATGTTGAGGTACCTCTACTAACTTATTCAAATGGCTGAAGTCCAAAACACCAAAAATACCAAATACTGATGAGGATATAAAGCAAAAGGAACTCTTGGTAATTGCTGGTGGGAAGGCAAATTAGTATAGCTATTTCGGAAGACAATTTAACAGTTTTTTACAAAACTAAGGATAATCAAAAATTGGTTTGTAATGTTATTAATAATTATAAAAAATAGAATACGTGTAACTTTACCAATGAGATAAGAATCTTTAAACTAAACAATAGCTTGAATACATAAATGTCCATTATCTGTACATTGTATGTTAATTTGGGTGCAAAAAAAAAAAGAGTGTAAGGCTTATTTTAAAGGTTGTGTGGAAATAAGATTTCACTTAAGTTTTATGGCTCCCAAGTCACTCCTCAGAATATTAAGAATGCTGTTGCTTATCTGACTTTCATATGATATAGAAAAAACAGCTGATGATTTGCATGGGTTTTTCCAAACCAATAAAGTCATAACAAAAACCTCAAAGACCCTGGCAGTCATTCTTATGAGCAACACTTCTCTGAATAAACAAAACATACATCACAGTAGGCTTACAGGTGTGTTTTGGGTGAATACAATGTTCAAAAAAAGTAAAGAAGTTCCTGAATTTCAGCACCAAGGATTCAAGAAAGGAAAGAACTAAGATTTTCAATAAACTGCAGCTTCAGCAAAAATAAACTTGATAAAAAGATGCATTGCCATTTCTGCAGCGGAAATAACTAATAGGGTTGAGACTGCTCAGAAAAGCAATGTTCATCTTACATTAAACATTTTTCGAGTGAAAATACATGCAAATCAGTTTTGTGTAGTTTAAAACTATGATTAAATGTATAATTTAGATGCTTAATTGAACTTTTTATTGGATTTTTCACAATAATTCTGTCCAGTGTATATGTATAATTAACTTATTGAAACCATCTTTCCAAAATAAATTTATATATTTTATAAAGACTGTTCATGTTGCTAACAGTGTACTGCACATAGTGATAGTCAAATGACGTTTAGTTAGGCTTAAGTTTCACAAGAGTTGAGTCTTCTACTATTTTCATTTAAAAATGTGTATCTTTTTTCCCCTAATATTGCAGCTGCATTAAAAAAATGTGTATCTTTAGGTCTGTTTCTGATAATGGCAGAGTAGTTTGTTTCAAAATAATCCTCCCCATAGATACTTATAAACTGGGTACAAATTTTTAAAAATATAACTATTTGAAGGCACGGGAGACAGAAATCAGATAGAAACCAGAGGGGATTCAGTCTTTGAAAAAAGAGTGCACTTGGTAAGATTCATGATTATAAGACTTTTCCCTTAAGGCACTCCTCAGTTTTCATAAAAGGGATGCAAGCACTTCAACAGAAAATCACTTCTATTGGCTTAAAAGTGTCAAAAAAAAGGGAGCCTGTAATTGCCAGAATCATTCGAAATTGAAGAGGGATATCCTGGAAAGGAGCAATGCAAAGTGAGAGTTGCCCCAAAATATAGGTATGAACTTTATTCAAGTGTTTGGTTGAATCATGAACTTTGTTTGTATAGTGAAAAGTCCAAAGAACAAAGAGCCAATGGAAAACTACAGTTGGAAGGCTGAAAAACACAAGCAGAGATTTCAGTGGTTTTTTGCTGCAAGGGTGACAAAGTTTGGAGTTCAAGTTGAAGAAGCTAAGAATGGCTTGGTAAAACCTTTGATTTTCACTGACCAACCCTAAGAAAATGTAAAAATGAAGTTAGGGTGAAGGTGATCAGTCAGGAATTTAACTGCCCAAAAGAACAAATTTCAAGAATCCTCAGAAGAAGACAACAGAATTCAGAGTGTCTATATTGTGTAAACCACAATGTCTAATGTATAATAACCACTAATAGGCATGTAGGGAAGCATAAATATGTGACCCATGGTGATGCTGTAGATCATGTAATTAGTGCACACTTTTTTTTAAATTTTTTATTGTTATGTTAATCACCATACATTACATCATTAGTTTTGGATGTAGTGTTCCATGATTCATTGTTTGTGCATAACACCCAGTGCTCCACGCACAACGTGCCCTCTTTAATACCCATCACCAAGCTAACCCATGGCCCCACCCCCCTCCCCTCTAGAACCCTCAGTTTGTTTTTCAGAGTCCATCCTCTCTCATGGTTTGTCTCCCCCTCCGATTTCCCCCTCTTCATTCGTCCCCTCCTGCTATCTTTTTCTTTTTTTTTTTCTTAACATATATTGCATTATTTGTTTCAGAGGTACAGATCTGTGATTCAACAGTCTTGCACAATTCACAGCACTCGCCATAGCACATACCCTCCCCAATGTCTATCACCCAGCCACCCCATCCCTCCCACCCCCCACCACTCCAGCAACCCTCAGTTTGTTTCCTGAGATTAAGAATTCCTCATATCAGTGAGGTCATATGATACATGTCTTTCTCTGATTGACTTATTTCACTCAGCATAACACCCTCCAGTTCCATCCACGTTGTTGCAAATGGCAAGATCTCATTCCTTTTGATGGCAGTGCACACATTGTTTTGAGGTATAAATAAAATGTTCACACAGATAGACTATATGCTTCCATAAAATAAGTATTAAAAATTCCAAAAGATAGAATTCTTATAGAGTATGCTTTCTAACCAAAGTATAATTATATTTAAAAAATAAAAAGAAATCATGAAAAAATTAGAGAAAAAAATTGAACTGCATGAAAATAAAAAAATATAGCATGCCAAAGTGAGGGGATGGGGTTATCTACAGATTAAGTAATTTGTAAAGAAAACTTCTACATTTAAATTCTTACATTACAACAAAGGAAAGTTCACAAATCAATAATCTACATTCTTACCTCAAGAAACTAGAAAAACAAGCAAAATAAACCCAAATTAAACAGAAGGAAGGAAATAATGAAGATAAGAGCAAAAATCAATGAAATAGAACACAAACAATGGAGAAAATTAACAAAAATAAACAGTAGTTTCTTTGAAAATATTAACACACTTGATGTAACTAGGAAGACAATAAGAGATAGAAGTAGAAATAGAGATAGAGATGATAGAAAGAGAGAGAGAGGATGCAAATGAGTGAGCAAACAAATGCCAATATCAGAAATGAAAGCAGGCTATCATTACAGATCCTGCGGTTGTTAAAAATAGAGTAAGGAAACATTATGAAGACTATATCAATAAATTTAACACCTTAGATAATACTGGAAATTATTTGGAAAAGATAACTTACAATTGCCTCAAAAAATAGAAAAATAAAGTAATATGTATCTATTAAGGAAATGAAGTTTATTACCAAAACCCTTCACCTCATCATCACACAAAAAAACCTGGGGCCAGATAATTTAACTGGTGATTTTTATCAAACATACAATGAAGAAGAGATAATGTTATATCACACAATCTTTCAGAAAACTGAAGAGAGAACAATTCCCAATTAATTTTGTAAAGCAAGTATAAACTTATGTCAAACGACGAATATTTTATAAGAAAAATACTGACCAGTATTTCTGATAAATGCAGAGACAAAACTTTAATGAAATATTAGCAAATCAAAGCGAGCAATATGTAAAAAGGATAAAACATCACAATCAAGTGGGAATGCAAGAATGCCAGGTTGGTTTAAAATTCAAAAATATTTTAATATAATTCACCACATTAATTGAAAAATGGATCTCAATAAATATTTGACACATACCATTATACATTTATGGTTTAAAAAAAATTCTCAGTAAATGGACTAAGGGCTCCAATCAAGAGATATAGGGTGTCAGAATGGATAAAAAAGCAAGACCCATCTATATGCTGCCTGTAAGAGACTCATTTTAGACCTAAAGACACCTGCAGATTGAATGTGAAGGGATGCAGAAATATTTATCATGCAAATGGATGTCAAAAGAAAGCTAGAGTAGCAATACTTGTATTGGACAAACTAGACTTAAAAACAAACACTGTAACAATAGATAAAGAAAGGCACTATATCATAATAAAGGGGATAATCCAAAAAGAATATCTAACAAGTGTAAATATTTATGCACCCAACATGGGAGCACCCAAATATATAAAATAATAACAAACATAAAGAAACTCATTGATAATAATACAATAATAGTAGGGGACTTTAACACCCCACTAACATCAATGGACAGATCATCTAAACAGAAAATCAACAGGAAACAATGGCTTTGAATGACACACTGGACCAGATGGACTTAAACAGATATATTCAGAATATTTCATCCTAAAGCAGCAGAATACACATTCTTTTCAAGTGTACATGGGACATTCTCCAGAATAGATCACATATTAGGTCACAAATCAGGATGGACTGAATAATTTACAAAAAGATTGAAAACATACCATGCACCTTTTTTGACCACAATGCTATGGAACTAGAAGTCAACCACAAGAAAAAATTCATGGAAGTTAAACAACATGCTACTAAACAATGAATGGGTCTATCAGGAAATCAGAGAAGAAATTTAAAAAATGCATGGAAATAAATGAAAATGAAAACACAGTAGTCCAAAATCTCTGGGATGCAGCAAAAGTGGTCCTCAGAGGAAAATATTCAGCTATAGAGGCCTACCTCAAGAAGCAAGAAAAATCTCAAATAAATAGCCTAACCTTACACCTAAAGGAGCTAGAAAAAGAACAACAAATGAAACCTAAAGCCAGCAGAAGGAAGGAAATATTAAGATTAGAGCAGAAATAAATGATACAGAAACTAAAAAAGCCCCAATAGAACAGATCAATGAAATCAAGAGTTAGTTCTTTGAAAAAATTATAAAATTGATAACTCTAGCCAGACTTATCAAAAAGAAAAAAGAAAGGACTCAAATAAATAAAATCACAAAGAAGACAGGAGAAATAACAACCAACACCACAGAAACACAAACAATTATTAGAGAATATTATGAAAAAAATATGGCAACAAAGTTGACAACCTGGAAGAAATGCATGAATTCCTAGAAACAAACTACCAGAACTGAAACAGGAAGAAACAGAAAACTTGAATAGACCAATAACCAGCAAAGAAATTGATTCAGTAATTAAAAATCTCCCAACAAATAAAAGTCCAGGGCCAGATAGCTTCACAGGGGAATTCTACCAGACACTTAAAGAAGAGTTAGTACCTATTCTTCTGAAACTATTCCAAAAGAGAAAAGGAAGGAAAACTTCTGGATTCATTCTATGAGGCCAGCATTACCCTGATACCAAAACCAGATAAAGACACCACTAAAAGAGAACTACAGACCAATATCCCTGATGAACATGGATGCAAAAATTCTCATAAAATACTAGCAAACTGAATCCAACAATATATTACAAGAATCATTCACCACAACCAAGTAGGATTTATTCCTGGGTCGCATGGGTGGTTCAATATTTGTAAATCAATCAACATGATACACCACATTAATAAAAGAAAAGAACCATATGATCATTTCAATAGATATAGAAAGAGCATTTGACAAAGTATAACATCCATTCATGATAAAAATCCTCAACAAGGGGAGCCTGAGTAGTTCAGTTGGTTAAGCGGCTGCCTTCAGCTCAGGTCATAATCCTAGGGTCCTGGGATTGAGCCCCACATTGGGCTCCCTGCTTAGCAGAGAGCCTGCTTCTTCCTCTCCCTCTGCCTGCTGCTCTGCCTACTTGTGTTCTCTCTCTATCTCTCAAATAAATAAATAAAATCTTAAAAAAAAATCCCTCAACAAAGTAGGTTTAGAGGGAACATACTGAACACAATAAAGTCAATTTATGAAAAGCACATAGCTAATATCATCATAAATGGGGAACAACTGAGAGTTTTTCCTCTACTGTCAGGAACAACACAAGCATGTCCACTCTCACCACTTTTTAACATAGTATTGGAAGACCTAGCCACAGAAATCAGACAACAAAAAGAAAAAAAAGATATCCAAATCATCAGGAAAGAAGTAAAACTTTCACTATTTGCAGATGACATGATACTATATACAGAAAACCTGAAAGACTCCACCAAAAATTTGCTAGAACTGATAAGCGAGTTCCGTAAAGTTGCAGGATACAAAATCAATTTACAGAAATATGTTGCATTTCTATACACCAATAATGAAGCAGCAGAATGAGAAATTAAGGAATCAATCCCATTTACAATTGCAGCAAAAAAAAAAAAAAAAAAGCTACCTGGGAATACACCTAACCAAAGAGGTGAAAGACCTGTAGTCTGAAAACTATAATACACTGATGAAAGAAATTGAAGATTACACAAAGACATGGAAACACATTCCATGCTCATGGACTGGAAGGACAAATAGTAAAAATGTCTATCTTACCCAAAACAATCTACACATTTAAAGCGATACCTATCAGAATACCAACAGCATTTTTCACAGAGATAGAACAAACAATCCTAAAATTTGTATGGAACCACAAAAGATCCTGAATAGCCAAAGCAGCCTTGGGGGTGGGGGGAAGCAAAGATGGAGGCATCACAATTCCAGACTTCAAGTTGTATTACATAGCTGTAGTGTTCAAAACAGTATGGTACTGGCACAAAAATAGACACAGAGATCAATAGAACTGAGTAGAAAACCCAGAAATGAATCACAGCCACATGGTCAATTAATCTTTGACAAAGCAGGAAAGAATATCCAAAAGGAAAAAGAATGTTTCTTCAACAAATGGTGTTGGGAAAACTGGACAGCAACATGCAAAAGAATGAAACTGGACCACTTTCTTACAACATACATAAGAATAAATTCAAAATGGATTAAAGACTTAAATGTGAGACCTGAAACCATAAAAATCCTATAGGAGAACATAGGCAGTAACTGCTTTGACATCAGCTGTAGCAACTTCTTTCTAGATATGTTTTCTGAGGCAAGGCAAATGAAAGCAAAAATAGACTATTGGGCCCAGATGTCCATCAACAGATGGATAGATAAAGAAGATGTGGTATATATATACAATGGAATATTACTCAGCCATCAAAAGAATGAAATCTTACCATTTGCAATGACATGGATGGAACTAGTGGGTATTATGCTAAGTGAAATAAGTCAGTCAGAGGCAGACAAATACCATATGATTTCACTCATATGTGGAATTTAAGAAACAAAACAGATGAACATAGGGGAAGGGAAGGAAAAATAAAATAAGACGAAGACAGAGATGGAGGCAAACCATAAGAGACTCCAAACTCTAGGAAACAAACTGAGGGTTGCTGGAGGGGAGGTGGATGGGGGGATGGGGTAATTGGGTGATGGGCATTAAGGAGGGTATTTGATATAAAGAGCACTGGGTGTTATAAGCAACTGATGAATCACTAAATTCTACCCCTGAAACTAATAGTACACTATATGGTAACTAAATTGAATTTAAATAAAAAATTTTAAAAAGTAGACTATTGGGACTACATCAACATAAAAAGCTTCTGTACAGTGAAAGAAACAATCAACAAAACTAAAAGGCAACCTATGGGATGGGAGAAGATATTTGCAAATGACATATCTGACAAAGGTTAGTATCCAAAGTATATAAAGAACTTAAACAAGTCAACCCTCAAAAACTAAATAATCTAATTAAAAAAATGGGCAGAAGACATGAATAAACAGTTTTCCAAAGAAGACATCCAGATGGCCAACAGACATACGAAAAGATGCTCAACAACACTCACCATCAGGGAAATGTAAATCAAAACTACAGTGAGATATCACCTCACACCAGTCAGAACGGCTAAAATCAACAACACAAGAAAAAATAGGTGTTGGTGAGGATGCGGAGAAAAAGAAACCCTTGTGCACTGTTTGCAGGAATGAAAACTGGTGCAGCCATTGTGGAAAACAGTGTGGATTTTCCTAAAATGTTAAAAATGGAACTACCCTACGATCCAGCAATTGCACTATTAGGTATTTACCAAAAGAATACAAAAATACTAATTCAAAGGGATACATGCACCCTGATGTTTATAGCAGCATTATCTACAGTAGCCAAATCATGGGAATAGCCGAAGTGTTCACTGATAGATGAATAGATAAAGAAGAGGTGGTATATACATACAATGGAATATTACTCAACCAGAAAAAAGAACAAAATCTTGCCATTTTCAATAACATGGATGGAGCAGAAAGTATTACGCTAAGTGAAATAAGTCAGAGAAAGGCAAATACTACATGACTTCACTCATATGTGGAATTTAAGAAAGAAAACAAATAAACATGGGGGAGAAAAGAAGAAAACCAAAAAACAGACTCTTAACTATAGAGAACAAACTGATGGTTACCCGAGGGGAGGTGGGTGGGGGAGGGTGGGTTAAGTAAGTGATGGGGATTAAGGAGTGCACTAATGATGAGCACTGGGTGTTGTACGGAAGTGTTGAATCACTATATTGAACACTGAAACTAATATTACACTGCATGTTAACTAACTGGGATTTTAATAAAAACTTAAAAAAATACTCTTAAATAAATAGGAATAAAAGCGTATCTCCTCAGTTTGAAAAAATGTGCATCTATTTAAAAACCTGTATCTAACATAGTCAACTATGTCAACTTTGCCCCTCAGTTCAGAAACAAGGAAATGTGCCTACATTCACTTTTAGTCAATAACCAATGGATCAAAGGAGAAATCAGAAGAACAACTAGGAAATAATTTGAGATGAAGAAAATAAAACACAACATACCAAAACATATCAGATACAGCAAAAACCATGATCAAAGAAAAATTTATGGCTGCAAATGCCTATATTAAGAAAGAAGATCTAAGAACTAACCAAACTGTACATCTTTTTTTAAGGATTTATTTATTTATTTTGAGAGAGAGCAAATGCATGAGTGGGGGGAGGGGCAAAGGGAGGGGGAGAGAGAGAGAATACCTAGGAGACTCCCTGCTGAGTGCAGACCCCCAACATGGAGCTTATTCTTACGACCTTGAGATCATGACTGGAGATGAAATAGAGAGTTGGTTGCTTAACTGACTGAGCCACCCAGGTGTCCCTCAAACTGTACATCTTAAGGAACCAACAAAAGAAGAGCAAGCTAATCCCAAAAGTAGTAAAAGGAAGGAAATAATAAAGATTAGACTGACATAAGTGAAATGGAGAATAGGAAAACAAAGAGAGAATCAGCAAAACCAAAAATTGTTTATTTGAAAAGAATGGCAAGATCTATGAAACTTTAGACCGAGCAGGAAAAAATAGAGTAGGGTCAATAAAATCAGAATTAAAAGTGAGGAACTCACTACATATCTTACAGAAATAAAAGGAATTGTAAGAAGATACTATGAATAGTTGTACAACAACTTATTAGATAATTTAGATGAGATGGAAAAATTCCTAGAAACACACGAACTACTAAAACTAACCAAAGAACAAAAAGGAAAATCTGAACAACCTTGACAGTAAAGAGTTGAAATCAGGACTCTAAACCTCTCAAAAAAGATAAGCCCAGGATCACATGGTTTGAATGATGATTTCCACCAAATAATTAAGGAAGAATTAACACAAATCTTCAAATTGTTACAAAACACAGAAGAGGACTGAACTATCATGTCAACATTGCCCTGACCCTAAAGCCAAATGAAGAGCTTATAATAAAACAAAGTTGCATTCCTGTTATTTCTTATGAATATAGATGCAAAAAAATCTTTAATAAAATCCAAGAAAAAAATCTGGGAGCATATTAAAAGGATTATACACCATGACCAAATAGGATTTATTCCAGATATAAAAGTAGTTCAACATAAAAGAATGAATGACTGTAGTACATAACATTCATAAAATGAACAATCTACATAACCATCTCAATTGATTTGTGGCTAAGAACTAAATAAGAAAAGAATTCAACAAAACAAAACTCTCAGAATAAAAGGGAACTTCTTAAACATGATAAAAAGTAGTCTTGGTCACTTTGACTGCTATAACAAACAATGCCACAGACTAGGGAGCTTCAACAATGAACACTTATTTCTCACAGTCCTGGATGGCAAGCAGTCCAAGATCAAGGTGCTGGCAATGCAGTGCCTGTGAGAGCCAGCTTCCTTATCCATAGAGAGCCATAGACAGTCTTCTCACTGTGTCTTCAAGTGGTGGAAAGAAGCCTAGAGTGCTCTTTAGGGTCTTTTTTATAATGGCAGTAATCCCATGCATGAGGGCTCCACCATCATGACATAATTACCTTACAAAGGCCCCACTTCTTAACACTGTAACACTGGAGGTTAGGATTTCAGCATATGAATTTTGGAGGACACAAACATTTAGTTCATAACAAGGTATTAAAAAAACATAGGTAATATAATCAACTGTGAAAGACTAAAATTTTTCCTGCTAAAATCAGGAACTAGACAAGGATGCCTGCTATTGCCATTTCTATTCAATACCTTACTGGAAGTTCTGGCCAGAGCAACTAGGAAAGAAAAATAAATAGGCATCCAAACTGGAAAGTAAGAATTAAAAGTACGGCTATTCACAGAAGATAATATCTTATATATAGAAAATACACACACAAAGAAACACAGCTAATAAACAAATCCAGCAAATTTGAGTTATACAATGTCAACACATAAAAATCAGTTGTCTATACACTAAACATGAGCAATCCCAAAAAGAAATTTAAAAAATAGTTTCATTTTCAATAACATCAAAAAGAATAAAATATTTAGCGATAAATTTACTGAGGGGTAAAGATTTGTACACTAATAACTACAAACATCACTTAAAGAAGCTAAAGAAGACATAGTGGAAAGACACCCTAAGTTCATGTGTTAGAATACTTAATGTTGTTAGTATTGAAATACTCCCAATTAAGGAGGGCACATGATGTGATGAGCACTGGGTGTTATATGCAACTGATGAATTATTGAACTCTATATGTGAAACTAATGATGTACTATATGTTGGCTAATTGAATTTAAATAAAAAAAGAAAGAAATACTCCCTAAAGTGGTCTACAGAATCAATACAATCTTTGTCAAAACTGCAACTGTCAAAGTTCACAGAAATGGAAAAATTCATGTGGAATTGCAAGGAATATCATATAGCCAAAAAATAATCTTGAGAAAGAAGAACAAAGGTGGAAGACACAATTTCCTATTTCAAAACTGACTACAATACTACAATAATCAAAACAGTGTGATACTGGCATAAGGTTAGGGATATAAATCAATGGAATAGAGTTAAAAGTCCAAAAAAAACCCACATTCATAGAGCTTTGGCTAGTTAATCTTTTACCAAGGAGGAAATAGTTTCTTCAAGAAATGGTGCTGGGACAACTGTATATATCTAAATAAAATTAGATGCTTACCTCATACCATATAAAGATTAATTTGAAATGGAGCAAAGGTGTAAATATAAGACGTAAAACTCTAACACCCCTAGAAGAAAACAGGAGTATATCTTCATGACTTTGGATTGGCAATGGACCTTTAGGTCTGACATCAAAATCATAAGCAACAACAAGAACAAAATAGATAAACTGGACTTCAACAAAATTAAGAACTGCTGCATCCAGTGAAAAAAAAGAACTGTGATATGGGTAAAAATATTTGCAAATTGCATATTAGATAAAGTTCTAGTGTTCAGAATACATAATGAGCTCTTACAACTCAACAATAAAAGACAAACTCAAATAAAAAGTGGGCAGAGGATTTAAATAGACATTTGCCAAGAATGTATATAAATGGCCAATAAGCACATGAAAAGATGTTCAACACCATCAGTCATTAGGGAAATGCAAATCAAAACCACAATGAGACACCATTTCACAATAGACAATAACAAGTGTTAGCAATGATGCGGAGTAATTAGAAGTTTCATATAATGTTGGTGTGAATATAAAATGGTGCACCTGCTTTGGAAAACAGTCTAGCTTATGCTCAAAAGATTGAACATAGCATTGCCATATAACCTAGCAATTCTCCTAGGTATATATCCAAGAGAAATAAAACATGACCACACTAAAACTTGGACACAGATGTTCACGGTGTCATTATTCATAATAGTCAAATAGTGGAAACAACTCACATGTTCATGAACTGATGCAAAGATAAAATGTGGTATACACATGCAATGGAATATTTTTCAGCCATCAAAAGGAATAAGCACTACTACATTCTACAACATGGATGAACTTTGAAAATTTTGCACTAAGTAAGCAAAGCCACACAAAAGGACACATATTGTGTGATTCAGTTTATATGGATTATCCAGAACAGGCAAAGCCATAGAGACTGAAAATAGATTACTGGTTGCCAAGGTGGGATGGAGGGCAGGGGAATGGAAATGGTGATTGACAAATAATGTTTGAGCATTTCTTTTTAGAGTGTTGAGAATGTTAAAAAATTAACTGTGGTAATGATTGCATAATTCAATGAATATATCAAATACTACTGAACCGTATTCTTTAATTGGGTGGGTGAATGTAATGGCCTGTAAAATATATCTCAATAAAGCCATAAAATATTCAGAATCTCTTAAAATCAATTAAGAAAAAAAGGAGAAATAAGAAAGCTTGTTAGCCATATATGTATACAAACTTTGTAATTAAAAATCCTCCCACAATAAATATCCCAGAAGAATTTGTTGGTGTATTATATGAAACATTTAAGGAACAATTAATATCACTTGTATATAAACTTATTTGGAAAGCAGAAGAGGAGGGGATACTTCCCAAATTATTTTATAATGCTTACTCCAATAAAAAAAGGCAGAAAAAGAGATCATAAGAATAACAAATACAACAACAACAAACTACAGACCAAGGTTTCATTAATATAGGTGTAAAATCTTTAACAAGATATTACCAAATCATTTATTAACATTTTAAAAAAGAATAGCATATCATGAATAATTAGGGTTTATCCAATAAGTACAAGGTGGGTTTAACTTTTGAAAATCAATCAATAGGATCCTTTTCGTTAACAAAATAAAGGAAAACAGAAAAAAAAAACAAAGGAGCAAAACAATATGATCATCTCTGTACTTTCAGAAAATATATTTGACAAAATTCAATACCAATGTATGATTATTTTATAATTTTTTAATTAAGTTATGTTAGTCACCATGCCATACATCATTAGTTTTTGATGTAGTGTTCAAAGATTCATTAGTTGCATATAACACCTGGTGCTCATCACCACACATGCCCTCCTTAATACCCATCACTGAGTTCACCCATCCCCCCCCTCCCCTCTAAAACCCTCAGTTTGAGTCCCGGATTCCATAGTCTCTCATGGTTTGTCTCCCCCTCCGATTTCCCCCCCTTCACTTTTCCCTTCCTTCTCCTAATGTCCTCCATGCTATTCCTTATGTTCCACACATAAATGAAACCATATGATAATTGTCTTTCTTTGTTTGACTTATTTCCCTTAGCATAATCTCCTCCAGTTCCATCCATGTTGATGAAAATGTTGGGTATTCATCCTTTCTGATGGCTGAGTCATATTCCATTGTATATATGGACCACATCTTCTTTATCCATTCATCTGTTGAAGGGCATCTCGGCTCCTTCCACAGTTTGGCTATTGTGGACATTGCTGCTGTGAACATTGGGGTGCATGTGGCCCTCCTTTTCACTACATCTGTATCTTTGGAGTAAATACCCACATAAGCACACTGAACTAACTGGAAATAGATGAAAGTTACTTCAATTAGCAAAAGAGCATACATGAGCAACTTACAGCTAATATAATCAATGGTGATTCATACATTCCTCCTAAAATCAAGAACAAAGTTGATATGGGCATTCTCATCACTTTCATTTCTTTTCTATTAAGTTTTTAATTTTAATTCCAGTATAGTTAACATATAGTATTATATTAGTTTCAGGTGTACAATATAATGATTCAGTAATTCTATACATTACCCAGTGCTCATCATGATAAGTGACTCTTTAATTCCCATCACCTATTTCACCCATCTTCCCACCCACATACCCTCTGGTAACTTTTATTTCTTTTTAATTTTTATTAAATTGAAAATCTCGTTCTAAAATTCATACTGAAATTCAGAGCACTTAATATAGTTAAATATATTTTTAAAGAAAAATAACAGAAGGACTGCACTAATGAAATATAAGTCTTACTCTAAATCTATAGTAATCAAAACAATGTGAAATGGCATAAATTCAACACAACTGGATGAAGAGCCTAGAAACAGACCCAATACATATGTGGTCAATTGATTTTTGGCAGAGGTATCAGAGCAATTTGGTACAGAAAGGAAAGTGCTTTTAGCAAATGGCTCTGAAACAACAGTATATCCATATTAAAGAAAAATGAACCTTGACCCCTATCTCTTACCACACACAAAAATTAATTCTAGATGGTTCATGTATCTAAATGCAAAAGCTAAAATTATAAAGGTCTTAGAACAAAGATAGAAGAATAATTTTATGACCTACGGTTGGGAAAGACTTATTAGGCAGGATAAGAAAATCAATAAGCATGGGAAACAAAAAGATTAGTCTTTTCAAACTCAAAAACTTCTTTTCATCAAAAAATAGCATTAAGAAAATGAAAGGGCAGGCCATATATTGGAATAAAATATTCACAAATCATGTTTGACCAAGGATTTGTATTCAGAATTTATAAAGAAATGTTACCTCTCAAAAAGCCAAAAAAAATTAATAGGAAAAATACTTGAAGAGATACTTCACAAAGGATGATATATTAACGTCTAATAAACACATGAAAAATGCCCAACGTCGTTAATCATTGTGGAAATGCAAATTAAAACTGGTGGACACTATTATTTACTCAGTAAAATGGCATGAACTCAAAAGATGGCAATACCAAATGTTGGCAGGAATGGAGATCAGTTGAAATACTTTCTCTTTGTTAGTGGGAATGTAAAAACACTTTGGGGAAAGTTTTGGCATGTTTCTAATAAAATTAAAACTACACCTGTCCACCAACCCAACAATTTTACTTTATCCAGCAGATGTTAGAATGTTCAAGAAAAAAATTTGTAAAAATAATAAAGTTTATGAGTTTTATTAACAATATCCAAAATCTAGAAACAATTTAAATGTGTATCGACAGAAAATGGATTTAAAAATTGTAATATATTCATACAATAGAATAATACCTAGCAATAAAGAGGAATGGACTACCCTTTCAATCAACAGGATGCACGGACATCACATTCATAACCCCAAGTGGGAAAAGCTAAATACAAAACCATTATATAATATAAATGAATCTGGACAAAATTCTAGAACCTGCATTACTTGTCTAAGGTGAAAAATTTCAGAACAAGTTTCTCTTGGGTTTGGAAGGATAGACTGGAAAAGAACATGAGACAATTTTCAGAAGACAGACATTTCATGTAGGGTGAGAGAGCTGTGTATTACAAAAATATATCCATTTGAAACAAATTTCCAGTTAAATTTTGTAAATTTCAATATATGTAAATTTCACATAGAAAAATTACTATGAGTGGCTGAGTGGCTCAGTCAGTTAAGTGTCTAACTCTTGATTTTGGCTCAGGTCATGACCTCAGGTATTTGAGATTGATCCCTGTGTCATGCTGGGCATGGAGCCTGCTTAAGATGCTCTCTCTTCCTTTCTCTCTGCTCCTCTCCACCCTCTTTCTCACTCTCTCTCCCTCTCTTAAAAAAAAAAAAAAGAAAAAGAAAAATGACTATGAAAAATAAGCAAGTAGGGGTGTGGTGTCCATGGGGTTACAGATAAAACAACAAAGGCAGTATGTAGATAATTATTTAAACTGGGTGATGGGTTTATGGAGTTATGTTTTATATGAGGGTTTATTCTGTATATTTTGCAGAAATTTGAAAATTTGCATAACTAACACTTTAAAAGATTCTTTGAACAGTAGCATTCTTTTCAAGTACAAGTGAACATTCACCAAAGCACATTATATCTTATGTCACAAAAAAACCTGTATGAATTTAAAAGGGTTAAATTCATACAGAGTCTATTATCTGACAAGAACGGAATAAAACTAGAGATCAATTACAGAAAAATAACAGGAAAAATGTCAAACAATTTGAAAATCACACATTTCTAGATCACATATGAGAAAAAGACAGTCTTAAGATTTTAGAAAATATTTTGGATTAATTGAAAGCATAACATCAAAATTTGTGAGGTACAGCTAAGAAAAGCTTAGAAAAAATATAAAGCATCAAATTTTATATTAGGAAAGAGAAGAGGGCTCAAACTACCAATTTAAGTTTATACCTTAAGAAACCAGAAAAAGAACAAAATAATCCCAAAACAAGCAAAGAAAGGAAATTATACAGATTAAAGTAGATGTGTCAATAAAATTGAAAATAAAAATGAAAAATTATACAAAAAGATCAATCAAATTAATAAACCTCTAGGAAAAATGACAAATAAAAAAAAGACATGAATTATCAATATGAAGAATAAAAATGGATGTACAACTACAGACCCTGCAGATATTAATAAGACTATAAGAGAATACTAGATACAACTCCACACAGGTAAATTCTACAAATGTGATGAGGTGGATGGAATCCTTGGAAACCACTACCAAAACTCACTCATCTGAAATAGATAAACTGAATAGTTCTATAACTACTAAATAAATTCAAAGTTAAAACCTTCTCAAAAAAGAAATCTCACAGCACCAATGCTCTCACTAGGGAATTCTGGGAGACATTGCAGAAATGTATAACACCAATTCTACAGTATCTATTTCAGAAAACAGAAGAGAATACTTTCCAACTTGTAGGAAGCCAGGATTACTGACACCAGAACCAGACAAATACAGTACAAGAAAAGAAAACAGTACTGCTCACCAACTAAGATGCAAAACAGTAAAAAAAAAAAAAAAAAATTAACAAATCAAAATAGCAATTTATATAAAGAATGAAACACCACAACAAAAGTTGTTTATTCCAAGAATGCAAAGCTGACACATTTGAATATCAACCAATGTATTCCATTACAATTATAGTTTAAAAAAGAAAAAAATTATTATAAAATTGACACACAAAGTTATTTGACAAAGTCCAACTTTCATCCATGACAAAAACAGTCAACAAATGAGGAATACAAGGAAACCTTTTCAACTTGATAAAAATGTATAAAAATTCTATAGAAAACATATAGACTGAATATGTTTCTCCTAAGATTGAGAACAAGGAAAAGATGCCTATTCTCGCACCTCTTATTCAACATCATAGTGGAAATCCTATCCAGTGTAATACAATCGGACAATAAATAAAAGGCATATATATTGTGGGAAAAAAATAAATAAAATTGTCCCTATTTGCAGAACACATATTTGCCTATGTAAAAAATCCCAAGGAATCCACAAAAACCCATCTTAAAACTAATAAATGTGTTTAGAAATGACATAAGACATAAAATAAGAACACAAACACAAAATCATTCTTAAATATATATATATACATATATATGTATATATATATACTAACAATGAACACTGGAAACTATTAAAAACAAAACACCAATTCATAATAGCTTTAGAAGACTAAAGTAGTTAGATATAAACTAACAAAGTATGTACAGTATTTCAAAAATACTACCAAAAGCTGTTTGTAAGATATTAAAGATCTAAATAAATGGAAATATATATCATGGTCATAGATTAGAAGAGTCAACATAATAAAAATATCAATTCTAAAATAAATGATCTATAAAATTACAATTCAAAAATCTCTGCCCAGTGTTTTTGTATATATGGACAAGATGATTCTAAAATTTATATTGAAATGCAAAAAAGTCACCTAAATAATTTTGAAAGCGAAGAATAAAGTTGGAGAAATCACTGTACCTGATTTTAAGCCTTACTGTAAAGCTGCAGTAATCACATTATAGTATTGGTGTTGGTCACACAGATCGATGAAACAAAATAGAGAGTTCAGAAATGGAGCCATGCCAGCATGAACAATTGATTTTTAACAAAGATGCAAAGGTGATTAAGTGGGAAAGAATAGTCTTTTTAGTAAATACTGTTGCACCAATTAGACAACTCTAGGCCAAACAAACAATAAATAAATGCAGCAACAATAAATAATCTAAACCTCATAGCTTATGCAAAAATTACCTTAAAGTGGAAGTTTTGGTAATGGTAATGGTAAATTATAAATCTAATGGTAAAATATAAAACTATAACAATTTTAGAGAAAACAGTTTATCATGACCTGGGTTTAGGAAAAACTTATTAAATATGACACCAAAATCACAATCCATAAAAGAACATTATGATAAAGTGGACTTAACCCAAATTTTAAGTTATTTGAAAGATACTGTTAGGTGAAAGAAAAGATGAGATACAGTCTGGGAGAAAATATTTGCAAATCATATATCCAACAGAAAAACTTTTATCCAGAATTATAAAGAACTTGCGATTGTAAGAACCAAATAAGGAGTAAAAACTTAGAATTCTGCCACAAGAAGGACCAAGAAATGTGGAGCAAGTGTATGCATACAAGGTTGAATAAAGCCCTAGATATAGCAGGACCAGTGAATAGTATATCCCATATGAAAGCAACTAGTAAAGAATTGAGGAGGTGTCTGATACTTCAAATGTGAAAGCAGCAATGAAAAACTAAAAGGAACATGAAGAATCAGGGAAACATACCATCACCAAAAGAGTAACAATAATCTTTCAACTACTGAATTCAAAAGCATGGAATTTTGCCATCTAACTGATAAAGAATTCAGATTAGCTGTTTGGGGGAAACTCAACTAGCTTAAAGAAAATTCAGAGAGATCAGCAAAATCAGGAAAACAATACATGAACAAAATGAGAAATTTAACAAAGAGGTAGCAATCATAAAAGAGAACCAAACAGAAGTTCTAGAGCTGAAGAATTCAGTGAATTCAGAGAATCTATGACAGAGTAGAACAAATAGAAGATAGAATAAGTGAGCTAAAGGATAGGAACTTTGAAATAAGCAAACAGAGAAGAACAAAGTAAAAAGAATGAAAAAAAGTAAAGAAAACCTATCAAATGTAAAAATATTAGAATAATTTGAGTTCCTAAAGGAGAAGAGAGGAAGAAGGGGGCAGAAGGTTTATTTAAAGAAATAATGGCTTTTAAAAAAGTAATAATTGCTGAGAAATTCCCAAATTTGGGGAGATGCTTGAATTATCTCAATGCAAAAAGATCTTCTCCAAGACCAATTACGATGAAACTGTCAAAAATAAAAGATAAAGAGAATCCTAAAAGCAACCAGAAAAAAAAATTGTAGCCAACACAGGAACCCCCATTAAATTATCAGTGGATTTCTCTATAGAAACCATATAGGCCAAGAGAGAGTGGAATGATGTATTCAAAGTGTTGGAAAAAAAAAATTGCCAGCCAAGAATACTCTATCTGGCAAAGTTATCTTTCAGTTATGAAGGAGAAATAAAGACTTTCCCAGACAAACAAAAGCTGAGGGAGTCCATCACCACTAGACCTGCCTTGCAAGAAACGCTGAAAGAAGTTCTTTAAGCTGAAATGAAAAGAGGCTAATTATGACACGAAACATACAAAAGTGTAGAACACACTGATAAAGGTAAATATACAGTCAGATTTAGAAAGCTCTAATTCTGTAAGGGGGTAGTGTGTTAACCACCTAATTATAATATAAATGTTATAATATAAATGTTAAAGGAAAAAAGTATTAAACATAACTATAGGTAGTATCATTTGTTAATGAGTATGCAGTGTACAAAGAGGTAAATTACGACAAAAATATAAAAAGGGAAGAGTAAAAGGGTGGAACTTTTGTATGTGATCAAAGTTAAGTTACTATCAGCTTAAAATTGACTATTTTATTTATACAAGGCTTTATGTAAGCCTCATAGTAACCAGAAAGCAAATATCTAGAGTAGATTCACAAAAGATAAAGAAAAGACAAACAGAGAACACCACCATATAAAGTCATCAATTTGCAAAAGGTAAGCAGAAACAGAGAAGGGAAAAACAAACAATGGAACTACAAAACCGGCAGAAAGCAAATAATAAGATGGCATTAGTAAGTCCTTACATATCAATAATTACTCTAAATGTAAATGGATTTAATTTGCCAATCAAAAGGTTCAGAGTGGCTGGATGCATAAAGAAACAAGACCTAACTATATGCTGCCTATGGGAGACTCACTTCAGATTTAAAGATATACTCAGGATCAAAGTGAAGGGATGGAAAAAGTTATTTCATATGAGTAGAAACCAAAAGAAAGTGGGGGTAGCTATACTTAAATCAGACAAGATAGACTTTAAGTTGAAAATGGTAACAAGAGACAAAGAAGGTCATTATGTAATAATAAAGGGGTCAATTCATCAGAAAGATATAAAAAAAGATACGATAATCATAAATATATACGAACCCAACATCAGAGCACCTACAAACATTAAGCAAACACTAGCAGATCTGAAGGGAGAAAGAGACAATTCACTGATAATAATAATGGTTCAAGCCCAAGGTTTCCCTGTTGATTTTCTGTCTAGATGATTAAAAGTTGTTAAAAGTGGGGTAGTGAAGTTTCCTACTATTATTGTATTGTTGTCTTCTAATAATTGAAAATTTGTACCCTTGACCTACATTACTAGGTTTCCCTTACCCCCAACACCTGGAAACCACAATTTTATAAAAATAAAAAGAACTCCCAAAAGTTATAGTAAGAAAGCAAACAACTTAATTTTTTATATGGGCATAATACTTAAGAGACACTTCACAAAAAAAGATATAGGAATGACAATAAGCATGAGAAAATATTTCAGCATAATTATTCATTAGAAAAATGGAAATTAACACCATGATGAAATATCCTTACACTCATCAGCTAAAACTCTCATACATTGTTGTTGGTAATGCAATATGGCACAAACACTCTGGAAAATGTCTGGCAGTTTATCACAATGGTAAACATACACTTATAATAATGACTCAACAATCTCATTCCTGGGTATTTATCCTGAAGAAATAAAATGCATTTGTACACACACAAACTACACAGATATTTATAGCAAGAGTATTCATAATTGCCAAAACCTAGAAAGAACACAAATGTCCTTCAACACATGCATGAGTAAACAAACTATTGTGCATCCATTCCATGGTACTTCTAAGCAATAAAAAGGAGAGAATAATTGCCATAAGCAACTTGGATAAATCTCAAAGGCATTAATCTGAGTGAAATAAGCAAGTTCACAAATATTATGTAACCTACGATTACATTTATATAACGGTAAAAAAACTATAGTGACAGAGAAAATATCAGTGGTTGCCAATGTTTATGGTTAGGAGGAGAGAGTGACTGTTAAGGGATAACATGAGGGATTTTATAGGGGTGATGCAACTGTTCTGTATGTTGATTGTGGTCATGGTTACACAAATCTATACATGTGTTAAAATTCATAGAACTTTATGAAAAAAGTAAATTTCAATGTGTTCTAGTTAAACACACACACACACACACACACACACACACACTCAAATACTGCACCCTGGAGACAGAGAGGATACAGCAGTGATTGTCCTGATCATATGATTGTTTAATTCACCATATGGGTCCTGAAAAATCCAGATGATAATGGTCTATGACAGTGGACTAATGCGAATTTAAGCAAATAATAGGCCCAATTACAACTGTTGTGCCATAGATGGTATTTTTACTAGATCAGATTAACAGCCTCAGGATTGTGTATATAGGTATTGATATGGAAAATATGTTATTTTCCAAATCCGTTAGGAAGGAGAATCTGAAACACCCCAGGGATATGTTAATTCTCTTGCTCTTTCATGTAATATAGTCCATAGAAATCTAGATACATCTGGAAATTCTATAGTACATCACATTGATTCACTATATTAGAGGACTTGAACATGACAAGTCAAGTGACCCTGCCGCTAAAACTACCAATTATAGGCTGGATACTGTATCATAAAGTGTAGCACATCTAGCAACAATTCTTCATAAGGGGAAGTGGGATTGCACATAAGCAGTGCAGAGGATACAAATAAACTGGACAAACATATGGGTAACTAACATAGCCTTACCACTGTAATATTGTTGTCTTTCACTCAGATCATGCTTATTGTCTCATGGGAATTTCTTTATGTCCAGGTGAAAGAAAAGATCACAAATAGATAAGCCTAGTACACTGGTGCAAACTAAAAATGGACTTCTGCCGAATTGCAGTATCACTTCGGGTTGCCTTGAGATACGCTGGTGATGGGAAATCCTCCCAGTGAGCAGAACTCTGTTCATTTACTTTATGTGGAGAGAGAAGTGGCCAAATATAGGAATGGGTGCCCATGGACTTACTGGTCCATCAATTGGCTTAGCTGGTTTGTCAATAGCCCAGAAGGAGCAAGGTAGATCAAAGATGTGGATGGACTTATGGGAGTGGACACAGTGGATACAAGTGTAAAGCTCTCTCTGTCTCTCTCTCTTTCTCTCTTTTTGGTACATTAGCATTCTTCAGAGAGCATTTATTCCATTAGAGGAACTAAACATTCAAATGGACAGATGATCTGGCAAATTGATGACAGCCCATTTCTGTCCTCAGCTACCACAGTACTGGCAGAGATGAAAGCTATATATAGTCCCAGCAACATGGATCCCCTTTTACCAATCCTCACCTAGCTGCTACCAATGCTGAATGTCTGAAATGTCAACAGTAAAGAGAGATATTGAGTCCCTGATATGACGACAACCCCTGAGGACATTAACCGTCACTTTGAAGCAAGTTGATCACATTGAAGAACTTTCAGCTTGAAAAATACAACAATTCTTCCTAAGATTAATATATATCCTGGGTATGAGTTTGAATTTTCTGTCCACAAAGTCTCAACTTAAACCATTATCTAAGAGCTCACAGTGTGTCTGATTTCCCAATGTGGGAAACTTCATAGCATTATCTTGGATTAAGGGACCCTATTTATGGTAAAGGATATGTGGTAGTAGGTACATGGATCATGGTATCCACTAGTTCTTTTACATAATGCACCATCTAAAAATCACCGAATAATAAGGTGGAAAATGGACTTTTAAAGATGTTTCTGAGGGGAATAACATCAGCAAGTTGGAAGAATTGGAGCTCCTAGACCTCCTCTCCCCCACAGGAACATGAATTTAGACAACCATCCAAATATCTGGAAATTAAGCAAGACATTCCTGAACAACCTTTGGGTCAAAGAATAAATCAAAAAGGAAATTAGAAAATATCCCAAGATAAATGAAGAGAAAAATACAACATACCAAAACTTAATGGAATACAGCAAAAGCAGTATTAAGAGAGAAATTTATAGATAATAAATGCTTAAATCAGAAAGAAGAAAGCTCTCAAACAACCTAAATTTACACTTCAATGAACTAGAAAAAAAACGCATTAAGCCCAAAGTGAGAAGTAAGGAAATAATGATTAGAGAACAAATAAATGATAAGAGAATAGAAAATATTAGGAGAAATAGACAAAAAATGAGTTGATTTTTTTGTAAAGATAAACAAAATCAACAAACTCTTGAACTAACCATGAAAGCAAGAAGACACAAATAAATAAAATCAGAAATGAAAGAGGAGACATTACAATTGATGCCAAAGGAATAAAAAAGTTTAGAAGGGACTATTGTGAATAATTATACACCAATATATTGGAGAAACTAAAAGAAATAGATTAGTTCCTAGGAACAACTTACCAAGACTGAATGAAGAAGAAATAGAAAGCCTGAGCAGACCAATAACAAATAAAGAGATTAAATTAGCAAACAGAAACCTTTCAACAAAGGAGAGCTCAGGACCAGATGGCTTTACAGTGAATTCTACCAAATATTTAAAGATTTAATACCAAAACTCTCAAACTCTTCCAAAAACTAGAAGTGGGACCACTTCCAAAAACATTTTATGGGCTAGCATCACCTTGATTCCAAAGTCAGACAAAGATATCACAAGAAAAGAAAACAACAGACCAATATCCCTGATGAATAAGATGCAGAATTCCTCAACCAAATATTAATAAGTCAAATTCAACACTACACTGAAATGTTCACACACATGATCAAGTGGGATTTATAGCTGGATGCAACAATGTTTCAATGTATGCAAATCAATCAATGTGATACACCACAATAAGAGAAAAATAAAAATTACACAATCATCTCAGATGCACAAAAAACATTTGACATAATTTAACACCCTTTTATGATAGGAACTCTCAACAAATTAGGTATTAAAGGAATTTACCTCAGTGCAATAAAAGGCCATATATGATAACCCCACAGCTAACATCATATTCAGTTTTGAAAAACTGAAAGCTTTTCCTCTAAGATCAGGAACAAGGCAAGGATTTCCACTTTTACCAGTTCCATTCAACATAGTACTGGAAGTCCTAGGCAGAGCAATTGGTAAAATAATTTATGTTTGCAAGCAGATGACGTGGTCTTTTATGTCAAAAACCTGATAGACTCCACCAAAAATCTTTTGAACTAGAAAAAGAATTCAGTTCAAGTTGCAGGATGCAAAATCAGCATACAAAACTCAGTTGCATTTCTCCGTACAACAACAATAAACTATCTTAAAAGGATGTTAAGAAAAAATCCCACTTACAGTAGCATTAAAAAGAATAAAATACCTAGGGATAAACTTGACCAAGGGGGTGAAAGACTTGTACACTGAAAACTAAAACACTGATGAAAGAAATTAAAGCAGACACAAATGGAAAAACATCCCATGTTCATGGATTGGAAGACTTAATATTGTTAAGATGTCCATACTACCTCAAACAGTCTACAGAGTCAATGTAATCTGTGTCAAAATTTCAATGGCATTTTTTTAGAAATAGAAAACAAATATCCTAAATTCATATGGAACCACAAATGATCCTGATTAGTCAAAGCAATTTGATCAAGGAGAACAAAGTGGGAGTCATCACATCACTTGTTCAAAATATATTACAAGGCTATAGTAATCAAAACAGTACAGTACTGACACAAAAAACAGACATATAAACCAATGGAACAGCATAGAGAGCCCATGCATATACAGTCAGCTGTTCTCTGAGAAGGGAGCAAAGAATTCAGAATAGGGAATGGATAGTCTCTCCAATAAATGGTGTTGGGTAAACTGGATAGCCACATGCAGAAAAATGAAATTGTACCCTTACCTCACCCTTACCTTACCATGCACAAAAATCTACTCAAAATAAATTAAAGACTTCATTATAAAATCTTAAACTCTAAAATATAGGGAAAAACTTCTTGACATTGGCAATGATTTTTTTGGCTATGGCACCAAAAGCACTGGCAACAAGAGCAAAAGTAGACAAGTGGGAGTACACGAAACTAAAAAGCTTCTGCACAGCAAAAGAAACAAAATGAGAAAGCATCCTAGGGAATGGGGGAAAATATTTACAAACTATATATAGGATAAGGGATTAATATCCAAAGTATATAAGGAACTCCTACAACTCAATAGCAAAACAAACAAACAAATAACCTGACTAAAAAAAAATGACATATGAAATTAATACATATTTCTCCAAAGAAGACATACAAATGGCCAACAGGTATATGAAAAGGTTCTCAACATGACTAATCATCAGGGAAATGCAAATCAAATCCACAATGAGATATCGCCTCATACCTGTAAAGATGACTATTATCAAAAAAGAAAAGATAGAGAGTATTGGTGAGGATGCAGATCAAAGGAAACTCTGTACAATAGTCCTCATTTATGCATAGTGGATACATTCCGAGACCCCCAGACAATGCCTGAAACCACAGATAGTACTGGACCCTATATGGGAAGGAAAGAAAAAAAAAAGAGGGAGGGAAGCAAACCATGAGACTCGTAACTATAGAGAACAAAGTGAGGGTTGATGGAGGGAAGTGGGTGGGAATGGGCTAAATGGGTGATGGGTATTAAGGAGGGTGATGGGTATTAAGGAGGGCACTTGTTATGATGAGCCCTGGGTGTTATATGTAAGTGATGAATCACTAAATTTTTGGTACTCTCAGGCTAAGTCTTAACTGTAATGGACAAGTGCAGGAACCACAGGCCTGATAAGAGCATGGGAACTGTAGACAGTTCTGTAGAACTGTAGAACTCAGACACCTCTGACTTGAGGGTCTAGGTCACCTGAACAGGCAACCCACCTAGACCAGCAGAAGTGACAGTTTAAGGAAAATAAAGAATGTGTGATAGAGAAGGAGATGGTCCTTATCAGTCATACCCTCAAAATTTGTCTCAGTTTTCTTTTAAACTTCCCTAGGAGTTTTGCTTGAGAAACTGTGTCCAAATATAGTATCTAATGTGAGAAGCCAATGGATCTCAGTGGCACAAGGAATGGACTGCAGTAGATATGTGGTCTCATGCTCAAATGCCCATTCTTCAGCTGGTGCACCCATCCTTCCAGCTGCTGTAAATGGGGGTAGCCCTCTGGCCTAGAAAGTTACATCTTCTGAGTACAGCCTACAACTAATGACTAAAAGGCAGAGGTACAAAAGGCAGACTCATTTATTTCAAATGAAGATAACCATGAGGCAATGTTTATATTCCAGTTTTTCCCCAAGCGGGGCCTGGACTACACATTTTATTAGACCACATCCCTGCTGTGCCCTTTCTGCTTCTTTATCCTGCCTCATTCCCTCCCTTACAGCTCTTTACTAAGGAGTATTCCTCTAATAGATCACTTTTACAAAAATCTCTGTTTTAGAATTTGCTTTTAGAAACCACACATAAGTAATTTCAAAGTGTGAGTTAAGATCCAGTGGAAAAGGGGCACCTGGGTGGCTCAGTCGGTTAAGTGTCTGCCTTTGGCTCAGGTCATGATCCCAGAGTCCTGGGATCGAACCCCCCCCAACTCAGCAGGAGCCCGCTTCTCCCTCTCCCTCTGCCTGCCACTCTCCCTGTTTGTGCTCTCATTCTGTCAAATAAATAAATAAAATATTTTTTTTTTAAAAAAGATCCAGTGGAAAAGGAAACATGAATATATTTATGCTGATTGAGGGGAACAAGGTCCAAAAAATGGAAAAGGCAGAGGTGGGATCTCAAACACAGATTTATACCCCAATTACCATACAATAAGGGAAAAATGCATGCAACTAAGTTCTGCATGTGGAGAGCCACAGAAACTGATGGAATCCATGAAACCCTACAAGGAACAGTCTCGTTGGGACTGCATCATGGGAAGCCCAGCAGCCTTGTTTGCTGCACTCTATTCACGGGGCTCACTCTGTGCAGGCACACTGACTAGTGAAATGACCACAAATCACGGACAGAAAAGTGGTATCCCAGGGCACAGATACATCGGCAGGACTGCTATGTTAAGCTGATCTGTTATTTGTTTCAAAAGGCAAAGTGCTCATTTACCTATACAAGCATTATATAGTTCTCTAACATATATCAGATGCTAGAATTGAAGGACAGCTCTATTCTATTTATACCTTGGTTTAGTAAGCAATTGTAATTAGAATTTGCTCATGATGCTTACTAATGAAATTTCTGCCACCCCAATCCTTTATCTTTAATCTTAGGGGGAAAAAAGTTGCTAATAACATTGAATAAACAGTATATATGTGTTTATGTGTATTTATAATGTAAATTTATATATATGATAAATTATATCATATCAAAAATTCTGATTTCCACATTCACTTGCTGCCTAAAGACATGAACAACAAATATTGCTCATTTGCTGCATATCCAATGCATTAATCTAAGAAACAAGAAACCCAGGTATGAGTTCTGGATCTGGCAATATCTAGCACTGTAAACCTTTGAGACAGAGTTTACACATTAACAAAATGATGAGTTTGGTTAATTTCATTGGTTTCCCACCTATTTTTTTTATCCTCTCCTATTTATTGGGCACCGAGGTAAGTGCTGACCACTAAAACCTCTCTCAGTACCAATGCTGCTCCAGTGTAACTATGCACACTCTCATCCTGTAATTCTCACCCTGAGCCTGTCAAGTGACTTTCACTATCCTTTTACAGATGTGGATGAAAAATGTTAAGTGACTTTCTCACAGCAGCCTGGATTCAAAGTAAGGCTGGAGGTACAGCCATATTGTTCTTCATGTCCAACTTGAGGCATGCTTTTCCATCTTAAACATTATGAAGGTTTGTCATGACTTTGCTTTTATGTCATATTTTAGCTTTACTACCATGTCTTACTTTCTTCAGTGTCGTCTGTGAGGCATTTCTATTTCCTACAGTCTCTAGGAATATGTGGTGTTAAAATGGCTGCATATATTCAAACATTATATCTTATGAAAAATTCAAAAACAAAACAAAACGTATCAAATTCAAACCCACCACAGGATTCCACACTACCTTGGGGAGAGGAAACAAACTCCCAAACTATGATTTGTCAAGTGCTGTGTATCTTTCTCTAATTGTGCTCTTTTCAGCTACATGCTGAGTATTGAGAACACAGGATCTGTAACCCCTTAAGAGTTAGAGCTGTAGGTTAAAAAATAAGTGGTTTTAATAAAACGATGTTTTGGGGAAATTTTGAGAGGGATTATATTTCCTAATATTCCCGGTAATGCTGTATCAAGCACTAGTCCATCAGTTTTATGAAAAACAAGATGAAACAAGATGTTTTCCAATTCCAAGTATCCATGATATAAAGTGACTTAACACGGGTGAGTATATTGTTTGATAACATACTTTCCAACTGCATGAAAATGAAAACTGAACTATGATTAAAATACATTTTCTTTTTTTTTAAAGATTTTATTTATTTATTTGAGAGAGAGAGAGTGAGCACGAGCGGGGAGGAAGGGCAGAGGGAGAGGGGCAGGGAGAAGCAGACTCCTTGTTGAGTATGGGGCCCTTTGGGTGGCTTGATCCCAGGACCCTGAGATCATGACCTGAGCCAAAGTCAGATGCTTAACCGACTGAGCCACCCAGGTGCCCCTAAAATACATTTTCAAAACATGATGTGTTAAGTATAAATTTTCTGTGTCTATCGCTTTAAAGTTGCACTTTTCTCCTCTTTTCCCTGTATATACCACTACTTTTTTTAAAAAAAATTATTGTGCTTAAGTAATAATGATATAGACTGAACTTGATTTTCTATATTAACACTACCATGTAGTTAATTACAAACGTGACCCACAACTGTATAAAAAGAATCACAAATCCATATGTAATAACCTATTACAGAAATGCAAATGATGTGTTGGAAAAATGAAAGCTTTCTAACATACATAGCAGTCAGTAAAATAGGGAAAAAAATAACTGGTAGAGACATGAAGTAACTTACTATAATACTGCACACATTCATTATACAGGTTTTTTTTTTTTCTCTGATGGCTTCCCAATTTCTGCCTTCTGTAAATAACACATTTGAAAGTGAAGAAACACCTTTGCTGAAATCATGGGATCCAGGAGGTTTTCTTTAGAATAGTTTTTGACAGATATTTTTTTAAAATAATTTTTTATTGTTATGTTAATCACCATACATTATATCATTAGTTTTTGATGTAGTGTTCCATGATTCATTGTTTGTGCATAACACCCAGTGCTCCATGCAGAATGTGCCCTCTTTAATACCCATCACCAAGCTAACCCATGGCCCCACCCCCCTCCCCTCTAGAACCCTCAGTTTGTTTTTCAGAGTCCATTGTCTCTCATGGTTCGTCTCCCCCTCCGACTTACTCCCCTTCATTCTTCCCCTCCTGCTATCTTCTTCTTCTTTTTTTTCTTAACATATATTGCATTATTTGTTTCAGAAGTACAGATCCGTGATTCATCAGTCTTGTACAATTCACAGTGCTCACCATAGTACATACCCTCCCCAATGTCTATCACCCAGCCACCCCAACCCTCCCACCCCCCACCACTCCATCAAACCTCAGTTTGTTTCCTGAGATTAAGAATTCCTCATATCAGTGAGGTCATATGATACATGTCTTTCTCTGATTTGACTTATTTCACTCAGCATAACACCCTCCAGTTCCATCCACGTTGTTGCAAATGGCAAGATCTCATTCCTTTTGATGGCTACATAATATTCCATTGTGTATATATACCACATCTTCTTTATCCATTCATCTTGACAGATATTTTTGAGGCAATTTCAGAAGAAAAATAAGCACAAGCAATGACTTTTTGAAAATCAGGTCAGAAATATCTGCATTAGGGGTCCCTTTGTATCATTGCAATTTTTGTCTAGAAGCGGGTAGAGGCATTTATGTTCAAGGTGGTGGTAATTCTTTCACTTATAAATGATACTTCTTTCCTGGGACCTCTTTCTTCAGAATTGATTGTGCAAAAATTAGTTTGGTATAGTTGATAGTATAATATTTGGTGCTAAGTTGGGAGCATGTCTACAGATAAGGTTTGCATAGTTGGCAAGGTCTAGATTATGAAGTGTGGCATGTTAGAATTTATTCTATAGGCAATAGGGGACTACTGAAGGCTCTTCAACCATGCCTTAAACTAGGAAATCAATAGCTGCTATGAAGTTTCATATGTCATGATTCATGAGATATTTAGGAAGTAAAATCAAAAGGCCATGGTGAAGGAAAATGGAGAAAGAGTCATGGTGGATCCCAAGGCTTCTGACCCAAGCATCTTTGGGGATTATGGTGGGATAGGCAGAGGAACAGGTTTTTTGTAGTGTGATGTTAACTTTACACTTTTTTTTGCCTTGGAATGCCTATAGGACACACACACAGAATTGTTTAGCAGGCAGTCACATTTCTGGATTTGGGGTTTGTTGTTCCTCAGACTCAGGAAAACAACATGGAATAAAGAAAGAACAAAGGTGATAAGGAATATGTGCTCACACAGTCCTTTCCCCCGTTGGTTGATCTAGGTATCCTTATTATATAAATAGTTGATCTGTTTGAAAGAACCTCAAAACCCTAACCACAACTTCCAGTCAAGGTAGTTCTGTATAGTACATTCAGTAAATCCCCAACTTGGCAAACACACACAACAATGTTGAATATTTTAAAAAGGCCAGATCACTGCTTAAGCACAAGATATACATCTCCATCAGCCAGAACTGGAACAGAACATGCAGCCCTTTGGCTCTGGGTATAGAAATATGCAAACCCACCCTCCTGCCTGCCTCATAATCACCCTTCCATCACCACGGAAGCTGAAAAAAAGTACGATCACAGCCTAGGGTTGAAAACGTATATCTTAGTGGATAAAGGAAACCCAGCTGAAGTATGAGGAACTAGGGCAAGTCCCTGTCCCGTAAGCCAAGGAATTAAACTTGTGCCATCTCCACTATTGGTGCAGAACAGGACCCCTGAGCTGCTAATAGTAGGCCCATTTCTAGACATATGGTCCCAGGGGGCTGCGTAGAGACAACCACAAAACTACTAGACACAGAGAAAGAGCAAAAGAAAGAATATTTCAACCATAGGGAAGGAGTAGTATATGAGAAATAATGCTGCACAAATAAAATGGGTAAATATATAGGTAACAATTACTACTGCCTATAAAACAGCTCATTTTTGTGGTAAAACAAAAAGTTGAACTGAAACCCAGACAAAAATAATAAGGAAGATGACTAAGAAGAGGGTGAGGGAATAGAATTCAGTGAATGGTTAAAGTGTGTTTTTTGTCTTCTTCTTATTCTTTATAATGTGTCATATAGTCACAACAGACTTTACAGGAAAAGATATAATCAAATATATATCTTTATAGATAGATGACAAATAGAAAATATTTATGTAGAAAAAGAATTTACAAAAGATCTGCATGGCTGTAGTTGCTTTTGGAAAATGAGAGAAAGAAATAACACTGAAAAGAACATTTAGTTTTATCTATAATGTTTCATTTCTCTAAGAACAAAGAAAGATTTGAAGCTGATATAAAAACAAGGAAACAAAAGAAAACACAAGAGAACAGACAGAAATGGACAAGAAAATTAAAGAAAAGAACCAGAAGCAATACAGGAAGTTACCAACCACCGGAATATGAACAAAATTCCTTTAGGCAATCAGAAGTGCATATGAAACATAGAAGCCCCCATTTTCTCCCATTACAACAGCAGCCTCACCATATGGCACAAAGGCAATGCAATGTGATCAATTCTGAGTCAGAGTGGAGAACTCTGGGAGATACAGTCATGATCTAATCAATTGAAGTCACGGAGAAGATAACAGACCATAAACCAATGTCTGGAGAAATGCACCAAGAGACCCTTGTGATGAACTAAAAGTGAGGAATATCCGAGAGGAACTTTGAACATTTAAGGAGAGCATTATATTTTACCGTGCAGTTTTGGAAATTTCTTTTAATTCCCCATAGCAAAGAGATAGTGGCAGACCAAGAGTACTTAGCATCTAGAGCAGATCACTCTTCAACACTTCCCACATCTATATGACAAAATTATTTTTGATAATAATCATGCACAAATCAGTAATACACATTTTCTTGATTTGCCCTTTAGTATCAAAACAAACTTACAACTTTTAAAAGAAGAAATTTTAATGTTAAAGATGCTATTCAAATCCAGTAAAACATTTCATATATCATCTAAAATTCAAATTACCAAACAACCAAAACTACACTGTTTCACTACTTGAAAACTTCAGTACAAATAAAAACCCCAAGTAGTCAAATAAAACGATGGTATTGAAGCATCGTAAGGTCATTTCTTGTCTCCACAATCACTGTGCTATCATTACTTACAATCTGCACATTAAACCTAGAATCTGTAGTACCACAGGAGTTGGAAACAGAAACTGTATCTGAAAGAGCTTGAACCATCCTAAATTGTTGTTATTCACAACTCTTGGATATAAGGAGGGCAGAAAATCCACTTAAAATGCCCCAGGCAAAAAAAGCAATTTCTTGATTGATAAAGATGAATTGTCCAGGAGTGCTTCTGGCTGCATACACAGACATGGCTAGATTTTCATGGATCAGTTCCTTCCTTTCCACTCTTTCTCCCTCTACCCGTTTCCCTCCCCCAAATGTTAGTTCCACTTTCCTCTGCATTGCCAATATCTCATGCAGATTCTGCTCATCTGTGGGTTGTCCAGTAGATCCATTCTTGAAAATTTATAGCTGTATGTGCATTTGAAAAGTGTAAAACTTACCTAGTTTCCCTCATCAAGTACCCTGATTTTAGCATTTATTATAAAATAAGGCCACACTTGAATTAGTCATTATAGTTGGGTTATATGATGTCAGGTTTAGGAAACATTCATCCCTTGGATTCCCCGTCCAAACCACATGGACTAAGCATAGATTAGTTCTACAAGGGAAACTGGGGACTCTTATGAGAAGAATGGTAGCAGATAATGGATTGCTAAACCATGGTCCAGTGTGCTAATACTAATGCAGGTGGACTATATTTTACTTTTGAATAATTATTTACGTAATTTATCAGAGGATGGGTTAAAGCCCATGACTGACACTATTCCATACTTTTCATGAGATGAGGAATAGATGTCAGGTTAAGTAATTTAGAAAGATTGTATAGTCAAAGTTATGAAAATAAGTTAAAATTGATGAGAATCCATTGCTCCAGCTTCCATGGGCTCCATGTAATGTAGTTTAAAAATACTTGGCTGAAAGCATTTGGTACAAAGCAAGATATTTAACATCACAATTAGATAAAAACATTGATTTGATCAGAATTAGGGTTCCTAGATGCTACCATTAGATTATTATAAATCTTAGTAAACATCAGAGTGTTTTTGTAAATTTCTGTGAATCCAAGTATTTTGTCTGTTTTCGAGAATTTTAAAGATTGCTTAAATGTTTATTTCTAAAATTCTAATCCATATTAATTCAATTATCCCTGTTTGTCTAAGTTGTAATATTGAAAAGCTAAACTACCTAAATATCTAACAGCAGGGGATTAGTTAGAACTAATTAAATTCCCCTCACCAAAATGCATACATAGATAGGTACCTTTCAAAATACATTCCAAGGCCAGTGAGATTATAGAAATATTTAATAATGTTTTGCTTTTCATATTTTCCATACTGGACATGGATTTTTTTGGTGATAAAAAAGGAATGAAACATGAAAAAATATAACAGGTTTAAATCTAAAAAATATGTACAAGGTCTATATGAGGAGAGCTACAAAACTCTGATGAAAGAAATCAAAGATCTAAATAAATGGAGAAATATATCATGTACATGGACAGGAAGATTCAATATTGTCAAGATGTCAGTTCTTTCCCGCTTGATCTACAGATTGAAAGCAATCCAATCAAAATCCAAAAATTATTTAGTGTATATAGACAAACTGATTTTAAAGCTTATATTAAGGATATAAGGTCCAGAACAGCCAACACAATATTGAAATTAGAATAAAGTCAAAGGACTGATATTACACCTAACTGTGAGAATTAACTATAAAGCTACAGTGCTCAGACTAGTGTGATATTAATGAAATAATAAGTGAACAGATTAATGGACTAGACTAGTGAGCCCAGAAATAGACCCACACAATCAGTCAACTGATCCTTGATAAAGGAGCAAAGGCAATTCAACAGAGAAAGAATAGTCTTTCAACCAATGGTGCTGGAAATACTACACATCCACATGTAAAAATAATGAGTCTAGATACAGACCTTACCCCTATCACAAAAATCAACTCAAAATAGTCCATAGACCTAAATGTAAAACAGAAAACTGCAACACTCTGGAAGATAACAGGAGAAAACCTAGGTGACGTTGAGTTTGGTGATGATTATTTAGATATAACACCAAAAGCACCACCCATAAAAGAAAAAATTGACAAGTTGGACGTACTTAAAATTAAGATTTTTTTTTAAGTCACTGACAAGAGAAATAAAAGACAAGTCATAGACTGGGACTTAGCAAAAAAATATTTGATAAAGGGCTAGTATCCAAAATGTATCAAGAACTTTTAAAATTCAATAACAAGAAAACATTCTGATTTAAAAAAATGGGCAAAAGATTTGAAAAGACACTTCACAAAAGATATACAGATAACAAAAAATTATATAAAAATATTCAACATCATATGCCATTAGGGAAATGCAAATTAAAACGACAATGAAACCATGACACATCTATTAGAGTGGCCAAAATCCAAAACACTGACAACACCAAATGTTGGCAAGGATGTGGAGCAAAAAGAACTCCCATTCCTTGCTGATGCAATGCAAAATGGTACAGCCTCTTTGGAAGAGACAGTTTGACAATTTCTTACAAAACCAAATATACTCCTACCATATGATCCAGCAATTACCCTCCTAAGTATTTACTCAAATGAGTTGAAAATTTATGTCTACACAAAAATGTGCACGTGAATGTTTATAGTATCTTTAGTCATAATTGCCCAAGCTTGGAAACAACCAAGTTGTCTTTCAATACGTGAATAGATAAACTGTGAGCCATCCATGCAATGGCATGTTATTCAGCAATAAAAGCAATGAATGTTCAAGGCACAAAAAGACATGGAGGGACTTTAAAGCATATTATTAAGTGATACATATTAAGCATATATTAAGGCTATATATTGTATGATTCCAACTATATGACATTCTGGACAAGGCAAGACTTTGGAGGTAGTAAAAAGATTAACAGTTGCCGGGTATTCGAGTGGGAAGGGTGGGGAAAAGAGATGAATATGTGGAGCACAGGAGATTTTTAAGACAGCAAACCACTGCATATGATACTGTAACTGTGGATTCATGTAATTAAACATTTGTCAAAACCCACTGAATGTAGCATACAAAGAGTGAACCCAAATGTAAACTATGGACTTTCATTACAAATAATGTATCAATATTAGTTAATCAAATCATAACAAATGTGGCACACTAAAGCTACATTTATACATTATTACATTATATATACATTTAATACATTAATAATAGGGGAAACTGTGGGAGGGCAATGAGGGGGTATATAAGAACTCTCTGGACTTTCTGCTCAATTGTTCTGTAAACCTAAAACTGCTCAAAAACTATAGCCTATTAATTTAAATAAATCAAATAATTGCATCACTAACTTTCCCACACATTAATTCATTGAATAAATATTTTTGAGCAAATACTATATCCCAGACACTATACCTAAGTTTGGAGGCTATACAAGAAAACAAAACATGGTGCCTGCCTTCAAGCAGCTTATATTGTAGTGTGAGATATTGTCAAGTAAGCCTGCACTCACACTTCAATCTAGTAAGTACTACATAGAGGTGATGACAGAGTGCTATAGGACCACATATTTTATTGTTGGAGAATAAGGGAAAGCTTCCTGGAAGGAGTAACTTCAGGAACCCACCATATTTAAACTAAATCAAGACAGCTCCCTATCCCTAAAGAGCCAACATGTTTCTTCTGGGTTCATGGATTTGGTCTAATTCAATGTAAGAGGTACATGTGAATGCCTCTCACCTGCAAGTGAATAGATCTAGAAGTTTTCCACATTGAATCTAACAAATAGTTTCAGGAACCAAAGCTTGTTCAAATGGAGCCTCAAAACAGGTACGAGGATAATTACTGGAAGTCAGGTACATGACAGAGATCAGAGATCAAAGGAAAACAAAAGTGAAGAAGAGTGGATCATAACAGGGCAGTGGACAAATGGAGCAAATACTACTAACATAATGTTACAACTTCTTGTGGCTGATCTTTATGGAATTCCTAATGAGGGACTTGCGCTAGGGGGTCCAATGCATTTAAAGGGCCCCGTAGAGAACAGACAGCATTACAAAATAACAGAACTAGCCTAAAAGATCCTTCAGTTCATCCACCATCTATGCTATTTCTATGGCAGTAATATCTTATTGTGCAGGACCCAGTGCAAAATGGAAATGTGAGGTTCAAAAATTATTACAAATTCAAAAATAGCAATAGCAGAGCATTAAACCAAGTGCAGGGCTTTTCTAACTGTGAAGCCTAGTGCAACTGTAGCAGTCATGTACTCATAAAGCCAGCCATGCCTCCACCTCTCCTTACACAATCATCTTGCAAATGCTTGAACTATGCTAATGAGCACATTGAAATTTGTAATGTCTATGGGACTTGAACAAAACCAGAGGAGAATCAAAATTCATTCAATCTGGATTACAAATATTTACCCCTATATTCTCCTCATTAAAGTGGGACATGACCACTGGGGCCAACTGTTATTCTGGTCCTTGACTTTGTCATCACCTGTATTCTGAAGCCTCATCTAGTCAGGCTATATAGGTATACTCATGGGAAGCCAAATTTCTCCTTTAGCTTGAAAATAAATAATATCAATGACTGGTATTCAATTAAAGCTTTGTTGAATTAATTAACAGAGTCTTCATGTCTAAAAATGCTCCATACCTTAGAGTCCAGTATTTCCACTTCACATATTTCTTAAGAAAATAGGTCAAAATGCAGACAAATGATTTTGTATAACAATATCTATCACAACACTGTTTATAATTATACAAATTTGGATACAACCTAAAATTTTACTAGTTTAAAGCAACATGGGAAATAATTTTTGTATAATGCTAACTGAAAACATAAAAAACTAAATGTATAGGATAGAGTGTAAATTGAATCAGGAAGACATAGACATTTTGAACCGACTGATTACCAGCAATGAAATTGAATCATTAATTTTAAAAAGCTCCCAACCAACACAAGTCCAGAACCAGACAGCACTGCAGGTGAATTCTACCAAACATTTAAAGAAGAGCTTCTACCTATTCTTCTCAAAATATTCCCCAAAATATAGAAGAGGAAGGAAAGCTTCCAAATTCATTTTATGAGGGCAGCATTACCCTGATTCCAAAACCAGATAAAGACACTACAAAAAAAGAGAACTACAGGCCAATATCTCTGATGAACAGAGAAGCAAAAATCTTCAACAAAATATTGGCAAACCAAATTCAACAACACATTAAAAAAGTCATTCACCATGATCAAGTGGGATTTATTCCTGGGATGCAAGGGTGGTTCAACACTCACAATCAATCAACATAATACATCATATTAACAAAAGAAAGGATAAAAAACATGATCATTTCAATAGACGCAGAAAAAGCATTTGACAAAGTACAACATCCATTCATAATAAAAACCCTCAACAAAGTAGGTTTAGAGGGAGCATAGGTCAACATAATAAAGGCCATATATGAAAAACCTACAGGTAACACCATACTCAATGGTGAAAAACTGAGAACTTTTCTCCTAAGATAGGGAACAAGACAAGGATGTTCAATCTCACCACTTTTATTCAACAGTATTAGCCTCAGCAATCAGACAACAAAAAGAAATAAAAGGCATCCAAAAAAGCAAGGAAGAAGTCAAACTTTCACTATTTGCAGATGACATGATACTTTATGTAGAAAACACAAAGACTCCACCAAAAAATTGCTAGAACTAATAAACGAATTCAGCAAAGTCACAAGACAGAGAATCAATGTACAGAAATCTGTTGCATTTCTGTACACCAATAATGAAGCAGCAGAAAAAGAAAGCAAGGAATTTATTCCATTTACAATTTCACCAAAAACAATGATACCCTGAAATAAACCTAACCAAAGAGGTAAAAGATCTATACTCTGAAAACTATAGAACACTTAAGAAAGAAATTGAAGAGGACACGAAGAGATGGAAAAAAATGTTCCATACTCATGGATTAGAAGAACAAACATTGTTAAAATGTCTATACTACCCAAAGCAATCTACACACTTAATGCATTCCCTATCAAAATAACACCAGCATTTTTCACCAGAGCTAGAACAAACAATCCTAAAATTTGTATGGCACCACAAAAGACCCCAAATAGCCAAAGCAATCCTGAAAAAGAAAAACAAAGCTGGAGGAATCACGATTCTGGACTTCAAGCTGTATTTCAAAGCTGTAATCATCAAGACAGCACGGTACTGACCCAAAAATAGACACAGATCAATGGAACAAAATAGAGAGCCCAGAAATGGACCCTCAATTCTACAGTCAACTAATCTTTGACAAAGCAGGAAGGAATATCGAATGGAAAAAAGTCTCTTCAACAAATGGTTTTGTGAAAACTGGACAGCAACATGCAGAAGAATGAAACTGGACCACTTTCTTACACCATACACAAAAATAAATTCAAAATGGATGAAAGAACTAAATGTGAGATAGGAAACCATCAAAATCCTTGAGGAGAACACAGGCAGCAACCTCTTTGACCTCGGCTGTAGCAACTTTTTACTACACACGTTGCCGGAGGCAAGGGAAACAAAAGCAAAAATGAACTATTGGGACTTCATCAAGATGAAAAGCTTCTGCACAGTGAAGGAAACAATCAACACAACTAAAAGGCAGCCTATGCAATGGGAGAAGATATTTGCAAATGACATATCTGATAAAGGGTTAGTATCCAAAATCTGTAAAGAACTTATAAAACTCAACACTCAAAAAACAAATAATCCAGTTAGGAAATGGGCAGAAGATATGAATAGACATTTTTTCCAAAGAAGACATCCAGATGGCTAATAGACACACAAAAAGATACTCAACATCACTCATCCTCAGGGAAATACAAATCAAAACCATTATGAGATACCACCTCACACTGGTCAGAATGGCTAAAATTAACAACACAGGAAACAAAAGATGTTGTCGAGAATGCAGAGAAAGGGGAACCCTCTTATACTGTTGGTGGGAATGCAAACTGGTGCAGCCACTCTGGAAAATAGTATAGAGGTTCCTCAAAAAGTTAAAAAATAGAGGTACTCTATGATGAAGCAATTGCACTACTAGGTATTTACCCAAAAGATACAAAAATACAGATTTGAAGGGGTACATGCACCTGATGTTTACAGCAGCATTATCAACAATAGCCAAATTATGGAAAGGGCCCAAATGTCCATCAACTGATGAATGGATAAAGAAGATGTGGTATATATATACACAATAGAATATTACTTAGCTATCATAAAGAATGAAATCATGTGATTTGCTATAACATGGGTGGAACTACAGTGTACTATGCTAAGAGGAAAACATCAGTCAGAGAAAGACAAATACCATACGATTTCATTCATATGTGGAATTTAAGAAACAAAACAGACGAACATATGGGAAAGAAAAAAAAGAGGGAGGGAAGCAAACCATGAGACTATTAACTATAGAGAACAAACTGAGGGTTGATGGAGGGAAGTGGGTAGGGATGGGCTAAATGGGTGATGGGTATTAAGGAGGGTAATGGGTATTAAGGAGGGCATTTGTTATGATGAACACTGGATGTTACAGTAAGTGATGAATATCTAAATTACAGGTGTAGTCCTGAAACCAATATTACACTATATGTTAACTAACTAGAATTTAAATAAAAATTTGAAAAAAAGAAAAAAAAAGAAAATCCTAAAGACTCCACCAAAAAACTACTAGAACTGAGAAAAGAATTTAGTAAGGTCACAGGATACAAAATCAATTTACAGAAATCTGTTGCATTTCCATACACTAATAATGAAGTGGCAGAAAGATAAATTAAGAAAAAATTCCCATTTACAATTGCACCAAAAAGAATGAAATACCTAGGAATAAACTTAACCAAGGAGGTGAAAGACCTGTACTCTGAAAACTATAAAACACTGATGAAAGAAATTGAAGATGACACAAACAAATGGAAAGATATTCCATGCCTGTGTATTGGAAGAAGAAATATAGCTAAAATGCCCATACTACCAAAAGCCGTCTACAGATTTAATGCAATCTCTATCAAAATACCAACAGCATTTTTCACAGAACTAGAAAAAATAATCCTAAAATTTGTATAGAACCACAAAAGACCCTGAATAGCCAAAGCAATGTTGAAAAAGAACAAAATTGGAGGTATCACAAGCCCAGATTTCAAGATATACTACACAACTGTAGTAATCAAAATGGTATGATACTGGTGCAAAAAACAGACACATAGAGGGGCACCTGGATGGCTCAGTCCATTAAGCATCTGCCTTTGGTTCAGGTCATGGTCCCAGGGTCCTAGGATGGAGCCCCGTGTCTATCAGGCTCCCTGCTCAGTGGGGAGTCTGCTTCTCTCTCTCCCTCTGCCCCTCCCCCTTCCCGTGCTCTCTCTCTCTCTCTCTCTTTAAAAAAAAAAAAACAAAAAAACACAGACACATAGATAAATGGAACAGAATAGAGAGCCTAGAAATAAACCCAGGATTATATGGTCAATTAATCTTTGACAAAGGAGGCAAGAATATGCAATGGGAAAAAGTCTCTTCAACAAATGGTGCTGGGAAAACTGGACAGCTACAGGCAAAAGCATGAAACTGGACCACTTTCTTACACTGCACACAAAAATAAACTCAAAATGTATTAAAGACCTAAATGTGAGACCTGAAACTATAAAAATCCTAAAAGACAGCACAGGCAGTATTTTCTTTGACATCAGCCATAGCAACATTTTTCCAGATATTTCTGCTGAGACAAGGGAAATAAAAGCAAAAATAAGCTACTGGGACTACATCAAAATAAAAAGTTTCTGCACAGCAAAGAAAACAATCAACAAAACTAAAAGACAACCTATGGAATGGGAGAAGATATTTACAAATGACATATCCAATAAAGGGTTAATATCCCAAATACATAAAGAATTTATGCAACTCAACACCAAAAAAACAAATAATCCAATTAAAAAATGGGCAGAAGACACAGACATTTCTCCAAAGAAGACATGACATACAGATGACCAACAGACACACAAAAAGGTGCTCAACATCACTGATCATCAGGGAAATGCAAATCAAAACCACAATGAGATATCACCTCACTCTGGTCAGAATGGCTAAAGTCAAAAACACAAGAAACAAGTATTGGTGAGAATGTAGAGAAAGAATAACACTCCTGCACTGATGGTGGGAATGAAAACTGGTGCAGCCACTCTGGAAAATAGTATGGAGGTTCCTCAAAAAATTAGAAATAGAATTACCATATGATCCAGTAATTCCAGTACTGGATATTTACCAAAAGAATATAAAAACACTAATTTGAAAAGATATATGCACCCCTATGTATATTGCAGCATTGTTTACAATAGTCAAATTATGGAAACAGCCCAATGTGTCCACTGACTGATGAATGGATAAAGAAGATATGGCATATATATATACAACGTAATATTAGCCATAAAAAGAATGAAATCTTGAAAATACATCCATCCATGTTGGATCTAGAACGTATAATGCTAAATGAAATAAGTTAGAGAAAGACTATCACCATATGATTTTACTCATATGTGGAATTTAAGAAACAAAACAAATGAACAAAGAAAATAGACAAACCAAAAAACAGACTCTTAACTATAGAGAACAAACAGATGGTTTGTTCTAGAGGGGATGTGGATGGGGTGATGGGTGAAACAGGTGAAGGGGTTAAGAGTACATTTATTGTGATGAGTACTGAGTAAGGTATAGAATTGTTGAACCACCATATTGTACACCTGAAATTAATATAACACTATGCATTAACTATACTGGAATTTAAAAAAAAAAGAATAGAGTATAAATGTCAAATGCAGGGAAATATGCCAAACTGACAAAAAGTACAAGGAAACGTGCCAAAATGACAACAGTGGTTTCTTTGCTTATATGTTGCTACATGTGATGGGTCTTTTATTACCTATGAATGTGGGCTTTTCTTCTTATATATTTGTTTTCCTTTCCCCATAATCCAAGCAGGTAGTTAGGTCCTTTGTAGTTTTTTGCCTCAAGTATTTTCTGCAGAATCCAATATCAAAGCAAGTTAATAGTTATGGACATGTTCTATTGTTCATTAAAGCCTAAACCCACTGAACAGCTATGATAGGTTTACATAAGTGAAGTCAGACAAAGAGAGAAAGAAAAGTGCCTCTGAGAGTAGTGAAGGGAGAGGAGGGAGATTTCTCTAGTCTGGGAAAGCCCGAGATCTAGAGGTCTAAGGTAACAAGGACCGGCACATTTCTTAGAAAAGGAGCGCTGTGAAGATGGCAAGATCCTACACGTGGACCAGCAACCTCCATTACTGTGATGGGCCATAGGAGAGGTTAGAGGTTAATCCTTCATTTCCTTTATGACAGCTCCTTCAATCCTGGTACTATCCTAGGAGAGGAAATTGAGCCCATAAATGATGGAGTTTTCTGCCAACACATGAGGAAAAAGACTTGGAGATAAAATTATGTTAACTCAAGAGAAATAAAATGATATTTTGATTCATTCTTACTTATATATTTTCCAAAATTTCTGCAATGATTATTTATTCATTTATTACCAGAAATAAGCAAGCAACAATATGAAACCAAATAAAATACTTCCACACTAATCTCAGGTTTCAAATTTGGGTTAGACCTCTTGATGACCAACCAAGACCAAGAGACATATTTTATGGAAACAAAAAGTCCAGAACTCACATCTGTGATCACGTCCATGATCATCTGCGATTGTCACAAAAATCCTACCATGTTGACAGAGCTGCTATTATAATCCCTATTTTTCAGATAAGAAAATTAAGGCTCAAGATTAAGCACCTTGTGCAGAATACCAAAAATTGTTACAGAGCCACGATTCAAACCCAGATTAAGGGTTTATTCTGTGTGGTAGTGAGAAGAGCATAAGTTAGAGTCAGAGAAATTTAGGAGCATATGCTTGTTCCACAGTTCCCAGCTGTGTGACCTAGTTTCTGATCTGTAAAATAGGGATAACAGCTCCTCCATAAAAGGAAGCTGTAAAGATGAAATTTGATCATGTTCTTAATACACCTAGCATATACTAAATACTCAGTTAATTCATTTTGCTTCTTCCATTTCCCAGGTGTTCTGATTCAATATTCTGACTTGATTGAGTTTCTGCATTTCTCAAAGCATGGTTGTAAGCATTCAACGGGAGACCTTGATAGGAACCTTCCTGGCCCTATTTCAGTCTTACTGAATCAGAACTTCTAGGGGTGAGGCCCTGGAATATGGATTTGTTTATGCTTCTTAAATGGTTCATATACAGAGTAGAGCTTCAGAACACTGCAATTCATCTTCTATACCTATCTTCCTTGCCGTATAGGGGCATTTATGTCCTAGAGTCTATTTTTGATAAATACTCATTTGTGTTTATCAAATACTCAGAAAAGACTGTAACAGATGAAATCCCTATCCAAATACTTAAATCCAAGTCCATTATACTAGTTCAAGGGAGTATTCTCCTCCAGTGGTTTCTCTCTTAAGGTTGACAGTAGACTAAAATATGTCATGTGTGTTTCTTTACCACCCACAGGCAAAAGTTTACTTGCTGGTTTTACAAGGAGACTTATCTGGTACTTAGCTTCATCCAGGCAAGTAAGATAATTTGGGATTTTAACTTCCATGCAAGGTGATATGAATAAGGTGAAATCAACACCAAGTAAAGTGCTGAAAAAGCTCACAAAATTTAAGCAAACCCTTAGAACAATAAAGAGAAAGGGCCCAAGTATGCATACAGCATTAATCATTTTGTAAGGAGTCTTAATGACATGAGGTCTTTCTATAAAAGGGCTTCTCAAGTTTTAATGTTCAAAAATTGACTTAGGGATTTGGTAAAATGTAGATTCTAACTGAGAAGTCTGAGATAAGTCCCATGATTCTGTACAAGCTCCCAAGTGATACCAAAGCTGGTCCGTGGATCACACTTTGAGTAACAAGGGATTGCAAGGCCCTAGTGACCTGAAATAGGTACTATTATCTCCATTTTGCAGCAAAGGAAACTGAGTCTCAGACATTAAATATTTGTCCAAGTTTACATAACTATTAAATGGAAGACACAGACTAAAAACAAATGACTTTAGTTTGCTTTCAATTACAGCAATGCTTAATTATCACTGTATAACCAATGACTCTCACCTTCTCTAGAACAAGATATGGAGACAGGAGAAAAGTAGACGTTTGGTGAATTTGTTGAATAGATGCCAAATAAAAGGAAGACCATATCATTTTGTTTCTTGGTTGAATTCTATGTTAAAGTGAAAATCTATTTGTGGTGCAGGTGGTAAAACTTTAAGAGAAACATGTTTTGTTGGGATTGTCCATTTTTTTCCCCCAAGCTTGTCTTGTTGAGTGTAGTCACACTGATCACTGAATCCATTCAAACAGTATTTATTGAATACCTAGTCTATGCAGGGAAAGATATGGGGTTACAACCATCATTAATACCCTCAAGAAGCTCATAGTCTTCAGAGGAAGAGGGAGATTGAGGACTATTGGGATAGAAAATATGAGTGATGGGGATGTGCAGGAGGTACTAAGGAGTATAGAGGAGGAAGGCTGTAAGAGGGAGGAGTTTAAGTAAGGCTATGTGAAGGAACTGGCAATGGAATTACATCTCAAAGGATGACCTGGAGCTTGAAAAAGGCAATGGGGAATGGCATTATATATCACAGTGCATCAAGGAGTCTGAAGGGCATCAGAGAAAGCAGAGACACATGAATGAGCATGGTTCAGGACTAGAGGCATTTCAGGATTATTGGCACATAAAGTGCAACGGGGCTGCAGATAAAGACAGAAACCGCATATGGAGAGCTGTGCGTGCCCTGCTTCGGAACTTGTAATTTATCCAGTAGAAGAGTGTTTCTCAAACTGTGGTCCTCAGACACATGTGAGTACTCAAAACACTTTCAGGGGGTCTGCAAGGCCAGAACTACTTTCAGAATAATATGTAGACATTATTTGCCTTTCTCCCTGTGTTGACATTTGCACTGATGGTGCAAGAGCAATGGGGGTAAAACTCTTGTCATCTTAGCACAAATCAAAACTAGCACTAGAGTGTACTACAAAATGCACTAGTCATCTTGTATTCTTCACTGTCAGGTACTCACAGTAGAAAAGAGAAGAAAGGAAAAGAAAGACAAGGCAAGGCAGGGAAAGGAAAGGGAAAAAAGAAAAGTAAAGAAGGAAGAAGAGCCACTTGCACTGAGGAATGTCCTTAATAAAATAGTAAAAATCATTAATTTTATTAAATCTCAACCTTGAGCATACATATTGTTAACATTCTGTAAGGTGAGCTGGAACATATGCATAAATCTCTTCTGCTGCGAACTGAAGTATGATGGTTATCTCTAGGAAAAGTACTTGTGTGACTGAGTTGACTTGTCCATGAAACACTGTTTTTACTTGAAAGAATGACCAACAAACTGGTCATTCAGATTGGGTATTTGGCAGATATTTCCTCAAGAATGAATAAAATAAGCCTACTGCTTCAAGGAAAACAACTGATAGCATTTGTTGCCAATAATACAATTCAAAAACTCAAAGCTCCTGGTGAAATTTTAAAAATTCAAAGCTCTTGGTGAAGTTTAAAATTTTGGAAAACTTCTCTCTACCACAGAGAGCTTGACAGTTTCCCAATACCTAAATACTTTTATAATGTGATTGGTGACAATATTAAAAAATATGAATTTTTGATATTTATAGTGAAATGGGCCAACATTTAAAAAATCTGCATAACTCAGTGAAACCAGGAAACAAACTGAGGGTTGCTGGAGTGGTGGGGGTGGGAGAGTTGGGGTGGCTGGGTGATAGACACTGGGGAGGGTATGTGCTATGGTGAGTGCTGTGAATTATGCAAGACTGTTGAATCACAGATCTGTACCTCCGAAACAAATAATGCAATATATGTTAAGAAAAAAAAAAGAAGAAGATAGCAGGAGCAGAAGAATGAAGGGGAGTAAATCAGAGGGGGAGATGAACCATGAGAGACGATGAACTCTGAAAAACAAACTGAGGGTTCTAGAGGGGAGGGGGGGTGGGAGGATGGGTTAGCCTGGTGATGGGTATTAAAGAGGGCACGTTGTGCGTGGAGCACTGGGTGTTATGCACAAACAATGAATCATGGAACATTACATCAAAAACTAATGATGTAATGTATGGTGATTAACATAACAATAAAAAGATTTAAAGAAGAAAAAAAATGAAACCAAAATTTTTAAAATGACCAGTGCTTGGTGTGACAAAACTACGCATGGATAAAACATCTACATAAAGTGTAAGACAGGCTGAGGAATTTTAATGAAACAGAATACAAAAAGTTCAGCAATATACCCCAAGAGTCCATATGGCAACTAGCTTGTAAGTACCTATCACTTGTTCAGTTTTTGTGAGTATCGAACAAGAATAACCAAAAATATCTGAAGAAGCAAATAAAATAATCCTCCCTTTTCCAACTACATATCTGTGGGAGGCTGGATTTTTTTTTTTTATTTTGCTTCAACCAGAACAATATATTGTAACAGAATGAATGCAAGACCAGATATGCAAATCCAGCTGTCTTTTATTGAGGCAGACATTAAAGAAAATTATTAAAAAGTGAAGCAACACCACTCTTCTTGCTCATTCTTTGTATGTCTTGAAAAAGTTATTTTTGTAAAATATTTATTTTAACTTATAATGGGATTATTATATTTACTTTTATTTTAATTTCTAATATGGCAAATATCAATAGATACAACCCACATAAACATTTGCTCTTTCTGGTCCTCAGTAATTATTAAGAGTGTAAAGGGGTCCTAAAACGAAAAGGTTTGAAAGTTGCTGCCATAAATGGTAGAAAGCTCAACTGAAGGGTCTAAAGCAAAGGAGGGCCATGGTCAAATATGAAGATTAGATATATTACTCTGGATGTGCTCTTCATGACTATTTACAAAGAATGAGTGTGCAGTGTATCTTATACTTGTAAGAACACCCTTTTATGTATTACACACATTAAACATGTCCAGGCCACAGCAAGATAGTGGGCAGGTCACTTTTCCAGTAAGAAACAATGTGACTTTGATCTATGAAGGTTAAATAATTTGTCTTTAGTCACTCAAAATAGTCATGCAAGGATATAGGCACTCAGATGTGTCTGACTCCAAAATTTAAATTTTTTCTAGTACACTGTATAGTTTTAGCCTACAGTTCATTACAAAACATAAGTACTTCCTTCACTCTGAGTCTAGAGAAGTCATTCTTAATGAAAAGAGCTTCAAAAGTTACTCTCTTTGTGTCTTTGCTGGACATTTGCCTACTAGGTGCCATAGAGACCAGAGGAGCATCTTGTTTCCAGGGGAAGCACATAATCAGGCGTTGAAGAAAAATTTACTTGGAAAAGTGACATTTTTGTATAACACAGACCACCATGAGAAAAAGAAAGTAAAACTGGACCCGTGTGCTCCCTAACACACACATTCACGGGCAGGCAGAGTACACACATAGCTGCAAAGGGGTAATTGTATTAGCTTCCTATTGTGTCTGTAAAAAATGACCACAAACTTAGTAATGTAACACAACACAAATTCATTATCTTACAGTTCAGAAGTCCTACACAGTTCTGGGCTTAAATTAGGTATCAGTGGGCTATGTTCCTTCTAGAAGCTCCATGAGAGAATCTGTTTCCTTGCCTTTTCCAGCTTCTAGAACCTGCCTCCATTCCTTGGCTCATGGCCCCCTTCCATCTTCAAAGCCAACAATTATATCCCTCAAACCTCTACTTCCATCATCACCACATCTCCTTCTTAGACTCTGATTCTCCCATCTCCCTCTTTTATAAAGATCCTTGTAATAACAGCCTGAATAATCCAGGATAATCTCCCCATTTCAAGGTCAGCTAATTAGCCAACTTAATTTTATCTGCAACCTTAATTTTTCTTTGCCATGTGACATAGCATATTTCAGGTTCCAGCTGTTAGTATAAGGACATGCTCGGGGCCATTATTCTGTCCACTACTATATATATATATATATATATATATATATATATATATATATATTTTTTTTTTTTTTTTTTTGCATAGCTTATGTTCAGTTTAAGAAGCATAATACCAACTGCACTTTACTTCACACACACACACACACACACACACACACACACTATAAGTAGTTTTCAGTTTGGGCATCTTTATTTTCCAATACTATACAGATGTCACTCCAAATTATATTGTACCCCTTTTCTTCCCTCCTGACCTAGTACTTCCTAGAAATGCAGACCTGGATGACAAGGAATTGATTGTCCTAAATCCTGCTGAGGATGAGTTACTGCTAATTGGTTCTTTGAACACAATGAATGAGGTGAGCTTCTTTCAGTTTACAATTGATGGGGATAAACTTCATGTCCGCAAAATCCATAAAGATTCTTGGGGTGTTTTTCCTTGATTTGGTGCATTGTCTCTTCATGTAATCAGCAATTTTTTCATACCAGACATATTAGTAGGAGAGAAGATGATGCATTTGCCCTGAATAGACACATCTGATCCCCTTGGGACTGTTTATGATGTTACCTGAATAAGAGACTGATTCTTATTCAACAAATCTAAAATATGACAATGGGTTTCCTTTACTGACTAAATAATCTGCTCATATTGCTCTGATTGCTGAAGATTTTTTTGGTTCCACTTTTGTTACAATAAAAACTAAAAAAAAAAAAAAAAACTTAAAAAATGTTTTTTCAAATTTTTGTTTAAAACACCCTAACATTTTAAGTGTCTACACAATACTCTATCAAGTGGATGCATGCACCTCAACACCCTAAACTTCCTTCCGTCTCTTTGTGGGGGGAGGGGCATCAAGGTTGTTTCCAATGTGTCACTAATTACACATAGTTCTGCAAGGAGCACCTTAGAGCAAGGTTTCGCACTTTGTCACTAGTGACAACAATTTGCTGTTGGGGGCTATCCTGTGCATTATAGGATTTTGAGCAACATCTCTCCCCTCTACCCACTAGCTGCTGGTAGCATTCTCATAGTAGTGACAAACAAAATAGTTCCAGACATTGCCAAATGTCTCCTGGGAGGCAAAATTGCCTTTGGTTGAGAACACTCTTAGAATACATTTGTTCCTTCAGTTAGATAATTTCTTTGTGACAGATTTCCAGGATCAGAATTTATGGGCCAAATAAAAGTGTTTGTATGGTTCTTGATGTATTGCTAAATTACTTTCCAAAAGGGTGTGCCCTTGTTCCCTTCCCACCAGTAAAAACTGAGTGACCCGATTCTGTGTTAACTGCAGGAGCCTCAGTTAATATCACTTTACTTTTGTTAACTTGCTGATACAAACTGTACTTTACTATCATTATTATCGTTATTATTATTTTAATTCAGTTTGTTTTTTCTTTAAACCAGTAAGAATAAAATGCTGTGTATGGTTATTTGTTTTCTTTTGTGAAATACCATTTCAAATCCTTAGCCTATTCATGTTATAAAGTTTCTGGGAGTAGCAAAAGGAGTAAAACATATAGCAGAAGAATGCTTTAACGGAACTGGGGCAGTCTTTTTGAAATGAGGGCTAATTCAATAATTAAAAAAATGTTTGTGGACTACATTTTTTTCAAGATTTTGCTTTTATTTAGAGAAAGGAAATATGTAAGGTGACAAGTCTTATTTTATGATTTCCTACTCACTGATAGGCTTCATTTGTGGAAAGGGTATACATTAATTTTTAGAAATTACATATCTAGCATGCACCACAATATGTGGTTGATAATGCTGCAAGTTTAAACAGATTTTTGTAAATTAATACCCTTTTGAGGTTCTAAAGTTCATGTTGTTGTTCCTTGACTAACCTTGTAAGCTACTCACTTGCAAAAGATTTTTTTTAAAATAATGCCTCTTGTATTCATGAAAATAAGATATTTTTCCATTGTACATACGTTAATCAGCAATGTCTTTAAAACAAGGGATGGACTACCTTGCCTACTTACTTTTGAAAAATGCTCCTCTTCTTTACCTTTGTTCTGCCCTGTCTCATCACTACCAGCTTTTTCTCTCTTCTACTTCCTAGACCAAGCTGGACAATAGTCAAAAACATCTGCTAAGGAAATACTATTGATCAAGTCTCTTCTGTCTAGTAGACCTGACCAAGAAAGACTGAGGTATTCAATCTATACAGGGGTAGAGATAGAGAGATGCATTGAATTTACCCTTGTGTCGATCTCAATTTCCTCATCTATATGTTGAGAGATGAAGAACTTAGATCTCAGATTCTATAATACACTCAATTACTTCAGTGAGGCAACTATAGCCCTCAGACTTCCTCACTGCTCTATGCTAGCCTGTTTGTTGGGGAGCTAGAAAGTTACTATGAAGATGCTAAGCCAAATTTTAACAACACTGTAAATGCCATGTGTCTTCAAGAACGAACTCACAAACCTGAATCATTCAGAAATTCATCTTCAAATTAGATAATCACCATTCCAGAAAGCATTTATGAGGTTCAACAGGTTGTAAATTCTGTCTTCAATAATGATGAGAATTTGGGGCGCCTGGGTGGCCCAGCTGGTTAAGTGTCCAACTCTTGGTTTCGGCTCCGGTCGTGATCTCAGTGTTGCGAGATGGAGCCCCCTGTCAGGCTCCGCACTCAGCGGGGAGTCTGCTGGAGATTCTCTTCCTTTTCCTGTCCCTCCCCATATGCCCTTTCCCCTGATCATGTGCTCTCTCACACTCTCTCAAATTAATAAATACAATATTAAAAAAATAATGATGAGAATTAATAGTAAATACAGTGGTTACATAACCCATTTCATATTTTTCCTTTCAGTAGCTTTTTTCAGCCAGTACTGTTGATGCTGTATTATGCCAAATTTTGTGGCCTTTTAGTTAAAATTCAGTCCCTGAAGATTGATTTAACTTAAATATGGAATGTTCATTTTAATGTAACTCCAAATTGCAGCTAAGTAGTCTTTTAAACTATAGTATTTCATTTTTAGAAGAAAAAACACACTGTAATAACTAGGTAATTCTTGTTGAATCTTCTGCTCTGATGTTATTTCTGCCCTGAAATGATCACTTGTCTTCATTTTGCCAACTTTATTGCCCCAAAAGGACACCAAAAAAAAAAAAAAACCCACAAATTGCTACCTGCAACAAATGTTCTGGTAGATTTAATATCTCCACTAAGGCAGCTTCTAACACTAGTTTTTGGGTTGTTACTTTAAGGAAAAGTATCCTTTCATTTCTCTTGTCTTTTATTTTTCCGTAGCTGAGTCAAGCAGTTGAATCAGACAACCTGTAGTCTTTTACTAACAAACAAATGAGAAGCTGAAACCCAGGGCCAATGACCCATAGGTCTGCCCATTAACGATCTATGGAATGCTCTCGGCTGTGTCTTGCAGCACACCAGTGCACAGCAGAGCAGAAAGTAATTACAGGGCACAGGCATTTATGCAAGTGGAAATGTACATGAAAGGCAAGGGTCCATATTAGCCAGGGAAGTCTCTGCCTCTGGATGATGGCAGGAGAAAAGAAAGACAGATTGTTTTCTGGGGTCGTTTACATGTTGCCCTGGAGACAGAGGGAAGCATGAGGTCATATCTTAAGAGCTTTTATCATCTCCTCATTTTATGTAGCACCAGCCTCTGGTAGATAGATATGAGAGGCACTTCCCTTTGTGTTCTAGAAGCTGGAAAAATATGGTGAAAGAGAAAAAAATACGTGATATATGCTAGAAGATCTCTGTTGGAGGAATGTTTAGGCAACTTAAAAGTGCTAACCCTCAGTTTCTTCTCTATAAATAAAGATCAACTTGGTTGATTGAACATTTCCACACTCTCTCAAATTCCACATCAAAGTCTATACAGAGGAAAATCTCTGCTTTGAGAAGGATATAATCCCCATTTTCAGCATCATTTGACTCTGGGGTTTTGGGCTATTCTCACAATTTAAAAAATCCACTTTCGTAATATTTGTATTATCCTGACAACGCAATAGGCAGTGGGTGCACTGGGTCAGCTCATTTTAGGCATTCTGCATTTCCAAGCTAAACTGCTAGTGGGATCCCATCTGCTTAACAACATTCCATTTAAAATTAGACTGGGAAAAATTTAAAAAAAAATGTTGACAACCCTGGGAAAACTTTAACAGAATGCCTTTCTCTATGCCATCTCCTAGAACGAGTTCCAGGGGATTAAAGGGCAACTCTGAGCTTGTGGTTTTCTGTAAAGTTTGAGAGCTTTACTTGCTGTTCAGATTCCCAATTATAGCATTGCAGGTCCTTAAGATAGAGTCGGGTCTCCAAGGTTCAGTCTGCCATCACACTTCTGGGAAGCACTTAACCAGAAAGAGTGCGAGCTTTGAAGCAAATAGACGTGGATTTAAGTCCTGCATTTGCCACTTACTTTCCATGTGATATCAAACCTCTACAATTTTGCACACGAGTTCCTTGTATGTAGAATAGAAATATTGTCCTTTAAAAACCTTCTAGAATACTTGTGGGGGCCAACTTAATGATAAAAATGAAAAGCAACAGCAAAACACCTGACCTGTGGCCTCCACTAGGATTAGTTAAGTATACAATGCAAGAATGACTATGGGATGTAGCTGTGCTAATTCTCACTTTACAGATTAAGAAACAGATTCAGAGACATTAAGTTACTTGTCCAAAGTACACAGTTTCTCAGGCCATTAACCAAAGAGATGTTTGTGACTTCTCTTTTTCCCCCTCGATCCTCCTGCCTCCTGATAGCTAATCCATTAGCAAGCTCTACCCTAAAATTTGATCTGCAATCCTGCTATTTGTCACCATCTCCACCGTAACCACTTCAGTCCATGTCTCTCACTTTATCTCTCACTGGACTTAGTTCAACAGCCTCCTAACTGGTCCCCCAACTTCACCTCTCACCTGCCCTCCTCTCTGTTCTCAACACAATCGACAGGGATGAGACCATGCCACTTCCCTGCTTGACTCATCAATGGTTCCCACCACACTTAGATTCAAACCCCAACCCTTAGCAGAGCCTTCAGGACTCTGTATTCTCTGATCTCTGTCTGCACCACTAATTCACTCTCTTCTGACTCTTCTCCGTGTTCACTGTTTCAATCACAGAGGCTTCATTGCAGCTCCTCATGCAGCCAAAATTCTTTGCTACCTCTGAGCTTTTCCACTTGTCACTCCTATGCTTGGAAGATGTTCCCACTAGATCCTCACAAAGTTTCTCCCTTCTCATCACTCAGATCACTAATCAAATGTCGACTCCTCCATAGGCTGACCACCTTATCTAAAATAGAATCACGGCCCCATCCATTTATCTATTGACTCTTCACCTGCCTTATTTCCTTCCTAGTCCTTACTACTATCGAAATTACTGCCTTATTTAATTTTTTTACTTGTTTATTTTCAGTCCCATCCTCTTCCCCCAAAGGTCATGCCTTTTTGATATAAAAAATGAAACAAAACAAAACCAAAAACAGAAACTAAAAAACAAAACAAAACAAAACACAAAAACCTACCCCAAAACACAGATATTTAAGCGGAAGGGGGAATTTCTGTTAAATTTATATTATCTTTTAAACTGAACTAGCAAATCCATTTGATCCCAGCCAACTGATTGGTTTTCCAATGCAGAAACAGTCTAAGGCAGGCATTTTTACAAAGCATTCAAACCCTCAGGACACTATTTAGCAGAGGAAATCAGCCAGCCTTCTGCTCACTCGGGAATCAGGAGTAGGAATAGCATGGATGATTTCCTCTCATTTTGGCCATTAGTTGCAAACCTCCTGCAAGTCTTTTGCCAGAGCCACTAATATGAAGCCAAATTGACTGATTTGATCTTCACCTCTCTCTCCGTCCCTGAGCAGTGCATATTGGAGGTGCTAAGGAACCACAAAGTGGCTCAATGCACAATCACAGGAGACCAGAGGAAGAAGTGAGCAGAGAGTCTTGAACTTGATGGCTAATAAGGTGTGCATTTTTCATCCACTTTCTTGGCTAGGAACACGAATATGTAAAGCCTGTTATACTCACCCCTGAATGTGTGCTGATAGAGGGAGGTGACCAGCTCAATGGGAATCAGCAGGAGATGGAGAAGTGGCTCAGGGCCAGCCCGGCCACCTAGACAACAAAAGAAACCAAGCTGTCAAGTTTAGGATCAATACACTTCATTCACACATAAGGCTTCACCAATACCTTACTGGGGGTGGGAGGGTGGAAGTTCACATCAATTCCACACTGCAGTAAGGTTTGTACACTATTGGCATTGCTGTATAATATAAACTGCTTAGTAAATGCTGTCACTCATTTTATAATGGTTTTATTTCATCAGTTCTGAACAAGATGTATCTAACCAGTGGCTGAAGCCACTCCCCACACTGGTTATATGGCACTGATAGAATGGTTGCTGAGTAGAAGCTTTTTTGGATGGATGACCTTCACTTCCTACTACATAGGCTCTCATGATTAAAGCCCTACCAAAGCTCAGAGGAGCTGGAAAGAGCTGGCTTTAGCTTATGAGCTTGCAATTGGAATTCTTATATTTCAAAAATAGATTTTGAAATGCTATTTGACACAAACCCAAACATACTGGAAAACTGTCAAAGGGAACTTGCTCACCAATAAGGGTGTCTTCCCAAATATAAAGAAAAAATTGGTGTGGTTTCTTTATTTATGAATCACATAGTGCTTGCCTCTACCTAAGCAGTAATTCTGAAAAGTGAGAAAAAAACAGGTGGGTGATCAACTAATTCATTTGGAGCTCTGAGTTCTCCAGTTTGGTCATGTACAATGAGCAAAGAAATTAATAGTAGGTCAGACTCTGTGCTGTGTTGGCAAGACAGCCTCAGAGTCCCAGATTTCTGCCAATGTAAGATTTACACGCTCAGCAGACACTGCAATGCACCTCTTTTTGCATTTCTATTTAAACAAGTGTTTGGATAAATGCTCTGATGTCACTGCTCAAAATAAAGACTGCCACAAGACCCAACTGCAAGGATTTGTTTAACATTCTGTGCACATATCCCTGCAAAGCCAGCACATTTCCAAAGTTACTTCATAACACAAACCTTCATCACAAGAGAATAGTTAGGTTCCCTCCCACCCGCCCCACAAATTGGCTGTGTCTGGAGCATCTCCAGTTGGCTGCTAACTTGCCATGTTACAGAATTGGGGCACTATGTCTTTACTTTCCATGTCAGTCTGCTCATCTGATGTAGGTATATCTGTCTTTTAGTAATTACTGCTTTGGGTTTTGTGAGAGAATATCCTTGCTTTCTCCCAAAGAAGCCATAGCTCCTTAACCAAGGATAGGGGTTAGCTTTTCATTAATCTACACTTATGTATACAATACAATGCATAATAATAAAAATAGTTACTCTTTTTGGGCTCCCAGTCTGTGCTAGGAGCCACCCTGGTGACGTGACTTGCAGGCCCCAATGCAAAATGGAAATATGGAACCCGTCCAAAATTATTAAGAACCTCAAGATGATGATAACAGAGCATTAAACTATAAAGCAAATTTATTCTTTTAATAACCCTCTGAGGAAACCATAGCTATTTCTAGTTTGGAAGGGCAGAAACCAAAACTCAGAGAAGTAAAGTAACATCAAAAATTAGACAGCTAAGAAGTGGTAGAGTCAGATCTATCTATCTCAAAAACCTATCTTCTTTCTCCTATACTAGAGGTTGTCAAACTAGGCAAAATCTGGCCCACAAGCTGAAAATGTTTTTTCATACTTTTATTATTTTTTTAATTTTTTTGAGATTTTATTTATTTATCTGTCAGAAAGAGAGAGAGAGCACAAGCAGGTGAAGCCATAGGCAGAGGGAGAAGCAGGCTCCCCACTGATGCAGCACTCAATCCCAGGACCTTGGGATCATGACCTGAGCAGAAGGCAGATGCTTAAACAACTGAGCCACCCAGGCATCCCTTTTTTACACTTTTAAATAGTTGAATAAAACCAAAAGAAGAATAATATTTCATGACAGATGAAAATTACATACAGTTCCCATTTCATGTCCATAAAGAAAGTTTTGTTGGAACACAGTCACGCCCATTTGTTACTCATTGCTACCACTATTATACTCTAACAGCAAAGTTGAGTAATTGTAACTGACACCATGTGGTCCCCAAACCTGAAATATTAACCCTCTACAGCAAGTTTTCCAACCCCTGCCCTACACTGGCCAGTGAGCACAGACTTGTTCATGTATATATTTAATTGGATATTTTTATAAGGATACCAGGGATACCAGTCATGTTGGATTAGGGGCCCACTCTACTCTAGTATGATCTCATCTTAACTAATTACATCAGCAAAGACTGTTTCCAAATAAGGTCACATTCACAGGTACTGGGGGTTAGGATTTCAACATATCTCTTTTTTGGGGGGGGAGGTAAATCAACTCATACCACTTAATTATGTATATAGTAAAAATAAATATATAGTAAGCAAGCAAATAAATGAGCAAGCAATCTATAATCTCATGTCTTTACTCAGTCTGTTTCCCCCATCCCTGATGACACCACAAGCTGTGTGGGAACTATTTATAGGACTTCTCCAAATCCATGTTCTCACCCCTACCTTCAACCTTCATCTTACCTAATTTCTCAGATCCTGATGTAGGGAGCAAAACTTTGCCACTCCAAGATATGTCTTTGGCACACTGATTATTTTAAGCTTGTTATTAATAAGAGACTGCAGACACATGAGAAGCTCTCTAAACCAAGTAGAAGTTACACTTTTCTGAGACATTTACATTTATAATGGAAATCTCTATTTGTAAGTCTTTACCAGGAAGAGGGGGGGTGACTTTTAATCTCTAGAAAGCCTTATCAATGAAGAAGGCAATGACTTAAATCTGCATAATAACCACACCCTTGTTTACAGTGCTTTTTCTTGACAACTTCCAATAACTGGCCTCTGCCACACCCAACATTTTCCATCTTTGAAGATGGTATTTAAGGTGATGGCTTGGGCCATTTCAGGGAGTTACTCAGTTTTTCTGGGCCTCTCACATGTATACAGAAGGTATGCATGGTTTTAAACTATTGATTTTTTTTCTTAATAATCTGTCTCATGTCAAGTTAATTCTTAGACCAGCCAGAAGAATTTTGAAGAGTAGAGAAAAATTTTTCCTCCCAACACTGGGAATATCTTTGATGTCCAGTGGACTCTGCCTCCAAACTCCTTTGTTCTAGTATGTATAACTCAAGATCAAGCAACGCAGTAGGAGAATTTTACCTCACACATTCTGAACTTTGGGATGTGCACCATGATGGGGTTCCTTACTTCATTCATTCTGTCCACCTAAATCCCATTTTTATCTTGAATATGTGTCTTTGTATTTTTTTACATATATACTTGATAATAGAGTAATACTTTATCGGAAATCCAAGGCTATCAAGAACTTTATTGTATCACTTGAATTTTCAACAAAGCCCTTTTGTCATCTAAAAGCATTTTGATATGCTTTCCATTCATGGCACCAGTATTGCAGACTGCATTGGACCAACAACTGTTGGATACTTACTTAACACTTTAGTACTCAGAAACCACTTTCATCTTCAAAGCACTGCCTCCTGACTTAATTAGTCTTTCTAATTTTCTATGAAATAAGTGTGTTATCCTCCATTGTAATTTACATTAAAGGAAAGTGAAGTAACAAGAGGAAATCACTTATAGAGCATTGCAGATCTTTCTTGATTAGTTAGGAGCTAGTTAAAGTGGCCTGAGTTATGAGATAGCAAGTAGGATATTATTAGTGTCAGGGGCAACCTCATAGAATTCCAAGTTTTTCTTACTAGGACCCTCTACTCATTGCATACCACATCTAGTAGAGAGGGGCTACTTAATAATTAGTGGGTGAATGAATGAAAGGCAATAAAATACCCTTTAATATCTAGGGTACATCAAGCACTAACTAAAGTCATGTACAGTCTCAGTTTTTCTTTTGTTCTATTGAAATGACAGTGTATCTATACTAGTAATTTGTAAAATGACTTCCTCATACTGCTTATATCTTCTCTGCTATTTCCCTACTTCAATCTCTGACACTGTGCCATATCCAAAAGTGCCTTCAAAGCCTTAGCATGTAAGAGAAATCACCCAACCCAATTTCTGCTGAAGTTACAATCCTAGGTGGTCATGATCTCTTTATCCCTGCAACTGTCATTCCTTATATGCCCTCTGGCTACAGTTAATCAGATCAGAGGCAGGAACATGACCAAAGGGTAAACTATGATGTGGTCTGCCACACACAGAAAAAAAAAATGACTATCCAAACAGGAATAGGCTGAGCCAATCTGTTTCTTGTTCTTAGGAATCTGAACTGAAAAACAGTGCAGGGAATGAGATCGTTAATAGGAGCTAAATGTGAAAGGCTACACAGAGAACCCATGAACAGGTAAGATTTATGAGATTTATGAGAAAGCAGAAATTATAAGTAGAGAAGAGTGGAAATACATGGAACCAAAGATTTCCTTCTCGTTCATTTCATGTTTCAGATTTTAGCACCTGAATCCCTATGTTGCTTTCTAGCCATATGCTTGTTATCAATTTGGCAATTTCAAAGATCATATAGATGATTCTTCTACACCCTGGTTTCTTAATTGCTTGACCTTCTCACTTCCAATGGTCTTGGCCTCCATTCCATCTTGGCCACCCATTGCACAATACTACCCTTAAAGTTGTCATCCCCATAACTGCTCCACTGCAAAGACTGAAATAACACAAACTACCCAGTGTGGGCTATTACAATAGTTATGGCAAAAAATGATGATTGCTCCAACTAGTAGAAGAAATGGTTATAAGAGTGATAAATTTTGGATTGGTCTGTAATCTTTGGTGACATAATATAACTTGGGATATGGCTTGATAGTAGAGGCAACAGAATTTACTGATGCACTGGATGGTGGCAAGGGTGAGGAGAATAATCTAAGATGACAACACATTTGTCCTAAGCAACTGGGTGAATACCATTTACTGACATGAAGAAACAGTTCTTGGGAAGAATTTCAGAGTGCTGTTTTGGAAAAGAGGAAATGTCAAGTAGGCAGTAGCATATATGAGTGTGAAGTTCAAAAGGGATGTGAAAGCCACAAATGTAAGTTTGGAAAACAATAGCATATAGAGAATAGTTAAATCTATAGATCTGAAATCACCAGGGTTGTGAGTGTAGATATCAAAGAGAGGAGAACCAACTAAGCTCTGGAGCACTCCAACTTTAATCCTTTAGGAAGAAGAGAAAGAACCAGGGAGGGATATGTATGAGTGTCTAGTCATTTAAGGAGGAATAGAAGGCATAGATCAAAGGATATAGTCATAAAAACACAAGCAGTAAAAGGAAAATAGTATTAGTGTGAAAAAGCAAGTCATTATATGTTTTCTGGGTCAGCTCACCAATCAGTATATTAATCAGTGTATATTAGTATATTAATAAAATCATCATAACTAGATAATTGAATAGGTTTGGGTCAACAGCACTTCCAAAACAAAACACGCACACACACACACACACACACACACACACACACACACACTAAACAACAACAAAAACAATAACACATGGTCATGCCTGTTTGGTTTCATAAAGATAATATTTAGAGATAAACTAAGAGCAGCAGTAATATAACTCATGTCCTCAGTTTTATCTTATTTTTGACCTTTACCACAAGAAAGATTATAACTAGGTGGTTTTCAAGAAAATATAAACTTCTACTATACTGTAATGACCTCACTTACTTCAATTTCCCTAAAAACTCTCCCCTTTCCTTCCAAATTAAGATTAAGTACTCCTCCTCCTTGCTGCCAAAACATTCTATGTTTCTAACAAGGCATTATGAAATTTCATTACAATTAAATGCTTACATGTCCCTCTCTTCACCATAGTGTATACTAAAAAATAGGAACTATGCTATATGAATCTCCATACTTACAGTTTTTAGCCCAGTGCCTAGACCAGTGCATTCATTTATCAAACAAACATGTATTGAACACTTACAAACTCCATGTTCGGGAAACTCCATTGCTCACAGGTTTTCCTTTGTAATAAGCTGGTTCGGGGGTGGGGGAGCCAATAATTTCTCAGATGGAATGCTGTACTAGCCCTTCCAAATAAAATGAAGGCAAATTTAGAACACAACTGCATCATACACTGAAAAGGAGGTTAGGATTTCTGACTTCTATCTCTCCATGTCTCTAAAAGTTATGACTCAAGGGCCAAATACTTCTCCAAATTGAAGAGTTTAGATTAAAATGCTATGATTATTTTAGTAATTAACGTATCCTGCATGTTAATTGTGACTTCCAATACTTCATGACCCTATTTGAAAAATGAGAAGGGTTTTCATTCTACATCAGCATTAAAATCTGAGAAAATTATTATGGAGCAACTGATCTACAAGGATATGTGGGACACATATGGAAGCAGTGCACTTCCCCGTGGCAGGCTGTAGGAGGCAAAATGCTCCACAACAGTCCTTCTGATGTTACAGCTCCTCATTTATGGGCTCATTTTTTTCAGGGAGTCAGACTCTTTCATCTCAGCTTCTCAAGTTGCAACTTATTCCATCACCATAGTAAGATAAAAGGCAAGAGCAGCAAGCCATTAATATTAGGGAACCCTCTTGATATTTCCTGCGTTTATGTTCAAATGGAAATTTTGTATATTGACTTTCTCCGTACATTTTGCTTTTATTTTATATAGTTAATTAGATTAAAATATGTCACATTGAGACACATATTAATAAGTGATTTAAAAGATCATCTTAATTAAAAAAACAAGTCTTAGGTATAGGAAATAGTAGGGTAGCTTATAGAGATTCTTTTCTTTATGTAAGGTTAACTAAATGGTTAACTAAAATCTATGTACCTGGGACACCTGGATGGCTCAGTTGGTTAAGCGACTGCCTTCGGCTCAGGTCATGATCTCAGGGTCCTGGGATCAAGTCCCACATCGGGCTCCCTGCTCAATGGGGAGCCTGCTTCTCCTTCTGCCCGCAGCTCCCCCTGCTTGTGCTCTCTCTCTCTCTGACAAATAAATAAAATCTTAAAAAATAAATAAAAAAATATAAAATCTATATACCTGATTTTAGCTAATTACTTCAATTTCTTTTATCTGGGCTAATAAATGCATCAACAATGACTGCTTTGAATTTTACTTCTTTTTTTTTTTTTGTAGAAGTGCTAGAGGGATGGAAAGGGGTAAAGAAGAATTTTGAGTGCAGTATTGCCAATTCTGAAAACATTGCAAAAAAATAAGTGAAGGACTAGGTGGACAGTACACCTTTTCCATCATCTAAAAAAATCCAAAAACAAAACCAAAAGAGCATTTACTTGTTGGTTCTTTCCCCAATAGACTTTATAATGGGAACCAATGAGAAAATCAGATTTGTCTTATAGGTCCTGATTTTGAAAGTATATTTTTAATATGCAGATATACCACAGCAAGTATGTTAACTACAGTTACTATACTTCTTCCATCAGTTCTCAATGGTAGTAGGTTTCTTCCCTGTGTCATTGATAGGTACTCAAGTCATTTTTGGATCTGAGATCTTGCACACTTTAAGCACTATAATAAAGGCAGAAAAGGAGGCCTGGGATGCCTTCTTTGGATGAAGAGTTTAGATTAATTTCTATTTACACTTGTTCAGCTACTGAAACCGCTAACAACTATGTAGTACCATATCCTCTGAAGTTACACATTGCTGGTCATTGTTATGCTACCTGCGTAACCAAGTAAATACATGAATTACACGTACACTAACTTCTTCTGAGTTTGTTCTTAATTGAGTTCTTGTAAAAGTCACTTTAAATTTATAATGATGACTGACCTCCGGGGAATGCGACTGTCAAGACACAAAGAAGGCTGTCCAGGGACTGAGAGAAAGACAAGCCTTCATTATGCAAATATTGTGTTTTCTAGATATGGATGTTCAATTTTTCCTTTATTGCCTAAAAATACATAAATATTCTAATTGCAGCTTTTATGCAGAAGACACCCAAGAGCTTGTATCCTGGCTGGTAAAAGGACCCTGAACAATATTAAGTAGAGAGATACATGTGAAGAATAATACATATTTAAAAAACATACTGCAATAGTCAAGGGCTTTCTAGGCTTCTGTCCTCTGCTTCAGTACTCTAACAGGATATTAGGATAGAGTAAAGAAAGCTGAGACTCTTAGCTGAGAGCTTCAGGAAACTCAAAACCAGAGCCTATGTTCTGTTTTTTTCCAGGGCCTCTTAGATATGTGTGTAGTTGGCAACCTATTTTGAATCTCCCAAACAAGTCTTTTGTATCTGTCTAGACCTGCTTGCAAGTGGACATGTTCCTCAGGAACCACTCTTAGCTTACCCAAATCCTTGAGGTCATGCTAGAATGGAATTCACATTAAGCTGTAATGGTAAAGTACAAGAAAATACACAAAACAGAAAACTAAAAGAGTTGGAAAACTAACATAACTCTTCATAGTGACAAGAATCAGGAACAGGGAAGAATGAGAGTAGGTGGGCATATTCAAACTAGAAACAATTTCATGAATACACAATGAGCAACTGCTATGTGCAGATGCCGTACTGTCTCCTTTAGGGAATCCTGATTAAGTGCATAATACGTAGACAGAAGGCCTGTGGAGCTAGACTGTGCTTGAATCCCATCTTCAGTATTTACTAGTTTGGGTAAGTTACTAAACTTCCTTGAGCCCCAGCTTTTCATCTATATAACATTACGCATCTGCAGAATGTAGAATAATATCCCCCCAAATGTGTCATGCCCAAATCCCCAAATCCAGTGAATATGTTACTTTACATGGCAGAGGGGACATTGCAGACGTGATTAAGTTAATGACTTTTAAGAGATGAGATCATCCTGGATTATCTGGGTGGGTTCCAAGTAATTCCATACAAGTAGAGAGTTGTGCTCAGAGAGAGAGAATCAGAGATGGCACCATGAGAAGGACTCAGCCCACCACTGCTGGCTTTGAAGATGGAGGAAGGGGCCCAGAAGCCAAGGAGTGTGTGTGATCTCTAGAACCTGGAAAAGGCAAAGAAACTAATTATCCCCTAGAGCCTCCAGAAAGGAATGTAGCCTTCTCAACACCTAGATTTAAGACCAGTGGCCCATTTAAGACTTCTGACCTCCAGAACCGTAAGCTAATAAACTTGTGTTATTTACTTTTGTGGAAATTAATTTTGTGGTCATTTGTTACAGCAGCCATAGGAAACAGTATTTCATGGGGTCATTGTGAGGATTAAGTAAGTAATTATATGTAAAACACTTAGAATGATATCTGGCACATAGTGTGTATCATTTAAGTATCAATTACATTATTATTGTTGTTATTATTATTATTATCCTAAGAAGAATAAGACATTACTAAGGATGTAGGGGAAATGGATATGAATATAACTGATAAAAACACATCCAACAGAATCAAGACTTGTATTAAAAATGCTGTGAAAGATCAGAAGTAGGAATCACTAAGTCATGGAGACAACATTGGAAGAAAACCTAAGGCAAAGAGTGGAACTTGATCAGATAAAAGGGGAGAGAGCTCACGTAGAGGGAGAAGCCAATGCATGTGAAAGTAAAATAGCCAAAAAATTGGCGTGGCTTCCCTTTCACACCCCACAACTTCTCCAATTTTATCTCTCATCCTGTGCAGAACTATGTGGAAAAGATAATATACAATGTAGACAACATCATACTGCTGAAATACTCTGCCTAGGTCACTCTTCTATGTGTTACTGAAATGCACATAAATGATTCACCTATAGCCAGAAAGAACTAAAAACTTCTGCCTGGTTTCTCCTGGACTTTGCTACTGACACATTTTCCCTTTGCTACTTTGATCTATGTCCTTTCACTGTAATAAACTATAACTGTGAATATAACAGCTTCTGAGTTCTAGGAGTCGTTCTAGTGATGGAATTATCATGCCTGAAGGTGGTTTTGGGGGACCTCCAACACAATTTCTTCAACCCTTAAAATTATAAGCAGGAAAGAAAAAAGCTGTACATGTACATGTAAAAATATGTACATGTTGAAATGAATCTTACACACTGAAATACATGCTGGTTTTCTTTAGGCTAATCCGGGGACATCCCATGAAGTCTGTTACCCACTGATGAGAAGCCTTGACTCAGCAGACTGGGCTCAGAGGGTCTAATATCCCACCCTTCCTTGCCACCCCATATATATTTCTGTTTCCATGGGACAATTTTCTAGAGAGTGGGAAGTCATTCTTCAGTCCCTGGGATACAAGGAGCTGATAATATTCTTGTTAGTTTAAAGGGGAAGTGATGTTTGGAAGTAGACTGACTCCATGGAGGCTGGAACAATGAAATACGTACTAGCAGCAACTTTACCTTTATTATATCTATACTGTTATTTAGGCATATAGTACATATCTGCCAATCTTAGTAGCTATGATCTTCACTCCTCAGGCTTGATCACAGAGATGAATTGCTATGACAAGTAGTACTACATAATTTTAAGTAAAATCTCTATCCTCTAACTTTTATACTCTGCCTAGGTCACTCTTCTATGTGTTACTGAAATGCACATAAATGATTCACCTATAGCCTTATACATTTTAAACTACAACCTGAAGACTACTTAAAAGCTTGATATTAAAGAAACAAAAGAATAAGTATGCATATGTCACTACTGAGTGTGTCAATGGAAATAATTTTGTGAGACCTTTGTGAATATCCTCTAGGATACATTTAGATCTCAGATCAATGATCAATCTGTAGCAGTCCACACTGACCTGAGACTCCTCACTCTCCAACCCAAGCAGTTTTCATCATATTTCCCTGGTTTGAAATCTTTAAAGGCACTGTATTGGCCCATCAGCCCATTTGACCTGCCCAAGTGTAAGGGTTAGGGAACTCAAGGGACTTTCCCAAGGTCACAAAGCTTGTGCATCTTGGAGCTGGGATTTGCATGGGATTCCTGGGTTTAGGCTCTTAACCCCTCACTCAAGCCCCAAGTTACCTCTGGGTAAAATGAGACAACAGGACCAGATATTCCAGTGTCCCATCTACCTCCACAGGGTCATAAATCTGGTCAAAAGACAAAGCCTATGGGAAGAGCTGCTTTGCCACTCTTTTCCAGCTTGCTTTTAAATGACTCAGATTACTTGCAGGTAGTTTATTTGTATACAGTAGAAAAGGTGACCTTTCTTGGGTATGTGAGGTTTTAAGCCTGCCATCTGAAGTACAGACAAGACATCAGTTTTGTTTGTACACCCACCAACTCAATACTTTCCCCCTCACTACGTAAAACCTAGCAATATATTGAACTGTCCAACACAAATGCTCACATTTTCTCAAGCCTGCTTACTATCATCTGCTGTCACTCATACTTCCTAGGCTGTACATGTCTGTAACTAGCAGCTGGAAGTCCACCTTCTGAAAAGACATCTGGATTTGGCTGCTTTGTAATTTATCTACCTGATCTCCAGCTCTCACAGCAGACACCACAAATATACCAAATTAGCAGCATTCACAGTATATATCTGCTAAGTGAGATATTAGATCCATTTAATGACACATCCTGTATTGGAATCACCCCCTTTTCTCCCCATCTCCCTATGCAGTACTTAAGCCTTAAGCCAGTGATCTCCAAACATTAGGTAATAATGGTAATCTCTCAATAAATGTTAGATATTATTATTAATAAGTCATGCATTGGGTTCAATAACTTAATCTTTGTTGACTTTAATATGCAGTAGGTGGATACTATAAAGATTTTTGTTTAGTGAGGCTCAGAGAAGTTAAGTAACCTCCCCGTGGGCATTCCAACTGCCGAGCTGCAATTTGAATCCAAGTCTGAGTGACTATAAAATTCATGTTCTCTACCTTTATGCCATTTTCTCTTCATAAATGTCTGAATACAGAGCAAGTGACCCAGTCTCAACCTGAGATATTATCACTACTTAAGAGATTACAGAACTATTCAAGTCAATATAAGAAAACTAGTCAATATAAGTTTTATGTGTCATATATATATATATATATATATATATATATATATATATACACAGCTGACTTAGAAATGGCCACTTTTAGATGGACTTATTCATTATTTTACCAAACATATTCTAAAAACAAAAATCAGTATGCTTCAGTTACAGGGAAAAATGAAACAAAGAAATACTGATGGATGAAATAAAAGTCATAGTTTGTGTTATTCAACTAAATACTGCCTCACTCTCCCCCAGAAACTCTCCCATTGGAAAATGAAGGGAAATATACTGATAGTTCCTGAAGCAACTCTCCTCTGATGTGGGGGCTGCTTTGGTTGTTGGAAGAAACTCTCCAAGAGAATAACCAAGAACTGATGTATATTGAACGTACACCAACCACAAGGGATGATGGGAAGCTGAGTTATGGGAGTAAATTAATATTAACACAACATTCTTGGCTTATTAATATTCCATTGGAATACATCAGAAAAATTTTATAGAGTCTCCTATTAGACTTCTTGAGAACTGTACTTCTATTTCTTTTTTAAATTAAATTAAATTTAAATTCCAGTATAGTTAAAATACAATATTATATTAGTTTCAGGTGTACAATATAGTGATTCAACAATTCCATACATGACCCAGTACTCATCAGGACAAGTGGACTCCTTAATCCCCAACGCCTATTTCTATTTCTCTTTATGGCGTTTATCAATGTATTTTTGTTTTTGTGTGTCTGGTACATGAGTATTCACTAAAAGTTTGTTGAAAAGATATATCCATGGAGAATGGGAATAAATGAATCTTGGGAAATATAAGGAAATGTCTTTAAACTGAAAAAGGTAAAATAGGCAGGTAATGAATCAGACATATTGGTCAAATTGTTTTTGAAGAAGTTCATTATATCCCATGTTGATATAATTTGCAGTAGGTCATACAGTTAGTAAGCAGTAACCTCTGACTGCAGACCCTACTCCTGTGGTTCCAAAGCCTACTCTCTTTCCATTATACTCTGCAAGAAAAAACTGACAGGTGGTGTACAACACATGAGAGGAAGGGTCTTATTTTGCCTGAAGAGGTTAGGGCAATCTCCAAGGAGAAAGTATCATTTGAGCTAACTCTTGAAGAATGAAGAGGCATTTTCCAAGAGGACAGAACAGGAAAGGATATTTAGAATAGATGTATCTTAAATACACACGTGTGTGCTTTTACATGTGTAAAAGCAAGGCGGACTGACAATCTGGTGTGTGCATTCAAGGATGTACAAGTAACTGGTATGGCCAAAGTTCATGTTGCACATGGGAGAGTGGTGCCTCACAGGGCTACCAATCTGGACAAGGACTAGACCACAAAAGGTCTTATGTGCTAGGCTAAGGAGTTTCAATTCCCTAGGCAATGGGATCCACTGAAGGGTTCTGTTCAGGGAAATGAAAAGCTAAGAATTATATTTTGGTTATGTCTGGCCTCAGTGTAGAGAATATCGAGGAGAGGAGCAAAACTTAGAAACTGTAAATCTCAATAGATTTAACAAGACCTGGTGACTGATAGGATTTGGAGCCGAGATGGAGAGGGGTGGAGGAATTAAGGATGAGTGATGTTTAAACTCACTTGGGTTTCAGGTTGAATGTTGGCATCAGTCGTCCAGAGAGAGAATACATGAACAGGAGTGGGTCCAGAGGTGGTGGGAGTGCAGTTTTGAGAGCAGAATGGGATCAGACTGTGAACCTGATTGGGCTTGAATCTCAATTTTGCCACATAAACTTAGTCAAGTTATTTAACCACCTTAAGCTTTGTTTGTTTTTCATCCATAACCTGTCTGATTAGAACACTTACTTCAGCATTACACAGCATTGTTGAAAAGTTCAAGTGAGAAAATGTCTACCACGTGGTTTGCAAAACAGCTGCCTCATTTAGTAGAAGCTAAAAAAATCATACTTTGGACTTACTGAGAGTTTGAGGTTCCAGTAATACATGTAGACCTAGAAGTCTGTTAAAATCAGGATCACTTTGCTCCAGGCATATGTCGCCTTCCTAGGGAATCTGGAATAGCATAAAAATCAAGGCTCTTTGATTTGCTCCTAAATAGTTTTTCTTTATTTGAGGTAAAACATATTTTCCTCGCTAAAAATAATACAAAATATTCACAGAAAACAGAAAAATGCAAAGAAAAATTATTGAAATTACACAAATCCTCACCACATATAACCACTACTGGCATTTTGATGTATTTCTTTCCATTTTTCCCTATTCTATGATAGTCTATTCTATTGATATGCATCTGTATTCTTGTGAAAGCATCATACTGTTACAATAAAGTTTAGGTATTAATATCTTATGGTAGAAGTTCCTCATTTATTATTTCAACTTCAAACATTTTCTGGCTAAGTCCAATATGTTTAGTCTTTTAGATAAACCTGAAAATTTTTGTCAAGTGACAGAAATTCCACTTAGATATTTCTCCAGAATCATGTTAAATTTATAAATTAATTTTTGCAGAATGGACATTTCTATAATATTGAGCCTCCTAATCTAGGGGTGTGATGTATCTCTCTACTAATGCAAGACATTTTATAACTATGTGGCCTTGGAATGGTATTTTACTTCTGTGGGACTGCATTTCCTCTATAAAATCGTGCACACCTCATAGTATTGTTGGAGGGTTAGATGAGTTAATACATGTAGTTTGAACATGCAGTTTGAAGTTGTTTGAACAGCACCTAGCATATAATGAGTGTTCAAAAACTGTTATGTTGGTTTTGTTGTTATTTCCTTTGGAAAAGTTGATGGTTTTCTTCATTTAGTCCCTACATATTTTTATTATGTTTACTCCTAGAATTTTGTTTTTGCCTTTGTTGGTAAGATTGCAAGATAAAATAAAAACTCCCCAATTAAGCTTAAATTGTAAAACAATGAATAATTTATGTTCCATGCAATGCTTGGGACATACACTAAAAAATTATTTGTGGTTCATCTCAAATTCAAATTTAATAGGGCCACCTGGATGATTTTTTCCTTTTGTTTAAACCTGGCAATGCTACATTATTGGGAATGCAATATTTTCATATTGCAACTTTGACTAATGATTGTGGGGAAATAGAGAAGGCTTTTCTTAACTTTTATTTCTACTTCCTTCTACCAGTGGTTCTGGAAACATTAACATGAACCAGATTATCTGGAGGGCTTCTTAAGACACATATTTATGGGCCTTAACCTCAGAGTCTCTGATTCAGTAAGTCTGAGATGGAGCCTGAGAATTTCCCCTGTAACAACTCCCATGTGATGCTGATGCTACTGGTCCAGGGACCACACTTCATGAATTGCTGCCTTTAGTGGAACTCTTAGTTCTTATTTCTTATACTTTATCAATGGATTCTCTTGGTTTAGTTCCATTTTGTTTTGTTAAGGAGTGAAATCATTTTCAATTAATAATAATATTGTTTCCAGATGCCTGATAATTAAAATTTTCTTTTCCTTGTATCTTGTGTTTGCTTTATTTTTTTAAATTTAAGTTCAATTAACCAAGGTATAGTACATTATTTGTTTTTGATATAGTGTTCAGTGATTCATTAGTTGAGTATAACACCCAGTGCTCATCATATAACATGTCCTCTTTAATGTGCATCACCCAGTTACCCCATCCCCCCACTCCCCTCCCTTTCTGCAACCTTCAGTTTGTTTCCTGGAGTTTAGAGTCTCATATGGTTTGTCTCCCTCTCTGATTTCTTCCCATTCTGTTCCCTCCCTTCCCCTATTGTCTTCTTTACTTTTCCTTATGTTCCACATATGAGTGAAACCATATGATAATTGTGTTTCTCTGACTTATTTCACTTAGCATAATACCCTCCAGTTCGATGTAATTGTGTTTGCTTTTACTTTCAAGGTGGTGCCAAATTTTAGTCATAGTGTGTGTTCTTGCCTTATTCCCATCTCGAATGGGGATGACTCTAGTTTTTCTAGAAAGAATGATTAATTTTTAAGTCACTTTATTCCTGGTTTAGTAAAAAGTTTAATGTCTTTTAATATTTATCAATATAATCATATTTTTTTCTCCAATGTCCTAGATATGTACGATATTGTGTAAAAAAAATAGACAGGGTCCAAATTGTCCAGAACCCTGAAGAACATGAAGAGGATTTTTTTCTTTATCTTTCAAGCACGGGCTTACAAGAATGACTGTTATGATCAGATTTGGATCCCAAAAAGATCCTTCTAGCTGCTGCAGTTGACTATGGATTGATTTTGTATATTGCATAATCAGAGTCATTTTCATTCCACCGCTTATTAGCTGATTACCATAGATAAATTTATTTGACGGCTAAAACCCTCAGTTTTTTCATCTGTAAGTTTGGGATAACATTGGCTTCATTCATTCAACAAATACATACTGATCACTCACTAATTTCCAGATACTGACATTTCATAAATTTTTGATAAGGATTAAATGAGACAATCCATGTAAATTCTCAGTGTCTGGCAGAGAGTAAGTGCTCAATAAATATTTGTCATTGTTATGGTATTTCATAGCTTTATAATAATGAACTGGAAAACTTGCCTCCTTTTTTCATACTCTGGAAGAACTTGCATATTAGAGAGTAGTATAGTGTTATGGTTAAGGGTGAGCACTCTCCTACCAGACAACATGAATTCTCTTCCTCCTTCTATTACTTACTAGCTATGGGGCCTTAACGTCTTCAGTAAAATGAGGATGAGAATAAAAGTACCCATCTCACATGACTGTTATGAAAATTAAATAAATAACTGCACATAAAGCACTTAGAACAGTGTCTGGTGCAAGACCATACTCCTTTAAAACTATTTTTATACGTTGCCTATTGACTTATGTAAATGACATATTTTATTTGTGTTCTTTTCCATTAAAAGGTCTTATGCCATAGAGAAGCTAAGAAAAGTCTAATGTGAGGTAAATGTACATCTATGTTTCATATATTATATTTGTTTCACATATTATATATACTTAAACATATTTATTATATATATTTCAAAGGTATACATATTTCAATTGTTATTTGATAAACACAAAAATGCAAACTTACTAAGGACAATTTTATTCAATAACATATATTTATATAGAATTCTTTCCATGCAAACAAAACTTTCCATAATACTCCCAGAAATAGGCACAAAGGCTACAGCTGTTTGAGCATATGTATTAATCCTATGCATTTTGCAGATAAATCAGTGGGCCTCCCTTCCATTACTTGATTTCGGCATTTAGTTTCTGCATAGTTTGTGCTGTTGCTAGCTTCAGAAATTCCTTTGGCTTTGTTCTTATCACTCCAGATGTCTTTTGCTTTGCAAAAGCAAAGCAAAAGCCTTGGTTAACTCAAAAGCCCCCCCCTTTATTTCTCTGCTTAGATCAAATTGCTAATTGTCCCAGTAGGCGGATAGAAATGAGCCTGGAGCTCAGGGAAGAGGTCTGGTCATTAGAGAAGGACCCCGGAGGCAGCCCATGTGTGTGGTGGCTGGTGCTGCAGAACTGGATGAGAGTAACAAGAGCAGTAGAGAACAGGGTGAGAGACAGAACTCTGGAGAACTTCGACATGTGAATTTCTCATAGAGGGCAAGAGAGAAATAAACTTTTTTTAAAAAATGTTATTCAAGACAATCAGAGGGGTATTCCCTACCCTTCCCGGGCTTGGTGATGCTGGAAGACAGAATTTTTGTTGTTGTTATTTTGCTTTGTTTGTTTTTTACCATTGCACATGGGCTTTATATTTCCACCTAAAATCCAAACCAATCTGAAAATTTTACTGGAGAAGAGTTTATCTTTGGTTGAGTTGAATAAAAGAATAAGAATTTTTTTTAAGTGTGAGCTATTTTCTTGAGACTGGTTTTAGATTCCAATAATTTACAGCATACCTTTGTGATTCAATTTGCTCAGAAATACATCATAATTACAATGTTGTTTTTGTGCACATACTGATAGCAGGTATTAAGTGAAAAATCTTCACCATAAAAAAAAAAGTCCCATAGGACTTGAACCTCATTGTTTTTGACAGATACTTAGTGGACATAAATCATCTATCATCAGAAAGTCTAATGCATTCAGTCTTTTCACACCAAGAAATATCTTTTGTGGTTGACTGCCCGGCTGAATTTAAGTTTACGAATATTAAGAGTGTTCAGAAGGAATTAGGTGATAGCCTATAAGGACGGGCTGATCTGAACCAACCTAAAAAAGATGCAAAAGATGGGTGAAGAGCTGAATTGCAAAAAGAATATACTTATGATAAGGCAGGACTTTGGTCTTTTTGTCATTGTTGCCACTGCCATTGATATGTTTTATCACTTTGAAATTGAAAAGAAAATTCTTCAGAAAATGTGCCTGAAATATGGCAGCATTTTTGACTCCTGTTGTCAGTGAGGGAAAAAATATATATTAATAATGAAAACACATAAGACTTCCATGCTGGATTAGAAAAAGCAAAGTATATTCCAGAGGGTTTTATTAAAGGACAGTGCACCTTATATGTCAAAGAAGCATAATTACTTTAACAGAAGGCGAGCCAAGATCACATTTTGCCTATTTAAAATGGTTCCTCTGTCTGTCACCTTAACATTTCTGCCTACTCAGGCAGTCCAATTAGCTTCATTTTGAATTATCTCCACGTTTCTTCTTCCCCTCTATTTGACAACTCTCCTTTAATTACCCAGAGAAGCTGAATTTTCTCCTAGGAGACTTTTGAATTGTAATAATATAGTATTAGCTATCTTTGGAGAAAAAGCAAGTACAGATTGAAAATCAATCTTATTTGTGTTCCTCTGAGTTGACTGTTTCTTCCTCTACTTCCATTTCATAGTTTAAGATACAGTTTTTATGTGCATAACTTTTTTAAAGAAAGCAGCCCATGGGCTGGTAATAAGAAGCAAACTATTCTTTTCTGAAAACATCCTTAGAGAACAGCAATAAACACCTTTAGAACAATCACAATCACACTTTACAGGTGTATAATTCTTTACAGTCCACCTGGATACTTGACAACAAACTTCTCAGGGTTGGAGTTTTCATTAGGAGAAATCAAATTACATTAGAAGAGGGGGCAGTGATTAGCTGGCTCAGTCATGATTCCCACCCAGGTGCTCTCCTTGCCTAAATATGAAACTGACCCCCCCCCCCTTTTCTTAAATGATGAAGATCACCTGTATTTAGCTGGGTGTTTTATCGGCCTCTTGACACAACTTGACCAGTGTGCGTATTAGAAACACGACCTCTCTGCAGTTGTGAGTACAGTTAGGAAGAGACAAGAGGCATTTGAACATATGAAAAGAGAATCATCAATTGGACAATGCTTTGGTTTTAGCTGCTGCTGCAACTAGAGAGACATTAAATTACTTGTGACACCAATGGCAGCAGTAGGCAGGATTCGATGTTAGATCTACATGTAAGTCAATGCCCCAGAGAGGGAAGACACATGTGGGGGGCGTCGCATGACTAAAGGACAACGGCTACCAGCCTCAGGGAGACTAGGAGAGACATTCCAAGTATGTTAGCAATTAGAGGGCTGGGAGAAGCAGTAGAGGAAGAGGAAAAAGCTGAAAATATACTTCCACTCATCTCCAGCATCTCTCTCTGGATATCTATCACTTAACCAGTGTTATTTGCATCGTGACAACGAATGGCTTTAGAAATAATCAGGCTTCCATGCACTGAGAGGGACAAGGGAGGCAGAAAGCATGATGGTGTGGGTAGAACTTGAGTTTGGGTGTCATATAATTTCAGAAACCTCCTCTGCTATTTTTCAGCTATGTTACTGTGAGCAAATAAACCACTTAGATCCCTGAGCCTTCGGGTTTTTTAGCTGTCAGATGGATATAATAATAACTGGGTCAGAGGTAATCTTATTTGCTCATATTATCATGCCATTCCCCCTAACTTCCAATATTTATGGATATTATGGAATGAGAGGCTCAAGAGACTAAGCATATGGGTTGGCGGGTGGTGCGTTTGAGGGATGGGGGTGTTGCCATTATTTATAGATCATTTGACACATTCCAGGCTCTGTCCAAAGTGCTTTTTACATATTAACTCACTGATCCCTTGTAACATCTCCCCATCTCTTATTTACAGATGAGAAATCTGAGATAAGAAGTTAGATGACTTGTTTCAGGTCACAGAACTATTAAATGGTAGAAGCAGAATTTGAACCCAGAAGTCTCACTCTTAACCTCTATGCTAACTACATTGCTTTCCCCCAAATCTTAAATTTTAACACAATTTGTTGCCTGCCTGCCTGCAACAAACCAGGAACTCCTTTTAAGTTTTACCAAACATTGAGGTTAGTTATCAACAAATTGTCCTCACATTCTACCTTCCTCATTATAAAGCTTAGTGGCTAGAGGAAAATACCACATCCTGGAAATTTATAGCTTACTTGGAACAATGAATGTATGGTTCTTATTGTTGTAACATTTCTTTAAGAGAATATTGTTTAAAATGAGTTTAATTTCCACATTATTATTCTATATGGATCTAATTACTGAAGTCTCCCTTGACTTGCATTAAGTTCTCTCCTTAGGCATCTGACCTAGCTGTTTTTATAATAAATTCAAAAGTCTCCTTTTTCAAAAAGGCTTTATTTCTCTGATGTACCATATCCACCCCCCTTCCTTCCCTGCCCTACCACCACAGGCAGAAAACCCAATACCCTCTTTAGAACTCACTTCTGTTCTTCCTTCCTGGCAACATCAGGCAACAATCCTATGTCTTGTTTGGCCCTTGTTTCCAAATAGAAAAAATAGAAAACTGTATTTCTGTATGTGAAATAAGTATTTGGAAAATATTATTTTAAAGTTAATATTTTTTATATATATGATGCTAAAGGAGAAGCACCTTCAACCTACTTCATGCTTAGTACATTCAGTTGGGCTGCTAAAGTATCTTTAAGGATCCCCATGCTATTTAAAGTGGTTTTATCTTGTGATTCTTATAATGGAGAATCATCAAAACATCAATGATATCCCTTGCTTATGTTTGAGATTCCTTTTAAATTCGTATTATCCTATATACAGAATTACTTTTCCTATTATAAGGGGCCTCTCGGTTATTTTTTGTGAGTATAAGTACATACAACCATTCAGCATTTATTGAGCACATCATAAGTGCCATGTAATGGGCAAGGTACAATATGCTAGTCTTAATATATAATCCAGCAACAATTATAATTAGTATATTTTAAGAGATGTTATTTTCATGATTGGTCAACTCTAATTCAGGAATGAAAAGTACATAACCTTTATTTCTTTTATTCTTTTTATTTTTTTAATATGTTATGTTAATCACCATACATTACATCATTAGTTTTTGATGTAGTGTTCCATGATTCCTTGTTTGTGCATAACACCCAGTGCTCCATGCAGAATGTGCCCTCTTGAATACCCATCACCAGGCTAACCCATCCCCCCACCCTCCTCCCCTCTAGAACCCTCAGTTTGTTTTTCAGAGTCCATGGTCTCTCATGGTTCGTCTCTCCCTCCGATTTCCCCCCACTTCATTCTTCCCCTCCTGCTATCTTCTTTTTTTTTTTTTAACATATAATGTACTATTTGCTTCAGAGGTACAGATCTGTGATTCAAGTCTTGCACACTTCACAGCACTCACCATAGCACATACCCTCCCCAATGTCTATCACCCAGGCACCCCATCCCTCCCACCCCCCACCACTCCAGCAACACTCAGTTTGCTTCCTGAGATTAAGAATTCCTCAAATCAGTGAGGTCATATGATACATGACTTTCTCTGATTGACTTATTTCGCTCAGCATAATACCCTCCAGTTCCATCCACGTCGTTGCAAATGGCAAGATTTCATTCTTTTTGATGGCCGCATAATATTCCATTGTATATATATATATATACCACATCTTCCTTAACCATTCATCTGTCCATGGACATCTAGGCTCTTTCCACAGTTTGGATATTGTGGACATTGCTGCTATAAACATCGGGGTGCACATACCCCTTCGGATCCCTACATTTGTATCTTTGTGGTAAATACCCAGTAGTGCAATTGCTGGATCGTATGGTAGCTCTATTTTCACCTTTTTGAAGAACCTCCATACTGTTTTCCAGAGTGGCTGCACCAGCTTGCATTCCCACCAACAGTGTAGGAGGGTTCCCCTTTCTCCGCATCCCCGCCAATATCTGTCATTTCCTGACTTGTTAATTTTAGCCATTCTGACTGGTGTGAGGTTTTGATTTGGATTTCCCTGATGCCAAGCGATATTGAGCACTTTTTCATGTGTCTGTTGGCGATTTGGATGTCTTCTTTGGAAAAATGTCTGTTCATGTCTTCTGCCTGTTTCTTGATTGGATCATTTGTTCTTGGGTGTTGGGTTTAAGAAGTTCTTTATAGATTTTGGATACTAGCCCTTTATCTGATATGTCATTTGCAAATATCTTCTCCCATCCTGTCAGTTGTCTTTTGGTTTTCTTGACTGTCTCCTTTGCTGTGCAAAAGCTTTTTATCTTGATGAAATCCCAATAGTTCCTTTTTGCCCTTGCTTCCCTTGCCTTTGGCGATGTTTCTAGGAGGAAGTTGCTGTGGCCAGGGTCGAAGAGGTTGCTGCCTGTGTTCTCCTTTAGGATTTTGATGGACTCCTGTCTCACATTTGGGTCTTTCAACCATTTTGAGTCTATTTTTGTGTGTGGTGTAAGGAAATGGTCCAATTTCATTCTTCTGCATGTGGCTGTCCAATTTTCCCAACACCATTTGTTGAAGAGACTGTCTTTTCTACATTGGACATTCTTTCCTGCTTTGCTGAAGACGAGTTGACCATAGAATTAAGGGTCCATTTCTGGGCTCTCGATTCTGTTCCATTGATCTATGTGTCTGTTTTTGTGCCAGTCCCATACTGTCTTGATGATGACAGCTTTGTAATAGAGCTTGAAGTCTGGAATTGTGATGCCACCAGCTTTGCTTTTCTTTTTCAACATTCCTCTGGCTTTTCGAGGTCTTTTCTGGTTCCATACAAATTTTAGGATTATTTGTTCCATTTCTTTGAAAAAAGTTGGTGGTATTTCGATGGGAAGTGCATTGAATGTGTAGACTGCTCTAGGTAGCTTTGACATTTTCACAATGTTTGTTCTTCCAGTCCATGAGCATGGAACGTTTTTCCATTTCTTTGTATCTTCCTCAATTTCTTTCGTGAGTATTTTATAGTTTTCTGAGTACAGATTCTTTGCCACTTTGGTTAGATTTATTCCTAGGTATCTTATGGTTTTGGGTGCAATTGTAAATGGGATCAACTCCTTAATTTCTCTTTCTTCTGTCTTCGTGGTGGTGTAGGAATGCCACTGATTTCTGTGCATTGATTTTATATCCTGCCACATTACTGAATTCCTGTATGAGTTCTAGCATTTTTGGGGTGGAATCTTTTGGGTTTTCCACATAAAGTATGATATCATCTGCAAAGAGTGACAGTTTGACTTCCTCTTTGCCGATTTGGATGCCTTTTATTTCTTTTTGTTGTCTGATTGCTGTGACTATGACTTCTAGTACTATGTTGAACAGCAGTGGTGATAGTGGACATTCCTGCCATGTTCCTGACCTTAGGGGGAAAGCTCTCAGATTTTCCCCATTGAGAATGATATTCACTGTGAGTTTTTCATAGATGGCTTTTATGATATTGAGGTATGTACCCTCTATCCCTATACTCTGAAGAGTTTTGATCAAGAAAGGATGCTGTACTTTATCAAATGCTTTTTCTGCATCTACTGAGAGGATCATATGGTTCTTGTTCTTTCTTTTATTAATGTATTGTATCACATTGATTGATTAGCGGATGTGGAACCAGACTTGCAGCCCAGGGACAAATCCCACTTGGTCATGATGAATAATCCTTTTAATGTACTGTTGGATCCTATTGGCTAGTATTTTGGTGAGAATTTTTGCATCCATGTTCATCAAGGATATTGGTCTGTAATTCTCCTTTTTGATGGGGTCTTTGTCTGGTTTGGGGATCAAAGTAATGGTGGCCTCATAAAACAAGTTTGGAAGTTTTCCTTCCATTTCTATTTTTTGGAACAGTTTCAGAAGAATAGGTATTCATTCTTCTTGAAATGTTTGGTAGAATTCCCCTGGGAAGCCATCTGGCCCCAGGCTTTTGTTTGTTGGGAGATTTTTGATGACTGCTTCAATTTCCTTAGTGGTTATAGGTCTGTTCAGGTTTTCTATTTCTTCCTGGTTCAGTTTTATAGTTGATACATCCCTAGGAATGCATCCATTTCTTCCAGATTATCTAATTTGCTGGCATATATTTGCTCATAATATGTTCTTATAATTGTTTGTATTTCTTTGGTGTTGGTTGTGATCTCTCCTCTTTCATTCATGATTTTGTTGATTTGGGCCATTTCTCTTTTCTTTTTGATAAGTCTGGCCAGGGGTTTATCAATCTTGTTAATTCTTTCAAAGAACAAGCTCCTAGTTTCGTTGATCTGTTCTACTGTTCTTTGGGTTTCTAGTTCATTGATTTCTGCTCTGATCTTTATTATTTCTCTTCTCCTGCTGGGTTTAGGCTTTCTTTGCTGTTCTTTCTCCAGCTCCCTTAGGTGTAGGGTTAGGTTGTGTATTTGAGACCTTTCTTGTTTCTTGAGAAAGGCTTGTATTGCTATATACTTTCCTCTTAGGACTTCCTTTACTGTATCCCAAAGATTTTGAACAGTTGTGTTTTCATTTTCATTGGTTTCCATGAATTATTTTTCTTCTTTAATTTCCTGGTTGACCCATTCATTCTTTAGTAGGATGCTCTTTAGCCTCCATGTACTTGAGTTCTTTCCGACTTTCCTCTTGTGATTGAGTTCTAGTTTCAAAGCATTGTGGTCTGAAAATATGCAGGGAATGATCCCAGTCTTTTGGTACCGGTTGAGACCTGATTTGTGACCTAGGATGTGATCTATTCTGGAGAATGTTCCATGGGCACTAGAGAAGAATGGTGTATTCTGTTGCTTTGGGATGGAATGTTCTGAATATATCCATGAGGTCCATTTGGTCCAGTGTGTCATTTAAAGTCTTTATTTCCTTGTTGATCTTTTGCTTAGAGGATCTGTCCATTTCAGTGAAGGGGGTGTTAAAGTCCCCCACTATTATTGTATTGTTGTCAATGTGTTTCTTTGCTTTTGTTATTAATTGCCTTATATAATTGGCTGCTCCCATGTTCGGGGCATAGATATTTACAATTGTTAGATCTTCTTGTTGGATAGACCCTTCAAGTAGGATATAGTGTCCTTCCTCATCTCTTATTACAGTCTTTGGTTAAAAAATCTAATTTGTCTGATATAAGGATTGCCACCCCAGCTTTCTTTTGGTGTCCATTAGCATGGTAAATGGTTTTCCACCCCTTCACCTTCAATCTGGGGGTGTCTTTGGGTCTAAAATGAGTCTCTTGCAGACAGCATATGGATGGGTCTTGTCTTTTTATCCAATCTAATAGCCTGTGTCCTTTGATTGGGGCATTTAGCCCATTTACTTTCAGGGTAACTATTGAAAGGTATGAATTTAGTGCCATTGTATTGCCTGTAAGGTGACTGTTACTGTATATTGTCTGTGTTCCTTTCTGGTGCATGTTGCTTTTAGGCTCTCTCTTTGCTTAGAGGACCCCTTTCAAGATTTCTTGTAGGGCTCGTTTTGTGTTTGCAAATTCCTTATTTTTTGTTTGTCCTGGAAACTTTTTATCTCTCCTTCTATTTTCAATGACAGCTTAGCTGGATATAGTATTCTTGGCTGCATATTTTTCTCATTTAGTGCTCTGAATATATCATGCCAGTCCTTTCTGGCGTGCCAGGTCTCTGTGGATAGGTCTGTTGCCAATCTAATATTTCTACTAGTGTAGGTTACAGATCTCCTCTCCTGAGCTGCTTTCAGGATTTTCTCTTTGTCTCTGAGACTTGTTAAGTTTTAGTATTAGATGTCGGGGTGTTGACCTATTTTTATTGATTTTGAGAGGGGTTCTCCCTGTCTCCTGGATTTTGATGCCTGTTTCCTTCCCCAAATTAGGGAAGTTCTCTGCTATAATTTGCTCCAGTATACCTTCTGCCCCTCTCTCTTTCTTCTTCTTCTGTGATCCCAAATATTCTAATGTTTTTTCTTATGATATCGCTTATCTCTCGAATTCTGCCCTCTTGATCCAGTAGTTGTTTAACTCTCTTTTTCTCAGCTTCCTTATTTTCCATCATTTGGTCTTCTATATTGCTAATTCTCTCTTCTGCCTCATATTTCCTAGCAGTTAGAGCCCCCATTTTTGATTGCACCTCATTAATAGCCTTTTTGATTTCGACTTGGTTAGATTTTAGTTCTTTTATTTCTCCAGAAAGAGTTTCTCTAATAACTTCCATGTTTTTTTCAAGCCCAGCTAGTATCTTTACAATCATCCTTCTGAACTCTAGTTCCAACATCGTACTAATGGCTGTATTGAGTAGGTCCCTGGTAGTCGGTACTGCCAGGGACCTACTGAATCATACAAATACCAACTAGCCTAGCTGATGACAATAGTTTATCCTACTTAAACATTAGCAAGATCTATTACATACTTTAAAACTGTAAAGCAACATAAATTCAATCCAAGACAGTAAGACCACTGTGATTACATAAATTTGCCCCTATGTTTTCCAGAAGCTCAATAAAGAATTATATACAAAGATCAGTGGCCCCCAAAGTTCAATGGAAGTGTGTGCAGATACCCCTAGAAAGGGCAAGCAAGTATTTTCACCAATTCCTTGAAATTTAGGAAAGCTTCCTGATAGAAACCTAAAGAATCTGAAAGTTGTGAATAAGTGGCCAAATCAAACAATAATATCAGATCTCTTTGGAAATATATCAATGCATAGAAAAATATGGGAAAGAAAAATGATTAACCAGAGCATAAGTAATGGGTCCCTTCAGTGACCTTTGAAATATGAGGATGCTCCAGGAACTGACCCCAATAAGAAACCAGAGGTATAGACTCAGATCTAATAATTAAAGAAAAAAATGTACTTCATTTATAATAAAGGAATTCAAATGAAAACAGTAATACAATATCATTTTTAGTAATAAAAATAGGATCATTATGAGTATGATAGTAAGCCTGGTGAACATACAGGCTTTGTAACAGGTGAGACTATAAATTGGGAAAATGTTCATGGGAAATAATATAACACTATATCAAGAATATTGAAAAAATTTGTATCATTTAAGGTAGTTTTGCCGCATTTTACGAATGTATTCAAGAGAAATAGAAATGAAGAGACTTATAGGCAAAGTTGGTTACTATAGCATTATTTATGAAACAAAAACATCAGAAAAAATGGAATATGAAACATAGGAAAATGGTTACACATGTTAACGCACATAATACAGTAGAATACTACTAAACATTAACAGTATTTTCAAAAAGATGGTAATTGCATGAAAAAATGCTTGTTATCAGATATTTTTTAAAATATACATGATGGTTTGCACAGTATGATCTTCATTGTGATATAACATAGGAAGCATGAAAAAAACATGGCCAACATGTTAATAGTAGTTACCTCTGGGTAATGAATTTCTAGAGTTTTTTTTTCAAGATGGCAGAATAAGTGGAAAGGATGGAAAAATTTTAAAGCTAGTAGAGCATCAAAGGAGATTAGTTTTGAAATATCACTTGGACTGATAGCAGACTTCTCATCAGCAACAATAAATGTCAGAAGACAATCACATAATGTCTTTCAACTGCTGAGGTAAAATATCTCACAAAATAGAGTTTTATATTCAGCTAAACTGTCATTCAAGAGTGAGGGAGTAATGAAAATGTCAGCAGATATACAGAAACTGAAACACTCTGGAAAAAAATACAAAAATATACAAAAAGAAAAAGAAAAAAACAGTTTTATTCCAACATAAAGAAAAAACTCCTAAAAAAGAAATAGGATATAAAAAACAAAGGGGTGCCTGGGTGGCTCAGTTGGTTAAGCAACTGCCTTTGGCTCAGGTCATGATCCTGGAGTCCCGAGATCGAGTCCCGCATCGGGCTCCCTGCTCCGCAGGGAGTCTGCTTCTCCCTCTGACCCTCTTCCCTCTCGTGCTATCTCTCATTCTCTCTCTCTCAAATGAATAAACAAAATCTTTAAAAAATAAAAATAAAAATAAAAATAACAAACATGAGAGAAAAAATCATAAACAACAAAAAGCCCAAAGTAATTTAAAAATTGACAATAAAAGTATAAAAATTAATATAAATGTTCTCTTTTATGAATTCAATTTTTAGTTTAACTGATAGTCTTCATTCCTGCCATAAAATCTTCCAATTCTTACTTGATGCCCACAGCACATGCACACTTGTGTTCCCTACTGTTCAGCTGTATGCTGCCAAGAGTCAGTTGTATTTGATCTTAAAACCTGTGTGAGTTGTTTTTATTATCATAATTACATAAATTAATGGATTATTACATTAACTTTATGAAAAAAGGGGGTTGTTTCTATGGAAACTGAACAGAATGCTTTGGAAAAACGTAATAGAAGGAAATTATTTTAGGAAAAAAAAAGTGTCAAATTAGATGTGGTTTAGACAAGTGTAAAATCTTGATAAAATTAATGTCAAACATCCAGAAAGATTCCATGTTCACATTGCTTAAATTCTCACTCTACTCAAAAGGAACAGGTGGACCTACTCAAAGGAACCATACAAAGAAAGTGTTGGATTTGTCAGACTTTTTTCTTTCTTTCTGTGTATACAGTGATGATCTTAAGGTTTTTTTTTTCCTTTTAATTTGTTAACATGATGAGTTACATTGACTGGCTTTTGAATATTAAACCAACCTTGTATTCCCGGGATAAACTCCACTTGATAGTGATTTATTGCCTTTTCATAAATATTCTAATTCGATTTGCTAAAATTATGTGAACAATTGTATTAGGTCATAGTTTACTTTTCTTGTAATGTCTTTGACTGGTTTGATAGGGTAATGATGGCCTTCCAGAATGAACTGGGAAATGTTCTCTCCTCTTCAGTTTTCTGGAAAAGAATCATATCTGAGTTTAGAATTTTCTTTTTTGGAAGGTTTCTAACCATAAGCTTTATTTAATAGATACAGAATTATATACTTTATCTGATTCTTCTGAAGTAAGCTTTCATAGGTTGTGTCTTTCAAGGAATTTGCCCATTCCAATCTAAGTTGTCAAATTCATGGGCATACAGTTCTTAAAAATTCCTTTATTATTCTTTTAATGACTGTTGAATCTGTAGTTAAGCCACTTCTCTCATTCCTGACATTGGTAATTTGTGTCTACTCCCTTTCTCTGTTAATCAGTCTGCCTATTGGTTCAACAATTTTATTGATATTTTGATTCAGCTTTTGGGATTATCAATTGTTTTGCTGTTTTTTATTTCATTGATTTTTGCTCTGATTTTTGTTAGTTACTTTCTTCTGTTTACTTTAAATTTCATTTGTTCCTCTTTTGAAGTTTATAAAGATGGAAGTTAAGGGCATTTATTTGAGACTTCTCTTCCTTTCTGATACAGGCATTTAGTGTTATCTATTTCTATGTACTACTTTAGTGGCATCCTTCAAATTTTGCTATCTTATGTTTTAATTTTCATTCATTCAAAATATTTTCTAGTTTTCTTTTGAATTATTTTTGAACCATCATTTAAGTAGAAGTACTTTATTCTCCAAGTATTAGTGGATTTTTTAGATAAATAAAATTCATTATTCATTACTGATTTTTAATTTAATTCTACTTCTTAGGAAGCATGCACTATATGTCTTTAATTCTTTTAATTTACTAAAACTGTTTTTTATAGCACAGAATATAGTTTATCTTGGTAATTGTCCTGTGCACCTTTGAAAAGAATGTTTCCTGCAAGTGTTGGGTATGGTGCTTTGTAAATGTCAATGAGGTCAAATTCTTTGATAGTGTTGTTCAAGTAATCTATGGCCTTACTGATTTTATGTCTGTTTTATCAATTACTGAGAGAAGGGTATTGAAATTTCTGATTATAATTGTGAATTTGTAAATTTCTCACTGAAGCTCCATCAGGTTGTGCTGCATGTATGTTTAAGCTCTATTATTAGGTGCATAAATACTTAAGATTTTTATTTTTCTGACGAATCAAACCCTGAATTATTATGAAAGATCCTTGTCCTTAATAACACTCTTTACTCTGAAATCTAACATTATTTATAGGTACTGTAGCTTTCTTTTGATATGTTTGGTATACATTTTCTTTTTATTTTTAACCTATTATTGTCTTTATATTTAATGTTCATTTCTTATAGGCAGCATAAAGTCAGGTCTTGCTTTTTCATCCAATCTGATCTCTGTTCTTTATTGAGATGTTCAGACCATTTATATTTAATATGATTATTGGTTTGTTTAGGTGTTTCTTTTCTCTGTTCCCTTCCCATGGATATGAGTTTCCAACAGTGTCCTAATGAAAACAGTGCTTGCTGGGGCGCCTGGGTGGCTCAGTCGGTTAAGCGTCTGCCTTCAGCTCAGGTGATGATCCCAGAGTCCTGGGATCAAGTCCCATATCGGACTCCCTGCTCAGTGGAGTGTCTGCTTCTCCCTCTGCCCCTCACCCCGCTCTCATGCTATTACTCTATCACTCTCAAATAAATAGAATCTTAAAGAAAGAAAGAAAGAAAGAAAGAAAGAAAGAAAGAAAGAAAGAAAGAAAGAAAGAAAGAAAGAAAGAGAAAGAAAGAAAAAAACAGCGCTTGCAGACCTTCCCCACAGATTAAGGCTTTTTTTCCATATGGAGTAGGGAGAGAAGTATCTTAGGGCAGTTATTTTTTTCCCTCTGGCACCACTTTCTTTTCCATCCTTTAGGTCTGCACCACAGTAGCTATTTCTTATGTCTCTTTCTAATCTTTTCTGTATGTACTTAGTGTGGCTGGTGGTGAAAGAGGCTGTTAAGAGGGTTTGAAGTCTACCAATTTCTCTGTCCCTTTTAGAGGTTTTGTATTATCCCATGAACCTTCTATTGGACTTCAGTAATTTGACAAATATTCTAGCTGAATTCTTACCAGTGTCTGGGTGGATTTACCCCAGTTGTGAAGGTGCTCATGATTCTAGACTCTGCCAATGTGATTTGAGTAAGAGGCAGTGTGGTATAGTAAGATATGGCTGGAAAGAGCATCAGGGCCAGATTGTATAGGACCCAGTAGAACAAGTTTTATCTTTTGTTCTTATTTTAAATGCGGTGAGAAATTATTGAAAAGTATTAATGCAATGGTCATAATCTGACTTGAACTTTTAAAGTTCATAAATATTTTAACTTTTACTTTTGAAATAAAAGAGTTGCAAAATAGAACAGAGTTCTTCTACAAACTCTACCCTGCTCCCTCTAAAGTTAGCATCATGCAAAATTATACTACAGCCATAAAAACTGGGAAACTAATCTTGATAACAACACTACTAACTACTAGAGAGAGATTATTCAAATTTCACCAATTAGACCACTAATGCCATTTTTCTGGTCCAGGATCTCACACTACATTTGGTTTGGATGTCTACTTTAGTCTTCTGCATTCTGTGAGTGTTCCTCAGTGTTTCTTTGTCTTTTGTGACCGTGAAGTTTTCAAGAATACTGGCCAATTATTTTTTAGAATATTTCTCACTTTGCATTTGTATGATGTTTTCTTATGATTAGATTGACATTGTGCATTTTTAACAAGAATACCATAGAGTGATGTTGTATCTATCTCAGAGCATCATAGCAACAACAAGTTCATGATGTTGATCTGGCTTAGCACTGGTGATATTAACCTTGATCATTTGGTTAAGGTGATGACTGCCAGGTTTTACCATTATAGAGTTCCTTTTTTTCTCTTTGTAATTTGATTTACATATAATACAGAGTGGTCTGGACACTACCAGGAGAATGAATTAATGAAGAGCAAGATAGGAGTTAGGGAGAACAGAGAAGAGACTATTATATTAGACCACTCAAGAGATGATGTGATTCAGACTAGGGGGATAATGGTATAAAAGAAAAAAGATGATAAATTTTGGAGTCAAGATCACTAATACTTGGTGATGAATTGAATATAGGTAGGTGAGGAAATATGAAGTATAAAGAGAGACTCCCAAGTGACATTTTTTTGGATTAGAAATATCAGATGAGTTATATCTTTCTATTATAAGGTGAAATATAGATAAAGAGTTGGAGAAGTACAAGAGTGCAAGGAAAGAGACTAGTTAGGAGGCTACTGCATTAGGTCCAGAGGAACAGTGATAATTGCTTACGTTAGAGGAGATGATGGAAATGGAGAGAAGTATCTGACTTTGAAGATAGTTTAGGAATTACAGTCAGTAGGGATTATTTCTTAATTGATTAAGGAGAATTGGTGAAGGAGAGATGACAAAGATACCTTCTAGATATCTTGCTTGCACAATTGGATGAATTGTGGTTCCACTTATTGGGATAAAGAACAATGGCAGAGAACTAGGTTTAGGATAATAGGCTACTTTCCCCTTTACTAAAAAATACTATAGGGGTGGGGGGCTGGGGATTTCTCCTGACACAGCCTGGTTAGACATATTGTCTTATAATATAACTTCCTGACAGTATATTATAGAGTCTGGTAGGAGAACATTTTCTGTCTGATTTTTTCTGAAGCAAGGGTCAAAGAATCTTGCCGAGAGATATTGTTCCTACTCAAATATGTCATTGATTCTTTTATCTTTCAATAGGATTTGTGATGTTGCTTTGGCTACAGCCACTGAATCCCTGCTGCCTCTCTTTCCTTTGGAATGAAAAGCTCTCAAAAGAAAGCCACAATCCCATATGGCAAAATTTTAAAAATCAATCAGTGTAACAAATATCATGCCATCTGCACATTATCCAGAGGCAAAATTAGGCAAAGTAAAACTCCCTAGTGGACAGAACACATTGTGCAACCACCCAAAACTTCAACACCACCAGGAAAAGAATGCAAAAAGTAATGGAGGAAAGACTTGAATGCATTTATTACTAGAAGTGGAGCAATGTTCACCCTTTTCTGAATATTTGGTGATCAACAAAATCTACACCTTAATAAAGGAAAGATGGTAAACCTTTTCCAGAAGATGAAACCAAGGAGAAAGGATTCAAAGCTCAGGGACATACAAGTTATAGAAGGCATCAAACCATATCAAGAACAAGCTAATTAATACTTTCTGTTTCCTGGTAACAGAGAATACTATTCACTTCTTGTTTTCCTCCCTCCTTTTTTTAAATTTTGTTAATTCAGCAAATATATAGAAGGCTCTTAATATGTGTGCTTTGTTTTCACTATCTATGGCTTGACAGATGGCAAATTGCATGATTTGTCTATCTAAAATTATAGCATATGAATCAGTGAAAAGATCTAGGACTCTCTGTTATCAATGAGAGATAATGTAAAAGACATTGGCAAATAAGAATAGAGATAACAGTCCAAGAATGTACATTTTATTCAGCTAATCTAGTAGTTCTTTAGGGTGTGAAGTACATTTTGTATTACATCACTATAAAAAAGGAAATAAGGTATAATTATCAGTGGCATATCATAGAATTCCAAGTGGGGAAACATTTTGTTTCTCTCCCATCACACAGAGTGCAAAACCTTTTAGGAATCCCAAATTCCACCAATTAAAGCTACTTAAAGCCAAAATGACTATTCACTTCCATAAGATTTACCACTACCAATCCTTCTATCAAATATTTGATAGAATGGACTATCATAATAGTTTACCTTTTAGCATTCATTGAAATGTATAGATTGAATGGAAGGTAAAATACAATTCTGGCTAAGCAATTGTTTTTGTTTCAAAAGCCTGGATATTGCAGATGTCCATGGCCTAAATTATCTAGATCAACATTCCTTTAACTTCTCATATGTAAATATAAATTATCTAACCATTCCAAATAGTCTTGAATAAGTATCTCCTAATAATGTCTACAACTCAGATATCTCCAGTATAAAATTAAAAATAAAATCTTACAGATTTTTTTTCTCAAATTTTACTAAGGAAGTCTTAAATTTTCTACTTCTTTTCTTTTCCAGATGGCTAATATTTTGCTGAAATAAAATAGGGCTATTTTCCAGAGAAGCTAATCACTACCTGCTTCATCTATCAAAGAATAATAAATATGAGAGACAAGAATTCCTGGAAATGACAAGTGAAGTGGGTTTCTGTCCACCTATCATTCTAATAAAACCCAAATAATCAAGATTATTTCCCCAGGTAGAGTCACTTGGTCTTTGGTGGCCAATAAGATAAGACTGACAAAGTAGCCCGTTATCTGTTGGATTCTCAAATTGTATGAGCCTGAAAGGTCTTACAATAGCCTGCTTCTCCAATAAAAGACTTGTCACATTTGCAAAAACCAAGGTAATTCTTGAGAAACCCCACAGGATCTAGAAAAATGATCAATATAAAATACACGTACATTGGAGGATGACTGAAAAATACTAAATAATGAATTAGGGGATGAATTAAAGATTAGCTTTCTGATATTTCCTAATTCTGGTTCACTAAGAAACACATTTTAAAATGGTAAACACTCACCCTTAAAAATAGTGAACATTTTTCTTCTAGCAACCAATTGGCTCGTTCAGTTTTCTTTTCTCCACATGAGGCCAGTTACTGGAAAGTACTCTAGGCTATGTCTGTTTTTAAGTGACCTGCTTTCAAATGTGTGCTGCTCTCAGTGCTTTTGAACTACTCAGAAAGAAAAGAAAAGGATGGCTTTTTCTTGAACACTAGTTAAGAAACAGATAAGTTATTAGCAGATCTGCCTAAGTGCTTTGGCAGATGCCAAAGAGGAGCATGCACAGCTTCAGACTCAGAAAAGCTGTGAAAAAGGTCTGACTCCTGATGGAGAGTGTATGGACTCAGGAACTGGAGGTCCTGCTTCCGTTGTTTTTTTTTTCTTTGTGAATTCTAATTTTAGCTGAATGGAATCCCAAGAAGGGATAATGGTGAGATATTTTGCTCCTTAGATTGGGAATAAGTAGAGTTCATTAGGGCAGGAAGTGCAGAAATAGAAATGGAAATTAAGAGATAATTCACAGAACAAGAGATATGGATTGTTATGGATGAAAAAATGTCCTCGAGGCACCTGGGTGGCTCAGTCCATTAGCATTTGCCTTCTGCCTAGGTCTGTCTTCCACCTAGGTCATGTTCTCAGGGTCCTGGGATCCAGCCTTGTATTGGGCTCCCTGCTCAGTAGGGAGTCTGCTTCTCCCTCGGCCTGCTGCTCCCCCTGCTTGTGATCTCTCTCTCTGTGTGTCAAATAAATAAAATCTTTAAAAAAATATTGTCAATAATAATCAAAGGGATATAAATTGAAATCACAGTAATATATCACTTTTAATATTGAAAATTAGCAAAAAATAAAAAATGCCAACACCATTTGCTGGCATGAGAGTCATGAGAAGGGTACTTTCATAGATCGTTTATGGGAATATCCGCTCAAACAGAGTTTCTGGAGAACACATGACAAAGTGCATCAAAAGCCTTTAAAATGCGCATAGTCTTTGATTCTGGCACTTAGGATTAATAAGAATTTGAAAGGAGGTGATTATTAGATATGCTATTCACCTTATACAAGGGCCTACTCCTAGCCAACCCAAAGAGTAAAGCCATAGGTCTTTTGGGACACCTGAATCACATTGCTGCTAGGTGTTTGAAAGAGTTCAATGCTATTTGTGATTGCACTTGAATCCTAAGGCATTTTTAACTTTGAAATATTTTAAAATCCAAAAATGAAATAGATAAAGCAATGCACAGATGAATAGTTCTTTAAGTCAAAGTCCATTGAAAATGTTTAGATCTGCTGTTTTATCTCATGGAAAGCAAATTCATTTAATTGAAGAAAATCTCCAAAGATCAGATCAGTAAGGGGAGCTTGATAATAAGTCAAAAACCATTTTCCTCATAAATAGCATAGGACATATTAGAATAAATTGAGTTCATTTTAATCAAGTAAACAACCTTGAGAGAATGGATTCTTGTAGGTAGCCTTAGAAACGTCAATAATGTAAATGCTTAGTAAGACATTCATCCACATGGATGCCGACATCCGGGGTGGTTGTGAATGCTCTTCACCTTGCTTCACTGCACACCTACAATTGAATTACACCTTTGAGTACTGTATGGGTTATCATTTGGCTCCCTACAGGAGCTGGATTCAAAAGGATAGACCATAAACACAGCTTGAATGGCCATGATAGAAGAGACAATAATCTTTTAAAAATACACAGAATATACCATAGGTCTTAGAGAGCAATGAATCACATATGTGTAACTGATGGAAAACAAACTGCAAAGCCACAACGTAAAAACTCTTAAGCATAGACCTGCATCCTCACTTCTGACTGAACACTAAATAATGGCTTGGGAAGAATGACATGATAAAAATGTCACGATGAATTGCTACAAGAAAGGATCAAGTAGCCCTGGTAATTAAGAGCCTGTCACTTTGACACAAAGAACAAAATCACAAGAGGTGCCAGATATCTGGGAAAGACATGAGCTTGTCATTTCAACGCAAATGCAAGGGAAAATCAGCTTGATTAGAAGAGGGCACATTGGCAAGTAAGAGCACTTTGCGTTTTTTGATAGCTTGTAGTCTCGCAAACATTTTTTTAAAGAAAAAAAGCAAAAGCTAACCATTAACAGGTCCTTTAAGAGTATTTAAGATGGCAAACAGCATTTGATAAGAGCTGTAGCTCAGGTCAATCCACACATTTGTGGTGTGGGGCAGTGTCTTGAATCTATTATATCTGGCAGATGCAACGTCTCACTTTGACTTAAATGTAATGTGCCTTCTAAGAGATGCAGTTATTTTTGATGCCAGATTGTTGGATTTGGGGACTTTCTAGGACAAGATAACCAGAGCACTGTGGGCTGTCTGAGAGTTAAATGACCACCTAATTCTGCACTTCCTTTAAAGATTTTTAGAAATCTTAATCCAGGTACTTTAAATGTCTAATTCAATTTTTGAATTTTCAATTCCATTTTTTGGATATGGAAACTAATCATTAGGGAGGTCAAGTAACTCACCCAACTCACAGCTCAGAATAGGAGAATAGGAATTTGCCCTAAGTTTTCCCAGACATTTACAAAGTCTGTATCATTTTCTCTATAGTATGAGGACTCTCTAAGAATACTGGTGTAGAGACAAGAAGACCTGGGGTCTGGTGTCAGTTCTGTTACTGACTCAACATATGATTGTGGGGAAATCAGCCCTTTAACAGCTGTCTTCTTGTCCACTTGTCATTTTATAGGCCACTTCCTTTTCAATACAGCCCATGATGTTCATTGGCTTGTGTTTCTCTCATTTTACCAGCATGATCCTTTCATAAATACTTTTAGAATCCAAAGGAATAGGAGGTTGAGTTTGCTTCCACAGGCTTCTAGGATAATTGCACAAAGGAAGTCCCTCAGAGTTCTATCAAGCAGGGCAAGAGGAAAAGATTAGAATTCACCACAGCCAGTCCCTCCTTCTTATCACCCTTGGTTTGATCCCCTGAGTCTGTCATTGTTAGTGAGGCCTTTGGAACTTGAGCAGTAGGGTAGAAATGCAGAAAGTTCTAAACAGGTTATTTAATTAATTGTGTTGTATCTGCTAATATTCTCTCACATTAACTAGAATAATTGAAAGCTGACTACAATAACAATGAGGTTACTGCTGAAAATTGGTGGGGTCAGTCTCACAAAGCAGAAAGGGTAAAGTTACCAGACATAGCAAGTCACTCTTCATCTATTTCTTCCCATGGGAATGGACAAAGAATGTAGACTACCTTATAGAATACTAAGACATTTTTCTCTAATTTTTTTTGTCTCTAAAAAGAATTTGGATAATATTCAAAGATGTTAATCTCTATTAACATTCATGTAAGTGATAGGTGATACTACCAACCGTGTCAATAATAATGATGATGAAAAATCTGGGGCAGATTCTTGATAGAATGACAGATATTATTAAATATGGGTGAGAGGAGAAACAAATTTGTTAAGAATCCTCAAATGCCAGAGGAACCTCCACAAGGTTCTTCACATACTTTACCGTATTTTAATACAGAAAAAAATTCAAGCACCAGGGGTATTTTTGTCTTTATTTTGCAGATGAAATCACTGAGGAATGCAGAGGTTAATATTGCCCAGGGTTCCACAGCTAATCAAGACAGAGCTGTCATCATTTCAGAAGCCTTTCCTCATTCCACTACACCATGCTAAAGCATCTGGGCTCTCTTGGCTGGTCCTCCTTAGCCTTCATGATTGAAGACACACATTTAACAGATGGGGAAGGGTGCAATTGTGTCTTTATAGCAGAGTGCAGTATTCCCCTATGTGCAGACAACTTGTCATGTCCCTCATTATCACTAGGATCCAACCAACTGAACAAACTAGCCCAGATTTAGAATCAGGAAAAATAAAAGCGCTGCCTAGCTGGCACAAGCTGGTTCAACATCGAATTAACTCCCTTAACAGCCCTTTGAAGGAAAGAGCTGGTATTATCAGCCTCTTGACAGATGAGGAAACTGAGCCAATGAAAGTTGCAATGACTTTTTAGCATCACTCAGAAAGTAGATACAAAGCTGGGAAGAGACCCATGGCCTTTGGGCTCTTATTTGGGTTCACTAACAAGAACATTTCACATCAAACAGAAAGTACCATAATATATAGCACCAGCTGCATAGGCCAATTATTCCTTAATTCCTTAATTCCTTAATAAAATAGTATAGAAACTTATCTTTTAAAAAATGAAAAATTGTGGTAATTTTGATGACAATCCAGGTATGGGGAAGGAACTAATAGTGAACACAGGCCTGAACTTCAATTTAACAAATCAATTCTATTTTTCTGTAAATGATTTCATTAAGATGTTCCAAACTGGTGAATTCTGTAGTTTGGAAGAGGCACATCCCTAATAAATATTCTGTCTGTCAGGGTCCCATATGTGGATAATAAATAAAGTTCCATTGTAGAAACCCAACCACGAGACCATATCCTATTATCTTCCATGTCATTTAAAATAAGAGTTTGAAAACAGATTGTAAATCTGATTTCATGCAGTCCACTTTTGTCCCCTCACTCATTGGCTTTGACTTTTCTGGTCTTACCTATCAAAATACCAACAGCATTTTTCACAGAGCTAGAATAACAATCCTGAAATTTGTATGGAACCACAAAAGACCCTGAATAGCCAAAGCAAATTGGGAAAAGAAAAGCATGGGGTGCCTGGGTGGCTCAGTTGTTAAGCATCTGCCTTCGGCTCAGGTCATGATCCCAGGGTCTTAGGACCAAGCCACGCATTGGGCTCTGCTCTCCCTCTCCCACTCCCCTTGCTTGTGTCCCCTCTCTCACTGTGTCTCTCTCTGTCTAACAAATAAATAAAATCTTTAAAAAAAAAAAAGAAAGAAAAGCAAAGCTGGAGGCATCACAATTCTGGACTTCAAGTTATATTACAAAGCAATAGTGATCAAAACACTATGGTACTGGCACAAAAATAGACACATAGATCAATAGAACTGAATAGAAAACCCAGAAAAAAATCACAGCCACAGGGTCAATTAATCTTTGACAAGACAGGACAGAATATCCAAAGGGAAAAAGAATGTTTCTTCAACAAATGGTGTTGGGAAAACTGGACAGTGACATACAGAAGAATGACACTGGACCACTTCTTACACCATAAACAAAAATAAATTCAAAATGGATGAAAGACCTAAATGTGAGACCTGAAACCATAAAAATTCTAGAGAAGAACATAGGCAGTAACTTCTTTGACATTGACTGCAGCAACTTCTTTCTAGACATGTCTCCTGAGGCAAGAGGAACAAAAGCAAAAACAAACTATTGGAACTTCATAAAAATAGAAAGCTTCTGAACAGCAAAGGAAACAATCAATAAAACTAAAAGCAACCTATGGAATGGGAAAAGATATTTGCAAATGACATATCTGATAAAGGCTTAGTATCCAAAATATATGAAGAACTTATAAAATTCAACACTCAAATAATCCAATTAAAAATGGGCAGACAACATAAATAGACATTTTTCCCAAGAAGGCATCCAGATGTCCAACAGACACATGAAAAGATGCTCAACATCACTCATTATCAGGGAAATACAAATCAAAACTACAATGAGATGTCACCTCATACCTGTCAGAATGGCTAAAATCAACAACACAAGAAGCAATAGGTGTTGGCAAGGATGTGGAGAAAATACTAATTCAAAGGGATACATGCACCCTGATGTTTATGGCAGCATTATCTACAATAGCCAAATTACGGAAACAGTCCAAGTATCCATCAACTGACAAATGGCTAAAGAAGATGTGGTGCATGCGCGTGTGCACACACACACAAGAATATTACTCAGCCATCAAAATGAATGAAATCTTGCCATTTGCAATGACGTGGATAGAGCTAGACTGTATTATGCTAAGTGAAATAAGTCAGTCAGAGAAAGACAAATACCATATGATTTCACTCATATTCAGAATGTAAGAAACAAAACAGATGAGCAAAGGGAAGAGAGAGAGAGAGAGGGAGAGAGATAAATCAAGAAAGAGACTTTAACTATAGAGAACAAACTACTGGCTACCATCAGGGAGGTGGGTGGGGAGATGGGTAAAATAGGTGATGGGGATTAAGGAGTGCACTTTTTGTGATGAGCACCAGATGTTGTATGGAAGTGCTAATCACTACATTGTACACCTGAAACTAATAATACATTGTATGGTAACTGGAATTTAAATAAAAACTTTAAATAAAATAAAGACAAAAAAGAAAAAAATAAATACAGTCAGAAAGAATTCCCACACTGACCTCTTAGCCCTCAATATCTACCAGTTGACTCATGGAAGTAAGAATAGTTTTAATTTGAGATATAATAATAATAGTAATAATAATAATAATACAGCTACTGTTTATAAGTTCTTATGCATTGGGTACTGTAATAAATTATGCTTGATATGCATTATTTCCTTTAATCCTTACAGGAAACTTCTGAGATAGTTGCTATTATTTGTTGTAATTCATATTTTAAAGATATGGAAACTGAGGCACAGTATGTTGCCATATTTCACCCAGCTATGAGTCAGAGCAGGCATTCAAACTCAAGACTCTCATTCCAGTGCCTGAGATCTTAACTCATATTCAAGGTAATTCTCCTATCAAGAAGACTATACTGAGATACAGAGCCAATGTGTCTGCTGAACAAAGCAGTCTTAATTCCCAAGCAATGATCAGACTGGGCTGTTAGCCAGTACACTGTATTATCCCTCTTACTTTGCAATAAAGACCATGAGCCATTGACTTTCAGTCAACAGGCATTTATGCAGTATATACTGTGTGCAGGGCTCTAGACAAGGGACTGCAAGGGTAGCAAGGAAAACAGACAGAAAGCAACAAACTCCCTGAGATCTACAATTTGACTTTCAGAAAGGAAGAAATGGCCACAAAAAGTATCACTCAAGTGAAATGGAGACTACCCACGCAAAGGATAGTTTGGAAAATAGAAATTCAGCCATTCATGCATTCTGAAGGCAGCAATTACATTCAAAAACCAGTTAGGAACTCTACAGCAAGTTTATGGGAAGAAGTGATTGCTTGACCAAATTCATCATTTTATCCCCAAACCAGTATACACACATGTGTGTCTGGGGGAGGGAAGAAGAGGGTGTAAGAAACTACCAAAACTACACAAAACTGGTTGATGACTAATTACTGTTTATATCTGTTGTTTCATGTGTCCTATATGTTATCATTGGAATACCAATGTAATATAGAGGATATAGTACATGAACAGTTCACCTTCCCTTTTTGTCTCCTGGTTCTTAGACCAGAACTTATACCATCAGCCCCCAGCCTCCTCGATGCACAGGCCTTTGGCTTCAGACTGAATTATACTACTGGCTTTCCTGGGTCTCCAGCTTGCAGACAGCAGATGTGGGACTTAGCCTCCATAACCACATGAGTCAATTCCTATAATGGCATTCCTATATCTATATCCGCATTGATCCATCTATAGATATATATCCTATTGGCTCTGTTTCTCTGGAGAACTTGAATACACCATGTAACAAAGCACCACAAATTCAGTGGCCGTACCTCTGTGTGATTGAGTATGGTCTCAGCTAGACAGATCTGCTCTTGACAGCAGGTCTGTGGGCTTGCTAGGGCAACTTTGGTTTAGGCTGTGGCATATGACTGGCTCCACTTCACAACTTCACAAGTTTCTCATTCTTTGCCCGAGACCTGCAGGATTACTGGGATATTTTCCTATGGAGTCAGCAGAGGAGCTCACGGGTGAGCAGAAGCATATAAGGACCCTTAAAGTTGAGTGTTCAGAATGGCACACTGGCACTTCCACCTACAGGCCAGTGGATAAAGATACAGGTTTTAGCTTAAGACCAAGAAATAGGAATCTCCCACAATGATACCATGGAAAGGATGCCGATGCAGGGAAAGGTCAGGAATGTACTCAATCTACCACAACTTTGTAAGGAATGAGTTTATTCTGTTGTAATGGTATTGGGAGGTTTTAGCAGAGGTGTGACATGATCCAACTGACATTTTAGAAATAATTCACACGTTTCTGTATGGAGAATATATAGCTGAGGGACAAGGTGAAAGCAAAACCAGTCAGGAGACCATTGCAGTAGACTAGGTAAGAATTGATGTGACTTTGATTAGATTATGCTAATGATAAATGTGTTGACCCAGGCTATATGAAAATAAATTCAACAGGATTGCTGATGAATTGCATGTGGAACATTAAAGAAAAAGGAAGGACGTCAATAACATCCAGGTGGCGGTTGGTGCCATTTATTAAGGTGGGGAAAGCGGACAGAGGAGCACGTTTCAAAGAGCCTGTGTTAAATAGGAGTTCAACTTTGGACTTTTTAAATTGGAAATGTTTATTAGACATCCAAGTAGGGATATCAAGTAGGCAGCAGAATGTATGAACGTGGGTTATAGGGCCGGAGGTATACATTTGGGAATCTATCAATTAGTGTGACTTCAGATTCATTAACAGAAGAGCCCACTGCAAGTATTTTGAACAATCAGGAGAAGTTGTTCTCTCACACATCAGGAAGCTAACAGATAAGAAATTTCAGATTTAACATATTTAGCAACTCAGCTACATCATAAAGACTGGAGTTCTTATTTTTCTGTTCTATCGTGTTCAATGTGGTGGTTAATAGTGTCATGGTTAAAAGATGGCTGCTGTAGTTCTAAGTATCACATGCAGATGAAAATATCAAAGGCAGAGAAAAGAATATGTTAAGGAGGATGGAGTAATAAACTGAACTAAATATTACTCATTGTTTTTCAAGTACAATGGGATCTGAGAATTGACTGACTATTGGGTTTAAAGAAGTCATTGGTGACCATGAAAAGAATAATTTTCATGTATTGTGAAGAATAAAAACCTAATAGGAATGGGATCAAGAAGGAAGTTGTGAAGAGAAAGGCAACTCTTTTGAGGTCTTCTAGGTAACATAAGTGGAGTTGTAAAGTAGTCTGAAACTCAAAGGAAACAGTTGGGCAGGATGTTTTTACCACTGGAAGATAGCCACTATAGAAGCCTTGAAAGTGGACCTAAAAGTGAATGCCTCAAAAATCATAGAGACTCTTGGACCAAAAAGAGAACTCTAAATCTTCCTCTAGAAAATAAGAGAACTTCATGAACTGACCTCTAAGCCTTCCTTCAATAGTACTACTGATAAAGCCTCCATTCTTGCATGAATGGCCCTGTGAGCATTTAGAGTCTTTTCCAACCACATTGTGGTTCAGTAATTCTCGATAGGGCACGAGAGGCTTAGAAGAAGAGGTAGGATGGATTACCACAGAGGCTACCCAGTCCCATTCCTTTTCACTATAAACAATGTCTCTACGATTACATAGAGATAAAGATCTTTCTCCATCTCTTCTTCTGTCCTTCCATCTGTCCATCTATACACCCACCCCTCTATCTATCTGTGTATGTGTGTACAGGAAGGAGCTTCTCCCTTTTTCTTTACACGAAGTCTGTACTCTCAATTATACTTCAAGGGCATTCCTCCAAATTAATGCCTACATATCTAATTCATTTTTTAATACCTGTGTAAATTCCCTAATTTTATGTTTTTGGAGGTTGTTTTTGCTCATTTTCTTGTGTGTGTGTATGTGCTTTGGCCACTACAAAGTACACACTTAGACATATGTGTATGTACTGTTTATTTTTGCATGATAGATTCCCAATAGTGGAAATGGTAAGTCAAAAATTATGTGCATTTTTATAGTTTAATAGATCCTAATAGATTATATCTGAAAATATTTGTAGAAATGTATATTCCCTTTAGCAATCTAACAGAGGACCTGTTTCCTTGGGATTTCCTATTTAGTATACCATCCCCCCATTTAAATAAGTCACCTGTGGGGGAGATGAAGTCATCATTGCCTCCCCAGCAATGTCATTACAAATCACTGTCCTAGGGAGCCATCAACATGGATAGGTATGCACCATGTCTCTTGGACGATCTGAGACTTTCTAAGGCTGTAGAATCATTGCTTTGTTAGCTCTCCTTTCTCCACAGGGGCCCAGGCTCTGAGTACTGGGCAAAAGGAGAGGCTTAGGCCAGGCCTATGTGGTTAAATTTAACAAGGATTCCCAAATTTACACTTTAAGGATTAAATAATTTAATTATTTGAAGAGATCTAGGGAGCCATGTAATAATACTACATCCAAGTGAGAATCTGATTGAGAGCCAAATTAGAACATTTCCACCTTCGGAAAATAACATCCAATAGAAAAGAGATGGAGCAATTGTACTTACTGAACAATTTCAAGAAAAGGCATTTACTTGCTCTTGTGTAGGCACAGTCTAACATAGAACTTTAAACCTTCCCCAGACTGCCTGCATCTTGAAGACATTCAGTAAACCATAAATTCAGCTCCCCTCCTCCATGTTTTGTCAATACCATAATAACAATGTTGCCAATAACACATGTAAAAGGAAAGTTTATAGATGGTCAATGACAATGCCCATTGAGTTGATATCTCCATTATTCATATGCCTCACAAATAGAAGCTTAAATGCACAGAGAAATCAATAGAATAAAAAGAAATCAATTCTCAGTTTATTCTTAAAGCTACCAGACTAAAGAATAATTTCAAAAATATAGATGTGCAATATGATAGGAGAGTTAAAATTTCTGAACATCTTGTTTTCATGCACACTGCAAATGCAACATTGATTTTTTTAAAAGGCTTAAAGTGTGTGTGTGTGTGTGTGTGTGTGAGACACACTGAAAAAATTAAAAATAATTTCCTTACAGTCCAAGTTGGTGTTTCAGGCTGAAGTCAGCCCCAATTGCTCTGCTGGTAGATAACCTGTGAAGAGAGGATTTTCATAAGGAAGTCTATGATGCAGATGAAAATCACTTCTTCCTCTCACACTCACCTATCCCTCAAAGGTAGTTACTAGTTAGGAAAATAAAAACCATTGGTAGCAAAGAATTCACCAGCTGAATTTAAAGCCATTCCCTATATGTGGCTCTGTATATGCACTCAAATCTAAAAGCCTTTCATGTTTCCATCGTGGAATCTCTCTTGAGTTACTCTATCCCCAGCATTGTACATGCCTCTGAACATCACATTTTCAGAGTAACTTGGAAAAAGATTTCAGCCTACGTGAGCATACACCTTAACTCCAGATTTTCTCCAGAGTGACATGTTGAGTACATGCTACCATATCAGGTACAGAAGCTCAGGGGCTAGGGAATCATTGTGATTATGTAGTGAAATTTCTCTGGTGGTTTTACATTTACTATCTTCCCTTTTGTGAATTTCCTGGGTTTTGTTTTTGTTATTTTTGCTTTGTTTATTTCTTTTTCTTTATTTGAGTGATTATAGATGTACTATGGAAATGGAAAAATGGAAAAAGCTTAAGCTTCATAGGCACACAGACAGCCCTAGGTTGAATCTGGGACTTGTCATTTTCTGGTTGTGAAACTATGATTAAGTCCACCATTTCTTCATCTGTAAAATAGGAATAATAATATAACCTACCTCAAGGTTATTATGAGTAATTGAGTAATACTGATGACATAATGAGTAATAATGCATGTAAAGTGTGTAACAGTGTTTGACACAGTAGACAATCACACGTGAACTGCTACCGTTACCACCGCTGCCATCACCGCAACCATTACTACTGTTTTAGTCCATTTGGGCTCTGCTATAACAAAATACCTCAGACTGTGTTGCTTCTAAATGACAGCAATTCATTTCTCACAGTTCTGGAGGTTGGGAAGTCCAAGAGGAAGGCACCAACATGGTCAGGTGAGGGTCCTCTTTGCTGTTCGTTGCTGGTAACTTTTCATTATGCCCTCCATGGTGGAAGGGACCAGGGATCTCTCTGGAGCCTCTTTTATAAGACATTAATCCCATTCATGTGGATTCTACACTCATGACCTAAGCACCTCCCAAAGTACCCCCTTCCTAATATCGACTTTGGGGGCTAGGATTTCAATCTATGAATTTTGAGGGGACATAAATATTTGGACCATAGCAACTATATACTTGATTACTGTGAAGGAAAATGTGGTGGGTAGAGAAAGAAAGGCATTCTCTCTACTTCTTGGATTGGAAAGACAGCCTTACCAAATGAAGGAAAGTCTTGGTTAACAGAAGCAGACTCACTGAAATATGCATAAAACTTGGTATCATCTTTCAAATTATTACATCCAATTGAGCTAGTTTTCCAAACAGCTTGTTTGGTTTCAGAAACAAAACAATTGGTTAACGAACATGATTATTCTTCCAGTTGGTATCATGAAGATAAATCCAATTGGTGGGATGGAACTATTTGTTTTTCCACTGAGAAAGGGTAAACTCGCTGAATGATATTATGTGATGCGGTCGCAGACCTCATGAAGTCCTGTGCTCTTTGCCCAGGACTACTGGACTCCCTTGTATGGCTGCATTGAAGGAATATTTGTTTCTTGGAAATTGTTAACATAGATCTGTTTCTTGGAAATTATTAACATAGATATTTCAAAACACGATTTTTGATAACAATAGAGTACATTATGCATGGGATGAAACCTCAGGCTAGTGAGCTTTTATCTATCTTGGTGAAGTGCTTGAAAAATATAGGAGGGCAAAATAACAGAGCTAGAATCAGTAAAATTATATTTTGTCTCATTATCTGCCTATTACAACTGGAGAAACAAATGTACAAAAATAAGGTCAAGAAAGTTGGACAAATTTGTAGACTCAGTGGTGGAGCCCTTATCCTGAGTTAAAGCCAACTTTTTAATGCATAATTGAACAATATACAAGTAAGTCAGTTAAATACTTCTGCCTTCATTTTATGACAGTTTGTATATTTTCTTTATAAAGAGGAGAGGGAAGGAAGGAAGGGAGAGGAAGAGAGAGAGAGAGAGAGAATAAATGCTATTCCATTAACTTATTACAGTAGAAATAGTATTTTAATAAACTTAATAGAAAACAATAAAATGAAACTAGATTATATAGAACAAAATAGAGTCTATTAAACTATTATTCACAAAAAATAGTATTAAACTATTATTCACTCAAAAATATGGTATCAAAATTTTAGCTATCATTCACACAAAAATAATCTGTGAAAAAATATTTTGTTGTTTTTTTCAGTAAGTGTTCTAGGTTGAGGGAAGCCCTTCTGGAATGGCAGATTTCAAACCTTTGTATAATCAACTTTTTTTTATAAAAGCAATGAGAACACTAACAAAATATACAAAATCAACATTTTAGAAACTATAGCAATTAACCAAAAACTTGCAAATATCCAAGGAATGTTTATCCAAGAAAAAGAGCCAAATCTCTGTAAAATAACAATTGTGAAGTGTTTAATCCTGACCTTTTCCCACTCTCCTCTCCTCAGTTTCGCAGTAACCTTGCAACTCAACAGCCTCACAATTATGGTAGCTGTGAAAACCAACAACTGAGCAGTCACTGAAGGAGGCAGAGTTTGGAGCTGTCCCCAAATCCTCTTATATAAAGATTTGTCACTGTTTGATCTATCTGGCAGCTCCTGAAAAAGCCACACTTAAATTACTTGTCTTAATTTGATCTGACTCATAGCATGACCAGTGCAAATTGTCCTATTCTTAGGACATTTGTTAAAAACAATCAGCCACACTTGTATAACATTCTAGCTGCCTGAGGTGGTGATACCAGTTGGAACAAATAAGAGATTGACCAAAAAACATAAAAGGAAAATCTGGGGAATGAGATATTTGTAATGGTCTTTGAAAAGATCAAACATATTTCTGGGAATATAGAAAGCATGTGCAGGGTTATGTATATACCCAGGAAATACATGAGAAACATTAATCTGTCATTTCTAACTGACCTTGAGGCTCTGCACAAGCAGGAAGTGAAAGTGAACACACACTTGTAAAGTGACTGCTGGAACATAGAAGTCATGCCCCAACATATACACAGCGCCCTCTCAGCAAAGGTCTGACAGTGATGTCAGACCAAATAGAAAATATCAATAAAGAGATATAAATTATAAAAAAAATTGAAATTGTGAAAAGCTCAATGACTGAAATGAAAAATTCACCAGACAGGCTCAACAGCAGGCAGGAGACTTGAGCCAGCAGAAGAAAATAACACACTTAAACATAGGTCAATTGACAGAAAAACTGGACAACACGCACCCAGATTTAAACTTTCAAATGACAAAGACAAAGCAAGAGAATCATGAAAACAGCAAGAGAAAGTTGACTCATCAAGGGCAAGGGATACTCAATAACATTTACTGATTCAAGGCATTGAAGGAAACCTCTTAAATCACTAGCTGACCACTAAGGTAATGATATAGAGACTTCATGACCACACACAACAAAGACTACAGACTTTGCAGATTAATTTAGAAAACTCATTAAAACAAACATCAAAAGCAAGAAAAACTAAGAGTGACAACAACAAATCCTTTTGGGGAATGGTATCTAATTTCCAGAATTCCATATTATACTATTTTAAATGTCAAGTTTTTAACAAAAATTATGAGACACATAAAGAAGTAAGAAAGCATGTACTGTATTCCAGAACATAAGCAATAAATAGAAACTTTATCTTTAGGAAGCCTAGATGTTGGACTTACTAGACAGATTCAAAATCAGAACAAGTGTGTTCAACGAACTAAAGAAAATCATATCTAAAGAATTAAAGGAAAGTAGGACAGTGATGTCAGACCAAACAGAAAATATCAATAAAGAGATATAAATTATATAAAAAAAATTGAAATTGTGAAAAGCTCAATGACTGAAATGAAAAATTCACCAGACAGGCTCAACAGCAGGCAGGAGACTTGAGCCAGCAAAAGAAAATAACACACTTAAACATAGGTCAATTGACAGTATCCAGTCTGAGGAACAGAAAGTAAATGAATGAAGAAGAATGAACAGTGCTTCAGAAGCCTGTGGGATGCAATTAAACACACCAAAAAACACATAATGGGACTACCAAGAGAAGAGTAAAAGAAAGGGGCAGAAAGAATATTTGAAGAAAAAGGTTGTGGTTGAAAACTTCCCCAATTTAATTAAAACTATTAATCTACACACCCAGGAAGCTCAATCAACTCCAAGAAGAAAAACTGGACAACATGCACACAGATTTAAACTTTCAAATGACAAAGACAAAGCAAGAGAATCATGAAAGCAGCAAGAGAAAGTTGACTCATCAAGGGCAAGGGATACTCAATAACATTGATAGGTAACTTCTCATCAGTAAACATGGAAGCTGAATGAAATAGACTATGAAAAAAGCCTAATCCTTCAAAAACAAAGGAGAAATTATGACATGCATAGATAAACAAAGCTGAGAGTTTGTAGCTAGCTGACCTGCCCTATAAGAAATCCTTAAACTCTGGCACCTGGGTGGTTCAGATGGTTAAGCATCTGCCTTCGGCTCAGGTCATGATCCCAGGGTACTAGGATCGAGTCCTGCATCGGGTTCCCTGCTCAGCAGGGAGCATGCTTCTCCCTCTGCTTCCCTCTCTCTCTCTGTCTCTCATGAATAAATAAATAAAACCTTAAAAAAAAAAAAGAAATCCTTAAACTCTAAACCCTAAAGACAATCCTTCAGGTATAAATGAAAGGACACTTGTGAGTAATTTGAATTCACATGAAGAAATAGAAAGCACTGGTAAATGTAACTACATAAGTAAATAAAAAAGACTATAACTATTTTTTTGTTTGTAAAGCATTTCCCCCTCCTATCTGATTTAAATGACAACTGCATAAAGTAATAATTATATATCTTTGTTGATAGGCACAGAATATATAAAGACATAATTTGCATGACAACAGTACAAAGAAGGGGAAAGGAAGTGAAGGAATATAGGGGTTAAGATCTTTATTCTAGTGAAATTAAGATAATATTAATTGTACCTAGACTGTTAAAAATTAAGATGTTAATTTTAATCTCTAGGACAACTATAAGAAAATAAGATAAACACTATGGTAAAAAAAAAAAGAAGAAAAGAAAAAAAAAGAAAAAGAAGGGTACACTTGAAAGTAACTAACACCAAAGAACATAGTGAAGGAGGAACAGAGGCACAAGAAAGACATAAGGCATTCAGAAAACAAAAAATGACAGACATAAATCCTAACCTATTATTAATTACATGAAATATAAATTGATTAAACACACCAATCAAAAGGTAGACAGATTAATATTGCACTTTCAAAAATGGATAAAACAACTAGGTAGAGAATCAACAAGGAAATAGGAAACTTGAATACTATAAACCAACTAGACTTAACAGACATTTATAGAACACATCACCCAACAGCAGCAGAATACATATCTTCTTAAATACACATGGAACATTCTCAAGGATATACCATAAGTTAGAACATAAAAATGTCTCAATATTGACAAATACATGGAAATGTAATAACACTCCTAAATAACAAATGAGTCATAAAAGAAATCATAAGAGAAATTAGAAAATACTTTGAGAAGAATGAAAATGGAAACACAACTCAAAACTTAATGGTATTCAGTAAAAGCAAAGTTTATAGGGACATTTACAGCTCTAAATGCCTACATTAAAAAAGAAGAATAAGGGCACCTGGGTGGCTCAGTCGGTTAAGTGCCTGACTCTTGATTTCAGCTCAGGTCATGCTCTCAGGATTGTGGGATTGAGCCCCGAGTAGGGTTCCACGCTGGGTGTGGAGCCTGCTTAAGATTCTCTCTCTCCCTCTCCTTCTGCCCCTCCTTGTAAGGTTTCAGTAGTGATGTCTCTCCTTTATCCCTTATTTTATTAACTTAATTCTTATCTGTTTTTCTCCTGGTCAGTCTAGTTAAAGATTTCTGAATTTTGTTTATCTTTTTCAAAAAACCAACTGTGGCTTGTTGACTATCTCTATTGTGTTTTTTATTTCATTTATTTTAAAGGATACCATCAGAAAGTGAAAAGACAACTTATGAAATGGGTGAAAATATTTGCAAAGCATATATCTAATAAAAATCTAGCATCTAAAAAATATTAAAAAAATTTTACAGCTCATGATTAAAAAGACAGCCCAATTTAAAGTGGGCAAAAATATTTAAACAGGCCATTCTCCAAAGAAAATATACAAGTGGCCAGTAAGCATGTGAAAAGATACTCACCATTGTTAGTCATTAGAGAAATGCAAATCAAAACTACAATGAGTTATCACTTCACATCCACTAGGATAACTATAACAAAAAATAATGGAAAATAACGTGTTGTAGAGAAATTTGATCTCTCTTATGTTGTTTATGAGAATGGAAAATGGTGTATCCACTGTGAAAAACAACTTGGCAGTTCCTCAAAAAGGTAAACACTGAGTTATCATATGACTCAGCAATGTCATTGCTAGGTATATAAAGAGAATTGAAAACATATTCACCCAAAACCTGTACACAAATGTACATAGTAGCATTTTTCATAATCAACCCAAGTAGAAACAACCCAACTGCCCATCAACTGATGAATGGATAAAAAAAATGTAGTATATCCATACAGTGTGATATAAATCAGCTATAAAAAGAAGGTAATAATTCATGCTACAACATGAAGCTTGAGAACATTATGCTAAAGGAAAGAAGGCAAAGAAGGCCACATATTGTAGGATTCCATTTATATAAAATGTCCCAAATAGGTAATTCCACAGAAAAGAAAGTAGATTAGTCATTGCCAGGTATTGGGGGCAGTAGAGAAACTGCCATTGGTCATGAATTTTTTTTTTTGAGAGTAATAGAAATGTCCCCAAATTTAGATAGTGCTGATGTTTGCAGAATTCTATGAATATGATAAGAAAACACCAAATTATACACTTTAAAAGGATTGATTTTGAGGTAAATGGATCATAGCTTCATAAAGTTGTTATTTTAAAGTGTTTAAGGTTGCATGGAGTTCTTTTTTTTTTTTTTAAGATTTTATTTATTTATTTGACAGAGAGGGAGACAGCGAGAGAGGCAACACAAGCAGGGGCAGAGGGAGAGGGAGAAGCAGGCTTCCCGCCGAGCAAGGAGTCCGATGTGGGACTCGATCCCAGGACCCTGGGATCATGACCTGAGCCAAAGTCATTGACCATGACACTCAATGACTGAGCCACCCAGGTGCCCTGAATGGAGTTCTTTGAATGGGCTGCATTGATTAAAATTAGCTACTTTTCTTTATTTGTCATACTATGTATTTAAAAAAAATTACTCCACAACATTCACATGTGTGAAATTTGGTATGACTTAGTAGAAAGAGGACAGGATTTGTAATTATAGGTAAATGATCCAAAACCAACTTGCCATCATCTAAGGAAATCTAAACTTTAGTTTCTCCATCTGTGACACAGAAATAAGACCTGTTATTAGGTTTACCTGAAAGTAAGAGCATCTAACACAATGTATAGTATAGAGAAGGAAGAACTCAATTTAAATAATGGAAATGACTAAATATTTATTTAGGTTGTACTCCCTACAGCAGGATTTGGTGAAATATGGTTGAAGATCCAGCTGCCAGTTTTTGCAAATAAAATTTTATTGTGAGAGAGCCCTGATGGTCTGTCTTTAAGCCTAAAGTACTTACTATCTGGCCCCTGAAGGAAACATTTGCTGACTTCTCTCCTAGAGGATGAGGATGTGGTAGGGTGGGGTAGGATGTGGCAGAATATGTAAAACAGGTTATTTTTCCTAGTACCCACATGGTAGTGTTCTCTCTCTCTAAAGCAACCTCACTGTGGAGAAGTCAGGGAAAAAGAGACTCATATGGTCTTTTGCACAGTAAATTTGGGATCCACATTCCAGGACTACTGACTCAACACACAGTGATAATAGGTATATCTTACTTTGCTGCCCCAAGTAAATATCAGCATGTTTAAAGGAAGGGGGATAGGGTGGCAAAATGACTAATGGCCATTGGAAGAGACAAAGAAAAACAAATAATGGATTGTGAGAAAATGCTATGAAAGCAGTAAAGAGGTGGTGAGATACTGAACGGTGGGAAGAAGGATACTTGAAATGGAATAATCAGAGAAAACCCTCTAAGAAGTAATATTTGATCTGAAAATGAATGCTATAGAAGAGCTTGGCGTGTTCACTAGAGTGCAGCGCAAGAGCAGCAGTATTTCCAAAGGTGAAGTCATGGAGGTAGAAAGGAAACCTATCAAACCGAACTTGGTAGGCACAATAAAGATTTTTAAAAATTTTAGTTTGAGGGGAAACCTTGGGAGTGTTTGAGATAAACATAATTTGATACATGTTTTTAAAAATATCACTCTAGGGGCGCCTGGGTGGTTCAGTCAGCAAGGAGTCTACCTTGGGCTCAGGTCATGATGCCAGGGTCCTGTGATCAAGCCCAGAGTCGGGCTCCCTGCTCAGCCTGCTTCTCCCTTTCCTGCTGCTCCCTCTACTTGTTCTTGCTCTCTCTGTGTCAAATGAATAAATAAAATCTTAAAAAAAAAAAAAGAAGAAGATAGCAGGAAGGGAAAAATGAAGGGGGGGAAATTGGAGGGGGAGACGAACCATGAGAGACTATGGACTCTGAGAAACAAACTGAGGGTTCTAGAGGGGAGGGGGGTGGGGGGATGGGTTAGCCTGGTGATGGGTATTAAAGAGGGCACATTCTGCGTGAAGCACTGGGTGTTATACGCAAACAATGAATCATGGAACACGACATCAAAAACTAATGATGTAATGTATGGTGATTAACATAACATAATAAAAACATGCTAGAGGGATACCTTTGTGAGGGGATGGGTGTGTGAATTAGCGACATTGTGGGTATGTATATCAAATCGTCGCAGTGTACACTTTAAACATCCTTTAAATATATTACAATTTTGTCAATTACATCTCAATAAAAAATTTTTAAAATCTTTAAAAAAGAAATCACTCTAGCTGCTGCTCTTTCTAATAATGTGTTCTTGTGTTTTTTCCCATTTCTTCCAGATTGTTCAAGTCTTTGCTTATTTTAGTTTATATTTGCTTTCCTTTTTTTATTTTTTTTAAAGATTTTATTTATTTATTTGACAGAAAGAGACACAGCGAGAGAGGGAACACAAGCAGGGGGAGTGGGAGAGGGAGAAGCAGGCTTCCCACAGAGCAGGGAGCGCAATGCGGGGCTCGATCCCAGGACCCTGGGATCATGACCTGAGCCGAAGGCAGACGCTTAACGACTGAGCCACCCAGGCGCCCCAATATATTTGCTTTCCTAATGGACCGGCTCCTAGACTGCTCAATGCTGCTTTTTTCCCAAGATCTGAGCAGAGGTCTAACAATCCTTGGGAACGTTGTATAGGAGAGCAAATACGTGGATAATTTAGGTAATGACCTCTCCCATGCATCTCTTGGATAACTTAAAACAAAGGGAGACCTGTGGCCTGCAAATTTCTTGTATGAAGTATGGTTACTTTTTATGTTAAAAACAAGGTAGCATTCATTTTGCACTATGTGCTAAATGTTATATATTTGAGTTATTTATCCAAAAGGTTCCAAAGTCCCTCATGCTGAAACTGTAGTCAGAACCTTCTCTATCCCTATCTCTGTCAATCACTAATCTGTTCTGTTCCCTACAGTTTTACCTTTTCTAGAATGTTGTATAAACAGAATCTTATAGCATGTATCCCTTTAAGGCTGGCTTTTTTCACTTAGCACAAGGTTTTGAAGTTTATCCAAGTTGTTTTATGTACAGTAATCTGTTCCTTTTTAATGCTGAATAGTTAGTATTCTATAATATGGATGTGCTAGCTTGTTTATTCATTCAACAGTTCATGGACATGTGAGTTCTTTCCAGTTTTGGTAGTGATGAATAGTGCTACTATAAAATATTTTCATGTGAACGCAAGGTTTCTTTTTTTTTTTTTCTTTTTGGCTAAATTCCTAAATGTGGGATTGTTGAGTCATTCAGTAATTCTATGTTGACCTTTGTAAGAAACTGACCATTTTCCAGAGTGGCTGTACCATTTTGCATTCCCACCAGCAGTGTATAAATGACCCAGTTTCTGCCCATACTTATCAACACTGTATGCTTTCTGAATAGATATACTGTGTCCAAAGATTATAAAACTTAACACAGTTAAGATTTTAATATCCCCAAATTGATATATAGTTTAGCACACAAACAAAATCCCAACATGATTCTTTGTATATATAGGCAAGCTGATTCTGAAAGATATATATAGAAAGGTAAATAAACTAGTACAGTCCAAAAACCTTAGAAAAAAGTGATCTTTTAAAAAGTTTAACTACAGCACCATTAACAGACCAAGAGAAAAAGTAAGAATAATTTCTTAATATCATCAACTATCCAGTAATGTTCAATTTCCCCACTTGTCTCAAAAATGTTTACTTTGCATTGTGTTTGTGTCAGTAACTAAACAAGTTCTATAGAATGTAATCAATTATTAGAGAAAAGAAAATTAAAGATCAGTAAATTACATGAAGATAGGCAGAAACATCCTTTAAAAATGTTAGAAAATTGAATGCAGAGTTCTACTACAAGGACACTTGTGGGAGTATTTTAGGCTTATAGACAGACCATCAGGCCTCTCTCACAATTGAATGCAGAGTTCTACTACAAGGACACTCATGACCAAATGGGGTGACCCCACAAATGCAAATGTTGTTTAACATTTGAAAATAAATGAACATAACTCACCAAATGGATAGAATAAAGCAGAAAAACCATATGATCATTTCAACAGATGCAGAAAAAAAAAATGTGGTAAAATTGAACACCTGTTCATTACAAACTTCTCAGCAAACAGAATAAAAGATAAGTTTATAAATTTGATAAATGGTATTTATGAAAATTTTCAGCTTAATTCACAATTCATAGCTTAATTCACAATGATAAATTATTGTCTGTTTACCCCTAATATCAGAAATAGGGCAAGAATGTTCACTCTCCTCACTTGTCTTCAACATGTTATTAAATAGCCAAGAAAACGAGAAAAAATACACTTAAAACAATTTCAATAGGTAAGCTAGAAATAATTAACAAAAAGTGTTATAGAACTCTACACATAAGACTACAAAATGTTTTCCCAGAGAAATTAGAGATGTAAAAATTATTTATGGATTAGAAGATATAATCTCATTAAGATGCTAATTTTCCACAAATTGTTCTATAGAGTTAATGTAATCCAAATAAAAACTGAAGCAGGCTTTTTAAAATTAGAAACTGACAAGCGGACTCTAAAATTCATATGAAGGGACGCCTGGGTGGCTTGGTCGGTTAAGCGGCTGCCTTCGGCCCGGGTCATGATCCCAGGGTCCTGGGATCAAGTCCCACATTGGGCTCCTTGCTCAGCAGGGAGCCTGCTTCTCCCCCTCTCCCCCTCTGCTTGTGCTCTCTGTGTCAAATAAATAAAAAAAATAAAAAAGTAAAATTCATATGAAAACTCAAGGCTCCAGAGCAGCCAAAACAATTTTGACAAGGAAGAACAAAATTGGATGACTCAAACTATCTGTCCTCAACATGTATTGTAAAGCTACATTAATCAAGACAGTGTGGTATTGGCATAAAGATAAATAAATTAAAGGACAGCAGAGATGATCTACATCTAGACCCACACATACACAATCAATTGATTTCCAACAAAGGTGATAATGAAATTCAACGGAAAGAAGAAAATCTTTTCAGCAAATGGTGCTGGAACAACTTGATATCTATATTAAAACAAAAACAAATGTGTAGGGCACCTGGGTGGCTCAGTCGGTTAAGCATCTGCCTTCAGCTCAGGTCATGATCCCAGGGTCCTGGAATCGAGTCCTGCATTGGGCTCCCTGCTCAGTGGGGAGTCTGCTTGTCCCTTTCCCTCTGCCCCTACCCCCTACTCGTGCACTCTCTCTCTAATAAATAAATAAAATCTTAAAAAAAATACAAAACAAATAAACTGGACTTAATATTTTTGAAAACTCTGCTCATCACAGGATACCGTTAAGAAAACAAAAAGACAAAAAATAGACAAATATGGAAAACATATTTGCAATGCATATATCTGACAAAGGACTTGTATCTGAATGGTTAAGAAATTCTTACTAACCAATAACAATAAACAACTAAAATAGGAAAGTATGTGAACAAATACTTTACAAAAGAAGATACAGAAATAGCCAATTAGTTCATGAACAGATACATAACACTATTATAATTTAGGAAAATGCAAATTGAACCCAGATGAAATATCACTATCTATAGATTGGAATTGCTTACATTAATGAAAATACAAGGTTTTGGCAAGGATATAGAACTAGAGAAACTTTCATATATTGCTGTTGCAGTATAACATGGTGTTTTCACTTTGGAAAAAAATTTTAGCATTTCTAATAAAATTAAACCTGTATCTGAACACTATGACACATCAATTCTCCTAGGTATTTACCCAGGAGAAATAGATGCCTATATAGCTCACAAGACTTGTACAAAAATACTCATGGCAGTATTTTTCATAATAGCCCAAACTGAAAACAACCCATGTTGTCCATCTGGTATTTTCATGCACTTATATCCTGTTCAGCAATAAAGTAACAAAATAATGATACATGGATGAATCTCAAAAGTTTATTCTAAGCAAAGGAAGCTGGAAATAAAAGAGGATACACTCTAAGATTCTGTTAATATGAACTTCCAGAACAGGCACAACTAACTTATAGTAATGATAATAAAACTCAAAATGACTCCCTCTGGAGACAGGGGTCAATTGGAAAGAGACACAAAGCTTTCCAGAGCATTGGAAAGGTTCTATATCTTGATGTGGGTAATGATTATTCAAATATATACATTACCCAAATTCATCAAACTGTACACTTAAGAATCTGTGCATTTGAATGTACATAAATTACACCTCTATATAAAAAAAGAACTGGGTGTTTAGTGGTTATGTAAACTATTTACATAGGGTCAACTTCAAATCACTTGTCTTCATACCAATACCTCTCCATATACTTTGTTTTCTGGAACTTTATCTCTAATAGGTTCTTCATGAAAGGCTCATGGAAAGAATATTCTGATTTCTTCCATATCTGTAAGAGGTTTTTTGGTGGCCTTTTCTCTTGATCAGTTTGGCTGCATATAAAATCCTCAGGTCATATTTTCTTTCATCCAGTATATTAAATACATTTTTTCCTTGCCTTTTGGTAAAGAATTGTTAAGTCTGACGACAATTTGTTTTTCTTTTCACTAACACACACCTTGTTGCCTGGATGTTTAAAGTTTTCATATCCCCTTAAAGTCAAATTTGTTTTTGAGGAACCTCCATACTGTTTTCCAGAGTGGCTGCACAAGCTTGCACTCCCACTAACAGTGTAGGAGGGTTCCCCTTTCTCCACATCCTCACCAACATCTGTCATTTCCTGACTTGTTAATTTTAGCCATTCTGACTGCTGTGAGGTGGTATCTCATTGAGGTTTGGATTTGGATTTCCCTGATGCCGAGTGATGTTGAGCACTTTTTCATGTGTCTTTTGGCCATTTGGATGTCTTCTTTGCAGAAATGTCTGTTCATGTCTTCTGCCCATTTCTTCATTGGATTATTTGTTCTTTGGGTGTTGAGTTTGGTAAGTTCTTTATAGATTTTGGATACTAGCCCTTTATAAGTGATATGTCATTTGCAAATATCTTCTCCCATTCTGTCGGTTGTCTTTTGGTTTTGTGGACTGTTTCCTTTGCTGTGCAAAAGCTTTTATCTTGATGAAGTCCCAATAGTTCATTTTTGACCTTGCTTCCCTTGCCTTTGGTGATGTTTCTAGGAAGAAGTTGCTGCGGCCAAGATCGAAGAGGTTGCTGCCTGTGTTCTCCTCAAGGATTTTGATGGATTCCTGTCTCACATTTAGTTCTTTCATCCATTTTGAGTCTGTTTTTGCGTGTGGTGTAAGGAAATGGTCCAGTTTCATTCTTCTCCATGTGGCTGTCCAATTTTCCCAACACCATTTGTTGAAGAGACCGTCTTTTTTCCATTGGACATTCTTTCCTGTTTTGTCAAAGATTAGCTGACCATTGAGTTGGGGGTCCATTTCTGGGCTCTCGATTCTGTTCCATTGATCTGTGTGTCTGTTTTTGTGCCAGTACCATACTGTCTTGATGATGACAGCTTTGTAATAGAGCTTGAAGGCCGGAATTGTGATGCCACTGGCTTTGCTTTTCTTTTTCAACATTCCTCTGGCTTTTCGAGGTCTTTTCTGGTTCCATACAAATTCTAGGATTATTTGTTCCATTTCTTTGAAAAAAGTTAATGGTATTTTGATAGGGATTGCATTAAATGTGTAGATTGCTCTAGGTAGCATAGACATTTTCACAATATTTGTTCTTCCAATCCATGAGCACAGAACGTTTTTCCACTTCTTTGTGTCTTCCTGATTTCTTTCAGGAGTATTCTATAGTTTCCTGAGTATAGCTCCTTTGCCTCTTTGGTTAGATTTGTTCCTAGGTATCTTATGGTTTTGGGTGCAATTGTAAATGAGATCGACTCCTTACTTTCTCTTTCTTCTGTCTTGTTGTTGGTGTATAGAAATGCAACTGATTTCTGTGCATTGATTTTATATCCTGCCACTTTACTGAATTCCTGTATGAGTTCTAGCAGTTTTGGGGTGGAGTCTTTTGGGCTTCCCACATAAAGTATCATATCATCTGCAAAGAATGAGAGTTTGACTTCTTCTTTGCCGATTTGGATGCCTTTTATTTATTTTTGTTGTCTGATTGCTGAGGCTAGGACTTCTAGTACTATGTTGAACAGCAGTGGTGGTAGTGGACATCCCTGTTGTGTTCCTGACCTTAGGGGAGGGAAAAGCTCTCAGTTTTTCCCCACTGAGTATGATATTCGCTTTGGGTTTTTCATAGATGGCTTTTATGATATTGAGGTATGTACCCTCTATCCCTAGCCTGTGAAGAGTTTTAATCAAGAAAGAATATTGTACTTTGTCAAATGCTTTTTCTGCATCTATTGAGGGGATCATATGGTTTTTGTTCTTTCTTTTATTAATGTATTGTATCACACTGATTGATTTGCGGATGTTGAACCAACTTTTGACCTAAATTCAACCTTGAGCAGTAGTTAAATGAACCCTGAGTTATTTGTACCTTATAAGCTTAATAATTTATTATTTTTTGTTTCAAACACTCCAAATTATTTCTTAGGTATATCACTTGGATAAAATCTTCATCATTTTCTCTCAGTAGGTTTTCTAATCGGTATTTTTAAGTTTTTATTTTAATCACCTGGTGCTCATCACAAGTACAGTCTTTATTTTTTTATTATTATTATTATTATTATGTTCAGTTAGCCAACCCTCAGTTTGTTTCCCAGAGTCCAGAGTCTCTCATGGTTTGTCTACCTCTCTAATTTCTTCCCATTCAGTTTTCCCTCCCTTTCCCTGTGGTCCTCTGCACTATTCCTTATGTTCCACATATGAGTGAAACCATACAATAATTGTCTTTCTCTGACAAGTGCATTCTTTACTCCCCATCATCTATTTAACCCATCCCCCCACCCACCTTCCCTCTGGTAACCATCAGTTTTTCTCAATAGTTGAGAGTCTGTTTCTTGTTTTACCTCTCTTTTTTTCCTTTGCTCATTTGTTTTGTTTCTTTAATTCCACATATAAGTGAACTCATACAGTATTTGTCTTTCTCTAACAGACTTATTTCACTTAACATAATACTCTCTAGGTCCATCCATGTCATTGCAAATAGCAAGCTTTCATTCTTTTTTATGGCTGAATAATATTCCATGGTGTATGTATACCACCTCCTCTTTATTCATTCATCAATTGGTGGATACTTGGGCTGCTTCCTTATCTTGACTAAACTATAAACATCAGGGTGCATGTATCCCTATGACTTAGCAGTTTTGTATTCTGTGGGTAAATACCCAGTAGTGCAATCACTGGATCATAGGGTAGTTCTATTTTTAACTTTTTGAGGAACCTCCATACTGTTTCCAGAGTGGCTGCACCAGTTTGCAGAGAATGACGTTTTTTAAAGTGCTGAAATAAAATCTCAACCAACATTCCATATTTAGCACTATCTTTCAAAAAATGAAGGAGAAATTAAGACATTCCCAGATAAACACAAGTGGAGGAAGATCATTGCTAATAGACATAAAGAAAGGCTAAAAGGAGTTCTTTAGGCTGAAATGAAAGGACACTAGATAGGAATCTGAAGTCATACGAAGACATTTAAACAATAGCAACTGTAGTAAAGATAACTAATAGGTAAATAGAAGAGTCCATATTGTATTTTTGATTTGTAATTTTTTTAATTTCCTAAGTGTTTTAAAATACTATGCATATGCATAAAGTAATGAATTATAAGTCTATGTTAATGGGGACAGAACGTATAAAGATGTAATTTGTGACAACCACAACATGAAGGGAGAAGAGGGACAGAGCTCTAAAGGGACAGAGATTTAGTAGCTACTGAAGCTAAGTTGATATTAATGCAAACTAGATTTTGAGAAATTTTAAGTGTTAATTGTAATCCCCATGGTAACCACAAATAAAATATCTAAAAATACATACAAAGGAAATGAGAAGGAAATCAAAATGGTACTCTACCAAAAAATTAAATACAAAATAAGGCAGTAATAGAAAAGAGAAGAAAAAAGTATGACATACAGAAAACAAACAGTAAATGTTAGAAATAAACCCATCCTCTGTGGTACCTGCTGACTCTCTTCCTCTCTCCCTCTTTGATTGAATTTACTGTTTCATCTATCACTATAATCTCTGTCCTATTCAATTTGCAATCTATTTCCAGAAGTTTCTCTCCAGTTATTGTTATTGTTGTTGATGAGAGTTTTGTTTGCTTATTTTTGAGATTTCATAGACCCCATGTCACTCCAGCACACTCTCATCTATTAATCAGAACCTGCAAAGCTCCTACTTCATTGTAGCTACTCTTCCTACCTCAGTCCATTGAACATTCTAATTACTACTTTTTGGTGATTGGGACCATTACAATACTTTGGCTTCCCTCCAATTACTCTAGCACAGTTGCCCTTACCAGACAATTCTTTTCCCATCAAGTGTTTCTCCCTACCCACTCTTTTGTGTTTCATGGTAATTCTTGTCACCTACACATTTACATTGTCACCTAATTTTGCTATAGATAGTGTTTGTGGGTTTAAAATTTTTCTGTTCATGTTACCCTACCTTGTGGGAGAATTTATTGAACACATACACATTCACTCCATTATGACTCCCATCCTCCCAGAATCCTCTTCCCTCAAATTTCCTCTTGCCATGGTTTATGTAGGCTTTTTCTAGCTAAAGCAGGAGATAGATTAGACAACCACTAGAGTGCAACTAGGGACACTAGTTTTCAAAGGAAAGCATTCATGTGCATCTGCTAGAAACTAAGGGGTCTCAGAACTGGGAACCAGATTTTTCATAATTGGATATGCATGTCTCAGTCACCTCTACTTTTTCTTACCTTAGGTAGTTTGGTGTAGATTTGCATAAAGGACTTTTAAGTGATAGCTAAACTTGGAAAGGATATTGAGATCTCAGGCATGCATTTGCAGCTCAGTAAGATTTCCCATTGGTAGCTTAATTCATGCCCCAATAGTTTATTTAACATTTTTTTGTTGTTGTTCTTGAAACACAGTGTCATCTGTTTGAAACTATTGTTTTAGTTGTTCAGTGAGTTTCTTGCCTGAATAATTTGACATACTCAGCAGCTCTGTTTAAAGAAAGGACTCTGTTTAAGGTCTTTTCCTTTTTAGAGGCAAAATGTGTGTCAGAGAGGGGAATTAGGAAGGAATTACCTTTGTTTAATGAACACTAAAGTAAAAAAAGGATTAACATCTCTATAAATAGCCAGATCCCATGGGCCTCTTGACTTTAAAGATTGTGGAAGGTAATTATATAGTGTAATTAAATTACTTTAATTCAATTTCAAACTTTGCTTCATGAATAGAAAATATTTCCTGTTCTGCATAGGGAATACCTTTCTTTAAGCTAAATCCTCCTTTGGGATAGAAGAGAATTTGTCATTTAAATGTAAGCAACAGGGACAGAGTAAATTTAAAAAAAGAACAAACAACAGAGACATTCCCTGTTTTGGTCTCTTCCATTCTATAAATTTTTAGATTGAATTTAGTATTTGTAAATAATGTTATTGGCATGAAACTCAATTAAGCCTTTTAAAACTTGGCTTGGTATAAACATTCAACCATAGTAGACTATAGAATAGACTTGTTGCTTTGTGATTTTCTTACCAGTTATCAAGAGTCACTTCCATATCAATGTTAAGATATGAGTTTATAAAATAATTGAAGACATTTTTATGGCCATCTGAATTGTTGGTAGAACCTGGAAAGTCATTGGGATATAGTGGAATGATTGAAGAAATGTGTGACAGAATCCTGAATTCATTAGCTCTACTCCCAGGATAAATTTGTTTAACCTCTCTAAATTTCAGTTCCCTCATGTGCAGAAAGGGGAGTAGGGCTAGATGATTTCTAGGGCCCTTATCCACTCTAATATTCTGTAGGCCCGCAATAAAAATAAGTACACTTAAAAGTAATAGGACACATATTCTACTAGGATCTTACAGATGAGGAAGTTGTGACTCAGAGGTTAAGTGACTTGTTCACAATGACACATCTGGGAAGTGGAGGAGCTAGAATTCTGATGCAGAACCCTATGATGCTTCTCTATAGCCACATAGAGAAAAAATATAATTACTGTTCCTTTCTGTGACTGACTTTCCACTCCATAACTTTCTGTGTGCAAGTCTAAAGCCAATGGTAGAGAAGAGAACACTGAGCACTTGTAAGACTAGTAACACTGAGAGCAGTGTAAGGGTAACAAAGAGGCCTTCAATGAGGAGACCTGGAATTTATAAATCCAGTTTGTGAACATTTCAAAACAAAATAGAGGATGGAATCAAGAGTGTGAGAAGGGAAGCACTTTTTTTTTTTGAAGATCCTCAAGGGTTAATATGCTACCACCTTACCCTGTAGTGATTCTTCTCGTGGAACAGAAACCTCTTTGGTTTGCTCATATGTTTGTCTCCCTTTACTAGAAATAAACCTTTTATGAAGAGGGATAATATCTTATTTATTTCTGTATCCCCAGCACCTACTTCAGTACCTGGCACTAAGTAGACTTGATGAATATAGCAATTATTTAGAAATGGTATTGTGGGAGACAATTCATCTTTTTTTTTTCTGAAGATTTATTTATTTATTTGAGAGAGCGTGAGCAAGCACAGGGGGAGAGGCAAAGGGAAAGGCAGAGGGAGAGGGAGAGAATCTCAAGTAGACTCCCTGTTGAGCACAGAGCCTGATGCGGGGCTCAGTCTCGTGACTCTGAGATCATGACCTGAGCTGAAATCAAGAGTTGGAAGCTTAACCAACTGAGCCACCCAGGCGCCCTGACAATTCATCTTTTAGTAACAGCTGCAGTAGCTGTCACATACTGAATTAATATTTATCAAATACCTACTATGTGCCAGGCATTCCTCTAGGTTATACAAGGAACAAAACAGACACATTTCTCTGACCTCATGGAGTTTACATCCTAGTAGAAGAAGACAAGACAAGAAACAAAAGAAGTAAAACAGATTGTACATAAATGTTGGTAAGTGCAGTGAGAAAAAATAAAGGAGGGAAGAAGGACAGGGGATATCAAAGTATGGGATTATATTTCTAAATAGGGGGGACAGGAAAGGCTTCACTGAAAAGGTCACATTTAAACCAACTGGACACATTTGCCAGCAGTGGTCCAGAACCTTCACATTCATGTATTAATTTGTTAGGGCTGTCATAGCAGAGTACCACAAACTGGATGGCTTAAACAATAGAAATTTATGGTCTCACAGTCTGGAGGCTAGAAGTCCTAGATCAAGGTGTGGACAGATTGGTTCTTTCCGAGGGCTGTAAGGGAAGGATCTATTCTCTATGCCTCTCTCCTTGGCTTATAGATAGCCATCTTCTCCCTGTGTCTCTTCACATCATCTTCCCTCTATGACTGTTTCTATGTACAAATTTCTCCTTTTTATAACAACACCAGCCATAATGGATTAAAGCCCACCCTAATGACCTCATTTTAACTTGATTATCTCTATAAAGACCCTATCTCCAAATAAAGTCACATTCTGAGGTACTGGGTTAAGACTTCAACACATGAATTTTGGGGTGCCAAAATTCAACCCACAAAGTGCACTATTTCATTTATTCCTAACAATAATTCTATGAGGTAAGTATTCCTAAGCATGCTGGATGCAAGGATGAATGGTATTACATCCTTTTCATTCATCCATGGATGGAAAAAAATAACACAAATATACAGATAAATCTAATATGGATGACATGAATAGAAAGAAATACATGGAGGAATACCTAACCACCACTTGGGTAGAACAAGAAGTGCAATTGAAAGCTAATTGTGAGAGGGTATATCTCACCTTAGCCTTGAGAACCAAGAGAATTTAGTGACGTAAAAGGTGGAGGAGTAGTGGTAGGAAGGAAGGGAACTATTCAAGCTAGGAGAGCAACTTGTATATACGCTAGAGGGAGACACAGAGTATGGAGTATTCTGGGAACCATGGATATGAATAAAACCATTTTTATGGGGTATGTTAAATAGGCCAAAAAAAAAATGGTACATTGTATTGTGCCAAGATGGTTTTCAGCTTGCCTTTAAGTTTTGCAAATGTGAGTACTTTCAACAAGCACCACGAGAGGGACATGACCTACCAGCTTAATTAAGTTTCTGAAATGCTTCTGGGCAAAATTAATATGTGTGGATACCAGCCCAAATCATTTGGACTGAACACACTTCAGCTTACACAAAACTCCATGAAATGCAGGAGTATTAAAAAATTTGAATATACCAATATTGATAATGGTGGTTAGAGAATTGTTCATCCTTTCCCTGGATACTTTCTCTCATTGGTTATTTCAAAGTCAATATGGTTATCAGAACCTTTCAGAGCAAAATTAAAACCTCAGGGCTAGGTGGCCATTTGGCATAGCCTCCTATGTATATTCTAGTAAACCCAAGTGGATAGAAACAAAATAAACTTAATTCCAGTGTAAAGTTTACTTATCCTTTGAAGAAGGTGATGCTAAATATTAGTACTGAGTAAACACACATTCTCTTGCTGATCATCTCAGATGTGGGCCAACTGGCAAAATCAAGACTGAACTTTCTATTCTTTCTAGGATGTATTTTTTTATTTTTTATTTTTATTTTTTATTTTAGAGAGGGAGAGAGAGAACACAAGAGAAAGGAGGGAGGCAAAGGGAGAGGGAGAGACAGTCTTAAGCAGACTCCGAGCTGAGTGTGGAGCCCAACCCAGGGCTTGATCACATGACCCTAAAATCAAGACCTGAGCTGAAACCAAGAGTTGGACACTTACCCAACTGAGCCACCGGGTGCCCCTCTAGGATGTATTTTTATCAATAAGGCAAAGGGTATAATAAGTAATGAGGCTGGGGCGCCTGGGTGGCTCAGTCGTTAAGCATCTGCCTTTGGCTCAGGTCATGATCCCAGGGTCCTGGGATCGAGCCCCGCATAGGGCTCCCTGTTCTGTGGGAAGCCTGCATCTCCCTCTCCCACTCCCCCTGCTTGTGTTCCCTCTCTCACTGTGTCTTTCTCTGTCAAATAAATAAAATCTTTTAAAAAAAAAAACAGAAGTAATGAGGCCCACATGTACAAAGCCCTTTATGATTTGCAAAGCCTTTTCATATCTGTCATTTCAAATGGCCTCTACATCTACTCTGTGAGGATAGCAGGATGGAAATTATGATTCTCATTTCATAGAAGACAAAAACTGAGGCCCTGGGAGTTGTTTTCAATGTTACAATCAGGAATGGGGCCAGCACTAGCACTCTAAAATTTGGACTATTATTCCAGTGCTTGAACATATCAAAGAACATATGAGTTTTACAATGCTATGTTGTTAAGCAACTCTACCCCAACACTCTGATTTTCCTAAAAAGTCTCAGACCTGAGATTCTGTGAAATCTTACAAGGCAAAAATAAAATAACTTTATGTCTTATAGGCACAATTGTCAACCAGTATAAGATCAGTATTTGTAAAACTGTATTCTCAAGTTACATTTTCAAGAGCCTTGAAATTTCCCATAAGATTGTGTGTGTGTGTGTGTGTGTGTGTGTATTTATTCTTATGGTAACCTACAAATAAATAAATAAGCAAGCTTTGTAAGCTCATCACCTTACACATCAGTACTACATGTGATTTGAGAGCCCCTGTACGAGTTTGTGGTCATGATGCCATTGGGACCATGGCTAATTTGACGACCAGAGGTATATGGCTATAACTGACCTTTTGTTTTGATGAATGAGAGCAAAAGGATGTCATTGCATGTCATATGAACAAAGGTTTCACAGTATGAATACAGAAAATGGTGGGAGAATTGGGTCATCATCCAACACACCTTAACTTAGGCATGCAGAACTCCCAGGAGCCTGTAACACAGCAATCACCATTGTATTCACATGTTGAGCTACAATTTAGTTTCAGTGAGATGTCTTCCATCACATTCAATTAATGTAGCTACTTTAAACATTATTGTTATCTTAGCTTTTCTTTGTGTTTAATTTCCCAATGTGTTTTTATATGATAGCCATATAAGAACCATAAGCACAGCAAGTTTACACCTAGTGTTATATTGGCATACACTTAAGTAACATATGTTAAAATAAACATAATTTGGTTAACACTAGAGATAAGAAATAATTGTTTTTCTCTTTATAAGGGCTTGGCACATGACACAATTTGGAAAAACACTGAACTATGTGGTTCTAACAGTGTAGCATTCTAAAATTTGAAAGAAGAGCCTGTTCTGTCTGTTCTTACTTTATGGCCATGAGTGTTCATAGAATAGCCAAAAAATCAATCCAATACATATCTCTGAGCTGTTACTATGTGGTTTACCATAGTTGTGTGCCAAGAGTAGACAGTGACAAAGCAAACACAGTCCTGGCCCTTAAAAAGTTAACTGTCTAGAAAACAGCTTGAGTCTACCACTGCCTGACTCTGCCTAGGTTGACTCTGATTCCCAGCGTTAAGATTTACAAACACTTTGGGCCTGTCACAGAGAAGCAACCAACTATAGTCCCACTTCTTGAGGAGCACTGTGTAGCATTCACTGAAGTCTGCCTTCCTGTGGTTCTCTGAATGTATTAAGACTTGAGTGTGGTCTGGGTAGAACCGTCTTCTAGGGAGAAAACTTGCAGAATGAGTAACCTTCACAGAAAGTTCAGGGATGTTCATAGAAACACTAAAGTGAAGTAAACAAGAGCAAGTCAACAGAGATGTCCCTGCGTTGCTTTCGAATACAAATAATGACAATGAATTGACATAGCAAGACAGGGTGTGGTGAGATGGTTGGAGTTGGGTTTATACTAGCAGATTTCTTTTTGGCTCTTTTTTCAATTTTACCTTCATTGACCTCGATTAGGTGCTGATAAGATAACTGAAACTAGGATGGAAGGATGTGATTGTCTTAAGAAACAGCCTCCCTGGAGGGCCTCAGGTTTCAAAAGGGTAGCTTATCAGTAATGATAGTCACAGTGATTCTAGAGGTATGAAGGGTTCACCTATCCTCCAGCCTGTAGGAAGTATGGCGCAAAGGGAGTGAGGATGGTGACATCATCACCTGATTCTTTGGACCACAGCAATAGCCACCTCCTCGGTCTACATGCTTCTATTCTGGCCCCTTATCCTCACTCTCATACAGTCCATTTTCCATATAGTAGATAAAGTGACCTTTTAAAAAGAGTAATTAGTTCATGACACTCCCAATGTCCAAAACCCTTCAATGGTTCATGGGCACACTTAGAATAAAACCCAATGGATTTAAAGATCCTATAAGATCCAATTTTGTTTATATTTTCAAAAAACCAGTTCTTAGCTTCATAGATCTATTGTTTTTCTAGTCTCTAGTTCACTTATTTGTTAGGAGTATGTTGTTTAACTTCCAGATATTTGCGAATTTTCCAGTTTTCCTCCTGTTACTGGTTTCTAGCTTCATACCACTGTGGTAAGAAATACGACGTGGTATGATTTCAGTCTTCTTAAATTTGCTAAGACTTGTTTTGTGACCTAATACATGATCTATTCTGGAGAGTGTTCTGTGTATGCTTGAGAAGAATGTAGCTTCTGCAGCTGCCAGTGTCTGTTAGGTCCATTTGGTCTAAAGTAGAGTTCAAGTCTAATATTTCCTTAATGGTGATCTAATCTGATCTATCCATTTTGAAAGTGGGATATTGAGGTATCCTACTACTATTGCATCATTATCTACTTCTCGCTTCAGACTTGTTAACATTTGCTTAATATATTTAGGTGTTCCAATACTGGGTGCATCTATATTAATAATTATTCTATCTTCCTGGTGAATTAACTTTTGTCATATAATGACCTTCTTTGTCTCTTGTTATACTTTTTGACATAAAGCCTAACGGTCTGATAGAAGTATGGCTATCCCCGCCCTATTTTGGTTACCATTTGCATAGAATGTCTATTTCCATCCCTTTACCTTGAGTGTATGTGTGTCCTTAAAGCTAAAGTGAGTCCCTTGTAGTCAAGCATACAGTTGCGTTTTTTTAATCCATTCAGCTGCTCTATGTCTTTTGATTGGAGAATCTAGTCCATTTACATTTAGAGTAATTATTGATAGGTAAAGGCTTTACTATCATCATTTTGTTAAATATTTTCTGTGTTTTATAGAATTTTTTTTTTTTTATTCTTTTCCTTTCTTGATGTCTTCTTTTGTGATTTGGAGATTTTCCATAGTGGCATGCTGAGATAACCAAGAAGAAATGGATAAATTCTTAGAAACATACAATGTTAGAAACATAAATACCAAGACTGAATCATGAAGAAATAGGAAATCTGGGTGCCTGAGTGGCTCAGTTGGTTAAGCAACTGCCTTCGGCTCAGGTCATGATCCTGGAGTCCCGGGATCAAGTCCTGCATCAGGCTCCCTGCTCGGCGGGGAGTCTGCTTCTCCCTCTGACCCTCCCCCCTCTTGTGGGCTCTCTCTCTCATATTCTCTCTCTCAAATAAAAATAAAATCTTAAAAAAAAAGAAATAGGAAATCTGAATATACCTATAACTAATAAAGAGATTGACTCAATAATTAAAAACCTCCCAACAAAGACAAAAAAAGTCCAGGACCAGATGGCTTCACTAGTGAGTTATAATAAACATTTTAAAAAAAATTAATGTCAATACTTCTCAAAGTCTTCCAAAAAACTGAAGAGAAGGCAACACTTCCAAATTCATTTTACAAAGCCAGCATTACCCTGATACCAGAACCAGACAAGGACACTACAAGAAATGAAAATTCCAGGCCAATATCTCTGATGAGCATAGACGTAAAAATCCTTAACAAAATACTAGTAGCAAACTGAATCAACAGCACATTTAAAGGATCATACACCATGATTAAGTGGGATTTATCCCTGAGATGCAAAGATAATTCAACATAAGAAGATCAATAAATGCAAATATGCCACATTAATGGGATGAAGGAAAAAAATCATCTCAACAGATGCACAAAAACATTTGAGAAAGTTCAACATCCTTTCATAATAAAAGCTCTAAAAAAATTAGGCATAGAAGGAATATGCCTTAACACAATAAAGGCCATTTAATGATAAGCCCATAACTAATGTCACACTTAATGGTGAGAAGCTAAAACTTTTCCTCTAAGATCAGGAACATGACAAGAATGCTCATTCTCACCACTTCTATTCAACATAGTATTAGAAGTCCTAGCCAGAGCAATCAGGCAAGACAAAGAAATAAAAGGCTTTCAAATCAGAAAAGAAGTAAAGACAAATCCTATGTGGTATCGCTTATATGTGGGGGAAAAAAGAAAAAGCTGAACTCAGAGACAGAGAGCAGTGGCCCAGTGATTGCCAGGGCCTGAGGTATGCAGAAAATGGGAGATGCTAGTCAAATGGCACAAACTTTCAATCATAAGATGAATAAGTTCTATGGATCTAATGTACAGCATGGTGACCACAGTTAATAATATTATGTTGTATACTTGAAATTTGCTAAGAGAGTAAATCTTGACCATTCTCACCACAAAGAGTTTAAAAAGGAAACTATGTGAGGCGATAGATGTGTCAAATAACTTGATTCTGGTAATCATTTCACAATGCATATGCATATCAAACTGTCACATTGTACACCTTAAATATATACAATTTTATTTGTCAACTAAACCTGAATGAAGGGGGCAAGATCTAATCTGTTGTTAGCTTGCTGGTCTCATTTCCTATCCCTCTCTAACTTGGTCACTCTATTCCAGTCACATTAGTCTCGTTGCTCTTCCTGGGTCCCCACGTCCTAGGAACAAGTGGACTAGAACAAGTTCTTCTGCCTGGAAGTTTCCCCCCTCAGAAATCCAGTGAGCTGACTCCTACTTAGGTCTCATCTCAAAGGTCATTTCCTTCCATGACTGTCTCATCTAAAGTGCTTCAGTCAACTTAGTCCCTCTCTAGAGTACCTGATGGGAGGATCTGGCCACTGGTAAAGAGAATATCCCAAAATGCAGAGATTTAGTAAAATCTCTGTCTTGAAGAGCTATCTACACTCGCATGTTCATTGCAGTATTCACAATAGCCCAGACATGGAAACAACTTAAATGTCTGTTGACAAATGAATGGATAATAAAATGTGGCATACACACACACACACACACACACACACACACACACACACACACTCTGGAATATTATTCCGAGATAAAAAGAAGGAAATCCTGCTGTTTGTGACAACACTGATGAAGGTAGAGGACATTATGCAAAGTGAAATAAGCCAGACAGAGAAAGACAAATACTGTATGGTATCACATACATGTGGGATCTTAAAATAAAATTTTAAAAAAGTCAAATGTTTAGGGAGTGGAATGGTGGTTGCCAAGGACTGGGATATGGGGAAAATGAGGAGATATTAGTCAAAGGACAAACTTTTAGTTATTAAGAGATGAATAAATTCTGGGGATCTAGCACACAGCATTGTGACTCCAGTTTACAATAGTGGGTTATATACTTGAAATTTGCTAGAGAGTAGATCTTCATTGTTTTTACCACACCAAAGAAAAAGGTAACTAAAGCAGTGGATGTTTGTGGTATTCATTCCACGTGTACATATATGTCAAACCATCACATTGTACACCTTAAATATATACAATTTTTGTTAATTATATCTCAGTAAAGCTGAAAAAAAAATAAAGACTTTGCAAGTCCTCAGTGAAATAGTTAGGGTTTTGTTATATTTTGTTTGTTTTGTGCTTGGGAAATGGAAAAGCACTGGCATAGTTATAATACATGGATTAAAAAATAAGTTTCAGTGTGGTATCCACATTGGCCTCAATTATCCAGTATTTTCAAGGACAGAAAAGAGTATATTGTTAGTGTGTGTTACATATGGTTCATTCCTCAATAAATCTTTGAATGCTCATTCACTTTCTTCTAACTTGCCATGACCTCATTAGCATTGCAATACAATATTTAGAGAAAGAAAGCATATACTGGCAACTTTTGGGGGGATTCTTCATCATGTGCTGTTACTCATAAGTTGTATGCATATAAAATTTGTTAAAACTGGTTTGAAAATCTTTTTCTGGTTTTGAAAAATATACTGCAAAGATTTCAAAATGTATACATTTATCTTGTCAAAAGATTTATTCCTAGCACAGAAAGAATACCTCCCTTTTCCTGGGCACAAGCTAAATGCAGAACATAAGTTACAACATCAGTGAAATAATCCTAATTGCATAAAGCAGGGCAAAACAAACTGTAACAGAAGAGAAGAAAAATTCAAAGCATGGGACAATCAATACAAAGATAAGATATCACTCATTCTGAAGACTTCCATCAGTACTCAATGAAAAAGAATTTCTTATTATTTCTGGAGGCCATTAGATGATTACTACAAAATGTATAAACACAGAATTGGAAATCTGAGATCCAAAGGAAGTTAGCAAAGAGCACACAGCGAAAAGTCAAGAAAGGAGTAGAAGCAGTGAGCACAGGGTGACTTTTCATGTTAAGACAAGGATTCATTGCTTACAGTGCCTGGGATCTCAGCACAAGTTTGTGTTAAAGGATAGCCCTTTCAAAAAGAGAGAATTTACTGGGCCAGAAGGCACAAAGATAATCCCAAAGACAGCATTCTAATGATGAGCAAGCTGGCTGCCATAATCACAACCATCTCCCACCTTTTAAAGTTTTTTTTTTATTATTATGTTATGTTAGTCACCATACATTACATCATTAATTTTTGATGTAGTGTTCCATGATGCATTGTTTGCATATAACACCCAGTGCTCCGTGCAGTACGTGCCCTCTTTAATACCCATCACCAGGCTAACTACGCACTATGGTTTTGATACTCCCAGCTTGTTACTAATGTGGACATTACTATTGAGGGGTACCACCGTGGAGGGGGTAATAGCTCAGGCTCTGAGTCATGCTAGCCTGATGACATTGGAAGGGATTCAACCTCTCTTTGCCTTAGTTTCTTTATCTGTGATAAGGAGCAACAGTGACTTCCATAAGAAGTTGTGAAGGTGATTAATCTTGTTTTTATATGTAAGTTGCTTAGAATTGTGGGTAGCACATGATTAAACTGTCAGCTATTGTGACAATTTTTGCATAGTTATGACCCAGATATTGCCTCAAGAGTTTTACGAAAATGTATATATTTGTGCTTGGGTGCATACAGGTATACACTCACCATTTCTTGATAATCTGTCATTTGCCAGGTGCTATGTTAAAAATGTGACAAACAATTTTATTAACTATTCACAACTATATAATAAAATGGACCATACTTGTAATAATGATGACTACTAATAAAATAACATGTCAATAATTTTTGAGCGCTTACTGTGCACCTTGTCCTGTGCTATGTGCTCTGCTTTGTGTGAATTATCTCATTAATCTTCACAACCACACTGTTATGGATTGTTATTATGTCCACTTGCTGCAGGAGAAAAATGAAGTAGACAGAGGCTTAGTGATGCTGGAGGTAACACATCTGGTAAGTGCTAAAACCTGTATTCAAATCCAAATCTCACTGGCTTGAGAGTCTAGAGTCTGTTCTCCCAACAACAACCTCTCCCAGTCAGCCTCTTCCTCCATCTTGAGAACTTAGAGCCTCTCCCAAGGAATTCACACACAAACTCCGGAGTGAAATGTTTCCTTCCCAAGGTTTTGTGACATTACACATACCTGGCTCCCCTCTTATCTCATCAGTCCCTCCTCAATCTCCTTTGGTGGTTTCTCCTGATCTCCCTGCACGATAATTGTTGGAGATGCTCAGAGGTCTGTCCTTGGACTCTCCTTTTCCATGTATATTTGCTCCCTTGGTGATCTTGTTCAAGTGGCATTGTTTAAGTACCATCTCTAGGTGGAAGACTCCCACATTTATAATCTAGCCTGTTGTTCTCCTCCTAAACACCAGGCTTGTATATCTAACTGCCTTCTTGACATATTTGATTGGATGCTGGATAGGCATCTCAAATTTAACATGTTCAAACCATGTTCCCGACTGTTCTCCCATATCTGCTTTTCCCCCAACCTTCCCCACTTCAGAATATAGCAATTGCATCCTTTCTGTTGCTCAGTCCCAAACTTTCAAAGTCATCCTGACTTGTCTCTTTCTTTCACCACTCCCTACACATTAACCCATGAGCAAATCCTCTCAGTTCTACATATGGGATATTTCTTGAATCCATACAGTTCTCACTGATTTCCCCACCATACTGTGAGTCCAGGTTATCATCATTTCTCATTTGAAAAAAATGCAATTAGCTTTATAACTGGTTTCCTGGGCTCTCTTCTGGCCACCCAAACAGCACTCTTTGCAGTGGTGTTGTCTCTGCACCACACCGCCCCATGTGCCTTACCTACATTAACTCACTTAATTTTGATAAGACTCCTATGAGATAGGTCCTATCCTTCTTCCCATTTACAGGTAAGGAAATCAATACTTTAATATGTGGGGTAACATGACCAAGGAGGAACCGTACAACAATCTTAGTTATGCTGTTTCCATAGTGCCTTAATGCCTCAGCAATCCAGTAATTAATTCTTAGGGCTTTATGCAAGAAAAGAAAGCAACAGAAAATAGACGTCTAAAGGCATTCATTAAAATGTTAACTATAACTGGGAAATGTCAGCAAACAATGTAAATGTCTCCAAAGCGGTGAATAGGGAAATAAATCAGACTACATTAATACAATAAAATATTAAGCTATCATTAAATACATGTATTAAGATTATAGAGCATCATAGACAAATACTTGAAGTGTGTATGTGGGCTAGTAATGGTTTGAGGCCACAATTTGCCCACTGTAGGAATTTAGAAATGCTTAAGGATAGGGCAGGTACTGTTTAAAATCTATTTGAATGAGTCCATTGAATTGTGTAGACTCAAGAAGTCTTCTTCTTGAGTTTGTGTGGGCACTGAGGTGTGTCTGCATGGGCATTCGAGAGAGGAACCATTTCTCAGAGTGGATAGTATAAGAACCTACACTGGGCCCTTAGCCTGGCTCCACGAACTCGGACCTGAGCTCTGTTGAGAGCCTGCGGGAAGAAAGTGACATAACTGTTCCATGAAGAGCTCCCATGTACCAGGTACCAACATTTCCTCCGAGCTATCGACCCTTCTCCCCTCTCCCTCTGCCTCTAGAGCTCCAACACACACTCTTGGTTCTAGCTTACCTGCCATGTCCCTTTAGAAGTCTTGCCTGCTGGCCCATCTGGGTTAGGCATCCTTCATCTATGTTTCCTTAGCATCTTCTTCCCTTATCATAGTGCCTATCACTTATTACTATTATTTAATTTTTTTAATTTAATTTTTTAAATTCTAGTATAATTAACAGAGTATTATATTAGTTTCAGGTTTACAATATAATGAAATCAACAATTCTATACATTTCTCAATGCCCATCAAGATTAAATGTTTATAATTATTTCATTTCTCTCACAGTCTACACCGTAAACTCCTAGAGGGCAAGGACATGTCTGTTCTTGCTCTATAAGCAAGGACACTATCTGTCTTGTTCAGTTTTGACTCTTCAGCTCCTAGCATAGGGTCTGGATCAAAGTAGGTCATCAATAAAACATTTTTAGTGTAGCTAAATCCTTTACTGATTCAAAAGCCATATTATTTTACCATCCAAAGGAGCCCTGGAAAACAATGAAAATATTTACCCAAGCCCTAAAAGAAGTGACACGGAATTATATTGCATGCCACCCAAAACTACATTCTAAAAATCTTCTTCACACATCTAACTTCCCTGAGTGTATGTATCACTAATCACCAATTAGCACTCACTATTGCCTTTCAGATTTGCACAGGAAAAACAAATAATTCTAAATAAACCAAAACCCAATAAACAAACCCCAGCCCATTTTTTTTTGCCCCTGTCTTCTCTGTCCTCTTTCCTATCTGAGGCCTTTGGCTCTTAAGAGAATAACTCCAGGTACTTTCTAGTGTAAACCATTTTAGCTTTTACTGCTGGCCACAATTTAGCAGCTCAAACATACTACCCCAGTCAGTTACAACAAGAGCCTAGACAATTGTACTGCTAGAGTAACAAAATCTTTGAAAAATCCTTTCAAGATTGGAATGCAGGGCAGGTAGGGGTTTGAGAGGTGGTGTTAATCAAGGTAAGATGACAAATGTTGCTGTAACAAATATGACTTGCTCTTGAGCCGGTCAATTGCCAGCTAGGAAGTTTTCTGATAAGCAGTGATTTGGGGGCTCAGACTGCTTCCATTCTGGGGCTTATTTGCTGCCCTGGCATCGAATAGCCAGTGGGAGGTTGGGAGATTTCCCCACACCCACACCAGAACCTTCAACTTTGTGTTGTGACTCTGTATGTGACACTCAAGACTTCCACTCACATTCTAATGGCCAAAACTAGTCACATGGACAACCTAATTGCAAAGGAGGCTGGGAAACATAAAAGTAAAGAGGGTTTTCAGTGAGCATTAACAGTCTCTTTTAAATGGGGAAAGGAGAACCCCAGCATATGATTAATAAATGGGTTTGCCCTTGTTGTTGTAATAAGGTACATTTTGTTTAATAAGAGTGGCATTTTGTTTCCATCAATATTATTCTACTATTATTCTTATTAGAATGTGATTTTAAAAACACATTAACAATATAGGAAAGAGTTTAGAGTACTATTAGTCTCCTTGATCAACAAATCTGAGTACAAACAAATGAGATTCATTCTCACTGAAGAGAAAATGGCAGTTTTAGAAAGCAAACAATAAAATCTAATTGATAGCCATGTTAGTGATATAGGCCAAGTATATTTGTTATCTACTGTTGTGTAATAAATTAACTTAAAACTTAAAGGTTGCAAAAACAAATATCTTCAAAGTATCTGTGGCCCAGGAATCTGGGCACAACTTACCTTCTGCCACTGGCTCAACATCTCTCATGAGGTTGCGATCAAGTGGTCAGTCGGGGGTCACATCTGTAGGTTCAAGTGGAGAAGAAAGGAATTCATTTCCAAGCTCACTCACAGTCGGTGGCAGACCTTGGTTATTTGGAACAACGGCCTCTCCAGAGGGCTACATCACAACATGGCAGCTATCTTCCCCCGGGGTGGCTGATTCAAGAGAGAGTGAGAGAAATCACCTGTCAGCAGTCACAATCTTTTAACAACTTAATCCCAGAAGTGACATACCTTAACTTCTGTGAATTTTATTTGTTAGAAGTGAATCAATGTAAGTCCAGGCCACACTCAAGGGGAGACTATAACACATGACAGTGAATGCTACCACGGTAAGATCATTTGGGAGACTGTATACCATTGTAGAGACTGTATATCACTGTAATTTTCAATAGCAAAATTTTTAATAAATTCTTTTTTCAAAGTTATATTTGAAACTACAGTTTTAACATTGTTTCTTTTGGGACCAGAATCAAATAATTTAGTTAAATACTGCAGGCTTGAAATTAAAATAAGCATTGTTAAAGTAGCAATAAAAGCATATATTACAAACTTTATCTGAAATAAAACTTATGTTTTGAGAGTTTTTCAATATGTAATATATAGCTCCTATCCTAACTTATAATTGTGCTCTTTGCTTTCTAGATAGAGACCTTAAAAAGACAATCTTTCCAATATTGCTGCCTTGGGAATATGAAGATAAGAAACCATTTTTTGACTTGACATTTAGCTGTGAAAAAGCATTCCCCGTTTGAGAGGCATTTCAAATTTCCTGTTCAAACAGGTTTCCTTCAGGGCACTACGGGGTGAAAGTCCACCATGCTATAAAAATCCCATAAGGATTTTCCTGACACTTTGTTTGATTCTTGGATCAGACAACAGAACAAAAGGCAACTCTGGCCAGAAAGAAGTCTCTTCTCCTTTCCCAAAGAATCTTACTTCTAAGGGTCACTAGAGTAGCTCACATTTTGAAAATTTTTTTCAGAAGTCACAAAAGCACCATTCTCAGAAGAGATAACTATGATTCCATGGGCAAAGACAGAAAAACAATGCCCAAAGTCACTTAATGACTAGATAAGGAAAAGATTTCAGTTTCTTAATAAGACTTTGCTGAAAACGAACAAAAATCTGCAAACAGAATTTCTATCCTGCACTGTTTTCATTATTTAGCCAATCTCAATCTTCTTCTCTGCCACTGGAATAATCTTGCCAAAACAGAGTTCTCACTGTGCCACCCCCACCTCCCTGCTGTTCTCCCCCCAGCAGCACTTCTACCACAGGCCTTCTGACTCCTGTCAAATGCAACACAGAACACCAAGAAGTCATAAAGGAAAATATAGAGACATGAGGCTACATAATTCAGGACAGTAAAACTCACCAGAAAAAAGCTATAGATTTTAGCCCCTAATATAACCTCATTTACCTGTCATCCATAAATATTAATATTATAATTAATATTTTTTAAAAATATCAATATTATTTCTGTATCTTTATTCAGGTCATTAATAACATCACTAACCAGGACCGGGCCAAGGCCAATGTCCTACATCATGCCACTAGAATTCCTGCCCCATGGCGCCATTGTTTCTTTCATCAGAACCATCTGGGCACAGTGGTTCACAAGCAATGAATCTACCCAATTGTAACAGACATCTAGTTCACATAGGTCCATCTTAGCAGTGAGATTCTGAGAGATCTACTTAAATGACATGATGAAGTACAGATAGTTTTCTCTATTTCTTTCAAATGCCTGTCTTACAATTTGACCAATGATGAAGAATCAATCAGTTTTGTAGTTTGTTCCTAATCAACACATGCTGCTTCCTTTCCTGCGTGCTTAAAAAACCTAAAACAAATAGGAAGTTCTTTCAGCTCTACCTTCAAGTTCATTACTAATATTGCCTCTTCTCACTACCTGAATCACTACTACCTTGGTCCAAGCCACCTTTGTCTTCACTTTCAGTTTTGCTTCCTTAATACAGAGACCAAAATTAGCCTTTTAAAAAGTCATATCAATCCATTTCTTTGTTCAAAGTCAGCTGTCATCAATCGTTTTTCAAATAAAATTTCAAGTTCTGACTGTGACCTACAAGTCCCCATATAATCTGACTCCCGGTCTGACTTCATCTCCTATTCTACTCTCTCTCACTCCACTCAGTCACCATGGCCTTGCTATTCTCCAAATACACCAAATTATTCCTGCTTCAGGGCCCTTTACATGCTCTTCCTTCATGGATAGCTCTACTCCAAGAAGAGCTGATTCCTATTGCGTTTTCAAGGTCATAGTATTCCCTCCCTTCTATACGTCTATTGTATTTGCCTGGAAGGTTTTCAGTAGTAAGATGAGGAAATGGCTACGGTTATCAGCCTTGGGAGACTCGTTTATCTCATTATGCAAATCATATTCCGAGCTTATCACATCACCTTCTATTTTAAAGTCATAAATAGCCATATGATGCAATTAAATAATAGTGCTCAAATGACATGAATTACCAGAAGAAAACCTATTCAAAAAATAGAAATAAAGGTGCTTGAATGGCATATTATTAATTCATTTGATACAAATACCTTTTATGGGAACCACTAAATATTATATGATTTTGGCTACAATTCATACATGTAAAATATGTGTATAATACAAATCATCATGTAATATTTATTTACCCAAGTATATACATTTACACATATATAGCCAAATAAATACATTTAATAATGTGGTGACTAGAGCCCAACATTTATAGCATCCTTTTAAAAGGGGATGCATTTTAATATTAATTATAATAGAAATAGATGCAGCAGTGTTGCAAAGTTTAATCGCAAAGATAATATTTTAATAAAGAATTATAATAGTCAATTTGTGTTAGATAAAACTCAAAAATCATTATAATTTTTTTTCAAATTAGTAAAACTATCTCCAATTTTTCCACCACTCTGGCTCATTAATTCATTGCTTATTCTTTTTGAGAAATGCTAATCATCATGCAAATAAAATCACTGCAGCCACATTTAGTCTTCAGAGAGCCTGGAGGACACATTGGAGGAAAGAAAACATCTAAGAGTCAGAATATTTGGTTTCAATTTCCGGACATACCACTGGTTTGACATGAAACTTTTAACACATTGCTCTAACTCTTGGATTCTGTTTCCTTGTTTCTAAAATGGGGTCACTAGGGGGCACTTGTGTGTCTCAGTGAGTTAAGCATCTGCCTTTGGCGCAGGTCATGATCCCAGGGTCCTGGGTTCGAGCCCCACGTCGGGCTCCCTGCTGAGCAGGGAGCCTGCTTCTCCCTCTCCCTCTGCCTGCCACTCCCCCTGCTTGTGCTCTCTCGCTCTCTGTCAAATAAATAAATAAAATCTTTAAATAAATAAAAATAAAAAGGAATAAAAAATTAAAAAATGGGGTCACTAATATCTGCCTTCTTCTTCTCATAAAATTTCTATTTGTATAAAAATTATTAGTAGTAAATAACTTTCATTAGCCTCGACTCAGAGGCAAATGTGTGTGACTAACAGTTCATCTATAGGAAGAATTTACAATTAGATACCTACACATAATGTTGCCCTGATACCAAGCCAATTGTTAGTATCTTCCCATCAGTCTTACACTGTTTAAGGACTAAAAACTTGAAATACATAAAGAACATCATGAACCATGGTCAGCAAACAGCATTGTATAGCTTCATAATATTTAATCATTTCACCATTTCTTGGTTTTCTATTCATAAATTCATCAAATATTCAATGAGCAGCTTGCAATAAATCATTAGGAGATTGAACTTGTGTTTATTCCTACTCCAAGAAATGTCACTACAATTATGGTACAAAGAATGAATATGGACAAAGAGAAAGGCAGAGGAGACAACAGATGAAGATGGCACACATTTTTCAAAGATGGATAGCAGAGCGGTGAGTGACTTTGCAGAGACCGGGGAGCTTAAACTGAAATGTCTACAGTCAAGCAGCAGCAAGAAGGGAACCAATTTGCCCCGTGGATTCCTGAAAAGCTCGAATTTGGAGGCACCAGCTATAGCAGAAGATCATATAAAAAGCAGGGTTGAAAGCAGAATTGTCTGGAATCTTGTACACAGGAGAGTTAGGCTTTAACTCAGACATCCCATCCCCCTCCCTCTTCAAGCCTACACACCCTTCTTGTGTGCAGTGCCACTAGAGGTATTGACTGGGGGGTAACCTTTAAGTAAACACCAAGTTTCCCACACAATCGCCCTAGAATGAAGCACAGCATTTGACAAGGCTGGCTCATGCCCGCAGAGCTCCCGATTCATGTTTAAGTCATTTCCCTTAAATATGAAAAGAAGTAGAATCCTCTCACATGAAAGAAAAAAAGAAAACGATTTGGAACAGAAACACATTTCAAAGCCTGAACAAAACAATCTATTATTGCTACCCTCAAAGAAACTGAAGACAATGTATCGCTCATTCATGAAGATAGAACAAGGTGCTGTAAAAAATAACCAGAGGACAAAAAAGAATTCTTAACGTGTGTCCTAAGTTGCATATGTGTCAATGTGTACATCTCTCATTTAAAAGTTTATTAAAAAGATAAGACAATAAGGCTTAAACTTACTGCCAAAAAGTAAAATAAAAAGACAAGCATAGATACAGGAGAGAAAAGATAAGAAAATTAGCGTTGACCAATTTAAAAGGTACAAAATCTTACTGATCAGATTCCAGAGAGGACAGAAAATGGAGAAGAAGATATCAAATAATTACTGGGAATATTTCCTACAACAGAGGACTTCCCTTTCCAGTTTGAACATGTGCAACACAATGTATTAATTTCTGATTGCAGTTGCAATAAAGTATCACAAACTTGACGGCTTAAAACAATGCAGACTATTCTCTTATGGTTCTGGAGGCCGGAAATCTGGAATCTGTGTCATTGAGTTAAATTCGAGATATTGGCAAGGTTAGTTCCTTCTAGAGTCTCTAGGAGAGAATCTGTTGCCTTACCTTTTCCAGCTTATGGGGGCTACCTAGGTTCCTTGCCTCATGGCCCCTTCCTCAGGTCATTACCTATTACTCCTACGGTCTAACTTATTTCTGTAGTCAAGGAAATAGGACACAGTGTGTGATTAAACTTCATTTTCTTATCCTTCCAATAAACATTCAAGTTAGATATGCACACATTGGCACATGTACATCTGCGTACACACACACACACACACACACACATTCAGAAGAGTTCTTTTTTGTCCTCTGGTTATTTTTTACAGTCCCCTGTTCTGTTTTTCTTTAGTCAAGTTCATGATACTTTGTTACCACTGCAATAGCTATACCAGTTGTATAGCAGATCTAGACAGCAACCAGTACAGACTGAAGCCCAGGGGACCGAGAGCTTTAGCTCGGAGGGAGGGTTCCTGAAAATAAGAAATGATAGAGCGACTGAAACTATATTCAAGAATTCGGGGGAAAATAGTAAGAGGAATGTTACAGAATGTTACAGAAACAGAATTTCGAAAAGTAAAGGTACATGGAAAACTCAGCTAGTGGGGAAAATCAGGCATATTCCATGCCAGGTAACACAAAATGTTTCAAGAAAAGGACTTAGATAATTGTTACACTACATAGTTCAGCAGCAAATAATATTTACATGGCAACAATAGAAACATTAACTACTATTTTAACCAAAAATTGTGATATAAATATATTAGGATGATAAAGGTAAAGTGAAGGTTGCAACATATAGAGAAACGTACAAATTATGTCAAGAATTGATAATCCAGTAAGTAGCAATATAAGCTTATTCTTCTAAAAAGTGGACATAAATACCAGAAAAGTCAAAACATTTTTAAAGCCATTGTCTCTGACGTGTCAGGCTGGAATTGGAGGAGAGTGTGACAAGGGACTGCTCTATTGTGTTGTAAGTCTTTTAGTACTATTTTTTAAAGATGTATTTGTTTATTTGAGGGAGAGAGAGAGTGCAAGAGGGTGGGGAGGGGCAGAGGGAGAGGGAGAGAATCTCAAGCAGACTCTGCCGAGCGCAGAGCCTGACACGAGGCTTGATCCCAGGACCCTGAGATCATGACCTGAGCTGAAACCAAGAGTTGGGTGCTTAACCAACTGGAGCCACCCAGGAGCCCCCTTTTAGTACTGTTTTATGTTTAACAATGTGCATGGATTCCTTTAGGAACTGAAAGTAAACAACTCCGTCAGCAAACATTAATGGACTACTTACTCTGAGTCAGGAACCATGCTAGGGTCTGGAGACATTGTCATCCCACGTTTATATCCCACTGTGTGGCCCTGTCCTTGGGGCTGTTGAAATCCCCCGGCTCCAAACAGCTCTCAGTTTCATAAGACAACATGTGAACAAATATTTTATGACCTCATATTCAGTAGGCATTTCTTACTCCCAAAAAGCAGCTTGCAGCTTATATGGTAGTAATCCACAAGACTGTACCGGAATTATTTAAATCTAAAAATAATCTACAAATTGTACTGAAAGCCAAGCTTTGCTTCTATTCTCTCTACTAAAGCACATTTACCAGAGCTTCTAAGAATCAATAAGCTTAACTGATTTCACATTTATAAGATTTTATTGTACATTAAAACAGTTTGGATTGCTACACTAATCTTAGAAGCAATTTTGCATCCTCTAGTTACATTGCTGAAATTCTTCTTCAAACTTCTAGCCTCATGTCAGCAACAACAGTTACTGAGGATTGAGCATCTACTCCACGCCAGGCAGCAAGCTAAAAGATATAAGCCATTATTTCCGTAGATCCTCACACAGTCCAGTGAGGTAAGGACCATTATATTCCCATTCTAAAGACAAAACTGAAGTTTAGAGGAATTAGATGATTTGCAGAGTCACGTAGCTAGTGAAAGGCAAGAGTCAGGATTTGTACCCAGGCTGCAGGACTCAGGAGGAGACACTGGGAGCCATACTCACTACTCTGCCTTTCCAGACATTTCCGTGCCTCTCCACTGCCTAGAGCATCAAAGTCAAAGTCCCCGTGGCTGGGTTGGTTCACAAGCTTGGGAGCTTCCTGGGTGAAATCTGAAACTGGCCCCCATACGTGGAGGGCAAGGACACAGTGACGAAGAGGCAGCCATTCCACATGTGGGTAGGTGGCAGGTTTAATAAGCAAGGGGCCTTACATACAAGGTTTGAGCTGGGCAGCCACAGGATGAGTAGATCTCGACACCACTCACCAGAATTTTGAGTTTATATAGCTGCCTTGATGGGGCTCAGTTATGTGCCCTGTCCGGATGGTCTCAGCGCATTGCTATTTCAGGGACACACATTCCAAGGACAGGTGAGAGTGTGAGGAGCCTCACATATATACATATCTATCTATATATATATGGTTATATGGATATGGTTGGATATGTACATATGGTTATTATACATATATATACACACATATATAGAGAGAGAGGGGTTATATATACATATATATATATAGAGAGAGAATATGATATATGATAGAATGATCTCATTTTTTTTCAATATAATAATGTCTCCCAAATTATTATAGATGACATATTCTAAAATTTAGATCTGCCAAGAACTCGTTTCCCCAGCCAGGTTTCCAGTATCTACAATTTACTAGTATTCTAAAACTAAGCACCACATACCCGAGAACCGAACAAGGCCTCGGAGTGTGCCCAGCCCACCTCCCTATCTTGAGCGGAAATTCCATTTCCAACACCCTGGCATCTTGCTTCTGCTGGAGTAGCAAGAACATTTCTACGCGCCTGGGCCACAGTCACATGGTTCGAATTGCTGATTTTAATTATTAGAAGATGGTCACTGTACTTTGTTGTCAGTGACCCTGCTGCCACTGCTTTCCCAGAGGCTATTTCTTGAAAGTCAAGTGCTCTTCCACGCTCACCCCACTTCCTGCAAAGCCCTGGCAGCGCTGGCTGCATGGTAATTTTGCAGGAGACACTGGACATCACTGGCATTTATTTTGCTCCTTGGTTGACATATTTATTTTAGGAAATCCTTCAGACAATATGATAAAGGTTCCAGACAGAAGGCCCATTGGCTTGCCTTATTGGAAAACAAAGCATATGCGAGGTCAAAAAAGCAGTCGAGATTTCTCTGTGACTGTACTAATGAGAAATGACAAAGGCTGAAATACATGATGGAAAATAAATAATACTGAGGGACTGGTTCAACATCTGAATCAAACAGAGTATTTGCTTTTCTTGTGGCTGTATATTTGTAGGCTACGGATAAAAATATAGTAATTTTATGTAATTGTGAAAAAGTCATCTGGCTAATTTTATTTCAAGCACAAGAAAGTGGAAAGAATACTTAACCTTCATTTGTTGTTAATCATACTGCTTCATAATATTGCTGGAAGGAAAATCTTATCAGCAAGGGGAAATAACCAAAGAAAACGTATCCCTAAAATGTCCTGGTATCTTTTGTCCTTCATCTGTTTTATGTCCCAACATATACCTTTATATTAACGAAAAGGTCATGTTACAGTAATTAGCAGTAACATTTATTTAAAGCATATATTAATGTACTATATAAGACTTACACAACTTTTGATAAATGCAGCAGTGAACATTTTAATTGTACTATAAATACCATATGGAGCAATAGATTGCCCAAATGATCAGTTTTGTCTTTCAGCTGGAATTTGCACAATGCTACGAAATCTAAAAACTAAAATTGGCATCATAATTGTTACAGAGTATTTAGTCACCTTAATTATACTCACCATGCAACTGGCAAACTCTATAATTACTATTATTTGGGATATTGTTTTGCCAAACAGTCTGTTTAAAAGGTTACTTCCCTTTTCTATCATATTTTATCTCAAAGCACAATTGTCTGTGGCTTCTTTGTGAATGTGAAGGATTCAAAACAACTGGCTTAAGAATGAAAAGATGGGAAGCCAGAGGGTATTTTAGAACCTACTGGAACTCTTTGTGCTGTTTGTGTAGCAGGTGAGTTGTATGAGTATCTGCATGGATTGAACAGTTCTTTTCCAGTGAGACTGTGTGTGACCCATAGCTTATCAGAAATCATCTAGGAACAAATTGTGCTGCAACAGTTCTCTGCTACATCATCATGCCACTGTTTCAAAAAAGTGCAATACCATTCTCCAATAAAAGCCACCAAGGATCCTTGGAGAAATAGCTGATTCTAGGAATGGCCCTGGAAATATACAAGATGAAGCTGGAATATCTTGGAATGCCAGAAAGTAAGAAAGTACAAAAAAAAAAAAAAAAAACATGAAAAACCACACACATGAAGTGGGTGTGTCAAAGGGACACTGGAGTCACCTGAGAGCTAGCTCCCAATGGTCAAATCTGGAACAGCTTGAGCAGGAAATTAAACAAAGTAGTATTGGATTAGAACCCAAAGTATAAAATTAATAGCCATGAGTCCATACTGATATAAGTGAATAAATAAATAGAGAACAGATATATCTTCCTTATAGAATTCCAAAATATTTATGCAGATACTACACTGTCAGGGAGGGGAACATAATTCATCATTCCTTCTTGGGCCGTTCATAGTGATTTCCTTCCGAAGAGTCTAGTTTAGAAAGGGGAAATAAAAGAGTGACTTTACAGTAGAGAAACCTGCCAACCACTACCTCAGCAAGGTGGTATAAGTCAATACTTACAGTGATAAGTCATGTTGATATGATGTAATAAAAACAGCACTTTATCTCTATTGTCTTCCTCTCTAATTGGATCACAGGGAAAACACTAGACAAATACTAATTGAGTAACATTCTAGAAAACACCTGACTAGTGTTTTTCAAAACTATCAAGGTCATCAACAACAAAGACTATTTAAGAAACTGTCAGAGGAGTCTGAGGAGACATGACGACTAGATGCAGTGTGGTGTCCTGAATAGGATTCTTTATGGACTTAAAAAAAAGATAGCCCTTGTACAATAGTTTCTCCAAGCATAGGATTAGGCCCTCACTGATCCAGTAAAAATTCTGAGAGGTATCTTTCTTCTGCCTATGAAAATTAAAACCAACCTAGAACTCTTTGGAGATGTAAACTCTATATTCTTCCTTATAGGATTGATAATAGATTGTTTTGGTCAGAATTTTAAGCTCTTGCTTCTTATAGGAACTTGATGGACAAAAATTACCATTCAAAGAAAATGTATTAAGCATTGTGCTTGGCACCAAGTATTCAAAGCAGAATAAGACAATCCCTACTCTTTTTTTTTTTTTTGACAATCACTACTCTTAAAAGTCTTACAGTCTAACATGGGAGGCATATAGATAACTATACATAAAATAGTTGCTTTAATTAGAACACACTCCAATTTATACATGAGTGAAAACAAAAGAAGAAAATTTCTACCGGCTCTAATGGCAGGGAAAGTTTTATATCAAAAATGACATTTGCATTGTGCCCTAATGAATGAGTATGAATTTTCCAGGGAGATAAGGAATATTGTGCACATATGTCTGTTGTTAATAATTTGGGGGAAAAAGGAGATTGGAAGTTTGAAATGAGAAAAAGGTAGCTAGATAAGTAGGAGCAGGTGCTCAGATGATGCAGCCTTGAGATAGAAAGGATGTGAATTTCTGACGTGTAGGTGGTAAAGGAGCCAAGATGTGCATGAGTGATGAGACCCCACATTTTGTCTCTGTATTTTAAAAGACCCATTTTATCACACTGCATTCTGACACAATGGAGACATTATTTAGCATTTTTTAGAATATGTAACCCACGTTTAAAAAATTATCAGACAAAACTATTTAAAATGTTGCTCTAATCAAGACATTTAATACATATTTTGACAGTCCCATTCCTTGGTGGATAATTCTACCTAACCACTCTCATTGTTAGGCTATTATTTATTCTTCATTAATTTTTAATATCGATGCACTTATAAACACTACAGTATAAATTATTGAAAAGCCATCCACATTGTGCAATATAAAACTTGAGAATCCACTGCAGCCTTCAGGGTAGCTACTAAAGTATTAATAATAATAAGTAGAGGGGGAAAGAAACCCTAGAGCATGATAAAGGAAATCCAAATAGATCAATCCAATTTTATGAAAATAGATCTCCCTCCCAGGGCTTGGGACTACACACAAAGGCGGAGTGAGTTACCTTGGTCATTTTTTGTATATGACTCAACGTAGCATTTTACTTACCTGGAACAGGAAGACACAGCAGAAAGAACCTGGGACTGAGTTGAGTCCTGATATGACAGTCTGGTTTTAAGGACCCATCGTGCCCCTGCTCCTGTCCCCAAGTCTCCAATTTCTTTAACTGTCAAGGAAACAAGTTGGAAATGATCAGCAGTTTCAACTTTATTTTTGCAGAACATTCTTTTTCCTAATAAACTTTTATATAGCCTGTGACATAAAAATAAAACACAGGTAAGCGAGTTGAGTCTTATTTTATAAGTTGAAATGGATGGTAATTAAATATCATAACTTGGGCCAAAGGAGGGCAGTGAGGATCTTTTTTAAAAATTGCAATCGTTGGGGGAGGAGCAAGATGGCAGAGGAGTAGGAGACCTAAATTTTGTCTGATACCAGGAATTGAGCTAGATGGGGATCAAACCACTCTGAACACCTACGAACTCAACAGTAGATCGAGGAAAAGAATAGCAGCAACTCTGAACAGAAAAGCGACCACTTCCTAGAAGGTAGGACATGAGGAGAAGTGAATCCGAGGTGCTATTCGGGAGGATAGACGGCGGGGGAGGGGGCCTCCAACGGCCACTATCGGCAAGTGATAGAGCAGCGGAGCACAAAATCGGAACTTTTAGAAGTTGGCTCTTCTGAGGGACATCACTGCAGTGGCTAAGCGGGGGGTGAGGGGGGTGGGGGGGGTGGAACTCTCACGGGACAGTGTGGTCTCAGGACCCTCGGGGGTCACAGAAAGACCGGGGGTGCCTGAGTGCAGCAGAGCTCCCAGGTATCAGAGCAGGGAAGGTGGCTGCAGAGACGGAGCCGAGGCGCAGGCTCTCAGCTCGGGGTGGCCATAAACTGTGATCCGTGGCACAGTCGGACCACTGCTCCTCCAGCAGGGACCCAACAAGCGGCAGATCCGGGGAGATTCACCTTCCTCCCCGGGGAGGAGCGGCGCAAGAGTGCACGGCAGGGATCTGCTGGGTTTGGAGACTCCACACGGGGTCGTGCGCCAGAGATAGAAACGCTCGGTCACAGGCCGGGTGAGCGCGGAGTGCGGCCGGAGACCGGGGAGACGGGAGTGACTGACTGCTTTTCTCTGGGGGTGCACTGAGGAGTGGGGCCCCGAGTTCTCGGCTCCTCCGGGGTGGAGATTGGGAGGCCGCCATTTTCACTCTCTCCTCCAAAGCTGTACGGAAAGCTTGCAGGGAAAAAAAGCTCCCGAGAGCAAACCCAAGCAGATGACTTAGCCCCGACCGGCAAGTGCGGAGCAATTCCTCCTCCGGCAAAGACATTTGGGAACCATGGCAACAGGCCCCTCCCCCAGAAGATCAGCAAGAACAGCCAGCCAAGACCAAGTTTACCGATCAAAGAGAACGGCAGAACTCCAGCGCTAGGGGAATACTGCACATAGAATTCATGGCTTTTTTCCCATGATTCTTTAGTCTTTCAAAGTTAATTTTTTAATTTTCTTTTTCTCTTTTTTTAATTTTTCTTTTTCCCTTTTTCAACCAAAAATCCCTTTTTAAAAAGTCTTTTTTATTTTTCATTTTTAGAGTCATATTCTATCCCTTCATTGTAGTTAACCTTATTTTTGGTATATATACCAAAATATATTGTTCTCTTTTTAAAATTTTGAGATACAGTTGCTTCTAACAGACCAAAATATACTCTAAATCTCTAGTGTATGGCTTTATTCTAGTCTCCTGCCTGATCACATTCTCTCCATTTTTTTTAATTTCTCTTCTTTCTTTTATCAACCAATGTCTTATCTTATTAATTCCTTTTATAAAATCTTTTATAATTTTCATCTTTACAGTCATATTCTATCCCTTCAATGTATTGACCCTTATTTTTGTACATATATAAGTTTTTCTTTCTTTAAAATTTTGGGAGGCACTTTCTTCTAACAGACCAAAATACGCCCAAACTCTAGTGTGTGGCACTGATTATGCAGCCTGATCATATTTGATCATATTCCTTTTTTCTTTCTTTCCCTTTCTTTTCCTCCAGTTTCAGGCCTCTTCTGATTTGTTTAGTGTATATTTTTCTGGGGTCATTGTTACCCTGTTAGCATTTTGTTCTCTCATTCATCTATTCTCCTCTGGACAAAATGACAAGATGGAAACAATCACCTCAAAAAAAAAAAAAAAAAAGAACAAGAGGCAGTACCGACTACCAGGGACCTAATCAATATGGACATTAGTAAGATGTTAGAACTAGAGTTAAGAATGACGATTATAAAGATACAAGCTGGGCTTGAAAAAATCATGGAAGATACTAGAGAAACCCTTTCTGGAGAAATAAAAGAACTATAACCAAGTCAAAATCAAAAAGGCTATTAATGAGGTGCAATCAAATGTGGAGGCTCTAACTGCTAGGATAAATGAGGCAGAAGAGAGAGTTAGTGATATAGAAGACCAAATGATGGAGAATAAAGATGCTGAGAAAAAGAGAGATAAACAGCTACTGGATCATGAGGGCAGAATTCGTGAGATAAGTGATACCAAAAGACGAAACAATATTAGAATAATTGGGATCCCAGAAGAAGAAGAAAGAGAGAGAGAGGGGAAGAAGTTATATTGGAGCAAATTATAGCAGAGAACTTCCCTAATTTGGGGAAGGAAACAGGCATCAAAATCCAGGAGGCACAAAGAACCACCCTCAAAATCAATAAAAATAGGTGAACACCCCAACATCTAATAGTAAAACTTAACAAGTCTCAGAGAAAAAGAGATAATCCTGAAAACAGCTTGGGACAAGAGGTCTGTGACCTACAATGGTAGAAACATTAAATTGGCAACAGACCTATCCACAGAGACCTGGCAGGTCAGAAAGGACTGGCATGATATATTTAGAGCACTAAACGAGAAAAATCTGCAGCCAAGAATGCTATATCCAGCTAGGCTGTCATTGAAAATAGAAGGAGAGATAAAAAGCTTCCAGGACAAACAAAAAATAAAAGATTTGCAAACACAAAACCAGTTCTACAAGAAATATTGAAAGAGGCCGTCTAAGCAAAGAGAGAGCCTCAAAGTAACATAGACCAGAAAGGAACACAGACAATATACAGTAACAGTTACCTTATAGGAAATACAATGCCGCTAAATTCATATCTTTCCATAGTTACCCTGAAGGTAAATGGGCTAAATGCCCAAATCAAAAGACCCCACAGGGTATCAGATTGGATAAAAAAAACAAGACCCATCAATATGCTGTTTGCAAGAGACTCTTTTTAGACCCAAAGACACATCCAGATTGAAAATGAAGGGGTGGAAAACCATTTACCATGCTAATGGACACAAAAGAAAGCGGGGGTGGCAATCCTTATATCACACAAATTAGATTTCAAACCAAGGGCTGTAATAAGAGATGAGGAAGGACACTATATCATACTTAAAGGGTCTATCTCACAAGATCCAACAATTGTAAATATCTATGCCCCGAACATGGGAGCAGCCAATTATATAAGGCAATTAATAACAAAGGCAAAGAAACACATTGACAATAATACAATAGTAGTAGGGAACTTTAACCCCCCCCTCACTAAAATGGACAGATCATCTAAGAAAAAGATCAACAGGGAAATAAAGGCTTTAAATGACACACTGGAACAAATGGACTTCATAGATATATTCAGAACATTCCATCCCAAAGCAACAGAATACACCATTCTTCTCTAGTGCCCATGGAACATTCTCCAGAATAGATCACATCCTAGGTCACAAATCAGGTCTCAACTGGTACCAAAAGATTGGGATTATTCCCTGCATATTTTCGGACCACAATGCTTTAAAACTAGAACTCAATCACAAGAGGAAAGTCGGAAAGAACTCAGATACATGGAGGCTAAAGAGCATCCTACTAAAGAATGAATGGGCCAACCAGGAAATTAAAGAAGAATTAAAAAAATTCATGGAAACCAATGAAAATGAAAACAACAACTGTTCAAAATCTTTGGGATGCCGCACACACAATGGAATATTATGCAGCCATCAAAGAAACTGAAATCTTGCCATTTGCAACGACGTGGATGGAACAAGAGTGTATTATGCTAAGTGAAATAAGTCAATCAGAGAAAGACATGTATCATATGACCTCATTGATACGAGGAATTCTTAATCTCAAGAAACAAACTGAGGTTTGCTCGAATGGTGGGGGTTGGGAGGGGTGTGGTGGCTGGGTGATGGACATTGGGGAGGGTATGTGCTATGGTGAGGGCTGTGAATTGTGTGACTGATGAATCACAGACCTGTACCTCTGAAACAAATAATACATTATATGTTAAAAAAAAAAAGAAGATAGCAGGAAGGGAAAAATGAAGGGGGGGAAATCGGAGGGGGAGACGAACCATGAGAGATGATGGACTCTGAAAAACAAACTGAGGGTTCTAGAGGGGAGGGGGGTGGGGCCATGGGTTAGCTTGGTGATGGGCATTAAAGAGGGCACGTTGTGCGTGGAGCACTGGGTGTTATGTACAAACAATGAATCATGGAACACTACATCCAAAACTAATGATGTAATGTATGGTGATTAACATAACATAATAAAATAAAATTAAAAAAATTGCAATCGTAGATTGCAGAAAATTACAATCATAGATTACAGAAAATTGTAATCAAATATCACTTCCACAGAACCTGCGTTTGTGTGGGCCACAGTTTGGAAACCCCTGCACTAAGATGTACCCCACAAAGGGCCTCTTTGGCTTGAATATTCAATTGGTGATGACTGCAGCTACGGGAATAGGCCTGTACACTACCTCAGAGCATGGACTCTGGAGCTGGGCAACATGGATTTGCACCCTGCTTCTGCTACTCTCCAGTTATATGAACTTAGAAAAATTGCTTTATCATGTCTGTGCCTCAGTTTCCTTGCCTGTACACAAGGTAGATGAAACGTCTGCCTTTGAGGGATGTTGTAAATATTCCATGATAGTGTGTGTAGAATACCTGTCACATAGAAGTGCCATATAAATGTCAGTCATTGATATCAGTAGCCTAAAGTTCTTTTGCCCCCAGCATGCTAGAACACTTTAGTTGCTAACTTTGTCAGTTTCAGTACCATCTGCAGGCAAGTCCCAAATCACTGCTATTGACAGCTTCCTATAGAGCCTCAGTAGATCAAATTCCATTCAGTAGAGCAGATATTGTTGAGGACCTACTGAAAGCAAAGTACTCTTCTAGGCACAGCGGGGACTACAAAAACAAATCTGAGTTGTTTTTGGCATTCTGAGCCATATGTGATCACGGCTTGGCATATGTACGAAGTTTTATGGAGGCACAAGGGGTCCTAGATTTGAAATGGCTGAAGCTTAAGATTAGGGGCCAATTTAAAAGGGCAGATGGTATATGCATAGATATCAATATTCATTGCCATTTTTATTACTAAAATCGTTCTAATAATAAATAGCACAAAGAGGTAAGTTGACAGTTTACACAGACAGTAAATAACAGACTAGACTCTGATCCTTAGATAGTCAGGCATTCGTTTGTATATTAACACTCTGGCCGGTTGTTATGTTTGTTTCTCATATTTGTTCCCCTTACTGTGAGACGATTATACAATACACCCCTTATCGTTTAACTAAGCCATGGGACAAGAACCCAGAATGGTGCAGATAGGGGTTGTTCGTTTAACTTGGGTCCCCAAAACAAAGAAAGTACAGAGTCATTGCCAATCCACGGATGACATGTACTGTTAATGAGAAATGGCCTTCAGCTATCATAAGCCACTAAGATTTTGGAATTGTTTGTTACAGCATTGTAAACACTCATAGAAACGGGGCGCCTGGTTGGCCCAGTCGGTTAGGCATCTGACTCTTGGTTTCAGCTCAGGTTGTGATTTCATGAGTTGTGACCTCATGGGTCATGGGATCCAGCCCCTGGTAGGGCTCTGCGCTCAGCAGGGACTCTGCCTAAAGATTCTCTCCCTCTGACCCTCCCCCTGCTCTCTCAAATAAATAAATAAGTCTTAAAAAAAATCATAAACTGCACCAAAAACTAATGATGTAATATATGGTGATTAACATAACAATAAAAAAATTAAAAAATAAATAAAAAAATAAAAAAAATCATAAAAAAAGAAGTGTTGAATCACTGTATTGTACACCTGACACTAGTATTATACTGTATTTTAACAAACTGGAATTTAAATAAAAACTTTAAAATACAAAAAAAAGAAAAAAACCTCATAAAAACATAAAACAAAAACCAAAAAATCTAGCTGATACAGCCACTATACTATAATGCAGTTCAATATGTTAATGGCATTATTCTGAGTGGTGAGGCCAGATTCTAAATTGAATTATCTCATACCTGGGCTTAAAAGCTTTTGAGGGTTTTTTTGGGGTTTTTTTTGACATCATCAATGCAATAAAGTCTAAATTCTTTCTCGTGGTATTCAAGGCCTTCTATAACCTGGTCCTAACTTTCCTCTTCGGAGCCCCATCTTTCCACTTTCCACATTTTTTCCTCCCTTTTACTTTTGCCATTTCCCCACCTCCAGCCCCCACCCCTTTTAGTCCTCTGTCATACATGGAACACTATAATCACTTAGCACCCCTGGCTATTTTCAGGTTCTTTCACATTTCCATAAAATTTGAAATGTGTTCCAAATTCCTGGTGATCCTTCCATTTCCCCTCACTCTCCCATTTCCTGATACAGTTCTATGGATACCTTATGGCTCAGAGCCAGGGACATCCCCAGGGCAGATGTAATTGTTCCCTCTTCTCTGGTCTCAGAAAGCTGAATTTAGAAGTTCAGGTGATTAACTCATGCAAGATAAAAGTCTGTCTCCCCTCTCTGGACTGTGAGCTCCTTGAGAACAGGGAGGGTGTCTTTATTCATCCCAGTATTCTAAAGACCACTGAGCTTGCCAATTAATGGATGTGATGAGACATTGCTTACAGGCATGCAGGTTTGGAAAAGAAAATAATCCAGGAACCTCTATCGTTCAAAATTTATAAATTGATTTGGTTCAGTCACAAATGTCATTTAATATCCATCTGTTAGCAGTGTTGCCTAAAGAAGAATAGAGGTATCAGTAACATCAGTAAGTAGAGAAGATGCTCTATATACAATAGAAAAGTAAAAAAGAAAAAAAAGAAACTTAAATATGCACAATTCTAAATAAAATAGCATTTATATATCCCAATCCACCACGAGCACTGTGGTCACTGGAGGTTACATATATTCCCTTCTCGTCTCTGTCAAGCAATACCAAAGGGTTCCTAGCTATGAGCAGCAAAGGAGTTGCATAAGCAAGAACTAGTCTGGGATCGTGGCTGCCCAAATACAAATAAAACCTGGGACAGGGTTTACCCTGAAGCCCCAGTGAGGTCTTTCAGATGCTTAGGACCTTCCTGCTTCCAAATGTTTCATGCCCTCCTTTACCTGAGTGAAGGGAGGTGGGTGGGGAAAAAATAAAGGTATTTGTTTTCATTTTCCCCTCTACCAGAGATCAGCAAACTTTTTCTATAAAGGACCAGATAGTCAACGTTTTAGGCTCTTCAGGCCATATGGCCTGATACTATAACACAACTCTGTCATCCTAGCATAACACAGACAATGCATAAGAGAATGGGGATGGGTGCATTCCAAGAAAACTTCACTGATGGACAATGACACTTGAATTTCATATAGTTTTCATGTACCACAAAGTATTATTTTTGATTTTTTCAACTATTAAAAACATAAATAATTCATTCTTTGCTTGCGGACCATACAAAAACAGGTAGTGGGCCGTGTACAGCCCCTGGGCTACAGTTCACTGACCACTGCCCTAAGGCAAGCACACACTACAGTGTCAAGTGGAGAATTAACTTCCTACTTAACTTGACTGGAGTGTTTCTCTTGAAAGACCTTTCTTCTCATCTGTGCTAATTTCAAAACGGAATTATACAAGCTTTACCGATCTTCAGCTCTCTCAGAAATCTTGACATTTAGTAACAAATCTGTATTGCATTAGAGTCCTTTTTGCATTCCTCAACGGTATAAAAGGTAAATTGTAATGAGGCTTTCCCCTTTTCCCAAGAACATGCAATAGGGTGAGAGCTAGACAGGAAGTTCTTCTTCATATCCCGGATGTTTCTGTAGAAGCTTGTAAAATCTCTTCTTGTGTGTCTAAAAACAAGACGGATTTGCATGTGTCAGGAGTGATTTCTAGTTTGTCCTGCCTCGAGCAGAGGATGAATTCAATGACTTCTGTAATCCTGTGATTATGTACTGGCAGAATAAATTTAGTGTCATCACGGCAAGCCCACGCCAACCGGCTGGTTACTTTTTCAAGGTTTCAGGTTGGTGTGTCCTGGAGGAAAGAACACTGGATGTGAAGTCAGGACACCTGAGTTCAGGTTGCAGCTCCATCACTGCCTGACTTGGGCAAATAGCCACCAAGTTCCCTCACCTGCAAAACTTGGCTAATAACGGCAGCTGCCTCAGAGGGATGTCATGAGTTTAATGTGCTTAAAATAGTACCTCTTTTATTATAGGCACTCAAGAATGTTTGATTGCAGTATTGTATTATTCTCACTTTCAGTACGGGTGATGATCTCCCAGTGGCTCTAAGTGTGAACGTGCTCTGTAAATTACAACTGGCACACCATATATTATCATTAAAGGGACATCACGCAAAGACTAAAAATATAGGTGGTTCTCCCAGGTAGTCCTTCATTGCCATTTTCTTATCACTGTTCTCCACCCCACTCATCTTCCCTTGGGATTTGATGAGTATTCAATTAGGTATTTACCTTTTCACCTTTTCACAACTCCTTTTTGGGGAGCAGCAACTTAAGACGTCACCAATTATTTTTAGAGTTCCCTGCTACCCTGAACTTTGGAACCTGAGTCGCACAGAAATTTTAACTGAAGATTTTTCTAGGGGAAGAATGCAATCTTTTGTTTATTTCCTTAGAAAGTATGATCTGGACCAAAAGCCCATTTTTTTAAAGATTTTATTTATTTATTTGTCAGAGAGAGAGACACACACAGTGAGAGAGGGAACACAAGGAGGGGGGGTGGCAGAGGGAGAAGCAGGCTCCCTGCCGAGCAAGGAGCCCGATGCGGGGCTCGATCCTGGGACCCTGAGATCATGACCTGAGCCGAAGGCAGACGCTTAACCGACTGAGCCACCCAGGCATCCCCAAAAGCCCATTTCTATGTCTCAGTGGAAAACATATCTTCCTGGATGACACCCCCAACACACACACAACACAGGTTTTTCAAGACTTCAGCAGATGTTACACATTTTCACTTTTGATGGTCCTAGCCTACATCCTCTCAAATATATTAAAGGAACTTAATTCTGCATTAAGTCTATTTTTGCTTTATTGCTTTTTAAATCATTTTAATAAAAACTCATTTATTTAAGATTGGCTGTGATCCTTGTACACTCATCATCCAGAAACAAGAATACTTACAAGGTTATTTTCCCAATGATGAAGGTTTGTTCCCACTATAAAAGTTGTTTTCCAATGATGAAAATTTAATACACTAGCAGGTAACATTTGATTCCAGAATCCATAGTCGCATAAGGTTATATTTTGTAGATGTCAATTTTGACTGTTCAGTGGGCATTCTATATTTTAGTACTTCTTGAATGTTTCAGATTGCAAATCTTTTTGTAGGCCCTTGAAAAGCTCTTGAGGCCTGGGTGCTGATGTCTGAGGAGAGGAGCCTCAGACGTAAGCTCAAAGAGGTGTTTTAGCAAAGGATTTGGGCACATGAGCAGCGAAGTGGTTTGGCTTGAAACCTTACATCGCATGTGAGGAGGGGGACAGCCTTTCCATTTCTCGTAAATGACGGCCTGGCTCCAGGAATCCAGCAGTGCTTAGCTACGTCTAGGGTTTGCTAATCAGGAGGTAGCCAGGGATCTATCCTAGACACAAACAACCGCATTTTCACGGAGGTGCCCCTAGCAGAAGCAAGGTTGAGATGTTCTCACGTGGGTTCTTGAATAGTGAATATCAATCAGAGCGACTTGATGGGGTGACCCTGAAAGGATCATCTGTAAGGGCATTGAAGGTTTTTTGGGGGGAAAGTCCAAGACATACATACCTTGGAGGGACTTCAAGACCCGGTATAATAAAGGCAAACATGAGTCAGTTAACATTATGTGTTTATTCTAAGCGTGAATTTGTTTACTACACAAAAACAGTGGTAAGACTCAGAGGAAATTTAGTAGAGGGGGAAATGTTGAGAAATTCATCAAAAGTTATTCACAATAATTCATAAAATTATTTTACTTTAGGGCGCCTGGGTGGCTCAGTCGTTGGGCGTCTGCCTTCGGCTCGGGTCATGGTCCCGGGGTCCTGGGATTGAGCCCTGCATCGGGCTCCCTGCTCCGCGGGAAGCCTGCATCTCCCTCTCCCTCTTCCACTACCCCTGCTTGTGTTCCCTCTCTCGCTATCTCTCTCTCTGTCAGAAAATAAATAAAATCTTAAAAAAAAGTTTAAAAAATTATTTTAATTTATATTTTTTTGGTGAATCCTCCTGTAAATAATAAGTATTCTTTGTGCATTTATCTCTTGTATTAAGCGAGAGACACTTGTATTTGCATCCAACCAAGATAGCAGGCAGACAAATTGCTGACTTTAGCAATGTCATATCTGGAGACTGTCTGGCAAAGGAGAAGTGCTAACATCCATCATAAAGAATAGCTGCCTTAGAAAGAAACGGGCTTTTTTCCTCCAAATATTCAGTGGTGTCCTGATCTGACAATTCCTTTCCTTTACATCAGATTCTTTATTTTTTCTTTATTTGAGAGAGTGAGAATGAGAGAGAGAGTACATGAGAGGGGGGAGGGTCAGAGGGAGAAGCAGACTCCCTGCTGAGCAGGGAGCCCGATGTGGGACTCGATCCCGGGACCCCAGGATCATGACCTGAGCCGAAGGCAGTCGCTTAACCAACTGAGCCACCCAGGCGCCCCTACATCAGATTCTTTGTAAGACATATTTTGCCCCCAGTAGGAGTTGTTCAATGAGGTTTATTTAATGAATGGATCTGCTCTATAACTGTTATCAGCATTCTTGAAGCATGGGTCCATGCGAATCTTGGTGATTTATGCAGTAAATATGTATTACCCATCTCAAAAATGCAGGGTACTAGGAAAAAATACCACTTGTATTGCACAATGATTCTCGAAGGTGCAGGGAATTTATGCCAGCCACCTCTGCCTCTCTACCTCCCCATGCCACCAGGGATATAGATCACAGACAGGAGGGAGGGGGGCAACTGTATTCCCCTACAAAGATAACTGGTTGAGAATCGCTTCTGTAGTATGTCACAGTTATCAGCTATAGTGACCTATACCTTGGTTAGTTTGGGACTGGAAAATGGTTGTACCCTCCATGAAGTCTTTCCCCTTCCTTCTGGTTTAGTGGGGGAGACAAAATGTATGCACTGAATAAATTCCATTTCAAATTGTGAGCTAACACACACACAAACACACACGTGTATTTGAACCAAATATTTTATGGAACCATACTGTCTTTGTGTGATGCATTCTGGTGTTTTCTATTCTATTTCAACTGAAAATCAATACAGGTCACATCCCACACAATTGATTTTATAAACCACAAAGTCACCACCTAGATTTTGGAAAACACTTCTCCAGGGTTTAATGATTGGAAGACAGAGGTGAGGAAGAGAAGATCTCATAGGATATAGTCCTGCATTATTTTCATAAAAGTAATGCACTTATATACCACTTACCAGGTTGTAGGCAGTGATAAGTACTTTTCATGTATTAAGTCATTTAATCCTTACTGCCACCCAATGAGAATAGGCACATTTATTGTAGCGAGTTTACAGATGAGGAAGTGGATGCGCAGAGAGGTAAAGTGATCTGATCAAAGCTACCCAGGATTTGACGCCAGGCTGCCTGACTTCAAAGTCCACAGTCTTAAGCCCCCTTTAGCAAGTTCCCAGCCAATCATCTTATATAGCATGCCCTAGCCCACCATGAGCTGAGAAAACAGTAAGAATAGGTTGGCTCCACAGGTAGGAAAAAAAAATAACTATAGCACATGCTTCATCGGTGGGAATGAACAATGCCTTCTTGGTATACAGAAAGCAACAATAAAAGTCAGGTCCAGACCCCAGCACTTGACTGTTTCCTAGGGACTGTAGAAGGGCAGAAATGACACAGCAGAGCAGACATGGGTAGGGCTAACCATTTTCTTCCCCTGTGTTTCTTTAGGTCAAATGAATCCAAGCACCGAAGCAAACACCAACTAATTCAAATTCCCTTCCCTGAATCTCTTCATTTCAGATTCTAAGAGTTAGGACAGAGAGAAATCACCACTACTAATGAAGTCATGGCATTTTATTAACATCTATGAATAGTGTCCTTAAATACTTTTCATTTTTGGTTCTTCATTGATTTTAATTTAGATTGCCGCCAGCTCATAAGCCAGGTAAATATGAAACTTTTAACAAATCACACTATAAAACCTAGCCATCGTCCTGGGTTCCCCTGTTCATCCATCCCTAATGAGCAGATTTAATGGTGTGCAAGACAATAACACCAATTACTTAGTACTTTAAAAGATGTGCAGCATACAGGAAAAAAGAAAGAGGGAAACCCCTAAATGTGCTTTGTAGAATAAATCTGACTTGGTTCTGAATGTCCTCACTGCGGTTTCTGAAAACTTGTGTTCATGATCATAATCTTATTGACAGTGTGCAAATATTATCTAAATAAACTCAAAAAATTAGCAATGCACAGCCTTCTATTTATTACATCCAACTGCTTTTTTTCATTCAATATGTAAATTTGACACAGGAACTGATTCTGTATCTACTCTTGCACTGTCGTGAAATTTCAAGGAGGCTTATTATATTGAATGATCCTTCTCTACCAAGACCATGATACACATAAAGTAAGATATTTATCCGTAGGCATATTCAGGTAACTGAAAACTGATTAAGGTATAGGATATAAAGGATTGTTTGGAATACAGAAGAAACTATTTTAATGTAAAATATAAATGGAAAATCTTTCCCTTAGACCTACAGGCATTGACTGCTGATATTCCCTATAGCTGTCATAACTTTTGAGGAAAAACAATCAACTGTCAACATGTATTTATTGAACATCTACTATATGCTCTGTACTATGGGGATTATAAAACTAGGAGATCCAATTTTTCCCCTCAAATTTAATATATGATGTGAAATGCTATGACAATATAGAGAAAGCTTCCCATTTAGAGGTAGGAGAGCCTATATGAGAAAAGCTAGGTGGACTCAAGCCTCAGAAGGATGAAGTCCATTCAAAATTATTAGGACTTATTAGTTCTGACTTTAATAACCAGCATAAGCAACTCCAGCTCAAGCAAGAACCTTCGCATTTTATAATCAAAGTAAAATTATTATTGAATTGGATACAGTCTAATGGATTCACTGTCAGTCTTCTGTTTATAAAAGGCTTCAAAAGTTTTCTGGCTTTCGGGCGCCTGGGTGGCTCAGATGGTTAAGCGTCTGCCTTCGGCTCAGGTCATGGTCCCAGGGTCCTGGGATCGAGTCCCGCATCGGGCTCCCTGCTCCTTGGGAGCCTGCTTCTCCCTCTGCTTCTCTCTCTCTCTCTCTCTCTCTCTCTCTATCCCTCTGTCTCTCATGAATGAATAAATAAAATCTTTAAAAAAAAAAAAGTTTTCTGGCTTTCATTTATGAAAAAGCCATAAACGCTGCATAATGCACATATTTCCCTAGCAACTGTTGACGGTATTGCCTTTCAAGACAACTTACACACTATCATACTTGTAAATTAGTTCTGTAATACAGAATAGGAGCTCCACAAAATATAACAAACAGTGAAAGTATAAGTTATTAAGATCGATGTAAACTACCACAGACTTATAAAGAGCATGCATGTTTAAACAGCCTAACAGTGTTAAGAGAACTGAGGAATGCTAAACATACATTCCTTCCTTTTGAGGTTGATGCGATAGGGCAGTGGGTTACAACTCTGGCTAAATATTCGAATCATCTGATGGAATTTTAAAAAAAAATACCTGTGCCTTGGCTCCAGTCCCAGACCAATTGATCCAGCGTCTCTGGGAGGTGGATCCTGGACATCAGCGTATCTCAAAGCTCTGCAATTGATTTTAAAGAGCAGCTAGTGTTGAGGTTCCACAAAGGAGAGAGGGGAGAGCTAATGTCTTTTCCATGTCACTGCCAGAAACATAATAGAGAGATGAATGGCCCAAGTAGTTTGTTGTTGGTTCCTTTGCAAATCCTAGGTAACAGGCATGTAGGATTTGCACTGCTAACTACACTCTTTTTTCAGTATGAGGACACCCCCAGTGTTTTTTTTTTTTAAGATTTATTTCTCAGGACCCTGAGATCATGACCTGAGCTGAAATCAAGAGGTGGTTACTTAACCAATTGAGCCACCCAGGCGCCCGAACCCCAGTGGTTTTAAATTAATCTACATGATTCTCAGAATATCTTTGGGAAACTTATCCAGTATTCTCTGGGTGCAGAAATAGTCAAATCTTATGAATTGAAACCAATTTCTTTTTCTGGTCCCCCCACCCTTAATAAGAATGTGAACGACAAGAAATCTAGATGAAGAGCAGTACAGGGTAGTGATTAAAACTATGGGTTCCATAGTCTAGCTCCCTAATTTCTGATCCCTGCCCTTCAATTTGTCAACTCTGTGACCCAAACAAGATATTTTCCCTATGTCTCAATTTCCTCATATATTTTTCCTATATCTCAATTTCCTAATAAGATTTCCTGTAGAAATTTTATTAGATGGTTACCTGTGGTAGGTATTTTAATTCAGGTAAAGTGTTTTGAACAAAGCCTGCAACACAGTAAGTGCTCAAGAAATGTTAGCTGTGTTAGCATGTAAAATTAGGGCTGCAGATGTTTACTTCCTACCATGATGAAACAATTGTGTTAGGTCTGCTACAGAATGTCAATAGCTACTAATCATTGAAACTGGTAGAGGAGCACAAAGGTTTTGAAACGTTTATATTTAAAAAAAAATAAGAAATAGACAATCTTTGGGTAAAACCCTGCATAGTAATTACTAGGAATCAACATGTTACTACCACACACACAAAAATGCAGCATTTTTTAAAAAGCCATTTTACTGAAGATATTCAAACTAAACAGGATATTGCTTACATCAGTAATTCTCAACCCTGGCTGCACCTGGAGCTTCTAAAAAAATAACAGTGCTGGGGTCCTACATGCAGATATTCTGATTGATCTGATCTGGTGTGTGCATGGAAATTTTTTAAAGCTATGTTTATTCTGATGTGCAATCAGGGTTAAGAACTACTAATTTAGGTCATTTGACCAGTTTGGATAATGTTTTCAACTCCACAATCATAGCATATATGAACAAAACCTGCACACATTTTTTTTTTTGGTGGGGGTGAGTTATGGTGAATTTTTTATTTTTGACAACCTTATTGAGGTATCTTTGACATATAAAAATTGTATATATTTAAAGAACACAACTTGATGTTTTGATGTATGTATACATTGTGAAAAAAAAATCACTACAACCAAGCTAAATAACGTATCTATCACCTCTACATAGTTACCATTTGTGTGATATGTGTGTGTGTTGAGAAGATTTAAGATCTATCCTCTTAGCAAGTTTCAAGTATACAATATTGTATCGTACACAACTCTTTCGAACATTATTCAAGAGAGGCTATTCACTGATACCATAGGCTATTGATCTAGAATTTAAGTTGTAAAATAACTGCTTATGAAAGTCTAGGAAGTGACGTGACTTTGCTTGTAGAGAAAGTCATTCAACATTATAGGCAACATAGAGTTCTAGACGCTATTGAATTAATAATACTACATTTCAGCATCTTGATGGAGACATAGTGGTTTCACAGCTATTTTATGGGCTGCATTGCTTTCATAATAAATGCAAAAGACCTCATTGTTTGCTTCAGAGCACTGGATTCTCCCCATCTCCACAAACAATGACTCTGGTAGACATGACCTCAGTAGTCCTCTGTGGTAAGAACCCTCTCGCCCTGGTTTTGTTGGGAAATTGTGATTATACACTAAACCAAAGGTTAAAGAAATGTCAGAATAAAGCAACAAATTTAGTCCACATATTAAATTTCACATTTCAGTTGGAAACAGTGAACAGACTATGGTCATTCCATAGCCCCAAATTCTAAATAGTTGAATAGTTTTGCAAATAAGCGTTAGTTCAGAAATTTTAGTTATATAAACCTAACTTTAAAGGCTGCCTATGACAAATACTAGCTTTGTGACCTTGGACAGTTATTTAATTTCTGAGTTTCATCGTGTCATGTATGAAGGTAATGATAACAGTGCTGTTATGACACTTACATGGGATTCTGTAGGCAACAAGCTTATCGCAGTGGCTGACACATAATATGTACACACAAAAATATTGCTGATATTCCATATTCATTACCATTATTTGGATTCTATAAGAATAAGATATGGTCCTGGTTCTTAGACGTTTTTAATCTACCTTGGGAGAAAAACATGTTAAAGTGAAGTAATAGGTTTTAAGTTGACATTTCAAATTGCTGAATAGTAAACTTGAGGTAGTGCTATTGTCATGCAAATTATATGGAAAGTCCTCCACCTGGCAGGTCAGAGGGTGATGGCTTGAAAGAGTGGAGATGATACTCCTTGAAAACTGTTCTACTCTCTCTTGCATCTGTTACTAATTATCTGTGTCTTTATACAAAGCACATTGCTTCTCCAGACCTCATTTTGTCCATCTGTAAAACAAAGTGGTTGGACTTTTCTAGAAATAACGTCTTAGAGGTCTGTCAGAGATTTGAATAAGCTGTCATCAGACCAGAGTTAGAAGAATATAATAAACATGGAAAGTTCCAGATAGATAACACAAGAGTGAGTAAATCTAGCTGGTCAGAGCACACTGTTCAAGTGGGGAACATCTAGGAACAAAGGCAGACTGAATGAAGTTTCAGGAGGAATTCAAATGCCTTGCTTAGAAGTGTGAACATTATTCTATATGCAGTAGGCAGAGTTTTAGGAAGATTAATCTGCACTGTAAATATGAAGGATTTGGGGCAGGGACGAGGTAGAGACCAATTATAAAGCTGTTATCATAGTCTAAACTTAAGCTGGAACTAAGGGAGCAACAGAGAAATATAAGAACAGATGATCAAGGTATTATGAAGCCATTTGCTCTTGACTGTTGATTGGATAAGACAGGCAAAGTCGAGTTGGCAGCGGATGATTGAAGACCAGGAAACTGCTGATGAGTTAGGAAGAAGAACTAGTTTGGAGTAAGGGGCAGGGGATGAGGAATAAGCCTTAGAAAGGTTTGATTTGTGGCATCAAAAACGTAATTCAGGTAGACATATCCAAAGGACAGGTAGAGAATAGGAAAACGAAGGTGTGACATACCTATAAACTTGGAAGTTATCTGCACAGAAGTGATAGCTGAAATAAAACTAATCAGTGAAATCTCAAAAAGACTAGCAAATGGTTATACACGGTGTCATCAGCTCTAGTGTTTTCTTGTTAATATTTCAAACAAAGGGAGCATACATAGCTAACCTTGGTGAATGCAATAAAATTAAAAGATTTGGTGTGGAGGATATAGTATGAGAGTTTCTCCTTTGCTGTTTGCCTTCCTTATGTTACTGACTAAAGTCTATATCCTAATCTGGGTTCCTCCAAAAGCTGATTCTCAGGTGGGGATTTGGCCTTAAGTGCAGTAGATTATTTGGGAGGCTATCACAGGAAACACAATGAGGCAGTAGGGAAAAAAGAAAGGTAAGAGAATCAAGTCAATAAAAAGTGCATTTACAAGGGGGGTTACCACTGTGGGCAAGTGGAACTCAAGCTTGTTGGTGATTTTCTGATGGACAATATGGAACATGTCTCAGAATTATTCTACTAAAGAGTGAGGAAGCTGGCATATTTATTCAACAACTCCTGTCCCTCATTTGCTGAGAATAGTTCCTGGGGTGTTAATTACATAACACTTACAGTCTGCCCCTGAAGGGGGTAAGGGAAGTGGTTAGAGAACACTCTTAGGCAGAGAGAAGTAAGAGGTCGTTGCTGTACTGCAGGAGGATCCAGTGTAAGTCAAGGCAAAATGGATGAAGTGCCAACATATCTGCTAGGCTCATTCTGGTTTGTTTGTATGTCCTCCCTACATGGAAGGAGGTGTAATGGCATCTTCTAGGCCATAAGATATCTCATGGTTATGTCACTTTCACAAAGGGTAATTCATTATGACTTCCTAGGCTTCTAATGGACTTACAATATTATCTCCATATAGAAAATCAAGTGATTAAATGTAAATTTTTTAAAACCAAAGTTTGTGACAGTTCATTTTTCCTTTGAAAATAAACAAAAGCGTGTGTGTGTGCGTGTTTGCATGCACGTATGCAGATAAAAGCATCACAGCGTTTTATGTAGTCACAGGTTTGTACCTTTTCTAGAGAAGAACCTGCTATTAATATCAAAGGAAGGGGGCAGAGCAAGATGGCGGAGGTGTAGGAGACCTGGATTTCGTCTGGTCTCAGGAATTCAGCTGAATAGAGATCAAACCATTCTGAACACCTACGAACTCAACAGGAGATTGAAGAAGAGAGTAGCAACAACTGTCTGAACAGAGAAGCGACCACTTACTGGAAGGTAGGACATGCGGAGAAGTGAATCCGAGGCGATAGTCGGGAGTATAGACGGCGGGGGAGGGGGCCTCTGCCGCTTCTGGCAAGTGATAGAGCCGCAGAGCACAAAATCGGAACTTTTAGAAGTCGGCTCCGCTGAGAGACATCGCTCCAGTGGCTAAGCGGGGGGTGGAACCCTCGCAGGACAGTGTGGTCTCAGGACCCTTGGGGTCACAGAAAGACCAGGGGTGCCTGAGTGCGGCAGAGCTCCCAGGTATCGGAGCGGGGAAGCCGGCTGCAGAGACGGAGCCGAGGCGCAGGCTCTCAGCTCGGGGTGGCCACAAACTGTGATCCGCGGCCCAGTCGGGCCACTGCTCCTCCAGCAGGGACCCAACAAGCGGCAGAGCTGGGGAGACTCCCCTTCCTCCCCGGGGAGGAACGGCGCCAGAGCGCACCGCAGGGATCTGCTGGGTTTGGAGACTCCACACGGGGTCGGGTGCCAGAGATAGAAACGCTCGGTCACAGGCCGGGTGAGCACGGAGTGCGGCCGGAGACTGGGGAGATGGGAGTCACTGCTTTTCTCTGGGGGCGCACTGAGGAGTGGGGCCCCGAGTTCTCGGCTTCTCTGGGTGGAGATTGGGAGGCCACCATTTTCACCCTGGTCCTCCAAAGCTGTACCAGAGCTTGCAGGGAACAAAAGCTCCTGAGAGCAAAGCCGAGCAGCTTGCTTAGCCCGGACTGACAAGGGCGGGGCAATTCCGCCTCCGGCAAAGACATTTGGGAACCACGGCAACAGGCCCCTCCCCCAGAAGATCATCATGAACAGCCAGCAAGCCAAGACCAAGTTTACCGATCAAGGAGAACGGGAGAACTCCAGCGCTAGGGGAATACTGCACATAGAATTCATGGCTTTTTTTTACCATGATTCATTAGTTTTTCAAAGTTAATTTTTTAACTGTTTTTTTTTTGAATTTTTCTTTTTCCCTTTTTCAGCCAACATCTTATCAATCCCTTTTTAAAAAAACATTTTTTATTTTTCATTTTTAGAGTCATATTTTATCCCTTCATAGTACTTACCCTTATTTTTGGTATATGTATATAAGTTGTTCTCTCTTTAAAATTTTGAGATACAGTTTCTTCTAACAGATCAAAATATACCATAATCACTAGTGTATAGCTTTGTTCTAGTCTCCTCCCTGATCACATTCTCTCCCTTTTTTTTCTTTTTTTATCTTTCTTTTTTCAAACAAATTATCAATTCCTTTTATAAAATCTTTTATAATTTTCATCTTTACACTTATCTTCCATCCCTTCATTGTATCAACCGTTATTTTGTACATATATAAGTCCTTCTTCCTTTAAAATTTTAGGAGGCACTTTTTTTAACAGACCAAAATATGCCCAAGATCTAGTGGGTGGGACTGATCTATGAACTAGCCTGATCATATTTGATCATATTCTGTTTTTTTTTTGTATTGTTCTGTTTTTGTTTTTATCTTTTTTTTCTTTCATTTTTCTTTCTTTCCCTTTCTTTTCCCCTGGTTTCAGGTTTTTTCTGATTTGTATAGAGTATATTTGCTGGGGACGTTGTTAACCTGTTAGCATTCTGTTCTCTCATTCATCTATTCTCCTCTGGACAAAATGACAAGACGAAAAAAATCACCTCAGCAAAAAGAACAAGAGGTAGTACCGTCTGCCAGGGACCTACTCAATACGGACATTAGTACGATGTCGGACCTAGAATTCAGAATCATGACTTTAAAGATACGAGCTGGCCTTGAAAAAAGCATGGAAGTTATTAGAGAGACCCCTTCTGGAGAAATAAAAGAACTAAAATCCGACCAAGTCGAAGTCAAAAAGGCTATTAATGAGGTGCAATCAAAAATGGGGGCACTAACTGCTAGGATAAATGAGGCAGAAGAGAGAATCAGCGATATAGAAGACCAAATGATGGAAAATAAAGAGGCTGAGAAAAAGAGAGAGAAACAACTACAGGATCACGAGGGCAGAATTCGAGAGATAAGCGATACGATAAGATGAAACAACATTAGAATAACTGGGATCCCAGAAGAAGAAGAAAGAGAGAGGGGGGCAGAAGGTATATTGGAGCAAATTATAGCAGAGAACTTCCCTAATGTGAGGAAGGACACAGGCATCAAAATCCAGGAGGCACAGAGAACCCCTCTCAAAATCAATAAAAATAGGTCAACACCCCGACATCTAATAGTAAAACTTACAAGTCTCAGAGACAAAGAGAAAATCCTGAAAGCAGCTTGGGAGAAGAGATATGTAACCTACAATGGTAGAAATATTAGATTGGCAACAGACCTATCCACAGAGACCTGGCAGGCCAGAAAGGACTGGCATGATATCATCAGAGCACCAAACGAGAAAAATATGCAGCCAAGAATACTATATCCAGCTAGGCTGTCATTGAAAATAGAAGGAGAGATAAAAAGCTTCCAGGACAAACAAAGACTAAAGGAATTTGCAAACATGAAACCAGCCCTACAAGAAATATTGAAAGGGGCCATCTAAGCAAAGAGAGAGCCTAAAAGCAGCATAGATCAGAAAGGAAACACAGACAATACACAGTAATACTCACCTTACAGGCAATACAATGGCACTAAAGTCATACCTTTCAATAGTTACCCGGAATGTAAATGGGCTAAATGCCCCAATCAAAAGACACAGGCTATCAGATTGGATTAAAAACAAGACCCATCCATATGCTGTCTGCAAGAGACTCATTTTAGACCCAAAGACACCCCCAGATTGAAAGTTAGGGGGTGGAAAACCATTTACCATGCTAATGGACACCAAAAGAAAGCTGGGGTGGCAATCCTTATATCACACAAATTAGATTTTAAAACAAAGACTGTAATAAGAGATGAAGAAGGACACCATATCCTACTTAAAGGGTCTATCCAACAAGAAGATCTAACAATTGTAAATATCTATGCCCCGAACATGGGAGCAGCCAATTATATAAGGCAATTAATAACAAAAGCGAAGAAACACATTGACAACAATACAATAATAGTGGGGGACTTTAACACCCCCCTGACTGAAATGGACAGATCATCTAAGCAAAAGATCAACAAGGAAATAAAGACTTTAAATGACACACTGGACCAAATGGACTTCACAGACATATTCAGAACATTCCATCCCAAAGCAACGGAATACACATTCTTCTCTAGTGCCCATGGAACATTCTCCAGAACCGATCACATCCTAGGTCGCAAATCAGGTCTCAACCGGTACCAAAAGACTGGGATCATTCCCTCCATATTTTCAGACCACAATGCTTTGAAACTAGAACTCAATCACAAGAGGAAAGTCGGAAAGAACTCAAGTACATGGAGGCTAAAGAGCATCCTACTAAAGAATGAATGGGTCAACCAGGAAATTAAAGAAGAATTAAAAAAATTCATGGAAACCAATGAAAATGAAAACACAACTGTCCAAAATCTTTGGGATACAGCAAAGGCAGTCCTGAGAGGAAAGTATATAGCAATACAAGCCTTTCTCAAGAAACAAGAAAGGTCTCAAATACACAACCTAACCCTACACCTAAAGGAGCTGGAGAAAGAAGAGCAAATAAAGCCTAAACCCAGCAGGAGAAGAGAAATCATAAAGATCAGAGCAGAAATCAATGAAATAGAAACCCAAAGAACAGTAGAACAGATCAACGAAACTAGGAGCTGGTTCTTTGAAAGAATTAACAAGATTGATAAATCCCTGGCCAGACTTATCAAAAAGAAAAGAGAAAGGACCCAAATCAACAAAATCATGAATGAAAGAGGAGAGATCACAACCAACAGCAAAGAAATACAAACAATTATAAGAACATATGAGCAACTCTATGCCAGCAAATTAGATAACCTGGAAGAAATGGGTGCATTCCTAGAGATGTATCAACTACCAAAGTAGAACCAGGAAGAAATAGAAAACCTGAACAGACATATAACCACTAAGGAAATTGAAGCAGTCATCAAAAATCTCCCAAAAAACAAAAGCCCAGGGCCAGATGGCTTCCCAGGGGAATTCTACCAAGCATTTCAAGAAGAATGAATACCTATTCTTCTGAAACTGTTCCAAAAATTAGAAATGGAAGGAAAACTTCCAAACTCATTTTATGAGGCCACCATTACCTTGATCCCAAAACCAGACAAAGACCCCATCAAAAAGGAGAATTACAGACGAATATCCTTGATGAACATGGATGCAAAAATTCTCACCAAAATACTAGCCAATAGGATCCAACAGTACATTAAAAGGATTATTCACCACGACTAAGTGGGATTTAGCCCTGGGGACCCAGGTTGGTTCAACATCCGCAAATCAATCAATGTGATACAATACATTTATAAAAGAAAGAACAAGAACCATATGATCCTCTCAATAGATGCAGAAAGAGCATTTGACAAAGTACAGCATTCTTTCTTGATCAAAACTCTTCAGAGTATAGGGATAGAGGGTACATACCTCAATATCATAAAAACCATCTATGAAAAACCTACAGTGAATATCATTCTCAATGGGGAAAAGCTGAGAGCTTTTCCCCTAAGATCAGGAATGCGGCAGGGATGTCCACTATCACCACTGCTATTCAAGATAGTGTTAGAAGTCCTAGCCAGAGCAATCAGACAACAAAAGGAAATCAAAGGCATCCAAATCAGCAAGGAGGAAGTCAAACTGTCACTCTTTGTAGATGATATGATAGTGTATGTGGAAAACCCAAAAGACTCCACCCCAAAGCTGCTAGAACTCATACAGGAATTCATAAAGTGGCAGGATATAAAATCAATGCACAGAAATCAGTGGCATTCCTATACACCAACAACAAGACAGAAGAGAGACAAATCAAGAGTCGATCCCATTTACAATTGCACCCAAAACTATAAGATACCTTGGAATAAATTTAACCATAGAGGCAAACGATTTGTACTCAGAAAACTATAAAATACTCATGAAAGAAATTGAAGAAGACACAAAGAAATGGAAAAACGTTCCATGCTCATGGATTGGAAGAACAAATATTGTGAAGATGTCAATGCTACCTAGAGCAATCGACACATTCAATGCAATCCCCATCAAAATACCATCCACTTTTTTCAAAGAAATGGAACAAATAATCCTAAAATTTGTATGGAACCAGAAGAGACCCCCAAATAGCCAGAGGAATTTTGAAAAAGAATAGCGAAGCTGGCAGCATCACAATTCCGGACTTCCAGCTCTATTACAAAGCTGTCATCATCGAGACAGTATGGGACTGGCACAAAAACAGACACATAGATCAATGGAACAGAATCGAGAGCCCAGAAATGGACCCTCAACTCTATGGTCAACTCATCTTTGACAAAGCAGGAAAGAATGTCCAATGGAAAAAAGACAGTCTCTTCAACAAATGGTGTTGGGAAAATTGGACAGCCACATGCAGAAGAATGAAACTGGACCATTTCCTTACACCACACACAAAAACAGACTCCAAATGGTTGAAAGACTTCTAAACGTGAGACAGGAGTCCTTCAAAATCCTAAAGGAGAACACAGGTAGCAACCTCTTCGACCTCAGCCGCAGCAACTTCTTCCTAGAAACATCGCCAAAGGCAAGGGAAGCAAGGGCAAAAATGAACTATTGGGATTTCATCAAGATAAAAAGCTTTTGCATAGCAAAAGAAACAGTACACAAAACCAAAAGACAACCGACAGAATGGGAGAAAATATTTGCAAATGACATATCAGATAAAGGGCTAGTTTCCAAAATTTATAAAGAACTTAATCAAACTCAACACCCAAAGAACAAATAATCCAATCAAGAAATGGGCAGAAGACATGAACAGACATTTTTCCAAAGAAGACATCCAAATGGCCAACAGGCACATGAAAAAGTGCTCAACATCGCTCGGCATCAGGGAAATCCAAATCAAAACCTCCATGAGATACCACCTCACACCCGTCAGAATGGCTAAAATTAACAAGTCAGGAAACGACAGATGTTGGCGGGGATGCGGAGAAAGGGGAACCCTCCTACACTGTTGGTGGGAATTCAAGCTGGTGCAACCCCTCTGGAAAACAGTATGGAGGTTCCTCAAACAGTTGAATATAGAGCTACCATATGATCCAGCAATTGCACTACTGGGTATTTACCCCAAAGATACAAATGTAGGGATCCGAAGGGGTACGTGCACCCCAATGTTTATAGCAGCAATATCCACAATAGCCAAACTATGGAAAGAGCCAAGATGTCCATCGACAGATGAATGGATAAAGAAGATGTGGTATATATACACAATGGAATTTTATGTAGCCACAAAAAGGAATGAAATCTTGCCATTTGCAACGACGTGGATGGAACTGGAGGGTGTTATGCTGAGTGAAATAAGTCAATCAGTGGAAGACATGTATCATATGACCTCACTGATATGAGGAATTCTTCATCTCAGGAAACAAACTGAGTTTTGCTGGAGTGGCGGGGGGTGGGAAGGATGGGGTGGCTGGGTGATAGTCATTGGGGAGGGTATGTGCTATGGTGAGCGCTGTGAATTGTGCAAGACTGTTGAATCACAGATCTGTACTTCTGAAACAAATAATGCAACATATGTTAAGAAAAAAGAAAAAGAAGACGATAGCAGGAGGGGAAGAATGAAGGGGAGTAAGTCGGAGGGGGAGACGAACCATGAGAGATGATGGACTCTGAAAAACAAACTGAGGGTTGTAGAGGGGAGGGGCATGGGGGAATGGGTTAGCCTGGTGATGGGTATTAAAGAGGGCACATTCTGCATGGAGCACTGGGTGTTATGCACAAACAATGAATCATGGAACACTACATCAAAAACTAATGATGTAATGTATGGTGATTAACATAAGAATAAAAAAATTAAAAAAAAATTAAAAAATAAAAACCACGATCGAAACACAAAGAAAAAAATATCAAAGGAAGCTGTACTCACAGGATATATAGATGTGTGGAGAATAACAACCCTGATTTTGTCTTGACATGACCTTACTGGATGTGTGGATAGAGAACAATTTTCCTAGCCAAAGGAATATAATGGTGTTTTCTTGGCATCCAGCCATGATATTCTGATTCTAGCATGCACATAAATATTAGTCACAAGGCATAAAATGACCCAGAGATGATGATTCTGACAAACCATCTATTTCTATTAGTGTGGCCACAGACATAAATAACCTATTGTTTCTCCAATTGTTAGGTTGGCAATCTGCTAGTCATTCCTGACAAATTAAAAATAGTTTTCTCCTAAGTGTGCAGAAAATGCTCTCATGTGAAAATGCAGCTTCAAACAGTATAATCACTGTGCATATAAGTGTGATATCAGTCAGCTGAGGATGAACCATAGCCATAGATCATAAGCAGTTTGTTTTTCATTAATGTGGACCAGCTGGCAAGATACCCTGCCAAACCCCTTAGAAGACTGGATGTGGAAATAATTATTTACCAAGGTACAAACTGACAAGATCGCTATAGTGATGAATTGGCACACACAGAACCCATAGATGATGAATTGAAATAAGTCTTGTTCCACTAAGAGATGCCTAATGTCCACATAATTTGATTTATGAATTTTTTTGCATGATGGTTGACCTGATATATTTTGCAGAACTCCATTCAAGAAAAATAAAGCAAGAAAGTCAAAATTATATGGCATAATACAATCCAAAAGATTCCCCCAAGACAGTACATGGAAATCAGATTGCTCTGAATGTGCGGAATGCTGAGTCTTTCTTCATAAGGCAATGATGACCACTGATCTACCAAAACATCATTGACAAACTGTCACAAGGGCAGAGGGAGAAAGACTTCCTGGGGCTGTTGTCTAGATTCGAAAGCCTTTCCAGTATATCCTATTGCTACAACAGACATTTATGAACAGGCTGTTGTCAAAAAGCTACATTCTCAAAAGCCAAGATCAACATTCATATGTGAAAACACACCCACAGCAGAGTGACCTTTTCTCACTGTTCAAGATTATCTGTGTATATAAATATGGTATGCTAAAAAAACATGTGCTCAGGTCATCAATGAGCTTATTCATTTATAAAATCTCCATGATTGGTTCTTCTATTTGGGTTCCAGGACCCAATTCCAGTGTGTGTGTGTGTGTGTGTGTGTTGTGTGTGTGTGTGTGTGTGTGTGTGTGTGTGTGGTGGGGGTGGGGGTGCACAACACCAAGCAAATCTCAAACACAAACAGGGTGTCTGAGAATTTAACTCAATTCTGACTCTATCTACCGGGAGCTAGCATCAGATTCCACAGATTAAGGTCTCAGTGCTACGAGACTGCCCTCCATCCCCCACTTCAGAGGCTCGATCCAAGCCCCAGGCTGTTACCTGTGCTTCTGACCCATGGGCTGTAGGTTGGAGGTCCCAACAACTTGCTCCTTAGGTTACTTTAATTTGCTAGCGTGGCTCACAGAACTCAGGGAAACACTTAGTTTGCCAGTAAAGGATATGATAAAGGATATGAATGAATTAACAGCCAGATGAGGAAATACATCGGGTGAGGTCTGGGGAAAGGATGCGGGGCTTCCCAGCCCTCTCCAGGCTACCACTCACCCCGGTCTCCGGGTGTTCACCAACCCAAATCTCTCCAAACTCAGTCCTTTTGGGGTTTTATGGAGGCTTCATTGAAGAGTCATGATTGACTAAGTCTTTGACCACTGACTGACTCAATCTTTAGCCCCTCTCCCCTCCATGGTTCTAACCCTCATATCACAGGGTTGGTCCTCCACGCAATCAGCCTTCACCCTCCGGTGGGATCCAAAAGTCACCTTATTAACATAACACAAGATAACTTTATTGGCCTAACACTTAAGAAATTTCAATGGTTTGGGGAACTATGGGCCACAAATCATGTACCAAGACCAAATACATATGAGAAATATATTTTGGTCATCTGAATGACCAAATATATTTTCTTATAAATCATAATATCACAGTACTACTGGGTAAAAACACCATACTTATCTTGATGGCAACCATATTACAGTTTGGGTATTTTTATTTAATTCAAACGACTCCACATATTCACCTCTTGTAGATTGGCTGTAAGCATGTTACTGCCAAATGGGGCTGGCTTGGCCTTCTAATACTTTCAACACCTTTGAGAACTGTAGAAAAGTCACTGCTCCTTTAATCTCTGGCAGCCGATCAACCCTAATTATAATTGACTAGGGAAAAAGAAGGCCTTCTGAAAGAAGTTTTTAAAGCTTAGGTTGTACAGACAGTATTGTAAGGAAAGTAAGTAGCTGAGCAATTTAATTTTTCCAAGCCCGGCTCATGTTTTCTAAGTAGGAGCCATATTTCATAGTGTCACCAGTGAGACCCCACGACCTGACTTTTATGGCCCACGTGCTTGCACTCACTAGCCTTTGTCCCACATTTTTCCTTAAGCTCTTATTTCCAGCTCATCTCTTAACTCAGGCAAATGGAAAGTGAAACCGCCCTTGAAGTGGTAGCCACTGCCCTGACAAGACCTCCAGCCAGCCCAGACCACGCAGACCAGTTTGAACTTAACTCCTGACTCAAGCCGGCCCAGATGGACAATGGAGTGACCTCTAAAATGACTGACAACTTCTTTCCCTCATTATAATACTAAAATCTCCACCCAAGGAGGAGCATAAGCCTCATTTACTCATTTATGTAACATACGGATGTGGGAAATCAAGCCAAAAGAAACGTAACTTAAAATCTCCTTCCAGCTTGCTGCCCACTGATAGACCCCGGCAACATGCAGAGTGTGACCCTCCTCAAGGAACTCGTGGCCGCCTCAGTGCCTTCATGTTTAAAAGGAACCTCACCTCGGCAGCAGCTGGCCCCTCAAGGTCCTGAAAGCCTTGCTTCCAGGTTCCTTGGAGACTTGTGCTACCCCGCGCCCCCACAAATTAAAAAGTAGACAATCAGTCACTGCTCACAGTCCCAGCGGAGCTTCCTCTGCCCACAGGCGGTGTCCCGTGAACAGGGAAGGGGCGAAAGTCTAGGCGGGAGACCCAGGCGGCCCCTGACTCCGCCAACTGGGCCCCGGAACTATTCCTGGCAGGTGGACAGGCTGGCACAGAGCTGAGCAAGAGATAAGGGAGCAGACCAAGAGGGCACAAGCATCCCAAGGCCGCAAGCTTCCCAGTCAGTTTTCAATACAAGACTGGCACTGAAAGCCCTCCGGGGCAACCCGGGCGGGACCCCTCTCATGCTAGAGAGCTTTTTCTTTCCTTTCTATTCTCACCTTCACTTCATAAACTTTCACTTCACTTCACCCTTTTGTGTCTGTGAGATTCATTCTTCCACCCCATGGGACAAGAGCCCTGCGATTCTGCGACAATACTATGTCTGTATAGGGCATGTTTCCTTAATGGGTGTGGGTGACCTTATGCCCACCTCTACATACAATGACAAGGCTTCTCTATCTAAATATTCATCCTAACCCTAAATAAAAGAAACCCATTCACCCTTGTTCTGGAGTCACAGCTTTGGAAGTCATTCCCTGTGATCTCCTTAGTTGTTACATACCAAGTTTTCTTTGTGTGACAACTCGGCCCGCTGCAGTTTCCGAGTCACCAAGGAGTGAACTCACGTTGGTTTGGTTACAACAGGAGCCTGAAAAATCTCAAATATTGATTGCAGTGCATTTCCTTCTGAGTAAAATGAGTCCAGGATATGGTTTTTCATACTTAAGAAGTACAGTAATCAAAAACATTAAAAAAAAAAAACCCCAGGATGTTTTAAAAGAAAAATTTGGATAACTTTTTGATGGAATCGTCAAAGCACCTTCCTTCTCTCAGCTGTGAGAGTTTCATGTCCAATTTTATTACCTCAAAGCACAGCCACAGAAAGAAACTGTTCCTGTTTTCAAATATATTTTTGGAAGGAATTTTCCAAGCTTCTATTGTCACATGAAAAAAACGAAAGGGTATAATGATTGATAAAAGGATGTAGGATAGGGAAAAACCCACAAAGAATAAAAAATAATACAAATGTAAGAAAACAAACATAAAGATAGAAACTAGAAGAAGGGGGACTCAGAAAGGCTTCTAATTATAGAGAAAAAATAGGTAGGAGAGAAAGGGAGGTTGATTTAGTAAAGCAATGATAGATAACAAAAATACAAAGCCCTCCAAAGTGCACTGTGCTGGGAATTGGTAGAATTGGGTTCTAATTTAAACTGTGCATTTAAACAAACTTAGACATTCACAGCACCCCTCTGTAAAATGAGGGAATATCCACAGTTAGATTTCCTTTTTACCTCAGATATGTAAACTCTAAAAAAACTGTTCTAACATCCAGAGTTTAGTTCTCCACGTTTTCAAATTCAGAAACAATAGTGCTCAGCCTATGGGATTGTACTGCAGATTAGGAAAATTTATTTTTGAATAAAAATGTACCTATCTACCACTTTCTTCGTCACTATTTCAAATGCAAACTATTTTGAATGAATTCCATTTTTTAAAATTTAAACATCTAGAGGGTTTTTGCTTCTGTGGTGACAAATGAAAAAAAAAATTTTGACTTTTGATTAATCTTTGACATACACACATGGTTTTTGTCAATATTAAAGAGAAAGCTTGCCCCGTGCCCTAGAGAGGTAAGGCTTCAACCAGCACATACCATAGCCCCAAGGCCTGTACCACATTACACAGGGCTGAGGCCTCCTGCCTTGCTCTGCTCCAACTCACAGGGGCAAGAGTTCGACAAAACAAAACTTCCACTTACCCAGTGACTTGCTAAGCATCTGAAATGTAAATCTAATTTTGAATTATATGTAAAATAGATTCCCAAAGAAGTCTTTCACATCAGCAAACTGAACAAATTTGGACCCTATCATATTGCTTTTCCTGTTCCACATACGTCCTTCCAGCTGTTCTTAGGCTCCACAGGACCCTCAACAAAATTCAGGAACCCTGAGATTCCACAAGAGGTATTCTTGGCCTCGGTCATTGATTTCACTGAAGGTCGAGGGATCTCTAGAACCACTTTCCTCACGACTGGCCTGGCGGTTCAAGAGCTGGCATTCCTCCTCAGCTTGGGTGTCAGCGCGTCGGGGGCACCTAGGCCCTCCTCACGTAGGAATGGCGTGTGAGACCTCAGCGGTGAAGGTGGGAAAGCTCAGACAGGCCAGCTCCGCTTCCAGATGGAGACAGCTGGTGGCTGAGTTCGGCTCTGCCCTCCACGCCCTTGGGGAATCACACGCACAGTCTTTCCTCTGGGGTCCCAGGAAGGGAGCACTTCCCCTGGAAGATGAAAGAACAGTGGCAGTTGCCCCTTTCCTTCCCGGTCTCAGGAGTGAGACTCCTGTTCAGGAGAGGGTGACATTAATGCTCCTGTGGGAAGCCGCGAGACAGTCAGGAACCCGTCCAAGGAGTGAACACGAGCGCTCTCCGAACATCCCTTGAATGACCCTCCTTCAATCCGTCTTCCGCAGTTTCGGTCCAGCCCTCAGTGAATGCGCCGGCTCCGCCAGAGTAGGTTTTCCACAGATGTGGGTGTGGCGGGCACAGGGCGGAGGGCGTTCTCAGATTGCAAGGAGAAGAGCGTGTGGGGGTCGGAGACGCTAGGACCTATACGTGGAATGTGGCAATAATTACAGACCAGATCAGGGCCCCACCTTTTGGTCGGAACCAAAGATTGCAAAAGTTTTATTGACACAATTGATGCCTTTCCTTCCCTTAACCTCGGTGCAGCCCATCACGAGTTTCTGTCCCATCAAACGCTAAAACCCACTCCAGGTCCATTCACTGCGGTCGGTCTCCATGGCTGCTGCTGTGGGTGAAGCTCCCATCAACTCCCGCCTCCGAGACAGCAAAGGCAGTCTCGCTGCTGCCCCGGCCTCCACCCTGCCCCTGGGGAATCCCTTCTCTTCTCAGCAGCCAGTGGTCCTTTTAAAAAGTCCAACCCCTGGTGAATTACTATCATGGTTCGTCTCCCCCTCGGACTCCCCCCCTTCATTTTTCCCTTCCTTCTCCTAATGTCCTCCATGCTTTCCTTATGTTCCACAAATAAATGAAACCATATGGTAATTGACTTTCTCTGCTTGACTTATTTCACTTAGCATAGTCTCCTCCAGTCCCATCCATGTCGATGTAAAAGTTGGGTATTCATCCTTTCTGATGGCTGAGTCATATTCCATCGTAGATATGGACCACATCTTCTTTATCCATTCATCTGTTGAAGGGCATCTCGGCTCTTTCCACAGTTTGTCTATTGTGGCCACTGCTGCTATGAACACTGGGGTGCATATGGCTCTTCTTTTCACTACATCTGTGTCTTTGGGGTCAATACCCAGGAGTGCAATTGCTGGGTCATAGGGTAGCTCTATTTTTAATTTTCTGAGTCACCTCCACCCTGTTTTCCAAAGTGGCTGTACCACCTCGCATTCCCACCAACAGTGTCAGAGGGTTCCCCTTTCTCCACAAGCTCTCCAACATTCGTTGTTTCTTCCCTTGTCCAATTTTGCCATTCTAACTGGTGTAAGGTGGTATCTCAATGTGGTTTTGATTTGGATTTCCCTGATGGCTAAGGATGATGAACATTTTTTCATGTGTCTGTTAGCCATTTGTATGTCTTCTTCTTCGAAGTGTCTGTTCATGTCTTCTGCCCATTTTTTGACATGATTATTTGTTTTTTGGGTGTTGAGTTTGAGAAGTTCTTTATAGCTCTTGGATACCAGCCCTTTATCTGTAGTGTCATTTGCAAATATCTTCTCCCATTCTGTGGGTTGCCTCCTTGTTCTGTTGACTGTGGGACATATTTTTAATACAGATGACAAAGGATTAATACCTATAATGTCTATAATATCTATAATGTTTTAGATATCTATTTGTCTATCTATCTGTGTATGAATGTGAATGAAGACATACCAGAACATATATTAGCTTTTTAACAAGGACTTCCATGGTCCTTACATACATACGTACACACACATTTGCTAACATAGGTTACCAGGCAGGGGATAGCTAAAATGGGGGAATGAGAAGCTAAACAGCATAAAGAAGAACAACAAAAAACTGTACACAATATGTATGAATATGATTGCAGATAATGCCTTTATGAAAAATTATATATGTGTAAGTAAATTAAAAAATTTATAAAAAAGAAAATATAAAATGGATTGCTTATAAAAAATGAGGTCTTAAAGACTGTTGATGATATGAGAAGGCCACCTACTTAAGACATTTCCCTCCTTTTAATCAGAAATGAAAAAAAAATGAACTTTCCTGTGATCTTTAGGGATAACTGTGTGGATTTGAGCACATGATTGATTGCTGGAATTACATAAACTTATGGTTTTTAGCCTTAGAGAAGCCTGAGTCCTCCTTTGCTGAGGAAGCATCAGATAATCCACCTTAGTTGTGAATATGGGTTTTTTAATCTAACAGAAAAAAACAGCTGCATGTACATTGACATTTTCTGATGACAGTAGACTTCAACACTATTGTTTCTTTTTCTCTATTAAGTAATATTACCAAGAAATATCTAGACTGGCATATATGTTTCCCTGAGAAAGCTTAAATGTTTGAATGCATGAAGTGCAACTGTCACTCAAAATGATAATTAATACTCTTGCTAAAATTAATTATTCTAAATTAATACTGCCCACCTTATAGTAGTCACTAAGTACAAAATCATTCATTAATCATATTTTTTTTCAAGATATATATGCTAAGAATCTACTATGTGCCAGATTCTGTTCTAGGTGCTCAGGACAGAGCAATGAAAATCTGCTGTCCATTGGGATAATATATATATATATATATATATATGTGAGAGCGATACAATTAACACAAGCCAAATACTTCCAGAGAGTTGTACGTATTATGAAAAAAGACATAGAAGGTGATGGAGTGAGCATGGGGCCTCTTTCAGGTAGGGTGTCAAGAAAACCTCTCTGAGTGGGTGACATTGAACAGAGACTTGACTAATGGGGAAAAGAGCCATATGAAGTCTGGAGGAAGAGCATCTCAGGTAGAGAGAAAGAAGGACAAAAGCCCTGAGGCAGGAACAATCTTGACATGTTAAAGAAGCTGGAAAAATTGTTGTATGACTATAGAAGCAAGCAATGGGGAGGGAGTGGAAAGAGAGGAGTCCAGAGGTAAGCAAGAACCAGAACAAGCAGGGCTGTGTAGGACACTGAAGGAATCTGCATCACATTCTTGTTGTAGGAAGCTACCAGAGACCTTTGAAATGGGAAATGAACTAGAATTCTATTTTGAATTCCTTATACGGGATTCTCTTCAGATCTTGCATCATATTTGTGATAATATTTCCAATGATAAAAAAATATTCGTACTTTAAGGATGACTTTCATTTTTAAAAACTGTTTTATGGTTAAGGCTACTACTAGCCAGCCCCCAAATATTACCATTTGGTGGATAAATGTGTGTTTCTTTAAAACAAGGAGAAGATTTTTCTAGTGTGACTGTTATAGTCAACTCTAGCAGTCATGCCCAATTAAAGTCACTTTGACAGATAGTTACTGGATGTTTTCTAAGTGACAGACGGTGTGCTATTATACATTACAGGAAAGAAGATACATGAGGCAGAAAAGCACACAAATACTTAAAACAGGGGTCAGAACCCAAATGCTATAGGAGAGGTACTAGTAGCTAGACATTTTCTGAAGAGAAAGAAGTTAGATCTTCTGGGGAGTAAGAGATCAGGAAAGTTTCTATGATAAGACAGACAGGTGTTTGGCATAAGTCTTTAAGGTACGTAGGACCTTGAGAAGGGAAAATAGTAATTGCATGAAGATATGAATAAAGGACAAAGAATCTTTTCAGTGGCTGGATTATAATGACTGTTAGTGGAAACGAGGGAAATATTCAGTTGGTAAGGTAGTGGTGAGACATACTCTGAAGGACCTTTCGTATCATGTCAAATGATCTGTTTTTAATTTCTTAGGCAATAAGAAATCATTGAATGCTTTTGAGTAAGGGGATGGCATAAATGGAATAATCCTTGGAAAGATAAACATGGCAGTTGTATAAAATGGATTAAAGCAAGGAGAGTCCAGATAACAGGCTGATGTTGTAGACAAGGCAAGAGGAAGCATGATCCTGAACTAGTGTGCTGTTAACAAGGGCAGGAGACAGAAGAGGCAAACGATATCACCATGGCTGCTGATAATCAGATCAGAAGTTGGGGAAAAGAAGCTCTCAAATTACTTTAAAATTTGGATTTGGATAAGATTTCAACTTATAATAATCATGAGTGTCTCAGCATAAGGAGGGCTGTAGTGAAGGCCTGTGTTATTCAGGGAGAAGTTGGCTTCAGTTTGGGACTCAGTGTTGATGAAGGATAGTGGCAAGAAAGGCAGGCAGGGACAGGAGGCCCCCACCACAAGAGGAAATCACCCTTAAGGATTTTATGCCACCCTGAAAGGAGCCCTCCACCCTTTCCCACGTGATAGATAGATGATAAAAACCTGATGGGATGACAGGAGGGTTCATCAGATTAAAAAAGCCTGCCAACAGTCAATGAGCGCATAAAAACCCCAAGACTCAGAAACTCTCGTGGCAACCCCCTCGGGTTCCCTCCCTCTCTAGGAGCTTTGTACTATCGCTCAATAAACTTACCTTTACTATCATTCAATAAACTCTGCTTTGCTGCCCACCACTCTGTCTGGTCTACCTCTTCACTCTTCAAAGCAGCGTGACCAAGAACCCAAGAACCCAAGAACCACGGGCACCAAAGGAGAAGAAATCTTGTAACAGTGTCTCCGATGAAATAACAGAACATCTACCATCTTTGCTATGTTCTCTCTCTCTCTCGAAACTGAAGCTGCTGAACATGCAGTGTATGAACCTGGGCCCTTTACCTAGAATGCACCAGTTCAAATCTTAGCTCAGGCACTTAACAGCTCTGTGATCTTGAGCAACTGAGATGTCCTCTTTGTGCTCAATTTCTGTATCTATAAAATTGAAAAAAATAATTTTATATATCTCAATGCTTGTGAGGATTAAGTGTGTACACACACATATATACATACATATGCATGCATATGTGAAAACCATATATCATATAGGACATACAGTTATATGTAATCTACATTAACTTTATATATAATATATGACATATATTCCATATATTAATTATATACACTTTGTATCCTCACCAAGAAACCTGAGAGGTATATATCTTATATGGTATAGAGTTGATGGACTATAGATGTATATATATACATATGTAATACATGATATATGTATATATATGTTACACACACACACACACACACGCACACAGTGTTTTGTATTATAAGCCTCATGAATAGGAAAGGGGGAAAGAAAAGGTGTCATTAATGGAGAGAGGAAGAACAGTGAGAGAGAGGAATAGAAACAGCTGAGGAGAGGAACGCAAAATACCCCAGACAATTCCAGGCAAATGAGGAGAGAGTAAAGGATGCAGGGTTTGGAAATCAGAAAGTCTTTGCTGACTTTAATCGAGCAGTTTCAGTTGAGTGGTGTGGATAGAAAGAAGTCAGATTTCCAAAGGATAATGAGGTCTGCACTGAGAAAGGAAAGAAAGCAGTTTACCTTTTCATGAGTTGGACCCTGGGAGTGTGGATGAATCAGAAAATATTCTGTATTGTTTTGCAAGAGATAGTTGAGCTTTTGTGTCCCGAAGAGAGGGAGGAGCTAGCGACATAAGGAAAATTGAAGAGAAGGCGGGGGGAGTAGAGGGAGAGGGGACAAAGAGAGAATGGGACAAAAGCAGATATAGGACCTAATTTAGAAAGTGAGATGAGAGGAAATTCCTCAAAAGTTGAGGCGAAGAAAGAGAGGAGGGGGACCTATGACTGGAATCTGAGGGTGAGATGGTCTGGGGGCTTCAGAAGAATGGTAGAGCTCTGGCACACAAAGCTGAGGACAGAGGAGGAATACTCAAGGAGATAAAACTAAATACTACCCAAGCAACAGTACGGAGTCAACTCATGCTTGGCACGAGGGGATCTAAAATGTTTTTGGCACAAAAGCCAAACAAACAAGGAAGCACCATTGCAATGAGTGCATATCTTCCCAAGAACACTGCTTTGGAAAAGCATCATTTAATTTAATGTTCAATTTTTCAAATTATATTTCAGCAATGTCACATTGCTTTTTATTTTCGCCACCTACTAGGGAAAGTCATAGAATATTAGAGCTACAAGGAAACAAATAACTTCTCTTTAATCATTTCAGTGAAAGTTCATGCATCATGCCAATTAAGAGGACAAAGTCTACGGAAGGAGTTCTTACCCTGGGCTCTGTAGATGGAATTCAGAGTCCATGAACATGGATGCAGAAGAAAAAATATACATCTTTATTTGCACTAACTTTTATGTGAAGTTCAGCATTTCCTTCCATAATTAATGCAGGCAACTAAGCACAGTTCTATTAGCAGTATGTGTGACTGGATCAATAGAAATCATAGATATTTTCAGGGCACCTGGGTGGCTCAGTCGTTAAGCAGCTGCCTTTGGCTCAGGTCATGATCCCAGAGTCCTGGGATCAAGTCCCACATCAGGCTCCCTGCTCAGCAGGAAGCCTGCTTCTCCCTCTCCCACTCCCCCTGCTTGTGTTCCTGCTCTCACTGTCTCTGTCAAATAAATAAATAAAATCTTTAAAAATAATCATAGGTATCTTCATATTGCCTTAGGGTTATTACAGATATCTCAAAACATCACTTATATTCATTTGAATTACCACTTTGAAACAGTGGTAGTTTTTAGACTTGTCCCTAGATCTTGCTAGTTAAAGCATTACAAAAGTAGCACATGTTCCTATATCCCATATTTATTTTTTAAAATAAGTTGACAACTGAATTTTAATATATTCAGTTTACTTTGGAATTTGTTGTTTCATTTTAAGTACTTAAAAATATTATTCTGGGATGAGGTCCATAGGCTTCACCAGATCCCCACAGGCATATCTATACCACATGGTATAACAGAAAAAGGTGAGAAGTCCAGAACTCACTATTCAGACAGGCTTGGCTGGCAGTCCTTGCTCTTTCTCTGTGTGAAGTTGGGCAAGTTCTCTTTACCTGTTTTTAACCACTCTTTACCTCACTTTGCTTGGATGTTCAATATATGATATTGCCATTAACATACATACCTCTTAGATTTGTTCAGAGGTTAACATGGGACTCTATGTATTAAGTGCCTCACAGTAAGTGATGAAGGGTTGTTGCTATCAGTTTTCATTCTTTCTTATGCTAGAGCAGTGGTTCTCAGATGCTGCTCTACAGATCACTAAATGGCTTCGGATCCAAGTGGGATGTATATTTAACATATAGCTTCCTCTTCTCCAGGCCTGAGTTCCTGAATCAGAATATGATTTTAATGTAATTACTCACCCATACTTAAAGCCATGAAGGTGACTAGCCATTCTCTCTTTTTTGAGGTACAATGGGGAACATTGCCTAATAGCCTTTGCCACTAGAACTGTGGGCCCATTTTCCACAATCAAAGAGGGGCTCTTGGGTACATGGACCTGCTTTTCTTGGAGTTACAAGTATTTACTGAGCTCCCAGTATAAGCCGGGGAGGGAGAAGATTATGGAGTGATGGGAGGCTGAGGTGGATATAGGGAAGCTGGACAGATGTGTGGAGAGCTGGAGTGGTCCAGCTGTCCTGGGACCTGGGAGAAAACTCCAAAGATAATCTATAATAAAAGGCACCTTTGTTCAGCTCATCAACTCTCACCTATAGGCCAACACCCTGTGGACTCATGCTACTGATTACAGATAAGCAGATAGAGATTCCTCTCGTGGATTCTAGTTCTGGAGCCTAGCTTCCTTATCAATGCCCAAACCTCCTGACTTTTTCACAACTACAGTATAATGTTTTTATTATTTAGCCGAAGAGTTCTTAACTTGGGAGCTATGGGTTGACTTAAGCACATATCAAGGTTCTCCGATCCCCTGAAATTGTATGCAAAATTCAGTGCATGAACTACTGGTTGGCTGGGTGGCTTTCATGAAATTCTCCAAGGGACTCCTGACCCATGTTCAGAAGCACTGGACAGATACACCGAAGTTTTATCAGGGTCAGAGTCTTTATATTTGCATTAACTTCTCTTGTCTCTTCCTGGCATAGATGTAACAGTAATGATGGCCAAATTATAATTTTATTTTAAAAAACTGCTCCTTCAGTTGTGGTATTCAGTGGACTCAAAATTAAGGTACAGGAAAGGACTGCACCCTCTTTTTCAAATATACTGATATTTCCACTCTGGAAAGTTTCTGAAACTTTAGTGGAAACACTTTTAAGTATTGTAGATAGAAAGATCTTCTAAATTCTGCAACACTAAATTTGTCTCACCTCTGGTCATTATCAGCTTTCTTCAGGCTCTGAAACTCCTTCACAGAGATATGCTCCATTGTCTACAATGATAGGGTGGATACTATTTGGGCTCATTTTTCCCCTCCCTCATTTCTGAAAAACCAAAGCCGACTAACAAAAATGGATTCACCTAGCCACAAGATCACAAGGTCATGGGTGCATCTCTCATAAATGCTGGGCCAAGGGCCCGGCCTGATGTCCATCTAAAACATCCAGGACCACTAGAGCACTCTCCACAGTGCTGTATTGAGCACTGATCAATACTGTTATTGGTCCAGATGGTCTTTTAGAGGTTTGGAAAATATCCACTGATGTTCCAGCAGCTGACTCAGAGGCACTGTCTGCTTTTTCTTTCAACTTCTCCCATAGTTCTATTTCAAATATGCTTGTAGAAAATATTCAAGCCATAAGTGGGAGAATAGGAAGAAAGATACTATTCCAAAGACTTCTCTTCCTTGTGCATGGATTTTAGAGGATATCACAAGTCCTAAAATTAACTATTTTCAATTTATCTACTGGTTTTATACATGATTCATGAAATGGATATGAGACTTTAAAGGCATCTGCTTCATGTTGCTTGTTATACTTTGTACCTGTGTATGATTGAAAACTGAATTCCCTTGAGATTATGAGTTGTAGAATATATTAGGAACCAGGCATTATGCTAGCTTTCAGATGAGGGACTGATTTTTTAAACTTTCACCAAAATGAAACTTTCTATTCATTTAATCTTATTGCACATATATTGGTGATATTAACACCAATGATAGTGCCATGCACACATTATGAGCTTAACAAAAAGCTGTTAAATGGACAGAAGGACTAAGTTGAATCCACTAGGCATGTCTCTTATACTAAACCCTCCCCCCAAAAGAAAGAATACTTCCCTCAGGGATTTTGGAAGATTTCATTCTAGATAGGTACTTAGGCTTGTATAGCTAATATTTTATTTTTTAAAGCATGCTAGGGCTTTGTTATAGCTCTGAAGGATCTAGGAAAATGTTCAGTTGTTCTTGAGTATAGTCTCAGTTCCCAACTGTTTTTCATTAATTAAATATTTATTTAATTAATATTTGGGGAACAAATGAATGGCTCAACGGCTCAATAATTATTATTATCTGATTGACAGGGTATTCTAGAAACAAGAGTTCTCAACTGAGAAATATTAAATCAACTCTCCCATTAATGGTGATAAGGTCATGCCATCTCCATGACCCTCAGCTTCCACAATCTTTAACCTGAGAACACTGAGCATAGTAGTAGATAACGTATGGATTTTCCCCCAGAAAACCTATTTTATGATCACAGACTACTCACCCTCTCTAGCTAGTTTTTATTGTACATTGTTGGATTAGGGGACAGGTTATTACAAAATGTCACTTGTCTTATCACCTAGAAAAATTACACATATGTTCCTAAGAGTGAGGTCACTCAAAATCTAGATGTTCCTTAACTCTGATCTTCTGGAATGCTGGTACTTACTTGGTTCCTGAATGTTTAGGAGTTCACCTTGAGTAGGGGATGAGACAGACTCCCAAATGCACCTCTGAATACCTCTCATGTGGACACAGGATAAAATATTCTTAAAAGTTTTTAACATGATCTGGGTAATCTTGCCCCTGCCCACCTCTTCAGCTACATATCCTTCTCACTTTCTGTGATCTAGCCCTTGATGCTTTTAATTTCTCAAAAGAACACAACTCTTTCCCAGTTTAGAACTTGTGCATGTGCAGAATATCTTTTAACTGGTACTTCCATCATATGGGTAACTCCTACTCAGATTTCAGGTCTTAGTTTTAAATCATTTCCTTGGACATGGCTTCCCGACCACACCCATCCATTTGACTTAGGTCTGGCATGCTTTTCTCTCATAATTTCATGTACTTTCTCCTCATAGGAGTTACCACAAATTGTAAATATCCATATGCATGTGTAATTATTAAATATCTATCTCCCTGCCGGGGCTATAAATTCCATGAAAACAGGGATCATCATTTATTTTTATTCATCCAGCATCTACCGCAGGACTTAAAACAGAATTGTTTTTCAAAATTACTTGTTGAATTAATGAGGGAATAAATCATGTCTCATGGAAACCAGATTCAAAAGCCATTATCATTTTGTATGTGGATTCACCCATATATAAAACCAGTCAGAAACATGCACATTGTGGGTTGGGAGTGTGATACTAATATAACCTGGGGTCCCCATGGTCCACATCTGGACTAGTCCTATGGCAAGGTAAACTTAGTCCAGTGAACAAAAAGAAATGAATCATTCACTTGTATTATTCAGAAAACAAAAAAGGGGTCCAATTCAAAATAACCCCTTTTACTCATTAATTCATCTCCCAGCTCATCTCAAACTCTTACCTCAAAACAATCACAAAGCCCTAGCCTGCATGACACTTTTCCTTTATTTCCTTCCTACATATTTCTTTTTTTTGTTAGGTTATGTTAATCACCATACATTACATCATTAGTTTTTGATGTAGTGTTCCATGATTCATTGTTTGCGTATAACACCCAGTGCTCCATTCAGTACATGCCCATTTTAATACCCATCACCAACTCATCCCCCCACTCCCCTCCCCTCTAGAACCCTCAGTTTGTTTCTCAGAGTCCATAGTCTCTCATGATTCATCTCTCCCTCTGATTTCCCCCCCTTCATTTTTCCCTTCCTGCTATCATCTTCTTTTTTTTTTTAACATATAATGTATTATTTGTTTCAGAGGTACAGGTCTGTGATTCATCAGTCACACAATTCACAGCCCTCAACATAGCATATACCCTCCCCAATGTCCATCACCCAGCCACCCCATCCCTCCCATCTCCCACCACTCCAGAAACCCTCAGTTTGTTTCCAGAAATTAAGAATTCCTCATATCAGTGAGATCATATGATACGTGTCTTTCTCTGATTGACTTATTTTGCTCAGCATAATACCCTCCAGTTCTATCCACGTCATTGCAAATGGCAAGATTTCATTCCTTTTGATGGCTGCATAATATTCCATTGTATATATATAGCACATCTTCTTTATCCATTCATCTGTCGATGGACATCTTGGCTCTTTCCATAGTTTGGCTATTGTGGACATTGCTGCTATAAATATCGAGGTGCACGTACCCCTTCAGGGCTCTACATTTGTATCTTTGGGGTAAATACCCAGTAGTGCAATTCCTGGGTCATATGGTAGGTCCATTTTCAACTTTTGGAGGAAGCTCCATACTGTTTTCTAGCGTGGCTACACCAGCTTGCATTCCCACCAACAGTGTAGGAGGGTTCCCCTTTCTCTGCATCCCTGCCAACATCTGTCATTTCCTGACTTGTTAATTTTAGCCATTCTGACTGGTGTGAGGTGGTATCTCATTGAGGTTTTGATTTGGATTTCCCTGATGCCGAGCGATGTTGAGCACTTTTTCATGTGTCTGTTGGCCATTTGGATGTCTTCTTTGGAAAAATGTCTGTTCATGTCTTCTACCCATTTCTTGATTGGATTATTTGTTCTTTGGGTGTTGAGTTTGATAAGTTCTTTATAGATTTTGGATACTAGCCCTTTATCTGATATGTCATTTGCAAATATCTTCTCCCACCCTGTCAGTTGTCTTTTGATTTTGTCAACTGTTTCTTTTGCTGTGCAAAAGATTTTTATCTTGAGGAAGTCACAATAGTTCATTTTTGCCCTTGCTTCCCTTACCTTTGGCAATGTATCTAGGAAGAAGTTGCTGCAGCTGAGGTCGAAGAGGTTGCTGCCTGTGTTCTCCTTTAGGATTTTGATGAACTCCTGTCTCACGTTTAGGTCTTTCAACCATTTTGAGTCTATTTTTATGTGTGGTGTAAGGAAATGGTCCAGTTTCATTCTTCTGCATGTGGCTGTCCAATTTTCCCAACACCATTTGTTGAAGAGACTTTTTCCATTGAACATTCTTTCCTGCTTTGTCAAAGATGAGTTGACCATAGAGTTGAGGGTCCATTTCTGGGCTCTCTAATCTGTTCCATTGATCTATGTGTCTGCTTTTGTGCCAGTCCCATACTGTCTTGATGATGACAGCTTTGTAATACAGCCGGAAGTCCGGGATTGTGATGCCACCAGCTTCGCTTTTCTTTTTCAATATTCCTCTGGCTATTCAGGGTCTTTTCTGGTTCCATACTAATTTTAGGATTATTTGTTCCATTTCTTTGAAAAAAGTGGATGGTATTTTGATAGGGATTGCATTAAATGTGTCGATTGCTCTAGGTAGCATTGACATCTTCACAATATTTGTTCTTCCAATCCATGAGAAATTTTTCCATTTCTTGTGTGGATTTCCATTTCTTTGGTTCTTCCTCAATTTCTTTCATGAGGATTTTGTAGTTTTCTGAGTACAGATTCTTTGCCTCTTTGGTTAGATTTATTCCTAGGTATCTTATGGTTTTGGGTGCAATTGCAAATGGGATTGACTCCTTGATTTGTGTCTCTTCTGTCTTGTTGTTGGTGTATAGGAATGCCACTGATTTCTGTGCATTGATTTTATACCCTGCCACTTTACTGAATTCCTATATGAGTTCTAGCGGTTTTGGGGTTCTAGTCTTTTGGGCTTCCACATGAAGTATCATATCATCTGCAAAGAGTGAGAGTTTGACTTCTTCTTTGCCGATTTGGATGCCTTTGATTTCTTTTTGTTGTCTGATTGCTGTGGCTAGGACTTCTAGTACTATGTTGAACAGCAGTGGTGATAGTGGACATTCCTGCTGTATTCCTGACCTTAGGGGGAAAGCTCTCAGTTTTTCCGCATTGAGAATGATATTCGCTGTGGGTTTTTCATGGATGGCTTTTATGATATTGAGGTATATACCCTCTATCTTTATACTCTGAAGAGCTTTGATCAAGAAAGGATGCTTTACTATGTCAAATGCTTTTTCTGCATCTATTGAGAGGATCATATGGTTCTTGTTCTTTCTTTTATTAATGTATTGTATCACATTGATTGATTTGCAGATGTTGAACCCAACTAGCAGCCCAGGAAAAAAATCCCAATTGGTCGTGGTGAATAATCCTTTTAATGTACTGTTGGATCCTATTGGCTAGTATTTTGGTGAGAATTTGTGCATCCATGTTCATCAAGAATATTGGTCTGTAATTCTCCTTTTTGATGGGGTCTTTGGTTTTGGGATCAAGGTAATGGTGGTCTCATAAAAAAAGTTTGGAAATTTTCCTTCTATTTCTATTTTTTGGAACAGTTTCAGAAGAATAAGTATTCATTCTTCTTGAAATGTTTGGTAGAATTCTCCTGGGAAGCCATCTGGCCCTGGGCTCTTGTTTGTTGGGAGATTTTTGATGACAGCTTCAATTTCCTTAGTGGTTATAGGTCTGTTCAGGTTTTCTACCTCTTCCTGGTTCAGTTTTGGTAGTTGATACATCTCTAGGAATGCATCCATTTCTTCCAGGTTATCTAATTTGCTGGCATAGAGTTGCTCGTAATATATTCTTATAATTGTTTGTATGTCTTTGGTGTTGGTTGTGATCTCTCCTCTTTCATTCATGATTTTATTTATTTGGGTCTTTCTCTTTTCTTTTTGATAAGTCTGGCCAGGGGTTTATCAATCTTGTTAATTCTTTCAAAGAACCAGCTCCTAGTTTCGTTGATCTGTTCTACTGTTCTTTGGGTTTCTATTTCATTGATTTCTGCTCTGATCTTTATTTCTCTTCTCCTGCTGGGTTTAGGCTTTATTTGCTCTTCTTTCTCCAGCTCCCTTAGGTGTAGGGTTAGGTTGTGTATTTGAGACCTTTCTTGTTTCTTGAGAAAGGCTTGTATTGCTAAAGACTTTCCTCTTCGGGCTGCCTTTGCTGCATCCCAAAGATTTTGAACAGTTGTGTTTTCATTTTCATTGGTTTCCATGAATTTTTTGAATTCTTCTTTAATTTCCTGGTTGGCCCATTCATTCTTTAGTAGGATGCTCTTTAGCCTCCATGTATGTGAGTTCTTTCTGACTTTCCTCTTGTGATTGAGTTCTAGTTTCAAAGCATTGTGGTCCAAAAATACACAGGGAATGATCCCAATTTTTTGGTACTGGTTGAGACCTGATTTGTGACCTAGGATGTTTTATATTCTGGAGAATGTTCCATTGGCACTAGAGAAGAATGTGTATGCTGTTGCTTTGGGATGGAATGTTCTGAATATATCTGTGAAGTCCATTTGGTCCAGTGTATCATTTAAAGTCTTGATTTCCTTGTTGATCTTTTGCTTAGATGATCTGTCCATTTCAGTGAGGCGGGTGTTAAAGTACCCCATTATTATTGTATTGTTGTCAATGTGTTTCTTTGCTTTTGTTATTAATTGGCTTATATAATTGGCTGCTCCCATGTTCGGGGCATAGATATTTACAATTGTTAGATCTTCGTGTTGGATAGACTCTTTAATTAGGATATACTGTCCTTCTTCCTCATTATAGTCCTTTGTTTAAAATCTAATTTGTCTGATATAAGGATTGCCACCCCAGCTTTCTTGTGGTGTCCATTAGCATGGTAAATGGTTTTCCACCCCTTCACCTTCAATCTGGGGGTGTCTTTGGGTCTAAAATGAGTCTCTTGCAGACAGCATATTGATGGGTCTTGTTTTTTTAATCCAGTCTGATACCCTGTGTCTTTTGATTGGGGCATTTAGCTCATTTACATTCAGGGTAACTATTGAAAGATATGAATTTAGTGCCATTGTATTGCCTGTAAGGTGACTGTTACTGTATATTGTCTGTGTTCCTTTCTGGTCTATGTCACTTTGAGGCTCTCTCTTTGCTTAGAGGACCCCTTCAAGATTTCTTGGAGGGCTGGTTTTCTGTTTGCAAATTCCTTTAGTTTTTGTTTGTCCTGGAAACTTTTTATCTCTCCTATTTTCAATGACAGCCTAGCTGGATATAGTATTTTTGCCTGCATATTTTTCTCTTTTAGTGCTCTGAATATATCATGCCAGTCCTTTCTGGCCTGCCAGGTCTCTGTGGATAGGTCTGTTGCCAATCTAATGTTTCTACCATTTTAGGTTACAGATCCCTTCTCCCGAGCTGCCCTTGGGATTTTCTCTTTGTCTCTGAGACTCATAAGATTTACTATTAGATGTTGGGGTGTTCACTTATTTTTTTGATTTTGAGGGACGTTCTCTGTGCCTCCTGGATTTTGATGCCTGTTTCCTTCCCCAAATTAGTGAAGTTCTCTGCTATAATTTGCTCCAATATACCTTCTGCCCCTCTCTCTCTTTCTTCTTCTGGGATCCCAATTATTCTAATATTGTTTCGTCTTATGGTATCACTTCTCTCTGGAATTCTGCCCTTGTGATCCAGTAGTTGTTTATTTCTCTTTTTCTCAGCTTCTTTTTTTCCATCATTTGGTCTTCTATATCACTAATTGTCTCTTCTGCCTCATTTATCCTAGCCATTAGAGCCTCCATTTTTTTTTTTTAAAGATTTTATTTATTTATTTGAGATAGAGAGAATGAGAGATAGAGAGCACGAGAGGGAAGAGGGTCAGAGGGAGAAACAGACTCCCTGCCGAGCAGGGAGCCCGATGCGGGACTCGATCCCGGGACTCCAGGATCATGACCTGAGCCGAAGGCAGTCGCTTAACCAACTGAGCCACCCAGGCGCCCTAGAGCCTCCATTTTTGATTGCACCTCATTAATAGCCTTTTTTATTTTGACTTGGTTAGATTATAGTTCTTTTATTTCTCCAGAAAGCGTTTCTCTAATGTCTTCCATCCTTTTCTCAAGCCCAGCTAGTATCTTTAAAATCATCATTCTGAACTCTAGTTCTGGACTAATGTCCTTATTGAATAGGTCCCTGGCAGTCGGTACTGCCTCTTGTTTTTGTTGTTGTTGTTGTTTTGTTTTGTTTTTTTTTTTTTTGAGGTGATTTTTTTCCATCTTGTCATTTTGTCTAGGGGAGAATAGATGAATGAGAGAACAAAATGCTAACAGGTAACAACAACTCCAGAAAAATATACACTAAAGAAATCAGAGGAGAACTGAAACCAGGGGAAAAGAAAGGGAAAGAAAGAAAAAAGAAAAAGATAAAAAATAAACAACCAAAAAACCCCCCATAATATAATCAAATATGATCAGGCTGCTGCATAGATCAGTGCCGCACACTAGATTTTGGGCGTATGTTGGCTATTAGAAAAAAGTACCTCCCAAAATTTTAAAGAAAGAAAAGTTTATATATGTACAAAAATAAGGGTAAGTACGATGAAGGGATAGAATATGCCTGTAAAGATGAAATTTATAAAAAATTTTATAAAAGGAATGATATGTTGGTTGAAAAAAGAAAGAAGAGGATTTTAAATAAAAGGGAGAGAATGTGATCAAGCAGGGGAGTAGAACCAAGCCATACACTAGGGATTTAGGGTATATTTTGGTCTGTTAGAAGCAACTGTATCCCAAAATTTTAAAGAGAGAACAACATATGTATATATATATATATATATATATATATATATATATATATATATATACATATATATATACCAAAAATAAGGGTAACTACTATGACGGGATAGAATATGACTCTAAAAATGAAAAATAAAAAGGAGTTTTTAAAAAAGGGATTGATAAGATGTTGGTTGAAAAAAGGAAAAAGAAAAATTAAAAAAAAATAAGTTAAAAAAATTAACTTTGAAAGACTAAAGAATCATGGGAAAAAAGCCATGAATTCTATGTGCAGTATTCCCCTAGCTCTGGAGTTCTGCCATTCTCATTGATCAGTGAACTTGTTCTTGGCTGGCTGTTCTTGCTGATCGGGGGGACGGGCCTGTTGCCATGGTTTCCAAATGTCTTTGCTGGAGGTGGAATTGCTCCGCCCTTGCCAGGGGCGGGCTAAGTCATCTGCTTGGGTTTGCTCTTGAGAGATTTGTTCCCTGCAAGCTTTCCATACAGGTTTGGAGGACGACAGCGAAAATGGCGGCCTCCCAATCTCTGCCCCGGAGGAGCTGAGAACTTGGGGTCCCACTCCTCAGTGTGCCCCCAGAGCAAAGTAGTTAATCACTCCCATCTCCCCGGTCTCCGGCTGCACTCCGTGCTCACCCGGCCTGTGACTAAGCATTTCTATCTCTGGCACATGACCCCATGTGAAGTCTCCAAACCCAGCAGATCCCTGCAGTGCACTCCCACGCCACTCCTCCCAGGGGAGGAAGGTGAATCTCCCTGGATCTGCTGCTTGTTGGGTCCCTGCTGGAGGAGGAGTGGGCTGACTGTGCCGCGGATCATGGTTTATGGCAACCCCGAGCTGAGAGCCCATTCTCCGGCTCCGTCTCTCCAGCCGGCTTCCCCACTCCAATACCTGGGAGCTCTGCTGCACTCAGGCACCCTCAGTCTTTCTGTGACCCCGAGGGTCCTGAGACCACACTGTCCCAGAGAGGGTTCCACCCCCGCTTAGCCCCTGGAGCGACATCCCTCAGCGGAGCCGACTTCTACAATTTCAGATTTTGTGCTGCGCTGCTCTATCACTTGCCAGTAGCAGCTGACGGAGGCCCCCTCCCCCGCCATCTATCTTCCCGAATATCGCCTCGGATTCACTTCTCCACATGTCCTGCCTTCCAGAAAGTGGTCGCTTTTCTGTTCAGAGAGTTGCTGCTACTCTCTTATTTGATCTCCTGTTGAGTTCATAGGTGTTTGGAATGGTTTGATCCCTATCCAGCTGAATTCCTGGGACCAGACAGAATTTAGGTCTCCTACTCCTCCACCATCTTGCTCCTCCCCTGCTTCCTACATATTTATTCTCTATCTCCTAATTTCTGGAATTCTTCATAAAAGAGCCCAGAAATCCTTCTCACAAAAACAAGGAAGGAAAAAGATGTTTAGCACAGAGGACAGTTTTCTTCAGCAAGAGGAACACAAATGTTTTCCCTGCCATATAAAGTCAAAAGTAAATCAGTAGATAAGAGGCAAAATCAAAAATATTACCAAAATCTAACATGCGTGTACACACACATACATTAGAGTATTACAAAGCCATTACAAAGGATGAGATTGTGCCATTTGCAATAACATGGATGGACCTGGAGGGTGTTATGCTAAGTGAAGTAAGTCAGACTGAGAAAGACAAATACCAAATGATTTCACTCATATGTGAAATCTAAAAAACAAAACAAATGAATTAACAAAAAACAAAAATCAGACCTGCAGAGGCGCCTGGGTGGCTCAATCTGTTAAGCATCTGGCCTCAGCTCAGGTCATGATCCCAGGGCCCCCAGGTCGAGCCAGGCATCAGACTCCCTGCTTAACAGGAAGCCTGTTTTTCCCTCTCCCCCTGCTGCTTCCCCTGCTTGTGCTCTCTCACTCTCTATGCCAAATAAATAAATAAAATCATAAAAAAAATCAGACCTGTAAATATAGAAAACAAATTGATGGTTGCCAGAGCAGAGTGGGTGGAGGGATGGGCAAAATGGGTGAAAGAAAGTGGGAGATACAGGCTTCCAGTTATGGAATGAATACGTCACAGGAATAAAAAGCATATCATAGGCAATATTGTCAGTGATACTTGTAATAGTGTTGTATGGTGATAGAAGGTAGCTACACTTGTGGTGAGCATAGCATAATGTGTAGAGAAGTTGATTCACCATGCTGTACACTTGAAACTGTTATAACATTGTGCGTCAACTATACTCAAATAAGAAAAATTTCAAAAACCACATTACCAAAATCTGGCTTCCAGATGAAAGACAGATAACTAAAAATGGGTTGGATTTAATGTTTTCACAAAGATGTTCACATTAGCTTCAAAGTGCCAACATTTCTCTAATGGCTTTAGTATCTTATAAATTTGTATTCTCACGTAAGACAAAGGGAGTATATAATCTTAATCAGTGTTCATGGAAGACCATGTGATGCAAGAGAAATTGACATGGTTTTTGTAGCCAGAATGATCAGAATTTTAGCTTTGCCACTCAATAACTTGGCACTCACTATCAAAAAAAAATCAACCTCTGTTTCCTCCTTTTTATGCTTGTCATCATGCCACCTACTTCAGGAGTTGCCTTTAAAATTACAAATAATACATGGAAATCAGAATAGATTTATAATAAGTAAGGAGATTGGCTTAGTAATTTTAAAAATGCCACAAAGAAAAGCCTAGGCCCAAATAACTTTATTGCTGAATTCTACCAAAGGTTTAAAGAAAAATTAAGACCAATCCTTTTTTAAGAAAAGATTTTATTTATTTCTTTGAGAGAGAGAGAGAACATGAGCAGAGCTAGGGGCAGAGGGAGAGGGAGGAACAGACTCCCTTGCTGAGCAGGGAGCCTGACGCGGGGCTGGATCCCAGGACCCTGGGATTATGACCTGAGCAGAAGGCACACGCTTAACCAACTGAGCCACCCAAGTGCCCCAAATTAAGACCAATCTTCCATAAAATATTCCAGAACATAGAAAAGGATGAAATACCACCTGACTCATTCTATGGAGACAGTATTACCCTGATACCAAAACCAGACAGACAGAAACATAATTTGTAAAGAAAACTGCAGACTACACCTCATATAAATATAGATGCAAAAATCCTCAAAAATACAAGCAAAATCCAGCAATATAGATAAAAAAATAATGCACCATGATTAAGTGGGATTTATCTCAGGAAATCAAGGTTGGCTCACATCTAAAAACAAATTAATGTAGTGCACCATATCACTAGAATAAGAAACACAAAACACATCATTATCTCAGGAGATGCATAAAAAGCATTTGACCTAATCCAACACCTTTTCATGATAAAAAATACTCAACAAGCTACTAATAGAAAGGAACTTAACCTGACAAAGGGTGTCAATGAAAAGCCCATAGCTAACATCATATTCAATGATGAAAAACTGAAATCTGTCCTCCCTGAGATCAGGAACAAGACAAGGATCGCTTCCACTCAACATAAGGCCAAAAATTCTACCTAGTGCAATTAGGCAAGGAAAAGGAAAAAAAGTTATCCAGATCAGAAGGAAATAAAACCATCTCTTTTTGAAGATTGCATAATTTTATATATATAAAACCTGAAGAATCAACAAAACTATTGGATTTAATAAATAAGTTCAGCAAGGTTTCATGATACAAGATCAATATACAAAAAATTAGTTTCATTTCTATATATTAGCAAAAAACATCCAAAAATGAAATTAAGAAAATAATGCCATTTACAATGGTGTTAAAAGTGAAATACTTAGGAATAAATTTAACCAAAGAAGTGCTAGACTATATAATGAAAACTACAAAACATTATTGAAAGAAATTAAAGATATAAGTAAATGAAAAGACACTCATGGATTGGAAGATTTAATATTGCTGAGATGGCAATATTCCCCAAATTGATCTACAGATTGAATATGATCCCTATCAAAAATCCAAATCCAATTTTTGTGGAAAAGGACGATCTGATCTTAAAATTCACATGGAAATGAAAGTGACCCAGAATAGTCAGAACAATCTAGAAAAAGAAAAAAATAAAATTGGAGTTCACGTACTTCCAGACTTCAAAATTTGCTACAAAGTTACAGTAATTAAAACAGTATGGTACTGGCCTAAGGATAGATATATAGATCAATGGATTAGAAATGAGTCCAGAAATAAATTGATACATCTGTTGTCAATTGATTTTTCAACAAGGTTGCCAAGACAGTACATAACAGGAAAATCCATAGGAATAAAAAAATAGATGAGATTGTTGGAGTCTGAAGGGAGGAGGTGAAGGAGAATGCCTGCTAACAGATACAGAGCTGCCTTTGAGGTAATGAAAGTATTCTGGAATTAGATAGTGGTGATGGTTGCACAATCTTTTGAACATACCAACAACTACTGAATTCTGTACTTTCAATTGTGAATTTTATGGTGCATAAATAATATCTCAATAAAAATATCAGCCTCATTTAAAAATATTATGTGCAATCTACAAAATACAAGGCAAAATTATAGTTCACTATTGGCATTAAAAGAACAGATTCAATAATTTGTTGGGGTGGAATGGATGAAATAGGTGAAGGGGATTAAGAGGCACAAACTTCCAGTTATAAAATAAGTAAGTCATGGAGATGAAAAATACAGCATAGGGACTATAGTCAATACCACTGTAATAACTTATGGTGGCAGATGATGACTACATTTACCTTGATGAACATTTAGTGATATATAGAACTATTGAATCATTATGTTGTACACTTGAAATGACTATAGCACTGTGTGTTAACTATACTTCAATAATAACAATTTAAAAAATAAATCCAACAATCTGATGCAATTAATAGAAATCAAATACATGGAAACTGCCAAACACTGCATGGCACATAGTGAGTATTCAAGTTCTAATGACAATTCTTTTTGTTATCTCTTGATCCACCATGATGATAAATACTCTTCAACAATTTAGACAGACTCATCCCAATATCCACAGGCCAGTTGTCACAGGGGGTTCCAATGGATAATTGGAAATGATGAAGAAATGAAAAGTGAAGTACCTTATAGGCTGGAATCATGATTAACTCCTTTTTACCAAGTACATCAAGTCTTAATTTATAATAACTAATTCTACTTCCCTCTTCCATTTTTTGGATGAGTATGCAGAATTGATATTAATTTTTCTTTACATATCTGGTAAAATTCACCACTGAAGTTATCTGGGCCTGGTCTTTTCTTTGTAGGTGGTTTATTGATTAGTAATTCAATCTCATATTTCAGGTCTATTCAGATTTTCTATGTCTTCTTGAGTCAAATTCAATAGTTTCATATTTTTTTAGGAATTTGTCAGTTACATCTAAATGTTCTAATTTGTTAGAATAACATTTTTCCTAGTATTCTCTTATATTCCTTTTGATTTCTGTAAGGTCAGTAGTTACGCCCAGTCTTACAGCACTGATTTTGGTAATTTGTGTCTGTTATAGTTAATTGTATGTATTAATTTGACTGGGCTACAGTGCTCAGATATTTGGTCAAATATTATTTTGAATGTTTCAGAAAAAAATGTTTTTTGATGAGATTTAACATTTTAATTGCTGAATTTTGAGTAAAGCAGATTACCCTCTGTAATGTGTGTGGGCCTCACCAATGAGTTGAAAGCCTTAATAGCAAAGAGTTTGATCTTTACCAAGCAAGAAGGAATTCTGCCAACAGACTGCCTTTCAACTTGGACTGAAACTCTTTTCTGGGTCTCCAACCTGCTGGCCTATCCTGAAGATTTTGGACTTGCACCTCCACAATTTTGTGAGCTAAATCCTGAAAATAAATAAATAAATGTGTGTGTGTGTGTGTGTGTGTGTGTGTGTGTGTGTGTACGTACATACATTTTTTTCCCTCAAATATTAGTTTTCAAAGAACCAATTTCAAGTATTGGTTTCCAAAGGACCAGATTTGGTATCATCAATTTTCTCTATTGATTTTCCCTTTTCTTAACTTATTTTTATTATTATTAATTTATTTGAGAGAGAGAGAGAGAGCACAAGCAGGGGGAGCAGCAGGCAGAGGGAGAAGCAGGAACTCCCCGTTGAGCAGGGAGTCACATGTGGGGCTCCATCCCAGGACCCTGGGATCATGACCTGAGCTGAAGACAGATGCTTAACCGACTGAGCCACCCAGCTGCCCCTCTTTTTTTCCCTAGCCTCTATGTCAATCTTTATTAATTCTTTTGTTTGTTTGTTTGCTTTGTGTTTAGTTCTTTTTCTAATCTCTTGAGAAATAAGCTTGGGTTAATTGATTTGAGATCTTTCTTTTCTAATAGAGGAATTATAGCTATAAATTTTCCTCTAAGCACTACTTTAGCTGGACCCCACAAATTCTGATTTTTTTTCATTTTTATTCAGCTTACAACATTTTCCTAATTCCCCTTGCGATTTATTCTTTGGCCCAAAGAATTCATTTTATCTTCCAATTGTGTATTTCACAAATTTCCTTCTGTTGTTGATTTCTAATTTAATTCACTGTGTTTGGAGAACATCCTTCTCAATATTGCCCATTTCTCTTATTAGAATATTCAGTCTCCTCTGAAGTATTTGATATCCATTACAAGACCTGGACTGTGGCAGTGAATAAGAAAGTCCATCCAAAGACACCAAAGATGCACATCTTCAGAATGTGTCACATTGGGGTAATTGCTTATTTCAGATTACATGGTGTACCAAGACTTGAGTAAGGTATGCTCAATGAAATGTTCTGTAAGTTAATGAAATTATGTGAATGCAACTTAGAAAATCCAACTACATTGCTTTGGATTTAAACAAGTGAAGGAGGTAAAAACGTCTATTCCCTTCTAATGCTATATAGCCTCAGAAATCCCAGAGTGTCTTAGAATGCAGTTGGAAATCAGTAGAGGATACCCAACATAATGCCTTTTTCCTAAATCATATGATTCTAAAATTCATCCAGTACATGATACAAGTAAATGAGATTTTATTCAGGTATTCTCATCTATGGCAAATTGCCATTTATTGAATGTATATTATATAATGCAGTGTGGCAGTCTCATTTATTATTTTTTATTCTACTTAATCCCATAAACCCAATGAGTCAGATGCTATTATCATTGTCTTATGAATGAGGAAAATGAGGCTTGGATTTGTCCAAAGGAAATGAAACCCAGCTCTCTGTGAAATGAGGGTAATATGATCTACTTCAGAGGAAGAACTAAAGATAGCAACAACAGGAGTTGTCCATAATTTGACAGTATTCCTTATAGAAAGAAAAAAAAACTGTCATAGAAAATCAATGAAATATATAAAGTCATCTATAAAGTCAATGGAAAACTTAAGTACACAGACCTAGATTCCTGCTCTCCCAGGTAAATATAACACTCATTTCTGTGTTAAGATGTTTTTAAACCAGGGTGGAACTAAGATACTGTAAAAATATATTATGAGATGTAGTCAGTGTTGTTATGGTCTTGGAGCAGAACGATACTTAGAGAAGGCAAGATAAATCAGTAAAGCAGGGGCTATGGGTTAAGTGAGGTGCTAAAAATGTGAGAATTTAGGCAGCTTGAGTGGATATACTATTAAATATTTTCATTTCAGTTTCCTGTCAGGATCCCATAACAAGGTAAGACTGCGAAAAAAAAAAAAAAAAAGGAAGGGGAGTGGTCTCAGTACTCAGAGACTATTGCAAGGCAAAGAGATGTGCATATAGTAGAAACTCACTTATTGGTTCCCATCACCCAGTAAGGCCAGAGAGTTAGATGTGCAATAAAGCATGAAAGAAAGCCATTGTAGATTTTTGAATCAGAGTACATCATCTTATCAGTTGGAAAAGGAGTGGAAAGTAACTAGAACACATTCATGAAAGCATCAATGAGGGAGTGACAAGTATTTAAAAATACCTGGGAACTGGCAATTGATTAAGCAGTGTAAATCTGAATCTGGGATGGAATAAGGGGCTAGAACCTTCAAAAAGGTGGAAATGGACTGCCTATTATGTGCTGGGAGCTATCTGCCCATCTCAGCATCTAGTATGAAAACTGAAACATAGTTAAGTTTTCAGTATATGATGTCAGGAACTGTTGTCATCTAATTTCGCTTTTTCACTACATCCCTATCATAAATGCTGTATCATAACCACTTTACAGAGAAGGAAACTCAGGTATAGAAAAGATCCTTGGTCATGCAACTAGTTAGCAGGAGGGCTAGGATTTGATCATTAATAGGATTGACCATAAATATTTTTTCAACTAAACAATTCTGTCTCCAAAGCTTTTTCTTTCCCTATCAACACTTAATACAACAACAACGGTGATGAAATAAGTAACTCTGACACATCAACCAATTCCATTAGTTTCAGGAAAGTAATACAGTATAACAGCATAGCATTAACTTAATGAGAGTCATGTGTCTCACTTGCAAGTTTGCTGGTTTTTAAAGGTTAGCTCATAGAAAGTGAGTGCCAACAAAGATATATTCACTTGGCTACCATTTTCCCTGAAGCACAACTTAAGTTTTGTTAACATATAAATTCCCTTATTGGAAATATGACTAGAGCTGAAATGACAGTATTTGCAAACTTTCATTCAGCAAAACTAAAGGTCTAATATTGGCATGTAAGATTATATAGATAAGTTATCATATATTTCATACCAAGGCCTTCTGAAAACCTTTCTTTAGTTTTGAGATTTTTTTGTCTATATATCATAAAAATATTTTCATTTATCACCATAAACATAGCTGTACACAACCAAAATCTGTATGCAAATTTTGTGCTCAAAGGAAAGCAAACTTTTCAGTTTAAGTTTAATTTAGTTCTTTACTTATGTCTAAATCAAATTATAGGAACATTTACAAAATATCCTTAGCACTAAATGTGAAATTTGGGAAAATTATTTTCAAGGTTTCCTACAAATCATCACTTTACATTATTCATAGCTAAACTAAGTATGAAAAAGCATCTCAAACTACCTTTTTATATTACTCAAAATTATGATGCAGAGAGCTTGCAGTAGAAATATCAATGAACAAAATTTGCGTCAGTGAATATATACTATGGGCTAGAATGAGTGGAAATGTTCCCACTTAAAAAAATGTTCAATTATACCAGAAGAATATCCCCAAAACTTTCCTAGAAGGCTAAATCTTATGCTTTGCCATTCTGGCATTTGTTTATATTACTTCTAAATAAGTTTCTCATTAAAGCAAATATAATTTACATTATATTTGCATATAATAATAAATGCAGGTATTTAACATTAGAAAGGAAATAATCTGAAGAAATTTTTTTGAGAGGTTGCCTAATAAAATGGAGATTGAAATATGAAAGGAAATTAAAAGATATGGTGTATTTGAGTGAGAAGGCCTAACATATATGAATTAAAATCTCAAAATAGATAGTAGAAAATGGGGTCAAGGAAATAGTGAAAGAGATAATGACTGATGTTCTTCCCTAATTTTTGAAGACACCAAAACTCAAATCCAGAAAGACTAACAAATCCCAAGTATAATAAATGAAAAGAAATCCATGACTAGACACATTATAGTGAAAGACAAGAAGGCCAGACACAGAAGCTCTTAAAAGCATCCAGAGGGAAAGGATAATTCACCTATAGTAATTAGACTAAGACCTGACTTTTTAATAGAAGGCAGTGAAACTGTCAACCTGGAATCATATACCAAGTTTAAATATTTTTCAAGAATGAAGGTGAAATGATGACATATTTAGATAAACAGAAAGTGAGAGAACTCGATGCCAAATTACCTAAACACCCACTGAAAAAATATTGATAAATAGCTTTGGTATATTCATAAAATTTAATACTATATGGCAGTGAAAATGAATGAACTACAGCTGCATGTGTACACATGACTGAATTTCAACATACTTTTCATTGGAAAAAAGTCAAAATAATACATATGGTAGGACTCAATATATACAATGTTCAAAATCAGGGACAACTAAACAATATATTGTTGCAAGATACTAACATTGTACAAGCCAGAGAGAAGAGTAAGGAAATGAGCACTACAAAGCTCAAGAGGATGGATAACTGGATAAGGGGGTGTGATTAAGGAAAGTACATAGAGGGCTTCTAATGTATTGGTAATGTATTTCCTTTTTTTTTTTTTAAAGATTTTATTTATTTATTTGACAGAGAGAGACACAGCGAGAGAGGGAACACAAGCAGAGGGAGTGTGAGAGGGAGAAGCAGGCTTCCCACGGAGCAGGGAGCCCAATGAGGGGCTCGATCCCAGGACCCTGTGATCATGACCTGAGCCGAAGGCAGACGCTTAACAACTGAGCCACCCAGGCACCCCTGGTAATGTATTTCTTAAGACTTCTTAAGATGTCCGTTTATATTGTACTTCTAAGTTACATAATACTCTTTTGTATGTATATTTAAAATTAAAACAAGCTAAAACAACAGCAAAAGGCTCCTGGGGGTACTCCTTGTATGTGGGTAACACTTATTAATCATTGGGACTTGTGTTTGACTGATTGGCAGGAAGCATGCTGGGGGCCTTATAAATGATATTCAAGTTTTTGCTCTAGAACCATTCACTTTTTTGAGAGAACTTTAATTTTTCTTCTGGAGTTGTTTGCCTTTTTAAGGAGCAAATTGGAAGATTTATCTGCAACACAGAATTGTGCATGGGGTGATGTGGAGTTGAGGGGAGCTTCTTTTTCCCTATACTTTCAATTAATTATCCTGGTTTTATTCCAGTATCATCCTCTTGCTCTATGTTGTTATCTCACATTTCTGGGTTCTAGGCTTCTCAGGCGTTCTTCAGGGAAGGTGAGCTTTCTCTTTGGCATGCTGTTGCTATAATTAGACAGTATATGTTCAGTAAATTTATTCAAGTATGAAACAATGCAAAAAGTGTGTAGCCAACCACTAATAGAGAAGTATTTGGGTTGTCTGAGTTGGCTGATGGAAAGTCAATTGTGTGTGCAGAACTTAAAAATGTACTCCTGCCCAGCTTATACATCCCAGGTTGATGGTTTGATTCCCATGGAGTGGTGGACTGTATGCAGGGGCAGTGAATTCATACACCAGACTCAGATCACTCCTCCAACCACATTCCTCTAATCACATGGCCTTTAAAAACTGTGGTATGTGTAAAGCTGAAATGTGTGTTTTCTGTCACTCTAACCACCTTGTGAACTAGACACTTGCCACCATTCATTTACATGATAAAGCCTATTCATGAATCAATTGCTGCATTTCCCTATGCCTCTACAAATGCAGGTGCAATAAATTTCAGGAACATGGATTTACTTTCAAAATTATAAATGAGAGAGAAGAGGCAATAATTTAATAAACTTCACAATGTTTGTGTCAAACCAATCTGGCTTTTACAAGTGAAGTCAGAATGACTTTTGTTGCCACCTAGAGCAATAGCAATCAAAGGGAAAATTTAAGACTTTTAGTCCAATAAATTTAGAACACTTCATTATATAGCTACCACTCTAGAATAGAGTAAGTGTTTTAGAGATGTTTATGAAGTCTGAATGTAAATTGAGGGGTTTCATTTCCAGATCTGCCAGTGATTCATAGTATGAATTGGAAGAAGTCACTTTCATGGGAGTAGTTTAAATCTTTATTTATATTTCCAGAGCAGGATACCTTGAAGGGAAAATCTAGATGTGAAATACATTAAACACAAAGAGAATTTCAAAGGCCACAAGTAACAGAATGTATTTCCTCCTTGAGAACAAGATGACACAACTGCCAACCACCCTTCTGGCATTTCCATCATGAGCACATCCCCACCAGGGGTACAGGTTGTTTAGTGTTTTCAGCTTTGCATTGTTGCTTTCGAGAACTATAAAAGTTAGAGTGTCACAGGGTGTTTGTAAAAGCAAGAACAAAAGGTCCATAATCCCATAAAGTGACCTATCTACTATTACAGTCTCTGTTTATCCTTTGCTAATTTTTATTGTTATATTTTATAAAGCACTATTCATATTATATGCACAATATTGTGCCATGCATTGTTCACTTATAACAAATATTTTAAGTTTCTTATCTTTTATAATTTATAATTATAGTTTATAACTTTAATGGCTGCATAATATTCAATCAAGTCATTGTACGATACACGAACCATTCCTCTATATATGGACATTTGTATTACCCATTTTTGATCCATTTTGAGATCACTTGTTTCTGTTGAAATAGCAGACCAAGCACCAAAATGATACCAGAATCTAAGCAATACACATATTCATACAATTCCAAGTTTCTATTCAATACCTAATTATCACACTAAGGCACATTTAGGTTTGTTACCAGCCAAAATGTAATACTTCCTCTTGCTTCAATAGTTTTCAGCCTTGTTAAACACAGGGTTTGGCTTAGATCTTTTATACTGACATCCAAATGTAAGGACTTCTTGTGGGTGTTTCTCTGGACCTTCATGTGCCAGGAAATGTACTAATAGCAGTTCCTATTCTCAAAGACATCACATCCCACTGATGAGTTAGCAAAGGAGGCAGAATAGGAATGGTGCTATCTCAAGAGCCAGGAAGGGAGCATCAAGAAGAGAATGTTCATCAGTGGCAAATGCTCCAGAGAGGTCATGTAAGAGGAAAACCACTCAGTCCCAGGCAGTGAACAGATATTTATTGAATGCTTACTATGTGCTAGGTCTAGTTAAGGGGCTGAGTATATTATAGTGAAAAAGATGGAGTCCCAGCTCTCAAGGAACTTATATTCTAATGGGGGCAAAAAGAAAATAAACATGTAAACAAAGACAGGAAAATGATTAAAGAGCTATAAAGAAAATAAATTGAGAAGGTTTTGAGATTTAACTCAGGGGTTCAGGAAAGGTCTCTCTAAGAAGATGCAATTTGTTTTGAGACCTAAAAGGTCTCAAAAGAAATTTTGAGTTTGATAATTGGAAGCTTCCTGGTGATTTCTCAAAGTATAGTTTCAGTTGAGTGGTAAGGACAGAAGTCAGAAAGTATTAAGAGAGTTGTTCAATGGGTATAAAGAGTTTCAGTTATGCTAGATTATTAAATTCTGGAACTTTGCTCTACAGTAATGCTCATAGTTAACAATATAGGATTATGTACTTAAAACTTTGTTGGGGGATCCTGGGTGGCTCAGTTGGTTAAGTGTCTGACTCTTGGTTTCAGCTCAGGTCATGATCTCAGGGTCATAAGATTGAGCCCCTGCACTGGGCTCCCTGCTCAGCACAGAGTCTGCTTAAGATTCTCTCTCTGCCTCCTTCTGCCTCTCCCCACCCCACTTTCTCTCTCTCTCTAAAATAATAAATAAATAAAATCATTTTTTAAAAAAATAAAACTTTGTTAAGAGGGTAGATTGCATGGTAAGTATTACTACAAAGAAAGAAAAGCAAAAGTACCAAGGGTAATTAAGGAAGTAATGGATATATCTATTACCTTGATTGTGGTGATGCTATCAGGGGTGTATGCATATATCCAAACCAGTCAAATCATACATATTAAGTATGTCCAGTTCTTGTATATAAATTATACCTCAATAAAACTTTTAAAAGAGTAGTGACTGCCAAGTAAGCAAAAACAAAGGCAGGAAGCTTCATCCTTGAAGCTTAACTGGAAAAGGAAAGAGAAAGATGGAGAGAAGCTAGAGGGGAAGGTGGAGTCAAAGGATGTTCATGAGGGCTCTCTGCTCCGCGAGAGGCCTGCTTCTCCCTCTCCCACTCCCCCTGCTTGTGTTCCTTCTATCGCTGTGTCTCTCTCTGTCAAATAAATAAATAAAATCTTAAAAAAAAGAAAGAAAATAAAAGGGGGTGCCTGGGTGGCTCAGTCATTAAGCATCTGCCTTTGGCTCAGGTCATGATCCTAGGTCCTGGGATCGAGCCTCACATCGGGCTCCTTGCTCCGTGGGAAGCCTGCTTCTTCCTCTCCCACTCCCCCTGCTTGTGTTCCCTCTCTCGCTGTGTCTCTCTCTGTCAAATAAATAAATAAAATCTTTAAAAAAAACAAAGGATGTTCATGTTGCTGATTCTTCTTTTTAAAAATGTTATTTAATGGCAAAAATTGACAAGGCAAGAAACAACAAATGTTGGAGAGGTGGTGGAGAAAGGGGAACCGTCTTACACTGTTGGTGGGAATGCAAGGTGGTACAGCCACTTTGGAAAACAGTGTGGAGGTTCCTTAAAAAATTATAAATAGAGCTACCCTATGACCCAGCGATTGCACTACTGGGTATTTACCCCAAAGACACAGATGTAGTGAAAAGAAGGGCCATATGCACCCCAATGTTCATAGCAGCAATGTCCGCAATAGCCAAACTGTGGAAAGAGCCGAGATGCCCTTCAACAGACGAATGGATAAAGAAGATGTGGTCCATATATACGATGGAATATTACTCAGCCATCGGAAAGGATGAACACCCAACTTTCCCATCCACATGGATGGGACTGGAGGTGATGATGCTCAGTGAAATGAGTCAAGCAGAGAAAGTCAATTATCATATGGTCTCACTTATTTGTGGAACATAAGGAATAGCAGGGAGGACATTAGGAGAAGGAAGGGAGAAATGAAGGGAGGGGGGATCAGAGGGAGAGACAAACCCTGGAGACTATGGACTCTGGGAAAGAAACTGAGGGATGTAGAGGGAAGGGGGGTGGGGAGGATGGGTTAGCCCGGTGATGGGTATTAAGGAGGGCACGTACTGCATGGAGCACTGGGTGTTACACGACAATGAATCATGGAACACTACATCAAAAACTAATGAAGTACTGTATGGCGACTAACATAACATAATAAAATAAAATTAGAAAAAAAATAAAAATTAAAAATTAAAAAATGTTATTTAAGTTTGAACTTATTTGCAAACTATGGTGAATTAGTTGGTAGAAAGGCAGATGTTGAAAATACAAAAGAAAAGTAACCAATGAAGCAAGGTCCAAATCTCAAGCCCTTGAATAGATTTGTTTATTCATTAAATATTTACTGAATATTTTTATTTGTTTCTGTTTTGTTCTTGTGTGTGTGTGTGTATGTGTGTGCGTGCGTTGTATTGAAGTATAGTTGACATGCAATATTACATTATTTTCAGGTGTACAACATAGTGATTTGAGAAATGTATACATTATGCTCACCACTTCCTATGTTGTTTTTAATGTGAAAAGCACACTAATGAGGCATGACTGCACTGATCCATTTTGCAAGAGGACTCCTGCTCATATATTAGGTTAAATTACAGCCAGCATGGGTGAAAGGGAAAAAATACTGGACATGCCACTGTACCATGGTAATATGGTGGGAGAGGCCCTTCCCCCAACCGGAGACATGAGAAAATATTACTTCCATCAAATTCTTCTTAAAATGGAAATGTCGAATTTATGAAATGTTCTTAAGACAGCTGAACTAAATATGCTAAATAAAACAAATTCCAAGTAAAATGTAATTATACATTTTTCCAATATCATCTTCTTTTGACAGAAAAATTTAAAACCTTATGCTACATGTAACTTTCTCCTTTTTAAGTTACTTTTTATGCTGATAGTTTTAGGAAAATATTTTCTTGAAAATTAAATAAGACTTTATGACCTGATGGTCACTCTTTACTTAGCTTATCATTTGTTGGATCACAAACTAAAAGCTAATTAGGAAAGATTATGCTCTAGTTACTAATTTTCTCAGAGGTTAAAGATCATTTTCCTGTAGTGTTTTATGTTAGTATGAATGAATACTTTCCAGGTAGGGTATTTCCTGGCTGTTAAACATCAGTGGCATTTTGGCCAACTTCACCTCAATCTCAACCTCCCTACCAATCATCTAATAGTTGGGGAAGAGTTTTCCCCACACAAATGCTTTAGTAGAAATTTTCACAATGCACATTCTGACAAGATGAACACATGCATCAAATTTTTGAAAATGTAAAATCATTTTTATAGTTCTGAGCACATTAGGTTAAATCAGCGTTTCTTAATTTTGGCATTATTGACATTGGGGCAGGATGATTTGTTGTTATGGGAGGCTGTCCTTTGTACTATAGGATGGCTAGCAAGATTCCTGGCCTCTACTCATTAGACGCCAGTAGCATTCCCTACTTCTCCCCTGCCCTCCAATTATGACAACCAACAGTATCTCTAGGCATCACCAAATGTCCCCTAGATGGCAAAATCTCCCCAAAATGGAAATTTTTAATATAGAACACATTTACAAAATATTAGCTTAAGAGTCCTACCTATTTGAGAAACTCACATCAGAGCTATTCAGCAATAATATAAGCACTGTAGCTTAATTTTCATCTACAGTAACAATATTATCCAATGATACCTGTGGATGGCTGCCCTACAAGGCCCATAGATTTGAAAATGCAGATTCACACTGTAAGCATCAGATCATTTCTCCAGCAATATCACCACAAATCTCAAGTAAAGTCAACAAGGTAGGTAGGTAGCATTGAATAATGCACAGGCAGCAAGTCACTGGGCTCTAAAGGACTCAGGCAGGGAGTAATAAATATAGCTAATTGTCTAAGAATGATGAACCTATTACTAATTGCCAAGGGCCAGGGAGTACGTATGGTCTTGCCAGATAAATAAAGAAATCTAGCTGCACATCCTTGGCTACTCATTACACATTCTACCCAAAGAGGAGGTCTAATTAACCTGACAATGTAAAGGTTTTCAGAGGCCTGCTTTAAAGAAGGAACCAGAGCTGCTGGGACTCAGAACAGTGCAGCCTATAAAGGGATTTATAATCTCATTTCTGTGAGCTATTCCTACCAGATAGTCACTGTGCCTGGCTTCATCCCTTGTATCTAATAGTGTCCCCACCAGATTTGTCAGCTGTAAAAGAAACAGGGAAATACAGAACATCAAGCCCACTGAGCTTCAGGGGCTGTCCTAAACATGCAGGAAGCTGGGAAGTTGTGTGGGCCTGTCAAAATCAATGCTTCTAAAATTGGTTTGTTACTAATCTCCACAAACCAACCAACCATAAACCAGACATTTAGCCCTTGAATTATGTGCTAATGCACTTAAAATGCTTGCCCAGGTACACTGGAATCAAAGTGCCAAATCTGTATAAATTATAAGCCTAGGTCTCCAGTGCCTTTCAAATGTAATAACATTTGGCCTCTGGGATGAGTCCAGCAAATGGCTTTTGCTAAGCTTTGGTGCATACAATGGATACAATGCTCATTATTTAAGCTTCATCTCAGGCAACAGGGATACTTACTTGTCCCCTTCTTTCATGCTGCTCAGCTGTCCCTTTACTGGGCTCTTATATCACCCTAAATGCCCTCTCCTATAAAAATCTTAACACTTGGAATTGTAATTGTTTATACAATCCACTTGACAATGGGCTCTGTGAAGGCAGAGGTGGTGTCTTCTTTTTTGGCATACCTGGCATAGGGCCTGATCACTAGTAGGCAGCTATTAAGTAATGGTTGGACTATCAAATTGAATTGCCTTTATGTCTGAGTCCTCTGGCATATGCAAGCCTTTCATTTTACACATCCTATTTCATATCATATTTCACAGACTCGGGAACAAAAAAAATGAAATGCTTATTATTTTTGACAATTTACCTTTTAGGTATCATTCTACTAAGGTGAGAGAAACCAATTCAGAGATTCCTACCATTTTACCAAGGCTCGGGGTCAAGGTTTCTGTGTTTGTGTAAGTGCGTGAGGGATTATTACTAATCATTTTCTGGCATCTTTTGAGACAGTCAACATCTTATCTTTCTTTCAGTTGCAACAGAGACATCCCTAGTCCCCATCTCATGGCTCTTTAATTCCAAGGAGCTCTTTTTTTCAACTTCTGGGGCATACTGAAATCATGCCACCACTCTGTGCTATTCATTTATAGGCACTGAGATGTCTAAGGCATTGGTTTTCTAGAGTTTTGCCATCCCTACAAGCTCTACCAGGGAAATGGAGGATAGCCATGGTCACTCCACCCCTCTTGACTTGCTTCTTCCCATAGACTGAAAAATTTATTTCTGGTCTTGAGAACATAAAAGTTTTACATTAGCTCATGAGGGATTTTCTGAAATCTTTTGACTATGCTCTGGGTTTTTCAATTCCCCCATTAAGAAGAAAACCCTCTTTTTGTCTCCTGCTTTCTGCTCTAACATTCCTTCACTGAGACACGGGTGTAGAGAGGCATAGCCCATTGAATGGGTGAGAAGGGCTTAGGTAGACCTGTTCCAAGCTACAAAAAATGCTGAGGTTTAAGATCCTACCCAACTCCAAAAAAAAAAAAAAATTGTTCTTCTTTCTATAGCTCAGTAGTTCTCAACTGGGGGCAATTTTGCACCCCTTTCCCAGGGAACATTTTACAATATCTGGAGACATGTTTGGTTGTGGCAACTGGTTGGTTGCTATTGACATCCAATGCGAACAGACCAGAAATGCTGCTAAACATCCTAAATTGCACAGGAGGTCCCCCCAAAACAGTTATCTGCCATAAAATGTCAGTAGTGACAAAAGTAAAATACCCTGTAGCTTATTCCTTAATATGCTACCCAAAGAGATTTTGGTTGTTTTCAGCTATAAAACTACATATCTTTTGGCAAATCAACAGCTGTTTCTAACCATTAATAGATAAGTAAGAGAAAGGAGGTGAAAATTGATATTGCTGAAGACTCATTCTGTGCCACACACTACGCTCAGCACTTTACATTTACCTTGCTGCATTTAATCCTTGTGAAAAAAATAATATCAGGTAGTTACAATGGCTATCTACATTTCCCAGAGTTAAAAAAAAGAAAACTGAGTTGCAGTAAAAGTAAACAAATGATCCAGATTACAGCATCTAAAAGTGGCAGAACAAAAACTTACTATCAGGGCGCCTGGGTGGCTCAGATGGTTAAGCATCTGCCTTCGGCTCAGGTCATGATCCCAGGGTCCTGGGATCGAGTCCCGCATCGGGCCTCCTGCTCCTTGGGAGCCTGCTTCTCTCTCTCTCTCTCCCTCTCTCTCTCATGAATAAATAAAGAAAATCTTTAAAAAAAAAAAAAAAAACCTTACTATCAGACTGTATGACTCCAGGGCTGATGCCATTCCAGCCTCAACAAGGAGATGGAGCTCAATCACCTGATCCACGGATCTTTTTCCCCACAGTTTATTGAGATATGATTGATATAGAACATTGTGTAAGTTTAAGGTATAAAACATGTTGATTTGATATACTTATATACTGCAAAATGATTACCACCATAATGTTAGGTAACATTTCTATTACTTCACATAATTACCATTTCTCTTTTGTAGTGAGAACATTTAAGATCCACTCTCTTAGCAACTTTCAAGTGTATAATAGAGTATTATTAACTATAGTCACCAATGCTGTACCATTGTATCCTCAGAACTTACTCATCTTATAACTGGGAGTTTGTACCCTTTGACCAACATCTCCTCATTTCCCCCACCCACCAGCCCCTGGTAACCACCAGTCTACTCTCTATCTTTATGAGTTTGGTTTTTTTAGATTCCTCATGTAAATGCTACCATACAATATTTATCTTTCTGTGTCTGACTTATGTCACTTGGCATAATGCCCTCAAGGTCCATGCATGCTGTTGCAAATGGCAGGATTCCCTTCTTTCTTATGGCTGAATTATTCATACACACACACACACACACACACACATATTACATCTTCTATATTCATTCATCCATCAGAGGACACTTACATTGTTTCCATATTTGGCTATTGTGAATAATGCTGGAACGAACATGGGAGTGCAGATATCTTTTTGAGGTCTTATTCATTTCCTTTGGATATATACTCAGATGTACAACTGCCGGATCATATGGTAGTTCTATTTCTATTTTTAATCTTGTGAGGAACCTACATATTGCTTTCCATAGTGGCACTACCAATTTACATTCCCACCTACAGTGCACAAGGATTCTTTACCCTCAGGCATTTTCTTTTGTAGAGATTTTTGCTTTTTTCTAATGGAATGTCAAGCATGGAAGTTCGGCATTAAACAAGGGATACTGTATAACTTTCTTGTCCTGAGAAAATCTTCAATAATGAATAATAATGAATAAGCTGTGAGGCTTTCTAGGAAAGTAAACAGAAATACTGTAGGCTTAAAGAACTTCACACACCATAACTGACCAAAATGAACCGAAATAATTACTCATTGCTTAAACTTGGAAAAAAAAAAAAAACCTAGTCTCATTCAGTATACCTCTAGAGGTATGATTCAGATACAAAATAATTTAGCTCAGGTTGAAAGAAAACTCAAGAAATCAATATATAACCCCTCTCACCACCTTAGTCCATATATTCCAGTTTGGAGAGGCAAGGGAATTAGATGTGAGCAGACTTGGAAAAATATAGAATGTATTGTGTGGAGCCCATTTCTCCACTGCAAATAACCAGCCTTGCAAAGTTAAATGCTGGAAGAAATGCAAAGCCGTACAACCTATGTGACTGCCTATCTACCTACCTATCCAACTATATAGTTCCTTCTTCTAGCCAGGTAAAACGTCAGAGAGAAATAGAACTAGAAAATGAAAGCCGCAAACAGCTTTCAGGACAGGAGAAATACACAAGTTTACACAAAACAAAAACCCCATCAACCCTGGACTTTTTTCATAAAAATGGATTCCTTACTCTACAAGGGAATACAATGAAACATGAAGGGCACTCTCCACCAACAGATAAAAGTATGCCCCGTTAGCATGGAGCAGCTCACCCCAGTACAGGGATGCCAACAAAATCAGAGAAACTAGCAACTAAGAAAAAAAATAATAACTGCATCTGCACACAGCCCTAGATACCTCTTCCCTGTCCCTCAGCACTGCCCCCATCCCTGACAAAAAAACTGAATGGCTGAACAAAGAGTAGAAAAAATAAACCCAAAGCTGTTCCATGCATATTCCAAGACATTGGTCCACAAATGTAAATCCACAGACCACTTTTGGAAGGTGGGCTAAAAGTACAGATTCAGAAGCTCTAAACTTAAGATTGATTCAATAGGTTTGGAATTAGGATTGACACTTTTATTTTGTGCATCCATGTTTGAGAAATACCATTCAAAGTGGAGAGAGCAGGTGAAGCCAACAATTGCTATGTCAACCATCAGGGATATCAAGGATACTGTACCACAGTCTTTCAGGAAAGGGGACAAGAAATGATCCCAGTTAAAAATAAATAAGCACAGCAAATAACAACAACATGGAACTTTGTGTAAAATGCCCTAAAATAGAGGGAAGAGAACAGGAAGATAAGAAGCAAAGAGAGCTCAGTAGCTTTTTTGCCAGCTTCTCTAACAGTGGCTGAAGAAATTAGATGATATGTAATGAGTGGATAAACTAAAAAGATAACTCTAAAATCAGTCTGAAGCAATAACAAACATTTCAACTCTGTAAAAAATTTGAGTCCGTAACCTCAAGTATAGGCTTGGGAAACACAGGGAATAAAGGGCAAACAGATGAACATGATAGATAGCATGATATAAAAGAAAACAAACCTAACATTCAGATTGCCTTCTAGAATTAGGCTTACTAACTGTGGAAATGGACCAAGACTGGGAAAAAGTAGAAGTTCAATAATTTCTTCACTTTAACATATTATGATTTGCCCCTTTAAAATCAATCAAAACATATTTTGAATGTAGCTTTCACAAGAAATAGTTATGTGACCCTGGCCCAATGATTGACTCCTCTCAATCTCTGCCTTTTATCTTCAAATTGAGGATGAGAAGTGTGCCTGTCTCACAAGGTTATTGTAAGGGCTAACTGAGGTGATTCCCACGAATTCCCGAGCAATTACAAAGAAAAGTGTCAATAGGCATCAGCTACAGCTCTTAATATTTCATAAAGGAGAATTCAAAGAAACTCTTGTGTATCTAGAAGGGATACTTGAAAATTTTAAATTGAATGTACTATTTTAAATGTTTAAAATTAATACCTAGCAGAATTACAAACTGGTTGACATATTTGATATTGCTCAGATGGGAAACAAATGTCACATAAGGACTAAATAAAATCAGAAAAAAATGAAGTGAGCTGATGAGTGAGAACAAATATATAGACCCAATCACACTCCCCACTAAACAAAAACTTCTAAAGGAAAGTAACTCAGAAAAGCTGAAAGTAAAAATCTTTGGCAAAAGGTTACCAGATAACGCAAACAAAAATGGGAATAGACGTTCATTTCTTTATTCACTTCTTTAAAGGGCAAGATCTGGAAATGGCACATTTCTCCTCACAACTCGTTAGAACTGCAGTCCTTGTACTGAGTTGCCGAATTACAGAGGAGCTGGGGAATGTAGTCTGGGAATCCATGCACCCAAATCTACTACAAGAGATCTAGTAGTCAAGAAAGAAGGGGTTACTGGATATCTAGGAATCTCTGATACAGGTATATGGATGGCCCTGAGGTCAAGGGCAAAGCAAGGGTGTTTGTCAGAACAAGTACTTCACATTCCTGTGGAAGGGTCAGGCAATGCATTTCAATCACGGACAACATAAGAGGCATGGGTATCAGAAAGTCAAAGGCAAAATCATCATTTTTTGAAGAGACTGTAACGTTACATTATCTACATTACCAGAGAGCTTTAATAGAATCAGCTGAAGATATACTAGAAGCAATAGGAGAGGAGAATAAAATGGAAAAATATATTTTTAATAATCCCCTCTGATTAGACAATAGCTACTGAGGGACTATAATGAGAAAAATAGTCACATTTACACAGGAAATAACAGCAGCAACATCAATAGCAACGCAACAACAACACTAAATACAATTCTTAGAAATTAACCTAATATGCTGTACATTATATCCCATGACTTTTTATTTTATAATTGGAAATTTGTACCTTTTGACCGCCTTCACTCATTTTGCCCACCCCACACCCTGCTGCATATTTGAAAGTTACTAAGAGAGTAGATCTTAAAAGTTCTCATCACAAGAAAAAAATTTTTGTGACTATGTGTGGTGATGGATGTTAACTAGACTTGTGGTGATCGCCATATAGGCAAATACTGAATCATTATGTTGTACACATGAAACTAATATAACGTTATATGCCGATTATATCTCAACTTAGAAAATTAACTGAATATGAATTGAGCAAGAATAATGTGAAGTAGTTACTACAGAAGTCTCTGTAGTAAAGCTGAAGTGATATTTTGAAAGTGCAAAGCAATTCAATCAGCCTTCTTGCCTAAAACTCTCTGCCCACTGCAGTTTAAAAGAATTCCAAGTTTCTTTCCATGGCCTGGGGCCCTCAGACTTCATGTCTGATAACTTTTTCCTTTGTTTCAGCTTTCACTTTCTATGTGAGAAAGTCAGACACATCAGCCTCCTGTTTGTTCCTGAACACATCAAGCTAGTTCTTACTTTAGGGCAATTGTACTATTTCCTCTTCTGGAAGGCTCTTCTCTCAAATTTTCCCATGGCAGCTCCTTTTTATCCATTCATGTTCTAGCTTAAAACTTGTAAGTCCAGAAGCATTTCTGACCACCCTTTGTTTACAATATCACCCTCACCAAGACATTGTCTATTACACGGTTACATGACAATGTCAAATGAAAAAAGCTAAGTTATACCACATCATATACAGTATAGATTATTCCCAAGAGTATACTGAATATCATTTTATAACATATTAGATAATGGTTAGTGGTGGGGGCTGTGAAGTGGGAGAAATGGGTGAAGGGGGTCAAAAGGTACAAGTTTCTAATTATAAAATAAGTCACAGGGATGTAATGTCTAGCATATTAGGTTAATTTCTATATATTTTGCAACTATGAGTATATAATATTGTATGTTTATATTATCATACATAAAAACTGGTTATTATTTTAATAGTATATTATATTGATGTAGTTATATCAGCATATTAATTAATGGAATATTTCCCACAATATTACTTATTATATATACATAATATATTCAAGAAAACAGTTACCTGGTAAGATTTTCAGGAAATTCCTACCTTATACTTTACATTTTGTTCTTGTGTCTGATTTTTTTTAAGATTTATTTATTTATTTATTTTTCAGAGAAAGAGTGAGAGAGAACAAGCAGGAGGAGCAGCAGGCAGAGGGAAAGGGAGAAGCAGGCTCCCTGCAGATCAAGGAGCCCTATGTGGGGCTCGATCCCAGGACCCTAGGACTACGACCCGAGTTGAAAGCAGATGCCCAACCAACTGAGCCACCCAGGCGCCCCTCTTGTGTCTGATTTTTAATAGCTAATAGATATACAGATGAAGAGATGAACAGACACATTCAGGAAAAGTTGAATCAGTGAATACACAAATGTAGAAAACCCTTTCAAAGTGACATAAACAAAAAGGAACTTTATTAACTCACTTTCCCAAAATATGTGAAAGAACACTTATGACAGAAATTGAAGACACAAAAAGATAGAAAAGCATTGCATGCTCATGGATTGGAAGAATAAACATTATTAAAATGTCTATGCTGCCCAGAGCAATCTATACTTTGAATGCCATCCCGATTAAAATACCGATGGCATTTTTTAAAGAGCTGGAACAAACAATCCTAAAATTTGTATGGAATCAGAAAAGACCCCAAATCAACAAGGAAATGCTGAAAAAGGAAAACAAAGCTGGGGGCATCACGTTGCCTGATTTCAAGCTATATTACAAAGCAGTGATCACCAAGAAGCATGGTACTGGCACAAAAACAGACACATAGATCAATGGAACAGGACAGAGAACCCAGAAGTGGATCCTCAACTCTATGGTCAACTCATCTTTGACAAATCAGGAAAGAAAATCCAATGGAAAAAAGACAGTCTCTTCAATAAATGGTGCTGGGAAAATTGGACAGTCACATGCAGAAGAATGAAACTGGACCATTCCCTTACACCATACACAAAGATAAACTCAAAACGGATGAAATACTTCAATGTGAGACAGGAATCCATCAAAATCCTAGAGGAGAACATAGGCAGTAACCTCTTTGACATCAACCACAGCAACTTCTTTCAAGATACATCTCCAAAGGCAAGTGAAACAAAAGCAAAAGTGAACTTTTGGGACTTCATCAAGATAAACACCTTCTGCACAGCAAAGGAAACAGTCAACAAAACAAAGAGGCAACCCATAGAATGGGAGAAGATATTTGCAAATGACACTACAGATAAAGGGCTGGTATACAAGATCTATAAAGAACTTCTCAAACTCAACACCCAGAAAAACAAAGAAGTCAAAAAATGGGCAGAAGACATGAATAGACAGTTCTCTAAAGAAGACATACGAATGGCTAACAGACACATGAAAAAATGTTCAACATCATTAGCCATCAGGGAAATTCAAATAAAAACCACATTGAGATACCATCTTACACCAGTTAGAATGGCAAAAATTAACAAGGCAGGAAACAACAAATGTTGGAGAGGATGTGGAGAAAGGGGAACCCTCTTACACTGTTGATGGGAATGCAAACTGGTGCAGCCACTGTGGAAAACAGTCTGGAGTTTCCTCAAAAAGTGAAAAATAGAGCTACCCTATGACTCAGCAATTGCACTACTGGGTATTTACCCCAAAGATACAGGTGTAGTGAAAAGAAGGGGCACGTGCACCCCAATGTTCATAGCAGCAATGTCCACAATAGCCAAACTGTGGAAGGAGCCAAGATGCCCTTCAACAGATGAATGGATAAAGAAGATGTGGTTCATATATACAATGGAATATTACTCAGCCATCGGAAAGGATGAATACCCACCATTTGCATCGACATGGATGGAACTGCAGTGGATTATGCTAAGTGAAGTAAGTCAAGCAGAGGAAGTCAATTATCATATGGTCTCACTTATTCGTGGAACATGAGGAATAGCATGGAGGATATCAGGAGAAGGAAGGGAGAAATGAGGGGGGAGAATCGGGGGGGGAAACGAACCATGAGAGACTATGGACTCCAGGAAACAAACTGAGGGTTTCAGAGGGGAGGGGGTGGGAGGGTTGGGTTAGCCCGGTGATGGGTATTAAGGAGGGCACGTATTACAATGAGCACTGGGTGTTATACGCAAATAACGAATCATGGAACACTACATCAAAAACTAATGAAGTACTGCATGGTGACTAATATAATAAAAAATAAAATAAAATATAAAAAAAGAAGTTCTGTCTTTTTTTAAAAGATTTTATTTATTTATTTGACGGATAGAGATGTAGCGAGAGAGGGAACACAAGCAGGGGGAGTGGGAGAGGAAGAAGCAGGCTTCCTGCAGAGCAGGGAGCCTGATGTGGGGCTCGATCCCAGGACCCTGGGACCATGACCTGAGCTGAAAGCAGATGCTTAACTGCTGAGCCACACAGGCGCCCCAGAAGCGTTGTCTTTTTAAAAAAATTCCAGTGTAGTTAACATAAAATATTATATTAGTTTCCAGTGTACAATATAGTGATTCAACAATTCTATACATTACTCAGTGCTCATCAGGATAAGTGTACTCTTCATCCCCTTCACCTATTTCACCCATTTCCTACCCTCCCTCCCCTCTGAAAACCATCAGTTTTTTCTCTATAGTTAAGGGTCTGTTTCTTGGTTCCTCTCCTCTTTCTTTCCTTTTATCATTTGTTTTATTTCTTAAATTTCACATACGAGTGAAATCATATGGTATTGTCTTTCTCTGACATATTTCACCTAGAATTATACCCTCTAGATCCATACATGTTGTTGCAAATGGCAAGATTTCATTCTTTTTTATGGTAGAGCAATATTCCATTGTATAAATATACCACATCTTCTTTATCCATTCATCTATCCATGGACATTTGGGTTGCTTCTGAAAGAAGTGTTGTCTTCATTTATGTGGTCAGTCAGTCAAAAGAAATTTATTAAGTACATAATTATGTGCCTTTTAGTTTCTGTGGATATGGCAGTGAGAAAGACAGTGTCCCTGCCCTCAATTATCTTATATCCTGGAGAAGTTAGAAAGAAAATAAACAAACACATGTGTTAAATATATTTGGATACATTTCAGGTTCTAATAAGCACAATGAAGAAGCTAAGTTAAGGAAATGTGTTAGAGGGTAGCAGTGGAGATTTCCTTTGGTTTGAGTGATCTGGGAAAGTCCTTCCAGAAAGAGGTATCAATTTCAGTTGAGGTTTGAATGACAAGACAACTCTGCCATGATATAGGGGAGTTTCAGAGAGAATAAAAAAGCAAGGATATAGAACCTCAGATAGAAAATATGGTTGGAGTGAAGTGAGTCAGCCAGGGATCAAATAGATGTGAAGTAGGAGAAAAAGGCAGGGCCAGATTCTGAAAATCTTTGGAGGAGGAAATGAGGAAGGAGAGGAGAATCAGATTTAGTTCCCCTAGCCTAAATACCTCCAAAGTCTTATGGAGGTCTGGGGTGGGAGGGGTGGATTCTGTCCCATATGAATATTCCCTAGTTCTCATAGAATATCACATGTGTCATGTATGGTGATTAGATAACATAATAAAATAAAATTTAAAAAAAGAATATCACACGTGGTATTTCCTTATTCTCTAACTCCCTTGCATCAATTTTCTGAGGTCACTCTTATTTTATATATAAAGAAACTGTATTTGTTTCCCATTGCTGCTATAACAAATCACCACAAACTTAGTGGCAAAAAATAACACAGATGCATTCTCTTACAGTTCTGGAGAAATCTGAAATGGCTCTCAATGGGATAAAATCAAGGTTCCAGTAGGGCTGTGTTCCTTCTGGAGGTTCTAGGAGAGAATACATTTCTTTTTGTCCAGAGTCTTCTTGCATTTCTTGGCTCATGGTTCTGAATCACTCTTACCTGTGTTTCCATCTTCATATCATCTCTGATTCTGAACTCCCTGCCTCCTTCTTATAAGGACCTGTGGTGACACTGCACCCATCTGGATAATCCGGAATAACCTCCCATCTTAAGGTCTTTAATTTAATCACATGCACAAAGTTTCTTTTACCATGTAAAGTAACATAGTCACAAGTTCTGGGGAATAGGACATGGACATATTTGGGGAAGGGGACATTATATAGCCTATCATAAAAACTGACATTTAGTAGAATGACGTGGCACATGTCACACCACTCTGAAGAGCCAGAGCCTTTTCCAGACCCAGGCCTGGTCGTTAGTTAATGTTCTTAGTGGGAAATTATACTAAAGGGCATTCCCAGGGCATAAGGCTTTGGAGGTAATTCTGATTTATGAAGACACTACTAAATGGCACTGATCTAGCCAGTACATCAATGTAAGTGTCTTTAGCCTGAGTGGCAGCATAGCTTAGTAGTTAAGAATACAAAACTCAGGAGTCATGTAAATCTTGTTATGATGCCCAGCTCTACCATTTATTATCATGGGACCTTGGTTAAATACTTCACCACTGTTGGTCTCAGTTTCCTCATCTGTAAAATATCTCACAAGGTAATCAGAAAGATTTAATGAGGGGTGCTTGGGTGGCACAGTTGGTTAAGTGACCAACTCTTGGTTTCAGTCACGTTGTGATCTCAGGGCTGTGGGATCGAGCCTCAAGTTGAGCTCCTCGCTCAGCACAGAGCCTGCTTGAGACTCTTTCCCCTTTCCCCTCTCTTGCCCTGCTCTCTCTTTCTCTCAGATAAATAAATAAAATCATAAAAAAGAGAAAAAAAGATTTAATGAAATAATGCCTCGTCAACATAAAGTAACATATGCATATTCAAACAACCACAGCTATTGTTATTAGGACATTATTTTACTTAGTTTTGCAGTGACAAATTTTAAGTCAACGTTCATTTTTCGTTAAACATTGTTATAATATAGTGTTTTGGTTTCAAGATAAGGACTCAAAGAGAACATACACAGTAAGAATGACCATGTTCTTCTAGTCTAACTTAGAAATAGGCATTTCATTTTTGTAGCCTAAAAAATCACTTTGTTAGCAAAGGAGTTCTTTATCAGTCCTATAAGTCATGTCAAAAAGATATAATCACGAAGTTGTTTTGTGCAACAAAAATAACAAATTGTTCCCCATTCCTTGGTCTCACATTACTTATATTACTTTAGATCTATGAGAGAAATGACCCAGACTATGCAACAATTCACTTATTAACTCTCAGAAATGCTAATTAGGAAATTTTAGTAAGTATTCTGAGAGGTCAAGATCCTTTTCTGACTTTAATGGTCTCTGCTTTTAAATCTCTGTGCATACTTGTCTTTGCCAAGACCTAGAAGAACAATGATTGAAACCTCTTTGTTCTCCTTATGGCTGCATTATCAGAAAAAAAGTTATATTCAAAGAAATATCTAAACACATTTTATGCTTAACATAGCCAAGACTAGGAAGACAAAATCTCTACTGTGTAAACTGCATTAGAACTCCATCTATCTTTACAGGTCTCAAGAGACATATGTGGGTATAATATCTACACAGTCACAATCAGCCACTTTCCTCAAGGTAATTCAGGACACACGTAACAGAGCACACAAGCTAGACTGCCCTTGGGTGCTCTCTTACTTATTTCCCCTTTTTCGTTAGTTATAGTCACTTTCTGTTCTCCTTTACTACATTGGTGCTAACTACATTCTGAGACTGGTTCTACTATAGTAGAAACTGTAAAGAAATCTCCTGGATCAGTGAAATCTTGTTTTGGGAAATTACTTTCTATCTGGTTTCTAGGACTTTACATTTGATTGCTTTAGTCTTTTATTCTACCCATTCCAGACCACTGACTACTAAAGTCATATTGCCTTTCAGAATGCATATCTTCTCGGCTTTTATAAACCTATAAATATACCTTTTGACTCCAGATCAACTTTAACTGTGGGATTGATGCAGTCTTTCATTTGGCATGTCTTCTAGATTTCTGAGTCCTGAGTCATCTGACATTGTCTCTTATGTAATACTAGTCTCCTGATGTCCTGACCTGACTGATTTCTGAGCTCTCTTTAATACAAGAACTCATATTTTTCTTTCACATCTGTCTTCCCCTAGAATTTGGCTCCCCCAGCATCACCACTGGTCCTAGTTCATGTGTTCAGGCACACAGCAGTCCACCAATCACAGATGAGTAGCCTGAGAACATACTAGCTTAATTTTAAGTAGCTCAACCAAGGCTATATGGAAATCCACACTCTTTACAATGGCCTGCAGAGCCCTGTACAATCTGCCCACATCCCATCACCTCTCTGACATCATCTCCTATATCTTTCCCACTTGCTTACCATGCTATAGCCACACTGGTCTTCCACTCTGTTAACCATGTCAGTCTGGTTGCTGCCCTTGGACTTTTGTACATGTTTTTCTCTGTCTGATAGAAAGGCTTTTCCCCTAGAAGTTTTCATGGCCAGATACTTCTCATCATTCAGGTCTCTGCTCCAATGTTATCTCCTCAGAGAGGTCCTCCTTGACCATCCTATTTAAAGTACCCCTTCTACTCTCTCATTTATTTGTCCTCTGTTTCACTGTAATAATCACTATTAAAATTATTTATTTCCATGTTTACTGTTTAACTCCTGCTCTGACTGGAATACAAGATCCTAGGAAAGATATTTCTGTTTCTTTCACTTCTGTATTCAGAGTTTCTAGGTATTTAATAAGTATTTGTTGAATGAATAAATTGATGAATTAATTAATTAAATGGTAGCCTATGGCTCAGGTTAAATTTTATGGAAACATTTTCCATCTTATTTGGTTTTTAAATTAAGTCTACTTAAAATCTTTTAATTAAATTTGACTCCTCCAGATATTGCCTTACTTGAAATTTTTCTTTGATTCTATTCAAGAATGAATAAGAGTAGTAAAAGGGAAATCGTGTCCCTACAAAACATTTATTTATGATGAAATGAGGAAGAGATAGCAAGGAAGTTTAAAATAAAAACAAAATAATTGGCATGAATAAATTTTATCCCATTAAAGAAAGAAATAATAAAATCAGTAAATTTATTTGAAAATATAATTAAAATTTAAATATAATTCAAAATATAAGTTCATTGGTTTCCTAGAGCTGTTGTAACAAATTCCCACAAACTGGGTGCCTTAAATTAACAAAAATGTGTTCTTTCACATTTCTGGAAACCAGAAATCCAAAATTCAGATGTTGACAGAGTTGATTCCTTCTGAGGGCTTTGAAGGACAATCTGTTCCATGCCATTCTCATAACTTCTGTGTTTGCTGGCAAACCTATGCTTTCATTCTTGGCACCATATTCACCTCCTCATATCTCTCAACTATTAAGTCTTTCAAAGAGGTCATCTCTCTAATGAGATCTACCAGAATACTGTCTTTAATACTTTAATCTCTTATCCTCTTTCCTGGCACTGCCAATCCTCCCACACTGCTTGAGTTTTCTTTTCTTTCTTTTCTTTTTTATGGCACTTATCACTCTCCAACAGTCTACACTCTAACAGCATATATATTATTATTTATTACTATTGACTTTTTATTATCTGTCATCTCCCATTAGAATGTGAGTTCCAAAATTCCAAAAGAGCAAGGAGTCCTGCCTATTTTGTTCATTCAGTAAATATTTGTGAAGTAAATGAGTACATTTGCTTTGCAAATTGATGCAACCTTCAGGAAATTATTATATGGCTATATGAAATAAAAATCTTATAAATGTCAATACCTTTTGACTGAGAATTTCTACCTCTTAGGAATAATCCTAAAGAAATAAAATGAAATGCAGAGTAGGATTTGTATAGAAAGATTTATAGCACAGTTGATTACAATTGTGAAAATGTGAAAACAAATCCCAATATTAGGCAAATGCTAAGTAAATTATACTTGAAATAATATACAGATACTAAAATTATTTTATTTTGAATTTGTAATGACATAATGACATGGATATCTTCCTAAATAAAATATCTTCTTACTTAAAATGTTAAAAATAACAAAACAAGATAAGCAATTGAATGTTCCAGCGGCTCCCAAATGCATTTATTTACTAAAAAGTTATTTATTTGACACCTTACTATAGGTACTGGAAATGTGGCAGTGATGAAACAGACAAAATATCCTGTTATCATGGGCCCACATTCTAGTGTGATAAAATAGTCATAAACAAATAAATATGATATAGCACCAGGTATGATAAGTGCTATGAGGAAAACTAAGTACCCCTCAGGACAGAGGGTGATGGGAAGTACTATTTCAGATATGATAGACAGAGAAGGCTTCTCTGAGGAGGTACATGTTTGAGCAGTGACCAAAATAAAAGTGGTGATCAAAAGAAAGTGGTAAGAAGTAAGCTTGGAAAGATAGGAAGGGGTCAGATCAAGCACAGTTTTGTAAGCCATAGAGAAGAGTTTTGGATTTCACTGTAGTTGTAATGGACATTCAAGGGAGGGCTTTGTTTCAAAGAGTAAAATGAACCAGCTTATGATTTAAAAGAGTAACTTTGACATCTGGGTTGAAAATAGACAAATTCATAGCAAGAGAAGCAGGAGGACTAGTTTAGACTGTTGCCTAATACAGTCAAGAAGTGATGCTGGTTTGGACAGGGGTAGTAGTGATGCAAGATTATAGTTAATAACAAGATTTGGAGATAGTAACAACAGGAATTCCTGATGTATTGGATGTAGGAAGTGAGCTGAAAAGGTAATCAAAGTTTAATTTAGCTTTGGGTTTAAGCATCTGAGTAGATAATTGTTCCATTTTTAATTATTGGAAACAATGAGAAAGTAGAAAGGCAGGTTTGTTGCTGGGGGCATTAATGGTGTTCTATTTCAGAGAATTGTAAGAAGTCTCTTAGTCATCCAAGTGTACATGTCAAATAGGTAATTCAATACAGATATCTAGATTCAAGGGGCTACATCCAGACTAGATTTATAAATTTGGAAGTCATTAGTATATAGGTGGCATTTAAAGCTGGGAGACTGGATGAGATCATCAATATAGATGGAGGAAATATATGATGACTAAGCCTTGATTTCCTAACATTTGGAGTTGTAGCCCAAAAAAGACCTAGAGGAATACCCAGTAGGGTAGGAGGGAAATCAAGAGGGTAGGGTACCTTGGAAGCAGAGTAAAAAAGGCATTTTAGCCCTAGCTAATGCAATAAGACAAGTAAAGGAAATAAAAGATACACAGGTTGGAAAGGAACAAATAAAACTGTCTTTGTTTACAGAAGACATGATCATTTATGTAGAAAATTCAAAAGAATC